>NC_060125.1:566005120-566680120 GCF_021461395.2 Schistocerca americana
TTGGATAGGGTGGATAGCAATGTGCGGCTGTTTGCTGATGATCCTGTGGTGTACGGGAAGGTGTCGTCGTTGAGTGACTGTAGGAGGATACAAGATGACTTGGACAGGATTTGTGATTGGTGTAAAGAATGGCAGCTAACTCTAAATATAGATAAATGTAAATTAATGCAGATGAATAGAAAAAAGAATCCCGTAATGTTTGAATACTCCATTAGTAGTGTAGCGCTTGACACACTCACGTCTATTAAATATTTGGTCGTAACATTACAGAGCGATATGAATTGGGACAAGCATGTGATGACAGTTGTGGGGAAGACGGATAGTCGTCTTCGGTTCATTGGTAGAATTTTGGGAAGATGTGGTTCATCTGTAAAGGAGGCCGCTTATAAAACACTAATACGACCTATTCTTGAGTACTGCTCGAGCGTTTGGGATCTCTATAAGGTCGGATTGAGGGAGGACATAGAAGCAATTCAGATGCGGGCTGCTAGATTTGTCGTAATGACTGGGCGTTGTGTGATGTCCTTAGGTTAGTTAGGTTTAAGTAGTTCTAAGTTCTAGGGGACTGATCACCATCGATGTTAAGTCCCATAGTGCTCAGAGCCGTTTGCTAGATTTGTTACTGGTAGGTTTGAGCATCACTCATGTGTTACGGAAATGCTTCAGGAACTCGGGTGGGAGTCTCTGGAGGAAAGGAGGCGTTCTTTTCGTGAATCGCTACTGAGGAAATTTAGAGACCCAGCATTTGAGGCTGACTGCAGTACAATTTTACTGCCGCCAACTTATATTTCGCGGAAAGACCACAAAAATAAGATAAGAGAGATTAGAGCTCGTACAGAGGCATATAGGCAGTCCTTTTTCCCTCGTTCTGTTTGAGAGTGGAACAGGGAGAGAAAATGCTAGTTGTGGGTCGAGGTACCCTCCGCCACGCACCGTATGGTGGATTGCGGAGTATGTATGTAGATGTAGGTGTAGAAGATGGAAACGTATGACATTATGTTATTTGGGCTGCATAACTACAGGTGAAAACTCTCACTACGCTCTCTTACTTGGCGGGAGATACCATTTTTGTAGGCATCTTCACGTATTCACTGTCCGCTCAAAACAGAAAAGAGCGACCTGCCGTTATCGACTGGCATACTAGAGACACTGCCCAACACATCTGGGTGAAGCTTCATCGGATTTTCGCTGTGGTTTCCGTTTGGCACCCGATCGGACCTTAGTTTCCGAATAGTCCTCGTATGTACACTAACGAGAGGGAAACTGTTTATATCTTTAAGAACTGGAATGAAAGGAAGGTGCAATGTGTTGGAACTTTTGAACAGTAGTCTTTTTGGTGAACATGGAATGTGAGCCTGTGGCGACGTTAACGGACCACAGCGGCGGCCCGGTGCCGGCTTTCTGGGGAGGACGAGGCGGCGGGTGACAGCGGAGCAGCGAACAGTGGGGGCGTCTGTCGCACAGAGGCCGCCTCTGTCGCCGCCCGGGGGCGGACGGCAGGCCACCGGTGGTCCACAAAAACCACGGGCGGCCGTCCCGTCTAGTCGTCTTCCTGAGACGGCTCCACAGCCGCCCGCGTCTACGTCTCCTGCAGCTCGCGACGCGAGTGGTTCGTCGACTTACAATGAGGCGGTGACAGTACCGGGTGGCTAGAATTACACTCTCGCTACCTCCATGAAAAACAAGTGATCGCAGGGCAATGAAACTTCGTGGGAACAATCTGTAAGAACATGCAGAAGAGAAGTAACGAATAAACCACAGAAAGAAACACATTTTAATTTGCACGCGAGATGGTTCAAATCTGATGGTATTGACGGTTATTCTGTTTGGAACGATCAATCAGTGTATCATTTTTCTCGAAATGTGTCACGGAAAACCGAATGAGGTGGAGCTCTATTCTGCATCCAAGCAGCTGAATTCAAAGCACCTCTCTCCTGTAGAGCAGGGATCACATGTTGGCGAAACAGATCACAGAAAAGGGTGCCCTTCCAGTTGAATGTAATTGTTCCTCGGGGTCCGAGTTCATCAAAGAAAGACTGACCAACCATAAACAGCACCGTGAAGCCGCAGCACACAGTGACGCGTTCACTACGCAGGGAAACATCACGAGCGTTCGTTGGCGCTGACGGGCCCCAAATGCGGCAGTAGTGAGCGTTCACTATCCATGTGAGCTTAAAGTGTGCCACACCACTCCAAGAAATGTACATAGGTCACACGTCGTACACTTCAGCTCTTGCGAGAAACTTGAGAGCAAAGTCCACTCGAACGTCTCTGGGACGTGGCATGAGTTGGTGAGTAATATGAAGTTTGTACGCATACCAGTCCACAGTTGTTCGCTACGCTTATTGAACGGTGGACCATGGAACGTTCAGTTGTCGTGACACAGCTCGTGCTCTGCTTGAACATCGTACGTCGCGTCCAGCACTCCCAGCCATTGCAACAGTAAGTCACAAGAAGGTCTCTCCCAGGGGTAAGCCAAATTATTGGCCGATGGTTCCAAACTGCGTAACCACCGATATCACCAGATTTGAACCCTCTCATGTGAAAATTAAAATGGTGTTTTCAATGGTTTATTCGTTATTTTTCTTCTGCATGGCCCTACAAATCTTTCCACAAAGTATCATTGCCCTACGATCATTCGTTTGGCATGGGGACCATCTCAAGTACCGAAAGTTGGATTATAACCTACTTGAATAAGCAGGCTGCAGAAAATGTGGGATATGTTTCGCCTTTTGCGACTCGTGCTATTTTAAAGCATCTTCATAAATCACTGTAACAATTGTGGTTTCCCTTCAAAACTGTCTGACGGGATGATCAAGGAATCTCATGTTTTAAACTATTTTTCTGGCGTTTATTGTCTTTCACATCATCTTCTACACACTGGTGCCCGATTATTTTGCATACTACACTTCACTAACGCAGAATATATTCCTCCATATTAATGTTACGTAAATCCTTTACTAAAACCTCAGTCACAGAAGTTGGGACAAACACCTGCAAAATTTGTGGTAAGGTCTTATAGGACCAAACTGCTGAGGTCATTGGTTCCTAATCTTACACACGACTTAATCTAACTTATACTAACTTACACGAAGGACAACACACGCACCCATTCCCGAGGGAGGACTCGAACCTCCGACGGGGGTAGCTGCACGAACCGTGACAAGGCGACGAATACCTGCCCGCTGCTTTATAAATAGCTTATACAGAATAAGAAAATAAAACACCTAGAGGAATAGCATATGCTGCCTCGGCCACAGAACGAAATAAAAGTTCGTCGTGTTCTGAGCGATCAAAACAAAGCGTAATTTACAAAACATGGAAACGAAAATACCTTCTGCGTTAGTGAAATGCAATGTGCTAAAACCTGAACACATGTGTGTAGAAGAGCGTTTGGAAATGAAGCAGGAGCCAAGAAAAACACGATTAATAATATGAATTTGAAACATTAGAACAGTTTAAATACAGTTTATGACCTTACAAACAGATTTTTAAGAAAAAACCGCAACTAACGTAATAACTGGTAGCATTCAACCCTTTTATATCTTATACACTACGCTTTTCGAGAGACAATGCTCCCTTCATCAGGTTACCAGACTCAACTCATAAAGTTAAAAATAAAAAAAAAGTCTATCAACACATTTGCGGCATTCATAAAGTAAAAGACAATAAAACCCCGTAAAAAAGTTGTCCACTTCCGCCAATAGACGTCATACGTCACATCGCATACCGCGTCAGTCAGCTGTGCCTTCAAGAGTGGCGAGTTCATGCTTCTGCAGAGACCTGACATGACCGTGGTACTGCTGTATAAGCGTAGCTGTTAGCTCAACAGTATTGCTGTTCAATGGAACACACACTTTTCCTCATATGCAAATATGCTACGTATGTGTTGTCATTAAGATCATCTCCTCTACCTGTTTCGCACAAAAATAATTGTAGATTTATAATTATAATTATGAAGATGCCTTAAAATAATTCTAAAATGTCATTAAGAAACCTCCTTCCTATGTGTTCAGCCGGTACCGTGTTTCGTTTCATGAATGGCTCGCTCTAGCTCTTTTAGCAAGTCGAGTTTTCGTCCTTTGTTTTCAGTGTCACCTTTTGTTCTCTTAACGGGATGGCCTGTTCCATACAGGTGGTCCGCAACGGCTGTTGTATAGCAGTCACTTAGTCTGAAGGCATTTTCATGTTCCATGTGTCTAATCGAAAATATTCTTCATGTCTGTCCAATACACTGTGCTTAGTACTACGTGCAGTGTACTTTATAAACTCCCGATTCTTCGAACTTCTTTATCTTTTTATCGACATCATTGCTCAAGCTGTAATTTTTCGTCCGAACGGTACCGACCGGCCGCCGTGTTATCCTCAGCACGCAGGCGTCACTAGATACGGATATGGAGGGGCATGTGGTCACCACACCAATCTCCCAACCATTTATCAGTTTACGTCTCAGTCAAGTAGCTCCTCACTTTTCCTCACCATGGCTGAGTGCACCCCGCTTGCCAACAGCGCTCGGCAGACCGGATGGTCACCCTTCCAAGTGCTAGCCCAGACCGACCGCGCTTAGCTCCGGTGATGTGCCGGGAACCGGTGTTACCACTGCGGCAGGGTCGTTGGCTACTCAAGCTATACCTTACTAGATTCTTTGTCTAGAACACTATTTTAAAGCTATAGGGCTAAAAAAGTTTCGCGGTCTTTTGCGACACTCTTCAATAGTACTGCATGGTGACCACTTACGGTTTTCCTTTCTTCGGTTTATTCTTTTTATTCTTATTGCTTCTGGGCAACCATTTATTAACAATGCCTACTTTGTAGCCGTTGTTGATCGCTACGGTCTTAATGACATTAAATCAAGTAACTTTATTTTTCCTGTCCATTGGCACATTGATTACCGTGGGGACTAATCAGCTACAAGTGACCTTATATAAGCATGTGGACTGCTTGAGTTGTTGGGAATGACATCAACAGTTGTAGGTTTCCTGTAAACACTGAATGCATGCTTATTGCCCTGCCTTTTATTGTTCAAGTCGTGGTACTAACCGTGAACTGCTATCAGTGTAGTTCTCCGCAATGAACGCAATTTAACTATGGAGGGTCGTTTTTCAATATTTCTTATGTGTCTTCTTCAGAAGCATCAACAAGCCGCATGCATCATCTACATAACATTTACAGTAAAGGAAAACCATTCCTATGATGGCTTAGTCAGATTTTAAAACTTTGTTTTAATATTTTCACCATTTCGCGGCCCTGTCAGCACTTACTATATGACAGAAGAAAACCTTCTTAACGACCAGCTGCAGCTGCGAAACAGAAACTTTTTTGAAGGTTTACAACCGTTATTCCATCCGCCATAATTTTAGGGAGTAATCATTATACCCTTGCCAACATGTTTTTATCACTCCCGTTTGCTGAATAGCTGGGATTATCTGGTGTTTCAAACCCGTAGTTATCCTCATGTGGTCAAGTTCGATGATTAGTCCGACTGTGCTAGGTTGGCTTAAATAGTAAGCGCATTGCTCCCTTCAGTTTTGACGTCCAACAAATTATTACAGATGTTAAGACAGTCGATATATCTTTTTTCCTTACAGGATAATTTATACGCCAATTTCGTTAGCCGCACTTGGATATTCAAAATAAATTTAAATTTAGGAGTACATGTTGGTAGCAGTGTTAACAAGTGCGCATGACACACTATCGCGCATGCGCTCTCGAGGCTATAGTCAGTTACAGTACAACATCCGTTGCTGCCGTACTGCGGCCGTGAAGTGGGGCCGACGCTGTTTCCCAGATAAGTTATTGCAATATGACGATGAATTACTATATTATAGTTTTTAGTTTTTGACGTTGTCCATTATGGACAAATCGTAGTTCCTTTTATTCTGAAGAAGGTTGGGTTATCCCAATTGAAACCTAGGTAAATCTAAGTAAACATTGCAACTGAGGCTGTTGTTAATTTAAAATTGAAAAAAAAATTAAAACTTTGTGGTCCAGGTGACTAACAGATATGTTCGCAAATCTCTGTTATGGTCGGATATCAGCACACTGCTTCTTCCACAACGTAGGCGCAATAAGAAATAAACAACTGTTGCTCATCTCTAACAATGGGAAGCAAGCCTACCTTACATCACACGTCAAGTACATTTTCAGGTTTTCTGCCTTAGTATGTCTGTACGTTTTAAAACCTAGTTTCTGAACGCGGTGGTTAATAGGAAATGGCGTCGCCTCACATGCAGTCGACTCGTGTGCTGGTTATCCGTTCGTGGGAAACTTCTCTTGACCGCAGTCACGCACGCATATGAGGGAGTTGCTGCTTAGAAAGCGTGTTGTACAAGAGCCACAAATTAAAAGCAAGAGCGTGACCCAGAGTAATTCTCCGTACAGTCAATGCGCAGCTTTAAACGCTGTTTAATCCTCATTGAGTTTTTATAGCCGACTTTGTGAATAAAGCGAGACGAAATGCTGAGTGATACACGGAAGCCTCTGCTCCAACTCATGTGACACGCATAGCATGCACGCATACACACCTGCTGCTCTAATCCCAACACACGTACTCAAACATATGTAACGCACATAGACTCACGATGTACATGCAGAGGGAGACAAAGGACAGTTCTGCGAATACGATAACCAACTAATTATCTGCACCGCCATTAAATGAATTCAAAGGAAGAACATAATGACTATTCATGAGTCACCTTTTTCTCTTCATTTTGATGCATGCTACTTTCCCGGTCGTATTTCACAATTACCACTCTTTGTTTCAATGGCTGCAAGTGTTCCCACATCCATCTCTTAATTTTCTTTCTGCAATTGTATCAGCGATAATAACAGTATAAATCAGCTGTGCTCGACGTTCTGTTTTCTTCATCTTTTTATCGGTCGACTCTAGTCCGGAAGTCGTTAATTGGATTCAGAACTCTAGCGAGATTGCCCGTAAACTTTTTTACTTGTGTGTTATGACTTGTAATCGCCGGTACGACTTGTAATCGGTACTACAACTTGACAGCCCTTACTCTCACTCCAAAAACGTTCGCGCCTTAGCAATCGCTAGATGTGCCGATGCAATGGAAGCAAAAACAGAGGAAGTGGTAGTAGATGAACCAGAGAATCGTAGGAATTACAAAATAAACTCCATATCCACCAGGCAGAGAGAGGCCATCAGATCTAACCTCGCTGCGAAGGATATCCAGAGGAGGCGGACAACGCTTTGAAGTATGCGATGACCGCAGTTTTTTGCCGCCGACACTGGAGGACGGGGTCGCAGTGCCATTAGTGAGATCCACTCCCCGTTAAGTGCATTTCATCAGCTGAAAAAAAAGGACGATTCGTCGTCGCTGCGAGAGAGAGGGAGCGAAGGAGAGACACCTTTTGCCGCGGAGCCACTTAATTCTCTGGCCATTACTTCAACCGCAGGTGGTGAATATTCATAATGCGTGATACGTTCTGTTCCGTCTTTCAAGGCTATTTTTCAGAACACATCTCTCATTTAAAGCGACCAGCGCAAAATGTCAATCGTTCACGAGTACTTCACGCCTTGATATAACGAACCCTACGCTTCAGACTAGGACTGTTACTAGTAAAGTTTCTATGAGTTACGAAAGCTGCCCCGTGGGAGTAATCAGAACTCTAATTTTGATCATTACTATCAAGTATGCCTACCAAAGCAATTATTGACGATAGTTGTCGATTACGGATGCAAATAATCGGTGTTTTAGATAAATTTGTAAATCCATTTGAGCTGTTATTTCTACATCTATAAGATGTCAGTTTGTCTTTTTCATTTGACATTATACTATGAGATCTCAGAACTATAATATACAATTTCTATTGTTTCGTGTCACTAAAACTGACAAATATATAAAACTGTAAGATGTTCTGTGAGGATCGAAAAAACATTTCGCTAGAAATAAAGATATAAACCAGATAAGCGTATCTGACAATCCTTGTGTTCAGACAACGCTCTACGTTCCACGTTAGACCAAATACCGCATAATTTTTCAGCATTTCAAATTAGAAGCACCAGTATTTTCATAAGCTGTTCATAATTTAGCTACAAAGCTTTCGGTTCTGCTTACGTCGATCAGTGAAAAATTTCTCCTTATTTATTGTATCGTTCTGTACCAATCTTCACGCAAATCTAAAATTTGCATCGAACACGCTATTACTCTCCAACGACAATTCATGCGATAAATACAGCTAATTACTCTTCGGTGTGCCAAAATTAATTCAAAATAAATTCGAACCTGATCACAAGTTTCTGCAGTCGCTTTCCAGAAATACTTAATATCCCGGTGCGGCATTTTACTCGTTCCTATTTCCGACAGACATTAAATACGTTTTATGCAGCTTTATTTAGAGACAAAGAAACCTAATCGACAGCCTCGACTTCACAATCCCGAAACTCTGGAAAAGAAATCAAAACTGAAACAGCAGGGAAGAACCGCCCAATTTAAAAGATGTTTACAGATGTATCATCGGTATTTATAAGCAAAGACGAAAACTTTTCAACTGTCGTATCGAGAATAAATTATCTCTCTCCTAACCTCCTCTGCCGCTGGCTCGTCGGGCAAAGTTACGATAAAGATGATTTGGGAACGAAATTACAGAACTTGGACAAACAGCCTCCAGCTGCTATATTTAAATTTCATAACAGGCAGCTACAGTGTTTGTCGCGAAGCGACGTCAGTTATGATCCTCTGCGCTTCCTTTCCCGTTCCCTTCTCCCGTCGTCGCCTTCAGCGCGGTGCCTCTCCCTCCCCTATCCTTCTCCAAACCATCTGTCAGATTCTTATTGTTCCATGTAGATCCTTTAAATGTCATTGTACTATGACAAACTTTTTCCAATTAGTACGTCAAAGTGCGGCGACTAAAACGCAATTGCAGACCTGGGTCGTAATGTCGTTGACTCTATATAAATAAAATAGCTTTGGGAAGGTGTATAGATAAAACTATTCCACAGATAAAACTGACGGTTTAACACTTACCTTTTATTTGTGATAAATATGTAAAAGACCTTGCTGGCCGGCCGGTGGGGCCGTGCGGTTCTAGGCGCGTCAGTCTGGAACAGCGTGACCGCTACGGTCGCAGGTTAGAATCCTGCCTCGGGCATGGATGTGTGTGATGTCCTTAGGTTAGTTAGGTTTAAGTAGTTCTAAGTTCTAGGGGACTGATGACCTCAGAAGTTAAGTCCCATAGTGCTCGGAGCCATTTGAATTTTTAGACCTTGCTGTTATCAAGTCACGCAATCGTCACACGTGAGACACAAGCATTTTATTAAACCTGTCGATTGAATTGCAGACATATACAAGAGTCTACACTTCTCGTCTCAAAACAAAGGAATCGAGCCAGAGCTGGCCGGAGTGGCAGAGCGGTTCTAGGCGCTACAGTCTGGATCCACGCGACCGCTACGGTCGCAGGTTCGAATCCTGCCTCGGGCATGAATGTCTGTGCTGTCCTTAGGTTAGTTAGGTTTGAGTAGTTCTAAGTTCTAGGGAACTGATGACCACATCAGTTAAGTCCCATAGTGCTCAGAGCCATTTGAACCACTTTTTTGAATCGAGCCAGAACTCTTGTTAACCCTGTGTGCGACATATATATTTACTGTTAAAATGTAGATATTCAGTTACTGTACTCGAGATCAAATACTCTTTCTATCAAGTCATTTCATAACGGTCAGTACTGGGTATACACAGTAAGTCACATAAAACTATCACGGCAAATATTGTGATAACGGGAAGTGTTATTGATGTGCGGTCTTCACAGAATGGATTGGTCATCAAAGGCTCATATTATTAGCCAATAAACAGATTGTAATAATGGTTAGAAAGTGTACTTGCTGTCTGTCTGTGTACTTTTTTAAATGGAACAATGCCTATCGACATTAACAAACTAAAGTGTTGACTGACATCGATACTGCGCACGGTTCGTTGACGCTACCGGTAACTTTTCGGCTTGCCGCAGTGAATTCCTGGTCTAGTGTCTGGGATCTAGAGCGGGACACTGGCTGCCACAGCGATCGGTCCTGACGTAACGCGGCCGCCGGCAGGGCGACAAAGCGGCGTTCACGAGCGGACGTGAACCGTGTCCTCGCCGCCATGACGACATGGGCGGCGATAGCGCAGTGACATCCGTCACGTCCTTGGCGCCTCTCAATGGACACATTCAGGCCGGAACACTGGACCGACTGTTTTTCCACTTTTTTACCCTCCGCTGCTCCTTTTTCGACGTCCAGCGCCGTGTCAGCTGCACTCTCTTTACTCACAATGTCCAGCGCGCTAACAAAGAGTGACTTTATCTGTAGGAGAGGCTCTCGCTCCGTACAAATCGTGGCCGCCGGCCGGCGCCGTTTGATGTCGCGGACACATGTCACGAATTAGAGCGCGGCTCGGCGCGCGGGGAATACTACAGCTCGCGTGCGGGGGCGGGGGACGCACAGTCATTGTAATTAATTGACGAGACTTCCACGCGGCAGATGGACAGAAACGTAACGCTGCGAGACGTGGCACCGCGTCTGTTGCAACCACAACACGCTCTGCGAGTGACGTGGTGTTTCGGACAGCAGGTGACGCAATAAGGAGAGGCGTGTAAGATGCCCAGGTTACCCTCGGTGTGCGCGATAACTATGAACAGTCGTAGACAGACACAGGTCAATCTGTACAACATTTACGCTCTTTGTAATTGTTAGGCGTTGGAGGTGCGTGAATGAGACAAGTTTTCAGAGACATGGAACAAGCAAAGCAAAGACATCAGTATTTTCCTTTTCAGAAAAGTCATTCTCGCATTCTACCTAATAAATTTATGGGAACCATAGTAAACCTAAATCTTGATGGCTGAACACGATTTTGACCTCCTCTCTACACGAATTTTGGTGCAGTGTCTTAACCAATGCCCCATCTCCGCCAGTGTAACTCCTAATCATTTCACGTGTAACCAGCATTTTAATAGATCTCAGGTAAGAGACAAGATTTTTGTGTCTGATTGACATTGAACTCACAGCACACTCTCTTGTTGGGCACCTATGGACAAGGTAATTCACCTTGTCCTCTAGAAATGAGCCATCGTAACATTGGCATTAAATAGTTCACGAAAACCAAGGGAAACCTAAGGGTTCCAGCATCGTAAATGCTGAGATTCTGTTACATGATAGAAGCATTAAGAACATGCTTTAGATTGTTCATCCAACTGGACAATAATGAATCCCATTGTAGAAGAGTTTCTATATAGTTACGGATGCCAAAGAGCCAATACATTTCAGTATTATTCCTGTTACTGGCAGGTAAACGAACAGAACAGTTTTCTGGACAGTTTCCTTGTTTCTGAAACCCTTCGAGATACTCATATAACATTTTATCCCTTTTCTTCAGATCTTCCGTTAATCATTCTGGTCAACAGTCTTGAGGTATTCCGTATTAAATATTTCTATTGTGCTTCAACACATTTCTACCGAATGTGTGAAGATATCTTAGTGTGAATATTCTAAAGGTTCAATCCATATTGTATAAACTTCACAAAAGTGGATATGTATACACTAAGAGCCGAAACAGTGGAATGTTTCAAAAATGTTCAGATGTGTGTGAAATCTTATGGGACTTAACTGCTAAGGTCATCAGTCCCTAAGCTTACCCCCTACTTAACCTAAATTATCCTAAGGACAAACACATACACCCATGCCCGAGGGGGGACTCGAACCTCCGCCGGGACCAGCCGCAAAGTCCATGACTGCAGCGCCTGAGACCGCTCGGATAATCCCGCGCGGCAGTGGAATATTTCAGAATTACGTGATTGCAGAAGCAAAGACCACGGTAGCCTGTGCACATACTGTAGCATCGATAAATATCTACTTGTGCTGATGGTGTTATGCTGATAAGTTACCTGTTTCGTGTTATTTTGGACTCCTAAACGCTGATGAAAGATAATATAATAAACCAGCGATACTTAGAGACAGTAGTAAATTAAATAAGCAAAACAGTGTTGATGACTATGTTTTATGGAACTCAGGAGACAAATAACTGAACTACACCGGGAATTCACTGCGGCAAGCCGAAAAGTTGCCGAGGTAGTATCAACGAACCAAACAAAATATTGATGGCAGTCAACACCTTGCCCTGAAATTGTAGAAGATTTTCATTTACTTCTGCAAACGTTAATTATCATTCGCAGTTCGGGTCTAGGGGTTATCATTACTGGCCTAAATCCTTGGGTCCTGGGTTCGATTCCCTGTACGGCTAGAGATTTCCTTCGGTCGGTAACTGGTTGTTTGTGTTGTCATTTTATTATTTCTTTTATTTATTGAGATTTTGCTCTATAGAAAGATTTTACTCCAACATAACAAATACCCGGAAATTATTATATCGTTCATATAACATCTTAATTTGTCTCCTCAGGATGTCCCTCCAGGTGTTTCAATCTCGTATATCTTCTTCCTCTGCACAAAGTCTTCTCACTTTTAATCGTACGTTTTGGAGGCAGACGGACGTAGGGCGTCCTCTTCTCTTCTTTCCCTCTCGTTCCCATTCCAGGATCATTTTCGGAATTCTGGCTTCCTCCATTCTTCTTACATTCCTGTACCACTGTAACTTCATATCATGTGGAGATTGGGAAATGGAATGGAATGAATTTAAGAGATGACAAGCAATAGCTGCAGTACAGATCAGTCACTAAAATAAAAGGATGGCTAAGAGAATCTTACGAGATAAATGAATCAAAAATGTATATAGACGGAAACATATATCTCTCAACATTTTACTTTAAGGATTACTAATACGGATCAATACCATCGACAACAGGCGTATAAGCAGAGGTACGCAATCACTGCATATAATACAGAAACAAAGCAACCCAAAATAGAATCGAAGATTGCGAACTGTGTAGTTTGATGAAAGATGAGCCGTAAATCACTTTTCATAAATTAAAAACAAGACCCAGCTTTTCCCTGTACGTTTGTCTGCTTGAAGAAGAAGGTAACAGCTTTAAGAGAGGTACCGATTGCTACCTCGAAAGGTAACCGATACCACCCGTAGCTTCCCGCACGGATGAACTGGAATTTTGATGCTCGATAAAAATTTCTAGCGAAGAGGGAGCCTGAGACGATGACCGCGAAGCAGTGAAGTGAATGTTTTGCTTGCAACATAATTAAAATCCCTCCAAGGGGAAGACCATAGCCGTGACGACGGATCCAGCTCGCTGCAGCTACCATTTCATCTGTTTTTTCACACCGAACCGTAAAGGCTACCCGCTTTCTGAAGACCAGAGTCTCGTTAGTGGTTTCTGTTTCCAAAGGACTCTTGTTAAGACTCATTCCTTTGTGGATACCAAGTCTGTTTTCGGAAACGGAAGGTAATTATTTGCAGTTGAGACGAAATATATTTCGCTTTTACGGTCGTTGCGTGTAGACGAGCAGTCACACGGCCAAGTCATTTCCTCATTTGTCTTGTTTTGTGCTCTAGAGCAACAAAGCGAAGAGGGGGAAGGATGTGATTTGTAGAACAAAGGTAAAAATTACCATTTTTAGATTTCCACCTACTGGGAATAAATTGTTCGTCATTTTCTTATCTACGCATCCAGAACTCAGAATTTTTCCGTACAGACTCAGTTAACAATAGACATTGTTTCAACCATGATGTAATATGATAATTATACTGTTGTTTGTCAGAGCCCGATTTCCCTCTGTAGTAAGGCGAAGAGGAGCAGGGTTCATTTACTAATATAGGCTACGAAGCTGGCAACATAACGGATTTATTAGACCCACTAGAAGATAATGATGATCGGGAAAAGTGGGACGTGGAAAGGGAAAAAGGATGTAAGAAATCGCTTTAAGGGATCATCAAGATTTCTGCGCAAACTAGACTCAAGCCTCAGTGGAAATTCGAAATACCAGCACTTCAAATAGGCAAGTGTTTCAAGGTTAACGGAAGGCAGCGAACTGGACAAATTATCTCTCATTCGAGAACAGAATTTCTTGGTGATGAGAAGGTAATCTCTTGTGAAGACAATATCTACACCCAGTTTTTGAGGAGAGAAGTCTCCGACGCCTGGAATCAGGTCAGACACTGAGTGCCGACTAAGCAGGTCTAGCTGAGCAACAAAAGAGACATGTGGAGGCTTCGACGGTAGTGGCAAAAGAGAGAGAGAGAATGATCGTGATACCGCTTGCATAAAGTAAGAATACGGTTTAGGATAACGGGTTCTGTTATCGGTGAATGCAAATTCTTTTCATGAGTTTTAAAAAATGTCCTCAAGAAAGGTGTATGTGTTTATGAGTGAAATAATTTTTTAAATTAAAACTCTTTACATCTATATTTATATACTCAAGCCACAATGTCTACAATGATGATGAGCTCCCCGCTTCGTTCCTGACGGATTATTCAGTGCTGACCAGCCGCCGTTTTGCCTCTGGCAATGGCTTCATTTCGGATGTGGTATGGAGGGGCAGGGGGTTAGCATACTGCTTTCCCGGCCGCTGTCTGCTTCCCAGACCTTGGAGTCGCCTCTTTTCATTTAATTAGCTCCTCACTGGCTTTACAAGTCACCTTGTTCCAGTTCTTGCACCAAAGAAAAGTCCCTGGCAGTACCGGGAATTGAACCTGAGGCCTCTGTATGACAATCAGACGCGCTGTACATTTTCTTTTCCTCTTTTTCAGTGTACGCAGGACTTACTCGTCAAGTTGTTTCCTGCGAGGCGTCTCCGTTAATCCAAATGACCGCCAGGCCAAGACGATCCTGTCTTGAAACTCTTGCGAGTCCTCAATAATCAGCCGGACTACCGACAACTGTAGCAATATTAAACTCCACACTGCTACCATGAACTGGATTAATAAGCGCAGAGAAGTACGTGTTCCATATTACACACCAACAGAAAAAGAATAAACATAGGTGACTAGCATTTTTCGGACAAACATTATTTCAGGAAAGAAGTTAACATTTACTTGAAAACTCCTCAAGAGACAGTACGGTACTCAGTGGGTATATAGAACCAATATTTTAAATTTTCTGTCCCATTCCATGTGCGTATCAAGAGAAGGAAAAGCTTTCTATATGGCTACGTATGCGCCCTAATGTCTCTCATGCTCTCTAGTGAGACTTTTGTTGGCGGTAGTATAATAGTCGCAGTTTTCTTGGAACACAAGTTCTCTAAATTTACTATTCGAAGGATTACTGTTCATGTTGCACAAGCATCTCTGTTACACTTTAGGTGAGCTACGGCGAACTGTTGCCAAGCTAACACCCAGTCTCTGAGTTTGTTAAATTTCTTTTGTCGAGCGTACTTGACGTGCACTGGAAGATTACTTAAAAATTTTTCGCGCTAGCGTCTTGAATGCCGTTTCCTTTAAACATGCATCACATTTTCCCAGAAAATTTTCAACGTACTTATCTTCCATTTGCCTTCCCTAATAATGATTTTACGTAACTATTCCATTTCAAACGCGGTCTTAGTATTTACGTCATAACCACATATAATGTGGCTCGCACAACATGTACACTAACGATCTTCTAATCAGGTACTACTGTGTTCTTTCTGGCGAATTCCAGGAGGACGTTACCTGCCATTAGGTTTAGTGCCAAGACTGAAGTACGGAGGAGGTAGTGTGGAGTTACGGGGGCGATTTTCGAGGTTTTGGTGGTTAGGTTGTGGTCCACTCATTACGCTTAAGACAACGCTATGCGTGATATATGAATAAATTTTGCTGTATTGTGTAATACTTACAGCAGAGGCATAGTTCGGAGACCACGGTTGTATCACTTGGTCATCGTGACAATGCTCCCTGTTTTGAAGCAGCATCTGCGGGGCAGTGGTTTGCTGCCGATAACACTCCTGAAATGGACTAGCCTCCCCAGGGTCCCGACGTGAATCCAACTGGACACCTCTCGAGTGAGTTAGAAAGTCGGCTTCGATCCAGACATCAGCCTTTCAGGGAGACAAGGATCGAGGTCTCCCTTGCGAGGCTCCTGTCCCATTTATGGCACAGGCAAATGGAGGAAGAAATTGCAGTAACAAATAGCACTTTTAAACCTCATTCACGAGCCTCATAGCCAGCCGGATTGGCCGTGCGGTTCTAGGCGCTACAGTCTGGAGCCGAGGGACCGCTCCGGTCGCAGGTTCGAATCCTGCCTCGGGAATGGATGTTTGTGATGTTCTTAGGTTAGTTAGGTTTAATTAGTTCCAAGTTCTAGGCGACTGATGACCTCAGAAGTTAAGTCGCATAGTGCTCAGAGCCATTTGAACCATTTGAACGAACCTCTTAGAATTAATCTCGGTACGTACATAAACACAGTATAAACCACAGTGGCGTAGGATGTGCTAATTCAGATGAGACATGCTCGGAGTGTTTACCGAAGCCCTCCCACCTGAAATAGCCAGGTAAAGGGACCTCTTCATTTATCTAAATCTTATCTTTTTCCTATTATTTCTTCTTGAGAATATACTAAAAATTTTTCCTTTCTCACAATGTACTGCACGTATCATATCTTCTATTTTAATTGACAGTGTACTTTTTAACACAAGAAAAATAACAGAACTGAGAGAAGCTGTGCATCTCGTTACTAACTTCTAGTAGGGAAAGATCCAAGATACTTATCAAGGCGGCGAGTAGCTCTGTAGTGGTAATAAATAAATAAATAATAAATAATCACTACCTTCCCTGGTTGGTGCCTTGAGAAAGAATGAGTTTCTTTGGCTCCACAGGCATCCAGTCGTCCCAGTAGAGTTCACGCCCTCTTGCAGGTGACGGCAGACACACCGTATATTAATATCCAGTGACAGGTGTCGACATACTTTTGGTCAAATACTACTATTCAATGGGTTCCATTAGTGAACTATTCGCCGAGATACTAACTTGCATGTGAATATACTCCGTATGATTTGGTCTTGGTTAGTAGTCGACTGCTGCGGCCGAGCCGTTCTAGGCGCTTCAGTCTGGAACCGTGAGACCGCTATGGTCGCAGGTTCGAATCCTGCCTCGGGCATGGATGTGTGTGATGTCCTTAGGTTAGTTAGGTTTAAGTAGTTCTAAGTTCAAGGGGACTGATGACGTCAGATGTTGAGTCCCATAGTTCTCAGTGCCATTTGAACCATTTAGTAGTCGACGATATAATTTAGTGAGAAACATCTTTCGGTGTTCTGCAACTATTGTTTGCTTTTGGGTATGAGAAAAGCAAACTATGTTTCAAATGAGTACTTTTTCCTGATTACTTGCGGGATCTCTGCCAGGTGCTTTGCGAATAGCAGAGTAATCACGTAGATGTAGATCTAGTAGAGGAACTTGTTTCCCTTACGGAATGTTATATTTACCGAAATTAGAATATGCTCCAGGATCCTGCAACACAGACATCAGCTGTTCGTCTACCGTATACGGGAACAGGAATGGCGCGAGTGCCTTCGCACGGGGCTGTACGCAGCGCGAGAGAGGAGTGTCCCAGCCTGGCCTAGCCCGGCAGTCGGTCACCCGTCCGCACCCTAATGGGATCTGTCTCCGGTTTCGGAGCTCACCTGGCCGCCGGCCGGCCGCGTGCCATTGTCTCTGGCTCCGCCCCCTCATCAATATGGAACAACGACCGACTCCCAAAAAGACTGCCGGTGCGCCGCCGTGAGTGGTTTTGATTGGTTTCTCGCGGTGACGCCGCCATTGTCCGTCCATCTGATAGCGGTGCGGCTCCGCGGCGGGACCGCGCACCCCGGCCCGGCTCTTATTGAATTATCGGCCGCCGGCATCGCGCGGCCGCTCCGAGACGGGCGACCGTTTACCAAACACAAAGGCTCTCATTTGTTTCATTACGGGAACGAGGCGCGTCTGCAGCCGCCGGCGTTTCCCGCGCGAGAGAGGCGAGCCGAGTTATTAGTCGGATGTGCGGCGCTTGTGTTTCAGGTGAAAGCTCCTGCCGCGATATAGGCTAGCAGCCGTCCAGACGACTCCGAGTCAGAGATACGTTGTATGCTTTTGTAACAAGCTCATAGTATTATTTTCTGTTCCGGGGATTTAAGTGTCCGAGGAGATCGCAAGTTGCAAATGCCTTTACTGTGCCTTGTTGCGCTGAAGAAGATGAAGAATAGGAAGGCATGTGGAATAGATGATTTGCCAGCAGAACTGTTGAAGAATCTGGAAAACAAGACAAGAAAAGAAATAGTCTACCTCTGTAACGAGATATATGACAAAGGGGAATGGCCTGAGGACTTCGCTGCAACAGTTACGATACCAATAGAGAGAAAGAGAAATACTAAAAAATGTAAAGAGCACTGGACCATCAGCATAATTTCTCATGCAGCTACAGTCTTGCTGAGAGTGTTGAATAGAAGGTTATATGGCAAGCTGGATAGAGGGATTGCAGAGGAGCAGTTCGGATTTAGAAGAGGAAAAGGAACAGGAGATGCTATTGGCCTGCTAAGAACTATAGGGGAAAGATATATGGAAAAGGGTAGAGAAATCTTTGCTGTTTTTATAGATTTAGGAAAGGCTTTTGACAGAGTTCAGTGGAACAAGCTTATGGATATCTTGAAGAGGAAAGGAGTAGATTGGAAAGAGAGACGACTGATACAGAATCTATATTTACACCAGAAAGTAAGGATAAGGATTGGAAATGAAATGTCAGAAGGAAGCAGCAATGGACGAGGTGTTAGACAAGGTTGTTGCCTTTCCCCACTGTTGTTTAACGTATACCTTGAAGAAAAATGGTTCAAATGGCTCTGAGCACTATGGGACTCAACTGCTGAGGTCATTAGTCCCCTAGAACTTAGAACTAGTTAAACCCAACTAACCTAAGGACATCACAAACATCCATGCCCGAGGCAGGATTCGAACCTGCGACCGTAGCGGTCTTGCGGTTCTAGACTGCAGCGCCTTTAACCGCACGGCCACTTCGGCCGGCATACCTTGAAGAGATTATTGCGAAAAGTTTAGATGGGAAAAAGAGGAATATGTATTGGCGGAAAGAGAATAGAATGTATTTAATTTGCTGATGACATGGTGTTAGTGGCAGAAAGTGAGCGGACAGTGAATAGCATGCTCAAAGATCTGAATGAAGCTTGTGTGGAATATGGGATGCAAATAAATACAGCAAAAATAAAGAGTATGGTCATCAGTACATGACGCAGACTGTCCAATATTAAAATAGGACAATCTACCATTAGCCAAGTAAGTGAATTTAAATATCTCGGCAGCACAATAACTGAAGACTTGAGATGTCACCAGGAGGTGAAAACTCGAATTTCCATAGCGAAGGAGGCATTCAACAGAAAGAGGAGACTCTTATGTGGCAAATTAGATAAAGGACTAAGGAAAAGGCTTGCCAAAAGTTTTGTCAGGAGTGTGGCACTATATGGGGCAGAAACATGGACTCTGAGACGAGAGGATGAAAAAAGGTTAGAAGCATTTGAAATGTGAAGGAGAATGGAGAGAATAAGCTGGATGGAAAGAGTGAGTAATGAAAGAGTATTGGAAAGGGTTGGTGAGAGATGATGTCTGCTGAAGGTTGTAAGAGAAACGAAAAAGAACTGGTTGTGACATTCATTGAGAAAGAAGTGCTTGCTAGTAGATGCTTTGGAAGGATTGGTTTGTGGGAGAAGACTGAGAGGAAGAAGCAGATACAAGGTGATAGACGACATAAAGGGAAGAGGAAATTATGCAGACCTGAAGAGGATGGCAGAAGACCGGACAGCCTGGAGAACTACCGAGTGAAAATCTGCCTTTAGGCAGAACACTGATGATGATGATGAAGTGCTTGTCGTCTGTTAGCTCTCGTCTCGTGAGTTGTCAAGTCGGGCCGCACCTAGGACCAGCTAACAAATTGGGCTCAACGCCAAATAGGTGTCAAGGAACAGTGGGCAGAGTTCAGCAAAATATCAATCAACCTCACGAAGCCTGTTGCAGAAGACGCTACCGGTACTAAGTTCTCACTAAGGGTACGGGGGCAACCTATCCCTTTTGGTCAGACTCGACGAAGTATCTGGAGGTCATTCTTGATAAATTCCTGACCTTCACGATACATACATAGCAACGAAAAAGGAATACGATGAAGAAGTAGCACGTGCTTCACCTGCATCCACCTCAACCCTCAAGAGCAAGTACCAACTCTACAGGTCGACAGTCCGGCCAAAGCTGCTCTCTGCTGTGCAGCATGCGAGTCACTCGTGATACCAGTGTACGTGCGCTCTAACCAATACAGGACCGGTGCGTAAGATGGACGCTGGGGGGCTCCTCGATGGATGAGAATCACAGAGCTATTCAAAGTCCTAAAGGAGAAATACCTACAAGAAGAAATAACGGTCTGTGCCATGAAGCTCAGGGTACATCATTTATCTTGAGCGTGAGATGTGCTTGGCCATGTTGTTAAAAGTACACGGGTCTACCCTTGAACCACGGGAACCATGTCTAATGTTACTAGCAGGATGGTCAGTTGTGTTCTTCTGTGCGGTGATTGCAGGTAGGTCTTGATGTTGTCTTTAGATTATTGTGACGGACGTGACCTAATTCTGTTTACTAAATAAAGTCCCTGAGACGAGGCTGAGCAATAGAGACAGTGGCTGAAGCACAGCTCTGTTTAGAACTGTGGTTCGGTACAGTGATGGGGTCGAGCTGTAGCAGGTAAATTTGTTGCAGAAAATAGTTGTTACCTGTGATCCTTCAGTGTAATTATCCTAGCATTCTCAAGTAATACGAAATTTAAATAAAAATGTTTTAATAAAATATAATAATAATAATGTAACGTCCCCTTAGAAAATTGTACATGACTGTGCTTAAACTGACACACAATATTTTTTAGCGCAACGCAATCTGACTTTCAAAAATCCCTACAAAAGAATGGCCCTGACTAACATTAACCTATACGTTTCACAAATCACTTACCTCACAAAAATCTTCGTTACTCGAACTACTGCAATACAGCGAGCGCCACTACTGCCAGCTTAATATTGTTCAAAAGTCATATATATATATATATATATATATATATATATATATATATATATCAGTTCATGACATCCAGTCTTACAAATTTACTGTCTCTGTCCAGATCATCCGCTCTCAAAAATCCCCCATCTCACTTCCCCACATCCACCACTGTTGGCGGCTCACCTCCAACTGCGTAACGCTACGCGCTGTTAACAGCCAACTGCCCAACACTACAATAGCCAACAACAATGCAAACCAGCCACAGACAGCACGCAGCACTGCCAGTGATTTTCATACAGAGCGCTACGTGGCGTTACCAATAAAAATACCTATACAGCCTACTTACAATAATAATGAAATGAGACAAAATGTGAAAAATGCAACTGGCTAAGGATGCACTATGCCAAAGGCTTACATAATGGGCAAGAATGCACTATTCATGCAAGTAAACAAACATCACTTTCAACACAACGTTACGTCTTTTTTAAATGCACATGTATGATTTTTTTTTTCTAACGTAACGACAACTAGAGGTACAACTAGTGATGGCAGGCTTGGTTTCACTGCTCTAAACTTTGTACCCTCTGGAATAGTTAGATGTTAAATAGTGGAAACACTGCCAAAGTCTCTGCCGTAAAGCGCAGAGCGAGAGTTGCCTGCAGCATGCTTCAGGAGAGTACAGGCAACCCGCATTATGGCATTACAGCATAACGGCAGGAACTGAGGCCGTTTCCATCCTTTTATGTCTACGTATTTCGGAAGATATGAGGTTATAACAATGAAAACAAGTCTGCCATCACTAACTGTACCGGTACCTCTAGTTTTCATTTCCGTAGAAAAAACACACATGTGCAGTAAAAAACAGTACCTTTGTGTTGAAGCTTACGTTAACATTTATGAATTGTGCATTCATGCCCATTGTGTGAGCCCCTGACACAGGTCCTTCCCTGGCCAATTGTATTTTCCACATTTTGTTTCGTTTCGGAAATACCGGGTGGTCGAAAAGTTAGTATAGATTTGAAAACTTAATAAACCACGGAATAATGTAGATAGAGAGGTAAAAATTGCCACACATGCTTGGAATGAAATGGGGTTTTATTAGAACAAAAAAAAAAAACAAAGTTCACAAAATGTCCTACAGACGCGCGTCGTTTGGTGATGCTCAGCCTCCACTTTCGTCATGCTTGGCCTCCCAGGTCCCCAGACCTCAGTCCGTGCGATTATTTGGCTTTGGGGTTACCTGAAGTCAAGTGTATCGTGATCGACCGACATCTCTAGGGATGCTGAAAGACAACATCCGACGCCAATGCCTCAAAATAGCTCCGGACATGCTTTACAGTGCTGTTCACACCATTATTCTCCGACTACAGCTATTGTTGAGGAATGATGGTGGACATATTGAGCATTTCCTGTAAAGAACATCATCTTTGCTTTGTCTTACTTTGTTACGCTAATTATTGCTATTCTGATCAGATGAAGCTCCATCTGTCGAACATTTTGTGAACTTTTGTATTTTTTTTCGGTTCTACTAAAACCCCATGTCATTCCAAGCATGTGTGTCAATTTGTACCTCTCTATCTACATTATTCCGTGATTTATTCAGTTTTCAAATTTATACTGACTTTTTGATCACCCGGTATATAAAGTGGCAGAGTTAGGTGGAACACCCAGTATAAACAGTTTCTTACCTCCAGAGAAATTCTACTGTCACTATCGTCGTGGGAGCTTCGGACTTCCTCTCGCACTGAAGCTGTTTCTAGCGAAATTTACTTTGCCATATGAATCTACGGGGACCAATAGGAGGGTTGCAGACAAGAAATAGTTACCAGAATGAATTTTTAGTCTGCAGCGAAGACGGCGCTAATATGGAAGTTCCTGGCAGGTTATGGCTCTGTGCTGGACCGGGGCTCGAACCTTGGATCCCTGCCTTTCACGGGCAGGTGCTCGTGGAAGAAGTGATAGTCCCGCAAGTGGCGCAGGAGAATTTCTGTGAAGTTTGGAAAGTAGGGGGTAAAGCTTTGAGAATGGTATTAGAAGAAATAGCCCTCGGTCGCAAATATTAAGTCAAAAATGACCAGGTTTCGACGCTACTATGAGCGTCGTATTCAGAATTAGACTAACTGTTCTAAAAAATATTAAGTATATAATACATTAATAAAATTAAAGTTTGTACTGACTGGAAAAGATGCAGAACTTACAAGTCACATATAAAAAAAATCTAAGCCGGAGAGGCGACGTCATGAATAGTTGTGAGATGGCGAGCCGCTAAGGGCTGACTTGTAAGTACTGCATCTTTTCCAGTCAGTACAAACTTTAATCTTATTAGTGTATTATATACCTAATATGTTTTAGAACAGTTAGTCTAATTCTCATAGTAGCGTCGAAGCCTGGTCAATTTTGACTTAATATTTGTGACCGAGGGCTTATTTGATCGAATATAATTCTGACACGGTCACTGAATCTTAGCAGCTATATTAAAAGTTTTACTTTGAGTCACTCTCCACTGGCTCCATTAGTAGGTAATGTGCTCGAGAAAGGCATAGGTCCCGTGTTCCAGTCCTGGTCCGGCACACCGTTTTAATCAGCCAGGAAGTTTCAAGAAATATTTTCAAGAAATATTTGGTAGAATTTTAACGCAATAACGTAATTAGCGCGATAATTCTTCTACACAAATTAAATTTGAAGGAACCTTTCCATTACGGGAGCCACTAAACCACAATGTCGGACCGTTAGTAGAAACTGGCGTATTACACTTGGCAAATTATTTGAACAGGAAAATGATTAAAATTACTGCATCCCTTATCATGTTAGAAACTAACAATAAGATATTAGCAGACCAGCCATTAGGGTCGCATAGATTCTTTGCAAGTGGCTGCATGGACGACAGCTCTTACCAGCTTATCGACAGCACGTAGGTAGACGGCATGTCGCAGTGTCGATCCGCTCTGGCCCATACAGTGCCAAATTCTCGCCAAGTGACGAAATCAATAGCAAGCCTGGGCTCTGCAAGTTTCACTCCAAGGTAATGGAGCTCAGAGGTTGCTATTATCTAGCAAGACGACAAACTGCTGCGACGAAATTCACCTTAACTAACAAAGAATATAGCACGCTAAATTAACGAGAAAGAAATCCGACGGATGAGACGCAGCAGAAGATGTGGAGCGTGGCCCTTCTGGCAGTTTCACAATCTGGGTAGTGTGTCTCCAGGTCTAGAAACATGATCAGCGTCACCAACCGTGCGTGCTAACTCCGCTCGCCTACCTCTTGCTTTGGCCCGTCGAGGACGTTTCTAGCTCTGGCGTTGCCCTTTAGACATGTTGCAGACGTGAAGTCAGGGATAGCCGCGCGGGGTTAGCCGAGCGGTCTCAGGCGCTGCAGTCATGGACTGTGCGGCTGGTCCCGGCGGAGGTTCGAGTCCTCCCTCGGGCATGGGTGTGTGTGTTTGTCCTTAAGATAATTTAGGATAAGTAGTGTGTAAGCTTAGAGACTGATGACCTTAGCAGTTAAGTCCTATAAGATTTCACACACATTTGAACATTTTTTAAGTCAGGGACAAACATCTCTCTTCGTGGTCACTTGGGTCACGAACAACGCAAAAGAGTATTCCTAATGACTGCCGGCATATTGAGGTCTTTAATAAGATTGAGTTATGTTAATCACGTAATTATTCTGTCATCACTTTTTGATGGTTCTGTTCTTCCATACCAGATTGATTGTTTCACAATTTCTCAATTAATCGTTATCATGGGAGAGATTTACACAAGTTCCTGTATCGAGAGGTTGTAACAATGGAAAACTGTACTGAAATGCAGGAGGATCTGCAAGGAATTGACACATGATGCAGGGAATGGCAATTGAATCTCAATGTAGACAAGTGTAATGTGCTGCTAATACATAGAAAGAAAGATCCTTTATCATTTAGCTGCAATATAGGAGGTCAGCAACTGCCAGCAGTTAATGCCATAAATTATCTGGGAGTAGGCATTAGGAGTGATTTAAAATGGAATGATCATATAAAGTTGATTGTCGGTGAAGCAAATGCCAGACTGAGATTCATTGGAAGAATCCTAACGAAATGCAATCCGAAAACAAAGGAAGTAAGTTACAGGACACTTGTTCGCCCACTGCTTGAATACTGCTCAGCAGTGTGGGCTCCGTACCAGATAGGGTTGATAGAAGAGATAGAGAAGAGCAGCGCATTTCGTTACAGGATCATTTAGTAATCGCGAAAGCGTTACGGAGATGATAGATAAATTCCAGTGGAACACTCTGCAGGAGAGACGTTCAGTAGCTCGGTACGGGCTTTTGTTGAAGTTTCGAGAACATACCTTCACCGAGGAGTCAAGCAGTATATTGCTCTCTCCTACGTATATCTCGCGAAGAGACCATGAGGATAAAAGCAGAGAGATTAGAGCCCACACAGAGGCGTACCGACAATCTTTCTTTCCACGAACAATAGGACACTGGAAAGGAAGGGAGAACCGATAGAGTTACTCAAAGTACCCTACGCCACACACCGTGAGGTGGCTTGCAGCGTATGGATGTAGATGTAGATGTAGATACTTGCTTAATAAACGTGGACTCCATCCGTGACTACCGTCATTCGATTGGTAATTTCATCAGGTGTCAGAATTTTGCGGACTGCATTCAATTGTAGGGATGTATAGCACGATCTTCCTTTATGTCGACTGCATGTAACAGCTGCAATGGCTTGACCAACGTGAGCGTTAGATGCCCTGGGAAAATGTGTGGTGTATATCCTCAAACTCGGTGACGACACACACCAGAAGAAGGAATGACGGGAACGGCCATTCTTCCATACTCAGCAGAGTGACAGACATAATTGACGGTATATTGTGCTAGCAAAAAGTAATGACTGTACAGGGTATTTTAAAAATATTTTTACACGCTTGGAGGACAACTCCCACACACCAAAACACAGAAAGTGTTCATATGAACACATGTCCTAAAATCTTTTGTTTTCGAGGTATTAATGAAAGTTGACGTTCAACGGATTCCAGGGACAGCCTAACAACTGCACTTATCTATGCACCTACATGACTCATTGTGTCCTAGATGGCATTGTGGTGCCAGGGAGATTTGCTTACATTCGTCATTCGTCTGTCTTGAACGTGGCCGGCCGCGGTGGTCTAGCGGTTCTGGCGCTGCAGTCCGGAACTGCGGGACTGCTACGGTCGCAGGTTCGAATCCTGCCTCGGGCATGGGTGTGTGTGATGTCCTTAGGTTAGTTAGGTTTAAGTAGTTCTAAGTTCTAGGGGACTTATGACCTAAGATGTTGAGTCCCATAGTGCTCAGAGCCATTTGAACCATTTCTTGAACGTGTCCATTGTGTTTCTGATCCTCTGGTAGTGCCATACGTTCACCCAGCACGTCTTACAGGTGCTGTCTAGAGGGATTTCATTCAAAACATTCTTCAAGATCTACCAGAAGACGTACTCCTGCACAAAAGAAAGAAGAAGATACATGTGGCTTATACACGAAGGAGCTCCAACATATTTCAGTCTCAGCGTTGGAGAGACACTGGCTGACATCTGTGATGACAGATGGATAGGTAGAGAAGGACCAGTTCGAGGGTCTGCGCTTTTCCCGAACATCAGTTCTTTGGAATACTACCTCTGTGGTAATCGTAAACAATTGGTCTATGCAGTAGACCACACGGTTGCAGAAACTATTCATCGGTGTGAAGTGGAATCATCTGAAACCATTCGAAACCGTTAAAGAGTATTAGAATGGGTGAGACAGTCCATGATTTGATGAGTGCATGCGTGCTTAGAAGCAAGAGGAGGACATTCTAACATTTATTACGAGTTTATATGTTGGTGAGCTTGATCTAAATTCTGAATTTTCACTAATAACTGGATACTGAGGGATTTTCTGACATATTTTTTTACGAACCTTTTTTACTTGTGTCATCCAAGCAACCTGTCTCTAAATTTTTTTAAATTATTTTTGAAAACCTTGTATAGAAAGCGACCAAGTGTCTCAGAGAATGTCGCTGATCATCGAATAACAAGCGCCACCCATTTGCTGTGTCTCTAGTATTTCAAAAGCTGTGGACGTATGGAAAACCATGTTGGAATGTTCAGATGATCCATCACTACCTCGACCATCGAACATGAAGGGCGTTACAGGTAGAGAAATTGGCGGTGCCGAAGCACGTACTGTTTGAGACTGACCACATAATAAAATTCGTCGATAGACAGGCATTCGCTGTGGAGAAACGTTCCCACGCCTGTTTGTTCAGGGAAAACACCGAACTTCGCAAGTAAGACAATAGCTTCAACAAGAAAGAGGAAACTCTGAAGGTAAAAAGAACGAATTCCGAAGCTTCATCAGACTACCGTTACAGGTAACAACGGGACGGCGATAGCGGTGATGACCTGGGGAATATCTCAGAAAACGGTATGGCAAGTATATATAACCTCCATCCATGTGCTCGTCCCCTGCCCATCAATCGCAATGGGGAGTGAAGATTTTATAGCGTCAGCCACTTGCAGTAGCCAGAAGTACCACTAAGAGACCGTCCATCGAAGACCCCCTTAGAAAGGCACCAGTTCAGGACGCAGCCGAGAAAGCCACAACAATTCTATGCTTTTACTGCATTTGCCATGAATGATTAACTGTACCTATGTCGTTTTGAGGTTGATGCATTTGCGTTCCTTACACGCTGGAAGTGTTCGGCGACATATCGTCCGTTGTAGAGCAGAGCAGTGTGTGAGGTGCGTATGCTATCACATGTGTAACGGAGCGATATTTTTCATTCTTTTACCATTTCTGACTTTTCCCTCTGGGTAAAGTGAGGTGTACGACGTCCGGACCATTTCAGAGCTCCGTACTTGTCAGCCAGAACGAAGAGAGTTCAACGTGGGTCTAACCTACTGGGTCTATTTGAGAGGGGATCACCAGTTTCACTATTTGCCTTACAGCCAAAAAAAGCATCACGCACATCTCAACTGGAGCCAGGGGATTACATTCACTTTACTTCTGAGCCTTGGACGACACGTCCTCGAAAAAACTACTTTATCACATCAAACGTATCCGGACACCCCTATGTAATGCGGAATTGAGCACCATTATCTCATAACATGTATCCGGACGTCCCTACATAATGCGGAGTTGATAACTAGCTGTAGCCGGAGGCGGATCCGTCCGTATAAAAGGAGGGGGGCTGTATTTTGTTGTCAGTAGAGAAGCAGTAACAGCAGTATTGGTCGGTCAGAAGAGTACCGATGACTTCATTTGTAGTGCCAACAGTGAAGTACGGAGAAGGTGGTGTTACTGTGTGATCAGCATGTGGTCGGCTTATTACGCTTAAGAAAACGCTAAATACAGAAGGATATGAAGACATTTTACAGGATTGTGTGCTGTGCACATTAGAGAAACAGTTTGGAGGCGATGGCTGCTTCGTATTAGCGTGGCAATGTAGTCGGTCATAAAGCAGCATGTTTGAGGCAATGCTTTGTGGACAATAACATCCGTTAATGAGCCGTGGCGGCTGGCGCTAGGGTGTTCTACTTGCATCGCTGATATCGATATTCGGCTGTCTCGCTATCTTTGACTGCTCCCCTAGGCCGGTTTTCAGGGTGAACGTGTGACGGAAAGTCTCCGGTCGGCGTTCATCGAGCCAGCTTGTGTTGAAAACAGGACGGCGTCCGTAACCGTGGTGCACGGGCCACCCCGTGCTCGCCGCCCTATTCTTTTGTCGCGTCGGATGTACGGTGCCAATCATTGTGCGCCTTCACGTGCAAAGTTATGGTGGGTTCGTCATCTCACGCTGAACACCTTCCCAGCACGTAATTTGCAAGCTCCAAGTTATTCTGTGTTTAACTAAGAAGATTGTTGAAAGTTATTGTGGCATAGGTAGTCGCCGGAGATGGTTCTGAACTTGGTTCCCCAGTGGCTATTTTAAGGAGGCTGATGTTCCTCATTTCATTTCTCATCATTTGTCGAGTGTGTGTTTTAAGTATTTTTCATGCCAGTTTTAACTTGTTTTAGGACATATTGGTCGCTTGGGGACTGGTTGCCGTTGTGCACGAGCACGGCAGCCGTAGAGTTAATGGTTTAATCATTTGTCACGGCAGGATTTGGTATGCTTGTTTAATGTTGAAACTGCCTTAAGGCAGCTGCAAGTAATCTCTAAGTTTTCTGATAATTTAGTGGGAGACGGGTACTGTTAGAGTATTGCTCCATAAGAATTCGGGGGCAGGCTTATTACATATTCCAGCGTGGCTGTAATTTAACCTACCATTCATTGCAATCTATTTGTGGTGCGGGCCATTTGATAAATCTGCTCGTTTCCTGGCGTCGGTGCGGTTATGGCTTCTTGTCAGGACCACATATTGAGTGGCCGGTCGAACTATATATAATATACAGGCTGCCCCAGCTATCTTGTCCACCCAAAATATCTCTGGAACAATAACAGCTATTGGAAAACGACTTTCACCGGTATCAATGTAGGTCAGGGGCCCATGAATGTACATATTTGGAAACATTCTAAAACGAAAGCATATGTGTTTTTTAACACAAACTTATGTTTTTTTAAATGGGCCTCCTATACTTTTCCTTCAGCAATCCATAGCATGACAAAGCACATACACAATGGCGTTGATTGCATCGCAATATTCCCATTACATCCCGAGATATTAAGACGCAAAGTTAACGCCTCAAACACCCGACATGCGCTGCTAGCGCACGTCCTGAGGCTCAGGCGTGAACCCCATGCTGCCCGTAATCGCGATGTGATTGACATGCGTAATCACACTTCCATACTTATCAAGAGGTCCGAAACGAATAATACGGTCTGCTGCCATTCTGCATTAACGTCGTACATTCCAGCAGGTATTTATCCCATAGGCTAGGGGTGATGCGGTTCTGTAACATATCTGTGTACCGCAACGTTAGTCACAAAGTTAACTTCGCTTATCGTTAATCCGTTACTAAAAAGGTAATGCCGTTCAACGTTAAAACTTTGCTTTACTGTAGATCTAGCGCAAGCGACAGTTAATCATTCACTCGTAATAGTAAAATTCATGTTGATGGTTTTAGTGAAACGAGCAAGTGGACTAAAAGTTTTCCGTTGTTTACGTAAAAATGTTTTGATTTGGGAAGTTCAGGTAGAACATAGAAGATGAATGTAAACATGTTTAACCAATTAGTTTTATTATCACATAATTATCAATGTTATGTTTATCCAATGCGTTAAATGACAAGTTGTTGCAAACAAATCTTTCTTAACATCACTGGGTAAAATGACCCTTTGTAGAAACATCCACTGTGATACCAGCACTACATACTAAACATAGTGATTACGGGCAGCATGGGGTTCACGCCTGAGCCTCAAGACGTGCGCTAGCAGCGCATGTCGGGTGTTTCAAGCGTCAACTTCGCGTCTCAATATCTCGGGATGCAATGAGAATATTGCGATGCAATCAACGCCATTGTGTATGTGCTTTGTCATGCTATGGATTCCTGAAGAAAAAATATAGGAGGTCCATTTAAAAAAAAAGTTTGTGTTAAAAAACACATATGCTTTCGTTTTAGAATGTTTCCAAATATGTACATTCATGGGCCCCAGCCCTACATTGATACCGGTGAAAGTCGTTTTACAATAGCTGTTATTGTTCCAGAGATATTTTGGGTGGACAAGATAGCTGGGACACCCTGTATAGCGCAGCGCCTGCTTGTGAGCCCGTGCACAAGGCGTGGGAAGTGAACGCTCGTATTGCCTGCTGGCCGTAGTGTTATTGCTTCCAAATCCTGCTGTGGGCCTTAACGCTGTTCTCTAAAGTTAAGTGCGGCCACTTTGTTAATATTAGCGTTTCTGTAAGTTATTTTATTGGTTCAACACTTACGTTAATCATTTGTGTATCTTTAATGATTGTGCAACTTCTTATTTTTCCTGTGTGCCAGTTTTGCGACCTTGGTTGGTGCACCTTGCATTTTTAGTGTGAGCATGTTTCACTGTGGACTTTTATGTGGGCAGTTCAGTTTCATTAAGCTATAAGATCTTTGTTTTTTAATGAAGTTGTGGTATTATGTGGCTGTGTAACTTTGGGTTAGAAGTGTATAGTGTTACTAGCCTATTGAGATATTGTTAAACAAGAACTGTTGTTAATGATTGATTATTCACCCTGCCTACTATCTATGTTTTTGGTTGCGGATGCAAAATATGATTCTTATTCGTGTTTAAGTAATTCAATTAAAGTGAAAATTTCTATATTGTATCAGTAAGAGGGCAAATTTCCGAACTGAAGCCTATTTACCTTAAATAACTGTAGTGAGATTGTAATTTCGATTTCCTAAAGAATTGAGTAGTACCACGGTTCACTTAAACTGACTGTCCTGCCCGAAGTCCCGTCATGAACGCAATGGGATAGCTTCGGGATGAGTGAGAATGTCCACTTCGCTTCAGACCCCATCATGCGACATCACTGTCTTCTTTGGTTTCGGCTGTTGCCGAAGAGTGGTCTGCCACTGCTCGTCATGAAACGTGTTCCAGCAGAGTTAAAGCCACCATAAAGCCAGGACACGCCCATGTTAAAGTCCACTAATAGGGATTCAGATTTATTTGATCAGACATCGTACTTTGGCCTATTGTGTTTGCAAATTCGATGGTTCACCAGGGATGTGTTGCAGTATACGTCACACGTGTTTTGCTAGAGATACTTCTTTTTCTCTCTACTCTGAAGAGCTGGCTGTTCCGAGATCCGACATATTATACAGCGCATTTCTCTTCAGGCCAGTACCAAGTGAGTCTGCAGTAGGGCAGAGGGCTCCCCATTTTGAATATTTGCGAAAGAATTTCACATTCCTGTACTTGCCTTGCAACCAAGGGAAACTTGGTCAGTTATTTGATCTGTCTTTAATACGTTTCTTGAAGATTACGTCCCTGACAAAAATATGACAACATAGTGAGTGTTTGTGTATCTGTGTGTGTAAATCAGAAAAACAAAAACGGGAGTCCAGAATTACACTTATCTTGCCGTGTTCTCACGACTTTGAGAAGAACATGTACCTATGGAGACTCAAAGTGGCAGGCGGAGTCAGATACAACTAAAATAGTGAAGGATATTTAATGTCATAGACAAAGGGACAATAGAACGCCATACCAACATTAGATTTTGGGGACCTTGTGGAGTACTTCGACAACGTTGCAAGTCTGCTTTTTGATGTATGACGATAGAGTCTTTGAAAAAGCAGAGGTACTTTTACTATTTGATTATCTGGAACATTCCATCTGGCTAGTGACGTTACAGATTGGATTGAAAATTAAGTTTAGAACACGAGCCAGTGAACTAGGGGAACTTAAATTACTTCTAAAATTTGCAGGTAACACTGTGCTGCCGGGTGAAACTACTTTAAACTTACAAAAGGAACATAAACGACGAATATTCAGTACTGCATGAAACCCTGGTTAACAACAAACAGAAACAGCCAAAGGAACTTAAAAGATCTAAACACAAGAAATCTACTAGAGAAGATACGTAATAGATATTAAGAGTTCTCCTGCTCAGAACTGAAGCTTACGCTAGTCTGCTGAGCCAAGAAAGCAGAAATGGAAAACTCGTATAGATGAAGGAAATCCACAAACTAAATCTGTTGGCGTAAAAATTAGTTTACAACGTGACAAAATATCCTGAATTGGTACAACTGGAGCGCTGTTCGGTGAAATGACTGTAATGGGAGGGTCGGATAACAAGCCATATGAAGCGTCTACGAAGGGGTACAAAATATTATTAAAATAATTTTTTTTAATTTTGGCATTTTCTGTAGCAAGTATATAGATATTCGCTTTCTACACTGAAACTCGTTTTTCTTACTATAATGAAATATTTGCTTTCAAGAGGCACATCGACTTTCCTCTTTTTACAAAAAGTATCTTAAAATTTTTAAGTTACTGGTCGCATCCGTGTTTGGCGACATCGCGGTGAACGCACGTTGGAAGCGTTTACTCGTCATCGCCATACTGGCGTATCACACGGTGTGATGGTATGGGGTACCACTGGTTACACGTCTCGGTCACCTCTTGTTCGCATTGACGGCACTTTGAACAGTGGACGTTAGATTTCAGATGAGTTACGACCCGTGGCTCTACCCTTCATTCGATCCCTGCGAAACACTACATTTCAGAAGGATAATGCGCGACCACATGTTGATGGTCCTGTACGGACCTTTCTGGATACAGAAAGTGTTCGACTGCTGCCCTGGCCAGCACATTCTCCAGAACTCTCATCGATTGAAAACGTCTGGTCAATGGTGGCCGAGCAACTGGCTCGTCACAATATGCCAGTCACTACTCTTGATGAACTGTGGTATAGTGTTGAAGCTGCATGGTCAGCTGTACCTGTACACGCAATCCAAGCTTTGTTTGACTCAATGCCCAGGGTTATCAAGGCCGTTACTGCAGCCAGAGATGGTTGTGCTGGGTACTGATTTCTCAGGATCTATGTACCCAAATTGCGTGAAAATATAATCAAACGTCAGTTCTAGTATAATATATTTGTCCAATGAATACCCGTTTATCATCTGCATTGCTTCTTGGTGTAGCAATTTTAAAGGCCAGTAGTGTAGTTCAGCGATTTATTGTGTCATGATACACTGCTGTGACACTGACCGCGGCGGCGGCTCTGTCTGCAAACACATATTTCCGTTCGCTGCCTCATCGAGCAACTGGCCGCCGGGTCAGGTGCGTTCTGTGTGTGGCCGAGACGCACCGCGGAGGCAGTCCGCGCTCTGTCCGGCTAGGCCACACGAGAGCCCGGCGCCGGTCGTGGGCGGCGGCAGGGGGCGTGGGGCGGCGCGTGTTCACTGCCGGTGGCGGCTGCTGCAGCCAGGGCGTAGCGCCGTGGCTGAGTAAGCGGCGCCGCTGGCCAACAGGTTAAGGACGCGGCCGGGCGCGCCTAGTTTGCGCGTCCTTGGGAATCCAGGTGGATACGGTAGTTACAAGGCGACTTCCTGGCGCTTCCCTTCCGGAGTTGAGGTTCAAAATACGACACTGCGGGCTTAGTTAAGTGAGGGGAACAAACACAGCTCTCGCCTCTGAAATGTCCCATTTTCTTAATAGCGTACCTAATGAAGGACATAGATTAGTTGGAAGAGTTCTGGGAAAGCGCAGTTTATCCATAAATGAAAACGCTTACTTACTTACTGGCCGGCACTACAATCCTTGCAGAGCCCTGTCCTCTTTAGTCACCTGCCTCTTTTCTTCTCTGCCCATAGCTTTCCTTCTCCAATTCCCGACGCGCATATTGCTATGAGGTCCTTTGGCATGTCTTCAAACCACCTTCTGCTGGCCTTCCTTTTCTCCGCTTTGACTTTCCAGTAGCCACTTTCTTAACACTTCGAGTTGCTGGCATTCTTTGTACATGACCAGCCCATCGTAGTCTTCCTTGCTTGATTTTCACGACAGTAAAGAAAGTGTTTGTAGTTCTGCCTTTGTCCTTATTCACCAGCTTCATTCCTCCCTTACGGAATGAAATACATTTCTCAAGATCATCCTTTTCCATCTCAACAAGCAACCTACTTCCTTTCTATATGAAGATGGTATCTGTTCTTTTGGAGAGGTTTCCATCCAGAGAGCTGACATTGGTTACAAAACCGTTCCTGTCTTGAATATTCCCATTGAAATTGAAAATGATAAGATTAAGGAAGCTCTTCCAAACTACGGGGATGTTAAATCAATTGCAAATGAAAGATGGTAGCCTCGCTTTACACTGCAATGTTTCAACGGGGTCCGCTGTGTAGAGATGGACGTTAAGACAAATATTCCTTCTGACATAACTGTTTGTGGATATAAGGCACAAATTGTTTACACAGGTCAGGAAGGTACATGTCATATATTTAACGAAACCGGCCACTTCAGACATGAATGTTCGCGGCAAACTGTTGTTCTTAAAAGTAATTTGGCACAGCGTCAGAAACTTAAATGATCTGTTGCCAAAGAATAGCCAGGATCAACTGGTTGAGGATGTTAACGCAGCGGGCCAAGTTGATGTCCCCCCTCACGATAACAGTCAATTATCCCCGTTAACAACAAAGGGAAACCCCGTTACCACTGCTCGTGAAACTGAAATGCAACCGAGAAAACGACCTCTGGAGACAACTGATAGTTGCTCAGAGGACGAGCTGTCCTGTACAACACTCTCAGATCGCAAGCAAAAACAGTGCGATTAGGAGGCAGAGGAACCGGAAGGCAGAATCCGAATGGAAACTGGTGAACAGAAAGATAATAAACATACGGTGTCAGAAAACGAAGGAGGTGTAGTCAGTATTAATTTGCAAGAAACAACAGGTGAAGTAGCTGACTCCAAAGATAAGCAGCTATATGTAGTAAACAAATTAAGGGAGAGGTTGCGAAGCTGCCGTCTCCATCAGTCGCCTACACACCAACAACTATGTTGTGTCTTCAACCATCAACTCACATGGTTGGAGACACGGTCGCAGGGTCGCGGGGTCGAATCCTGCGTCGGACATGGATGTGTGTGATGTCCTTAGGTTAGTTAGGTTTAAGTAGTTCTAAGTTCTAGGGTACTGATAACCTAAGCTGTTAAGTCCCATACTGCTCAGAGCCATTTGAACCATTACTAGCCATATAATAAATAACATCGTAAGTAGGGCTGCATGTGTTCCTTTCTGTGACATTATTTTTGTTTTTTTCCGCCACCCATAAAACCAAGTGAGAAACCAAAGATAGAGCGAATCACTTATGTTGAAGTCGTTGTCAATAGTCTAAAGCAAGCGAAGACACAGGAGGCAATCTATCGCTCAAAAACAGGTGACCGAGGGACTGATTTGACGCTTTTTATTTTTCATTGCGATTTAGACCTGAGATATCATAGTGAAGTTGGTAAGCGAAACTATCCACGTGATACCGAAAAAATCATATTTTCTTCTTCTATAAATTAATGATGTGGAGTCTTAACGAGAACAAGAATATGTAATGGCAGTATAAATTTAGTGCTGCCATTTCAAATCATCCATCCGATATGAATACAAAGACAAAATGAATATCACATTTACACAGAAGTAGTAAGGACTGCAGAATACACCTACCTTGAGGCTTACTTCACAACATTCCGTTATCCTTAAAAAGAATGCTAATATACTCGCCGCTTTATCAACACTGATCTCCGTCGCTTATGAAAGGATGGTGCGAAATAATGCAGCTGACACATTTCCTCATGTAAAAAAACCAAACAGGTAAATAAATACGAGGAATGGAGAAAGATAAAATAGTTTCTTTTCATAAAAGCTACTCGTCACGCAGAACTGCACGATAAGTCACGCTGGAACACTACAGTTAAGTTTAACGACGCTGTTTATTACTTGACTCAACGTGTAAAGGTCCGCAACACCCAAGCAATCCAGCGATGTTGTCTATAGATTCTGCTGCAAAAGGCTAAGTTTATCTTACAACTGCAACCTGTGCAAAACAAACTTATCTTTTAGGGATTTCAGCTACAAAAAAATGGCACTGAGCACTATGCGACTTAACTTCTGAGGTCATCAGTCGCCTAGAACTTAGAAGTAATTAAACCTATCTAATCTAAGGACATCACACACATCCATGCCCGAGGCAGGATTCGAACCTGCGACCGTAGCGGTCGTTCGGTTCCAGACTGTAGCGCCTAGAACCGCATGGCCACTCCGCCCAGCTTTCAGCTACAGACCACCTGAACCCAATTAACATCTAAATGGAAACGAGGTGTTTGATATATTCCTGGCGTATTAAAGCTTTAGAACTTGAATCCGAACCTCGTTCTTCGCTGCAATGCTCGTACCGACCGAGGAATCCAAGCACGACTCACGACCGGCCCTGACAAATTCAGTTCTGCCAGTACCCGTCTCTCGCTTTCCAAACTTCGCAGAAATTCTTCTAAAAATGTTGCTGGACGAGCGCTCTTTGAGGAAAGAGTATCGTAGAGAATAATACCCACTGTGGAAGTGGTAGGTGCTTGAGAAGATCCCGGCCTGTGACACTTTGGAGGGAATTATTTCGTTGAGTCGTCACCCTCCGTGACGACATTAATTACAAGAAAATGTGGATTACAAATGACTGAAAATGTACTTGCAGCTCGGTTACTCCTTGAAGTAGTTTCAGAGACAAATCACTCCTTACCTGAGAAACTGCCTGTCATATTCACCGTTAGCACTGACCTCACAAACGAAAATAGGTGTTTCATCTGAGGTGTGATTAAATTATTTATGAACAGAGGGGAGGCCTACAGAAGTAACTGAGATACTGCAAATTGAACTAAAGCGTGTATTACTCATAAGGGTAGTGTAAATAGCGAGACAGAATTCACAGTGTGGGATCAGCGAAGAATCCACAATTCTGAAATGCTATTGGTCGCAACAAGATCTCCAAGCAAAACGGCACACAGATTGCATGAATAAATTATAGTAGGAATTCGTTCAGCCCCTCAGCTTAAATACTAGTAGTATTAAGAGAGAACCAACAAGGGAAGATACGCACGTTACTTTTATTTTATTTAATAGGATGGCTAGGGCCCCCCGTCGAGCAGACCGTTCGCCGGGTGGCGGTCTTTCAATTTGACGCCACTTCGGCGACCTGCAGTCGATGAGGATGATAGGATGATTATGAGGACAGCACAACACCCAGTCCCTGGGCGGAGAAAATTCCCCGACCCAACCGGGAATCGAGCTCGGCCCAGAGGATTGACAATCCGTCACGCTGACCGTTTTTTTTTTTTTTTTTTTTTTTTATCGTTGTGTTTGGTCGTTGCGGACGTCACGTAACATCCGTTCAAGTTCGTTGTTGATCCTTTCTCTCAGTTTTTTTATTGCAGAGGCCAATCACCTCTCTGACCGAACACGCGGAGCTACCGTGCCGGCTGTCCATTCAGCTACCGGGGGCGGACCACACGTTACTAATGTGCCGTGAGGTATTTAGACGAGGAAACTAGAGCACGAGCTAGTTAGTGCGTTGCTTACCATTAGTGGGCTGTATATTACTGGACTCCAGACCGTATGCTTCGCGACTTCATCACCTTGCGGACGACACACCAGTTTTGGTGCTCTGGAGAAAAGTTAGTCCACTAGTGGCAACCTGGCTAGGGAAACAGCGCTATCCCTCCTGCGGCGCGTCAGACGAATGAAAGGCTCAACCTCTGGACTCTATGTTGGTCATTTCGAAGAGGCGCCAAATGCGATCTCCCACCTAAAGCAAGCGAGACTGCGAACGAAGTTCGAACGTAACGGCTGAAGAATACCATTGCAACAGACCAACCATCTTGGAACTGTGTTACTAATTTGGCTATTAGAAAACTGAAAACTGTGCGGACCTTCTCCTCTGATAGTTCTTTATCTTGGGAATAAGTTAGTCTCTTCAGAATTGCTGGGAAAATTTATTATAGTTGTAAAAATTGTTTATAAAAATTTTCAGCTCAGTAATTACGCATGCAGTCTCCCGGTGATTACTCATGTCACTCGTCCTTTTAAGTTATTCAGATATTTCATCTCCTTTTCTTTGTCAGCCTGAACGAAATGGTCATTGAGACTTCTCACGTGGGTACGAGTGTATACTGGGAATTCCTTCATTCACAGAACGGATTTACCGCAGTCAACGGGTTCTTTGTACGAAGAAACTTAGAGAGTGAAAGAAACTTCCTTATGGAATTTCCGGCGAAGAACAAGGCTTTCGGTTTGAATCCCCGCTAAGAGTTCATTTTTGATCTGCCAAAACGTTTTAAAACAGCGCACATTCGTCTGCGAGGTAACAGTTTCATTCTGAAGACATGTCATTGCTTTTATGTCATTTCTCATATGTTCCCGAAGATCAAGATTTACATCCGTACCCGGTCGTTCTGGTTCAGATTTTCTGTCGTTTCGCTAAAACAGCGACTCCTTTAAATTCAACACACACGACTTTTTTCAACATCCTTGTTCCATTTAAGCTCTGTCTCAAATGTTAGAACCATCGACGGGACGTTATTTCATCAACGGCAAGTGAGATGAAGCAAAATCGTACTGTTTTTAACAAGTAGTTAATTTTCGAACCAAAGATTTTGAGGGTTGGTCCATCACACGAGTGTAAAACGATGGTATTAAATCGTTTAACTCCACACCGTAACCAGGCAAATATTTAATTCACTAATTTTCTACATCGCGTTGGTATTGTTACCGTCTCCCTTTCAGGAACACGTTGTGTTGAGAATCTAGGTTAATGTTTGCCTGACGGGGAGATACAGTTGGCGCTCTGGTAGCTATGCCAATACGCTATCTGCTATAGGACGACGTTGACAACACTCTCAGTTCATCAACTATCCTCCAGGTTGCATATGCAGTCATAGGATCAAAATCGAAGTCATCTTTCCAGATGTAGCATTTTTTTTATGGCAGTGCATTTATCAGGTTGTGTTTTTAAGGGTAGACGGTGTCTGTCTCAGACATTGTCAACTGGACTCTGTGGGCTGGTAACCCTGGCGTAACTGTTGGATGGAGGTGTACCAGAAATGTAGCCGAACCATCTGACTCTGTCACCAAATGTGTGCTTCCGTTCTGTGTCACTGGGCATTTAACCGTTGTCACATCAAAGACGTGAAACTCCACCAGTCGCACCGGCAGTTGGCGCCGCGAGATAGTAGGTACCTGTCCGCCGGGCGTGGGCAGCTCAGCTACTTACGACCCGGTAGTTAGCGGCACCCCAGAGTTGCCTCGTCTCACCTCGCCTCGTGGATGTTAAACACGAGTAATAACTTGGCGTTTATGACTGCTGTCCGCAGTCCGCAGGTGTATAAGGCCGCGCCGCAGCACGCCGACACTGTGTATGTGTGTGTGTGTGTGTGTGTGTGTGTGTGTGTGTGTGTGTGTCTCCCAATGCAATGCGCGCCTCCATATCGCCGTTGACTCGATGAGGCTGGCAAGTCGCCTTCGCTAAGAGGCGGCAGTATCCGGGTCGGGTACCGCTCCCGACAAGGCATCACAAATGTTTTTCATCTGATGGCGTATTCAGTGTCAAAGCTTCCTTCCTCTCTCTCCGTCTCTCTCTCTTTTCCGCGTCCTCTCCAGTTCTCGCCTCTTCCCCATTCCACGCCTTATGCACACGAGCATACTCATCCACTCATTCACACCTACGTACACACACGCAAGCACTCACGAGCTCGCGTGCGCATTGGAAATGAAAGGGTTGTTCTAGAAATATATCATTGCTGACACCATCGTATCACCAGCAAGTTTTACGTCGGACACATAATAAACATCATTCAGGAATAATCTCCATGTCCCTCTAGGACTTTGTCGTTAAGTTAATAATTTTTAGAGCACAATGTTTGCGAAAGATACATAAGTTTGCAGCCAACGTGGAATCGCAATCCAAGTATAGTAAACAAAGTCACTTCAAAACTAAAATATTTTTGCTATATATTTTAGCCTCAAGTCACATAAATCGCATCCTAGTGGGTTCCGATTTCAAAGGATGACATCATCGTATGATGTGAATACGTTAAAAGGATGATTAGAGTTCAATGTCCCGTCGATAGTGAGGTCATTAGACGCATAGCAGAAGGTCGCGTTGAGGAAGGATCGTGATGGAAATCGGACGTGCCCTTGCCAAAGAAACCATCCCGACATTTGCCTGTAGCAGTATGGGGAAATCACAGAAAATCTAAGTCTGGACGGCCGCACGGGGATCTGAACCGTCGTCCTCCCGAAAGCGAGCCCAGTATGTTAACCGCGGCGCCACATCGCACGGTGAACACATTGTATGGCCACTCTTCGAACTAGAACTAAACAACCCAAGAGTGGCGCCTTAGTTTCACGAGTTACGATGCCACGTACTGAGAGCATGGGATGATGACTTGCTTAGAAGTCGAAACCGACAGTGATACTAATTGTGCTGAGAAATATAATAAAAATATTTTCGCTTAGAGGGTGGTTTCTGAGTTGCCCGTGTTCCTATGCCTGCGTAAGAGACATCCATATTTGAAGATCATCATGACTTACCGCAAAGAGCTGTTGCTAAAATCTCTGTATTGAACAATCAGTTTCCATCCACAAATCATCATCATAAATCTTTTGCATCACACTAAAAGATACAAAATCAATGGCATCAAACAATAAAATAGATGAATGCGTCACAGCTCTGAAATAGTAACATAAATTACAATTTCAGTCATGAAATTGTGCCAAATGTACTCTGATTCATATTGCGTTAGCTGTCAATAATCAGATGAGCAGTCGGCTACATAGAATGCCTCCGTTTGCAACGTTGATACTGAGTACTAATATAACACGAGTGAGTGGAACCTATGTTACTTTTTATGACTGACAATGTAATTTGTATAACTATTTCAGAACAGTGACGAATTAATGGGTTTTATTGTTTGACGCCATTAATTTTATATGAACGCTTTGAGAACAGATCCGCGGTAAGTACACCGGTAACTACAGCTGATTTCGGTTTTCACCATAGTTTAGTCCGCCACCGGTAGCTGAGTGGTCAGCACGACAAAATGTCAGTCCTCAGGCCCCGGGTTCGATTCCCGGCTGAGTCGGAGATTTTCTCCGCTCAGAGACTGGGTGTTGTGTTGTCATAATCATCATCATTTCATCCCCATCGACACCCAAGTCGCCAAAGTGGCGTCAAATCGAAAGACTTGCACCCAGCGAACGGTCTACCCAACGGGAGACCCTAGTCACACGACATTTACATTTTACCATAGTTTAGAATATCATGTGTTACGTGAGCAGCGCCTTCCTCCCACCAGATTACAGGCACTATGACCAGATGATCATCTACCTCGGTTCGAGTTCATACACTCATTTCTCCTACAGGTTAACGGTGACCCTCAGTTTCCTGTAATTGCTCCTTTTACGAATGAGTATCAATTTATTCGGAAAAGCACGTACAACTGTCATAACTTAGATGTGTGGGCGTATGAAAACCCACGTACATGAGTTATGCTAGGTCATCAGAGACAATTGGCGGTAAACATGTGGGGTTGTATAGTGAACGATTACATACTTCATTTCTACTTATTGTCTTCTCAACTCAGATGTCCTTGCAAGAGCACTCGCCGACGTCACTGGACGAGGTACCCCAATATATTAGAATGGGGATGTGGTTCCGTCTTGACGGCGCCGCGGCACTCATTGCAGAACGAGTGCGTGTAGCATTAACCCGTACTTTCGACAACCGGTAGATCGGCGGGGAAGGACTTGCGTATTGACCTAGGAGATACCCGGACTTCACCCCGTTAGACATCTTTCTCTCGGGCTACATTAAAACTACTGAATGCAGAGGAGAAATTCAGTGGTAAGAATAACTGCAGCGGCATACACGTACAGTACATAGAATGCATTTTACATCGAACACGGGACGCCCTGTTATGTCGATACCGGCATTGCGCTAATGCTCAAGGTGCTCATTTTGAACGTTTATCATAACATTCCACGGAACAATAAAGGACTTACAGAAATTTGTCATTGTTTCATTCTTAGTGACTGATTCCCGCTTGATTCCTACTTGTTTTAGCTCTTCTTCTGTTTCTTTAAATCATTTATTTATATAAGTGCGTAAACTTCCGCAGCCAGAGTCAATCGACATAAAAGCTTTCTGGGTATGGTACCGCGTCATAATGTATAAAACTACTGCTGTTGAAGAAAAACCAACGATTCGGCCACGGTTGCAGCGGTCTTCTTCTTTTTTGAGCTGTTCATTAGATCAAAAATCCTCTTTGTGAGCCTGTTCTTTTTCATTCTATGTATGTATCCATGGGATGTCAGTCGCCGTTTACAGATCATGTCTGTGAGTCTGTCTCTTTCGCTTGTCTCTTCATCCATACACCATCTCTATGTACCGTTCCGAAAAATTTTCTGAGTATTCAACTGTATTTTTTCTGTATTTGTCATGCCTGATGCTCCAACTGTGGCCGTTTCTGATTCGTAGAGCGCTTGTAGTAGTGAAACTGTATTGTAGTGCGTGAGTTTGGCCTCTGTTTAAATGTTTCTCTTATTCTTTTGCGTCGTTCATGACAGTTTGTACGCTTTCTGAAGGTTTTCTGACTTTTCCTATGTTTTTATGCCTTGTTTTAGCCTTCTATTTGTAAACATTCCCCTAGGTATTTAAATTTTCCCACCTTTCAGGCCTGCCGGGGTGGCCAAGCGGTTCTAGGCGCTACAGTCTGGAACCGCGCCACCGCAACGCTCGCAGGTTCGAATCCTGCCTCGGGCATTGATGTGTGTGATGTCCTTAGGTTAGTTAGGTTTAAGTAGTTCTAAGTTCCAGCGGACTGATGACCTCAGTAGTTAAGTCCCATAGTGATCAGAGCCACTTGAACCATTTGAACCAACTTTCAGTATTTTGTGATCATGGCTTGTGTGTTGTTGTTCTTTCTTACATGTGTCAGTTCTCTCACTTATTTCTAGACCTGTTTTGAGAGAGACTTCATGTAAGTATTCCAATAGTTCTTGTTTGATGTTGTTGAGTATTGCCAGGTTACCTGCAAATGCCAGGCCCTGTATGAGTGTTTTGTGCAAGACCATGTTGAATAAAAGTGGTGAGACACCTTCTCCTTGTCTGACGTCTCGATGTATATGATGTGGTTCTGAGATATTCCCATCAATATTTTTGTGGAGGTGGGGTCTGTGAGTGTCTGTTTATGAGTGCCCCAGTTTTTCTCTCAATTCCAAGTACTTCTTGTGTGTCAAAGACGGTTTGTCTATCAGTGGTGCCATAGGCCTTCTTCGTCCACAAATGTCTGTTCTTCAGGAGTGTCCGCGGGTTCCAAATCTGTTCAAAACACCGACCTGCCCTTCAGAAGCCTGCTTGTTATTCACCTGTCGTCGTTTCAGATAGTAGTTGTTCTAATCTGTTGAGTACTGTCTGCGAGGGAAATTTAGAAGGATTTTGATAATAAGATACCTGTGTATTATTTGAAATGCGGAAAGGAGTCTGTGTCCTGCATTAATACCTAGAATGTAAATACGCGGTCATTTGAACCCTTGTACAATAAACAAGTGAGAGATGCAAAAAACTGTTATATTTACATTTGATAGTCTCAGCTTATGATGCCATCTTTTATGAACGAAAGATTTGTTTATTAACGTCGAGAAATGCATTATACAGCTGTAGCGATGTATTTTATTAGAAACGATAGATTTAGGACTAGGATCAGATCATCATAGGATCCAAAATTCATCTCAGCTACACATTTGCGTAACTGCTCAACTGAGTTGGTGTTTGGACCCGATGATGGTCTGATCGTAGACCGAAATCGAACGACTCTAATAAAATATACCGTTACAACTATGCATTACGAGGGTTATTCGGAAAGTTAAAGTCCGATCGGTCATGGTCACGAAGTGGAATTCGTAGTGAAAATCAAGAATGTCTTAATTGCAACAGTTTGCTACATCTTCCAGCTATTTCTCTACACAGTCGCTGCTCCGACCCAGACATTGTCGTAGCGTAGCGTAGCTCCTCATAGAAGGCAGCTGCAGTTCACTGTCTGTGCCAAGATGTTGTCTCCATAGTCAGTGTCATATGAGTGGAGGTGGCCATCAGAGAGAGCCAAGTCCAGGCTGTATGGAGGGTGATCCCTCCCCATCGAAAACTCTGCCCTCATTGCCCTGCAGCGTGCAGCGAAGAGCTGTGGTAAAGAAGGAAATGCTTGACAGGTACATCATGCGGGGTTGCCTGAAATCAGGCGAAACTCCGCTGTGGGCATCCATACTTGATGGCAGACACTGATTTCTAGGCATCTTTACCTGCTCACTCTGTGTTCTGAACTGAAAAGAGCGACTTGACCAGATTGACAGGCATACTAGACACTGTCCAATACATCTGTGTGGAACTAGATCGGATTTTTACTGTTGTTTCCATTTCGCTACATGTCAGACCTTACTTCCTGAACTGCACTCGCACGTAATATTGTTATTGACATTCATTAAAGCTGTACAACATCACCTCACTAAAATCATATTATTATTATTATTATTATTATTATTATATAAGTGAGCATGAAAATTGAAGAACCGATTTTAATGGTAACTATACAAGGAGGCTAATGAAACTTATGTAATTCGAAAGGTATTTTGCGACAGATGTGCACAAAGAATTAAATCATGTGTAGAAGTAGACGTGAAGAGAGGTAAAAAGAAGCAGATGCTTTCATATCCATAAATCAGATGATACCATCTCTATCATGCGCGGGCCGATGTGCCTGAGCGGTTCTAGGCGCTTCAGTCTGGAACCGCGCGACCACTACGGTGGCAGGTTCGAATCCTGCCTTGGGCATGGATGTGTGTGATGTCCTTAGGTTAGTTAGGTTTAATTAGTTCTAAGTTCTAGGGGACTGATGACCTCAGATGTTAATTCCCATAGTGCTCAGAGCCATTTGAACTATTCTATCACGCATTAAAATCTCCAATACATCAACACTGAAAGCCGAAGTGCTACAAACTTTTGCCCTGCATACCGATCAGGTGCTATGGCAGAAATGACACATGACAGTAACAACATTTTGTGAAACCGCATTCAAGGGACGTTCATTTTTACATCGCTCATTTGCATTAACAGACGTATACTGGGCAGCTAGTCGAATTAAACCAGGTGAGGCCGAGGGAATTAGATTAGGAAATGATAAATTTAAAGTAGTAAATGTGATTTGGTATTTAGAGAGCAAAATAACTGACGATAGTCAAAGTAAAGAGGATATAAAATATAAACTGGCAATCGCAAGCAAAGCGATTCTGAAAAGAAAAATTTGTTAACATCGATTATAAATTCAAGTGTCAGGAAGTCTTTTCTGGAAGTATTTGCATGGAATGTAGCCATGTATGCAAGTGAAACATGGACAATAAACAGTGTAGTCAAGAAGAGAATAGAAGCTTTCTTAATGTGGTGCTACAGAGAATACTGAAGGAGGCTAGCTCACATAACTAATGGGGTGTTACTGAATAGAATTGGCGGGAAGCGGAATTTGTGGCACAACTTGACTGGAAGATGGAATCGGTTGTTAGGACATGTTCTGAGGCATCAGGGGATCACCAATTTCTTCTTGGAGGGAAGTGTGGAGGGTAAAAATCGTGGAGACCAAAAAATAAGTACACTAAGCACATTCAGAAGGATGTAGGTTGCAGTGGTTATCCGGAGATGAAGAGGCTTGCACAGGATAGAGTGGTGTGGAGTAGTGTATCAAACCAGTCTCAGGACTGAAGGCCACAACAACAACTGGGCAGCTATAATGTGACAACTGCTAGGTTGATGATGTTGTCAGCAGCGGAAATCAAACTATCATAGTAGCAAAGTCTGTAAATAACTCTATACTTTGGCATCGTTGTTTCGCTTACTTTGCTGCAAGAGTTATTTGTGGTCATACGCTGCCGTTACCAGATAATTTGGAGTAAGTTCCTAACTTTTAACTTCTTCATTCTGAATGACTATGACTTCCAGGTCCCCTTATTATAGAGAAACTATATATTTTTTAGGCTATGCCTAAAAGAACGTTAAGGATCGGAGTGAAAGACACAGAGCTAGACAGTAGAGAAAGTAAGATAGATGTGGGCATTCATAATTTTAAAGCAACTGTTTTATGTAACAACTTAAATGTGCACTTAATGTAATACCACATAATTTTGACAGTTACAATTGTGTTTTATGGTGCAGATATCGTAATGGAGAACATTTCACATATGAGATTACTGTATTTGATACAATGACACTAACATTGTGGTGTCTCAAGGAAAAAGTTAATTTTCCGGCATTAACACAAAACTTATTTTTAACGTATTTTGTCGAGGACGCACATCAGATGATCCAAGAATTCAAGAGAAATCAAAGAATTATTTCGATGCAGCATCTGATATGGAGAGCTCTGATACAAAAGTTCCACACACAGTGTTACATAGAGTAAAGACACACAACTTTTTTTTTTCTTTTTCATCATCGATTAGGTGAAATTACTTCTACCTATAGTCTTTCAGTGTTCTATGTCAACTTATATTTTTTATATTACATCGACACAGCTTGTCGAACTTCGACCAAAGGCGATGCTAGTACTTATCTATTACTCTGAGTCAGTTGCCAGCCACAACAACTCCTAGATGAAGGAAACTGACTAGTGGAACACGGAGAGAGAGAGAGAGAGAGAGAGAATCCAGTATTAAAGTGTGCGGACACCGCTTCGGGCTACGTCGCTTTCGTGGATCAGGTAAACACGTGGCAGCGCGGTGGACGTATCGACCTGGTGGAGCGCACGTCGCACCCGCCACAATGGGCACCTTGAGCCGGCACGCTCCGCTGCCCGATACCAGCCGCGTAATTACTGGCCGGCCTCTGTTGTGGGCGCACCTAATTAATCAACACTCACAATGGCGGGTCACCTGGACACTTCCTTTGTGGTCCCCCACCCGTCCTAATCCAAGAGCCTCTGCGCTGTTGCTTGAGAACGCTCTGACCAACGAGGAACTTGATCTGCTGGGCGCGACGTCACTTTTACTGTTCCGGCTCTGGAATATACTCCGCATGCATTTAGCTGTTGGCAAAGATGTTCGGGACAGCACAGCCAAGATAATGTTATTTCCCGCCGCAACTCAGCGAGGCGTATTTTCGGGCGAAAACTTGCGTGCCATCGACAACAATCCCTTCATACGAGAATGCTTCTGTTCTCATCGGAAGAGTAGGACTCAAGAAGCTGTAAACTTCCACCAAACAGCCTGAAATAAGCAACTTAGAGCTACTTTATCAAGCACTAAGAGTATCCTTGACGCTTTTCAGCTACCCCGTCTAGCACAGAGACCAAATAAACTATGGATACGAAGAATAAAAAGTTGCCTATGAAGAGTAAATGATTACTGCACATTTATTGCTCTATGGATGAGAGGCATGGACTTCAGTGACCAAACAATTAGAGTGAAGTGAAGAGGCAGAAATGAGACTTCCGATAAATTTTGCAGCATGTAAATTAGGACATAAAGGAAACAGTGAGATCCGGAGCTCTGTGTTCGAGGAATAGAGGAAAGTCCCAACAGTACAGAGGGAAATGACGTTACTGTCTACTACGTATGGACCGAAGCTGGATACCAATGAAAAGCTGTGACTACATCCCCAAGGGCAGAAGAAGAACAGAACGACAATGAAAAGATGAGATGATTAGCTTTAAGTTGCTTCGTTTTGAAACAGGCAAAGATGTCTACCCTGAAAATTAACAAGATCAGAAGAAAAGTAGATTAAAACAATGCTCTCGGTAGACAGGTAGATTTTTTTATGGCTGGCTGCAGGAGGTGAAGTGATGTCCTACAACTTCGGACTGAGTGTTAAAATCTTGTATTTAATTTCGAAGCTTTCGCAGTGACCGATCGAATTGGCACAGTTGTTGGCACACTGAACTACTCAGATAAGAAACTACGGGGATGGTTCTTTTGAAAAGACAAATGTAATGGGAGCTTAGTTTTAGTGAATATTTCCCTATATTTTCAAGTTTTATAGCATTTTTCCATTTATTAACTTCAGTTGTTAGGAAAAGGTTATTCTTCTTGAAATGTCCTGCACACTTTTTTAATAAATGACATGTCGACCGTCTTTAACGGAACAGCAGATAACTAAATTAGCATTTATAGTGACATAAGAGAGAACAATGAGGTTTCTCTGGGTATTTTGTAATTCGTCTGTCTTTTGTGGCATGTCTGTATCAATAAATATCGATTGTTAAAATTAGCCATTCTTTTTGAAACACTGTAACATTCTTGGGTAATTAGCCTGGTCCAAACCGTAATATTGTGCAACATGCGTTAAATCTCTCTTTTACGTAGCATTTATTTATGCTCGGAGAGAACACTATGAAATCATTTGAATGTGTGTAGCAGGAAGTGATGTGATAAAATTGTGAAAAGTGTTGTGGCAAGCATTGTACTTGGCGAATAAATTCAAGGCATCCTTCAAAGAAAATTATGAGCTCATTACTGGAAAGTAGATCTACACAGTTTTATAACAGTATCAGAGAGCCAAATTATAAACGAAACTACGTCCGTGCCTGATCTTTTGAGAGAGAGACAGAGAGACTCAACTTTAGAAGACAGATGGTGATCAGTTAGAATTCTGACGATGTGTATCTGACGTTGTGCACGTCCAACTGCAGCTCTCACGTGAACTGCCATGCCTCTAAAACCAGTCACAGTCTCAAGATATCGGTATTAGGAAGAGGTGTTGCAACACACTGTGTACTTGTTCAGTGAGTGACGCAGCAAACGTCTTTAGGGAAACACAGAGAACTCAGTATTTGTAACGATATAATAAAAAACTTAGAGGTTTATCGAGGTACTTTGGAATTTTTCCCCGTTTTGTGGCATGTTTCTGTCAATAATTATCAATTGTTAGCTAATTAGTTTCATGTTCAATACATAATTTTGCGCGATAAATGGTAATGATGTGGAAAGAGTCATTTTACATACATATCGCAAATTAATTTATAAATAAGGCTACAGGCTGAACATTTATAAGTTTTTTGTTTTATAAATTTTATTTTACTTAATTTATGTTTTTAAATATGCAGATCCGATTTAGTATTTCCTACCCACTACCTTTTACCCATTAGTCATAGAAATTCTTCTACGAAGTAGAAAGATCTGTCAAGGAAAATTTTCTTTTGGTTCAAATGGCTCTAAGCACTATCAGTCCCCTAGACTTAGAACTACTTAAACCTAACTAACCTAAGGACATCACACACATCCATGCCCGAGGTAGGATTCGAACCTGCAACCGTAGCAGCAGCCCGGTTCTGGACTGAAGCGCCTAGAGCCGCTAGGCCTAAGCGGCCGCCTCAGATTGTTTTCGAATTTTACTTTACTCTCTATCAGACATTTTATATCACTAGGTAAGTAGTCAAAAATTTTTGTTCTAGCGTTTTGCACCCCTTTTTATGCTAAAGAAAACTTTAATGTGGAGTAATGAATGTCTTTTTTTCTTCTAGTATTGTAATTATGTATATCTTTTTCCTTTTTAACTGTAATGATTTACTTACGAGAAAGTTCATGAGCGAATAAATATGCTTTGAAGCAGTAGTCAGAATGACCAACTCCTTAAACAGATATCCATAAGATGATAGTGGGTGAACACCACGTATTACTCTTACAGCGCGTTTTTGAGCAAATAAGACTTTCTTTCTTAAAGATAAGCTATCCCAGAACATTATTTCATGTAGCATTTTTGAATGAAAATTGACAGCCTAGTGATTTGTCTCTCCTCAATACCTGCAGTTATTCTGCTGAATTGTCTCTCCCCAGATTTGCAATGACTTAAACTGCAAATATGGCTGAAGTAAGTCGTTTTAGGAGTTCCAAAAAGTGCTTTTTCCAGTGTATATTCTCGTTAGTATGGACACCTAAGAATTTAGAATTTCGCATGCTATTTATTATTTCCTCACTATGTGTTACACTTATCATTGATGTCTACCCCTGTATGTGCAGAACTGAATACGTTGTGTCTTTTTTAAATAGAGTCTGAAATCATTCGCAGAAAATCAATGATACTTTTAAGAACATTATTTACCATTTCTCCTGTTTCTGTATGTGTTTGGACCGATTACAATAGTAGTGTCATATGCAAAAAGAACTAATTCTGTTTGTTTTATATTGTACGAAAGATCATTTACATACATACGAGCAATAGTGGACCTACGATTGAGCTTTGGGGACCGCATACCTGATTTCTCCCCACTCAGAATTACGTCCGTGGACTGTTTTGATTGAATTACTGAGTACAATTTTCTCCATTTTTTTTGATTGGATATGATAGTATTCATTGAATGGGTTTACAATCAAACCCATAAAACTTGTCTTTATACACTGACGGAAAAAATCGCAACATCAAGAAGGAGTTTTTCGATATAAGCTAATGTTGGTAGCCGTGTTTCTACACCAGAAAGATGATATCGATTCGGATTTCGTGCCAGTGGCATAAGAGTTGCGCTAACAGTGCCATTAATGAGAATGCAAATCAGATTTGGTTCAAAAACACGCTGTAACGGTCCTGACCGTCAGTTAGCTTTAAGATTAAACGCGGTGAGTTGATGTTAGTCGAAAATTCTCTGAAGGCGACAAACACGTCATTATCAACAACTCACTGAGTTTGAATGTGGTCGTGTAAAAGGGCGACTAGAAGCTGGATGTTCCTTCTACGACACTGCAGAAAACTTGGCAGGAATGTAGCCACTGTATACGATTGCTGGCAGCGGTGATAATGAGAATGCACGGTAGCTAGGAGACGGGCCCCCGGATGGCCGCGCAGCACTACTGAGAGGGAAGACCACCGTGTTCGGCGTATGGCTGCCATTTGAGCAGAAGTTGGTACCACAGTGACAGAAGGAACTATTATGGACTGGTTCTTCAGGGACAGCTCCAAAGCAGATGTTCTGTAGCATGCATCCTGTAATATTTCTGGCTTTGTCAGCCATCATATTAGGCTCCAAGAAGCTGTTCCCAGAGCAGTGGAGATGCAAGAAGTATACAGATGACGAAATGTGGTGTGAGGTACCTGTGACAGATGTTTGATTCGGTACCATTCCCGTGAGAAAGACCGCCTGCATAATGCTACTGCTCTGTGAATGGCTGCTGTGTTCGGAGCAAGTGCGCCAAAACGTTAAAGTACTCGTACAGTTATCATTATTGGTTAAACTAATCATTAGAATTACCTCACTTCTTAATATAAATATCTCTCAACAGCTGTCTATCAATCAGTCATTTCAGAGTTATTAAAAACAATTTAAATCAGAAACAAAACACTGACGAAATTGCAAACGAAGCACCTCGGAAGCGTTCGGGTCACGCCTTTTCTGGTATGGCGCGCGAAGTGTTTCGGGCTGTTTGTCACTCTGGGTTAGGCAGTCGAGAAGAACAGACATGTTGTCTGTCGTTGGATGTGTTTCTAATTTTTATTTAAGTTCCTGTTCGTCACTCTGGATTAGGCAGTCGAGAAGAACAGGCGTGTTGTCTGTCGCAGGATGTGTTTGCCAGTATTCAATATTAAAAGATTCAATCCTGTAGTCATGAGGCACAGACACTTGCCACAAATAGTGTAAAGATACATTTTCGTAAACATTGTGTTTGATCATGTACTTTACTGTATCAGAATGTGTTGTATTAAGATCATGTAGTCTTCTCGTGTGGCTATATTAAAATACGCCAGTGGCATCCCAAAGAAGTGATACATTATTTCAGAACAGAACCTCGCTAAAAGTCAGCTTCAGCCTCAAGATACAGAACCTACGACCTGCGTGCTATTTTTTGCGCAGGGGACATCAAGTTGAAGATAGCAGGTTAGTGAACTATAACAGAACCTTCGTATTCCACACAGTGCAGCTCTCCTGCGAGAGCTTCTGTAAAGTTTGGAAGGTAGGAGACGAGATACTGGCAGAAGTAAAGCTGTGGGGACCGGCCGAGAGTCGTGCTTCGGTAGCTCAGATGGTAGAGCACTTGCCCGCGAAAGGAAAAGGTCCCGAGTTCGAGTCTCGGTCGGGCACACAGTTTTATTCTGCCAGGAAGTTTCATATCAGCGCACACTCCGCTGCAGAGTGAAAATCTCATTCTGGAATCAATTCATTCTTCCGTTCTTGCCGTAATTCTACTGACCCCAAACCATTGCCATTTGTGGCTTGACTGGTGTCAAGCGAGAGCTCTTCGGAGGGCAGGGTGAAGATCAGATACGTTTTCTGATGAGACGTGGTTTTGCCTCGGCACCACTGATACCCGTGTGTTGGTTAGAAGGACAGTGGTTGAGGACCTTCAGCAAGCCTGACCGCATGCTGGACGTACTGCATCTGCACCTGGCGTTATGGTTGAGGTCCCATTCCTTGTGACGGTAGGAGCACGCTCTTGGTTATCCCACGCACACTGGCTACGGTTTGTACGTCAGTCTGGTGATTCGACCTCTCGTGCTGCCATTTATGATCAGCATTCCACAGGGTGTTTTCCTCTGTTGTGACCACCACTCTCTACAGAGTGTGACCATGTATCTGTGGCCTGTTCTATCACCAGATCTGTCTACAATCGAACCCATATGGGACATCATCGAACGTCATCTCCAGCATTAACTGTCGTGTATCTACCGACCAAGTCAACAGGCATGGAACTCCATCCCACCAACTGACTCTGTAGAGCGTGGTGGTTACAACAGATGAAAACACGCTGTAGAATGCTGATCATGAATGGCAGCACGAGAGGTCGAATCACCAGGCTGCCGTACAAACCGTTTCCAGTGTGCGGGGGATAACCACAAGCGTGCTCCTACCGTCACAAGAAATGGCACCTTAACCATAACTCTAGGTTTAGGTGCAGGGCGCCCAGCCAACAGACGGGCTGGTTGGAGGCCCTCAGCTACTCTCCTTCTAACCAACATACGGGTATCAGTGGTGCCGAGGCAGAACCACGTCTTACCAGAAAACTGACATGTGGCACCCGTGTAACACAACGGATGCACATTTGCAAGCTTGTATTTAACATTCTGTTGGTTACCAGGTTATTAATGTAGCAGCATTTCACATTTGCAGTGGCTCATCTCCGATTACACTTACCTGTAATCTTGCAATGTTAATCACTTAAAAATGTTACCTAGACAAATGTATTCCTGGTATAACACTACTCTAACTGAGGCAATTTCTCCCATCATTATGTTTGCTAAAATCAGATCATTATTTTTGGAAGGCCTTCAATACCTAAAAGACCGATACAGTAGTCGCCATTGAGGACACCACGGAGACTTCATCAACGCTGGCACTGAGGCTGGACAGGTAATTAACATTGTCGTAGCCTCGGGGCCAATTGTGTCGAAACGAGGTATAGCGTTGCCGTCATAGACTGGCGGACTAGGATGAACTGTCAGTACGGGAAGCGTCAAGCGGCGAGAGTAGAGGAGCGCCCTGACAGGCAGGCAGGACAGGGCGGTAACTGAGCGCAGGATCAGGATCAGGATCAGCAGCAGGAGCGCCGGACCGCAGAGGCGGCGGGGCTGCAGACAAAGGGCGCATTGTTCCCAGGCGTGCGTGGCGCGGCGCGGCGCGGCAGCGTCCCGTCCACTGTGCCACCACAGCGGCGACCGCCGGCGTTGCCGACCCAACTCTGCTGACTGATCATGGGCTGCTCACCATAGATGTCAGTGTCGTACGAGCCGTAAATAGGGTATATTTTGACCCATTTTCAGATTCAAATGTGGTTACAAGACTGTTTTTTTACCTTCTTTAGTATTTGTGATAGTGAGCACAGGGACTTGTATGGAAGGATTACATATTGATTATAATGCGTTTAAAATAAGTTGCGACTATTGACAGTTCCGCACAGGGCAAGTACAGGGAAGCGTAGTTGCCAACCTGTGCTAGCAGGCAGCAATAACTCTGCGCCTACCTTAGGTCGCGACCGTTAGCGGCCACCAGGCAAACGCTCTTTGGCGTTAAAGAAATGACAATACCGAACCGAGCAGTTAAATCAGTCTCTTATACATACTCACAGTTGGGGTTTAAGTGGAGCAGTCCCAAGGAAAGGACCGTCACTGCCCTCTTCCACCGAACTGGTACTGACGCCGACTAAAATTACCACCTCTTCAATCCTTTCTTCCAGCAGTACCTCACGAATCCAGGTCTCCTAAAAAACCTTCTTGGTATGGCTGACAAATCGAGACCGGTCCTGTGGCTTAAAATTCCGAATGACTCCGTGGGGTAACATTTGCAGTCGCTTCTTTAGTCAGTATTTTAACCTCTCTGAGAGTAAACTTTTGGTTGTTTATTGTCACACTATCTCTCACCTGGGCCCATATATTCTCAACAGGATTTAAATGAGCGTGATATGCGTTTTATGGACAGCTGGTTACTCGACCTGATAACGTGGAGCTTTCGGCTTGTACAGTGCTACAAATTTTGCACCCTTAGTGAAATATCCCCTTTCCTCCACGGCATTGTCGGAGCCTAATGTAACACAACAGAATGGTATGACGCCTTGTCCAGTACTATTGTCGTATTTGGAGGAATACTGTGCAGCAGAGCATCAGAAAACCATGGAAACTTTGGTGTTCATTTCCTCATGATAGTCCCCTTGCTTCCTGGAATGGAACAGGAATAAACAGTTTGGAATGAAGCCGGCACGGAAAACAACTACCCTGCAACCCTTGCCTATGGTGCTTTCGTCGTTTCTTGAGCTGTGCGATCCGTGCATCCCTTTGTCAATGTGTGACACGCATTGACCCGCGTCTCATCCATCCACACAATGTCTTCGAACTTAACGCTCCTCAACACACGCAGGTATCAGCCCCTCCAGTTTATTGCTATTTCTCTCGACAGTAAATATCCGAGACTAAAGCTTTCTGAGCCGGAAACCAAGCTCGTATCCACAATTTCGAAGTGATGACCAAATCTCACTGAACAGCTCTTCCAATTAAGGCCAAAAATAATTTTATTTAAAGTAGGATCTCCTTGTGCTGATAATAAGCGTACACTAATCTGCGAATTGTGTCCTGCTGGTATACGTCCCTCCTCGTTACGGTCTGTCATAATTTCTTTTCTTACCCGGAGTATAACGTGATGTAGCTTTATCACTCGCGCCTTCCTTTCCTTCCCCTTGCCAATTCTCAGCACCGTAGGTCATTGAATGTTGAGTGCAGCAGCTGTTCCGTCCACCACTCTTACAAAAGCTAAAACATGTCCGCCATTATTGCACTCAAGTTAACTGCGCACACAGCACACAAATTCGCGACCTTGACCATGGACGGGAATTCCCCCTCCAACGCTCGATATCTTCCAAGTCGGTGAACGTGTTCTTGGACGACCTCTTTTTTTTGCGAATCTCCAGTTCAGATATGCTGCACTGTTATTATCAACTCGACGCTAACAAACACTCTTTCACAGCACCTACCACTGCAGAACACTTCCACGAGAAAAAAGTAATACTACACATACAGAGATGACGAACATAGAAGCATCTAAAGCCAGCACGTGGTGCTATTTATCCACGTAGCAGCAACAGTGACACTTTACCAACCGAATTGCTGGTGACGTGGTGGGGAAAACCGGCTCGCCATTGGTGTTATCTGGGCAACGGCGTCACGTTCCCTCCAGCGAGCGAAACGTCAAAAGTCGCAAGTACTTTTAAAAGTACCAGGGCATAATACATTTTATGAAACGCTAAGAAAGTAAAGGAAAAAATTGCAGGTGGTGAACGTTAACATGGATATGAGGGTACACTGACAGGTCTACCCTTTCACCAGAAGTGTCAACAACCATCCCATTTGTGATCAATATTACAAAATCACAATGAAACTTTCACCAGCCAGAAATAAATAATAATATGATTTTAAGTTTTTTAAGTGCTTTATTAAGCCTTATAAAAGAAAAAAAGCATTGTCTGGTGCATAAATTGGACAGTGTAATCCACCATCAGAAGTATAAATACATAATGAAGAGTACTAGGTCGGTGCACCATACACATAGCACATAGCAATAACACCTTCAGTTTCATCCACCTTAAACCTACACCTTCGTTCAAAACATCGATTGCAGTTAGAACTAAGGTTATCCGTTCTTCAGTTATCAAGTCAGTATCTGGCAATTGTGACGAAACAAACTTTATTCCTTGTTTCCAGAGGTATTTAACATTGTATGTTATCCTGAATCACTTCCTGAACCACAGTAGCTCGCTATTTGAGCAATATGTGACTGACATTCTTTTTGTAAGTTGTAGGCAAATTAAAAATTCCAAATGAGCCTTTGTCTATATACCGATCTCTAATATTTGTGTTACTTAGTACCCCCTGTCATTGGCATCAATAGTGTTTAATAAATTGTGTATCTCCAATCCTGGGGTAGCAATGTCTAGTAGTCGAAGTAACCCATAAACAGAGAGATAGTGCACATGATCTTAGAAGTCGTAATATTCCTGCACATACGCAGGGTAGGTCACCTAAACCTTGCACCGCAGACATTGCCTTAACGGAAAACGCTATTGACGTGCGGTTCTCACAGGATGGATTGGAAGTCAGGGACTCGAATTTTTAGCCAGTCGACAGGTTGTAGTAGTACTTAGAAAGTGTTTTTTTTCTTTTTGTTCAAACATGCACTGAAATGTAAAAATACCTATTGACACTAAGAAACTAAAAGTACGATAAATTAGAAAGTCAGTGCTATTTGTTTGGGGACTCTAGTGCGAGTCGTTTACAGGGTATTGTATTATGAAAATTTCCACGCTGACACACGTTTATGCGTTTCAACTCGCGTAGGTACGCTGCTGTTACGTTTGCTTACAGTGTACTAGGGTGTTTCTCGAGTGTACTGCCATTTCCTAGACTCAGTATCTGACAGTCCGGACAGTGTGTCGTTAGTGGGCGACGGGATTTACAAATGCAGAAAAAGCCAACTTGCTCGTGGTGTATGCAGAGTATAGGAAGAATGCAGTTCGTTCTTGTACCGTGTATGTGGTGAGATATACCAGTAGACGTCAACCACATCGGCAGTTATTTACAACGTTATCAATCGGTTACATGAAAGTGGAAGTGTAACACCCACACAATGTAACAAAAGGAAATAAGTGACTACAGAAGACGGTGGTATTAATGTTCTTGCTGCTGTTGCAGTTGATCCGCACGTTAGTTTCCGCACAGTTGTACGAGGAAGTGGCATGAGTCAGGAAAGTATCCTACGCATTCTCCATCGACATAGGGCCCATCCTCTTTCTCCATCAAGAGATGCATGGAAATGGTTATGAGAATCGTGCTAAATTCTGTACATGGGCGTTAAGATAGGTTCAAATGGTGCAAATGGCTCTGAGCACTATGGAACTTAACATCTGAGGTCATCAGTTCCCTAGAACTTAGAACTACTTAAACCTACCTAACCTAAGGGCATCACACACATCCATGCCCGAGGCAGGAGTCGAACCTGCGACCGTAGCGGTCGCGCGGTTCCGGACTGAAACGCCTGTAACAGCTCGGCCACACCGGTCGGCCTTACGATAGGGTACTCCACATGTATCATGTATTTTGTTTAGTAATGATGCCATGTGTACCAATCATGGCCAGATAACCCACCGGAACATGCTCTAATGGTCTTTTGACAATCCCCATTGGCTTCGTCCGGTGGATCGTCAGCGTCCGTGGAGCGTAAACGAGTGGTGTGAGATAGTGAACCATGAGCTCATAGCCTCATTTTTCATAGACGGAACGCTAGACGCGCACAAGTATCATAGCCTCCTACCGGTTCATCTTCCACGGATGCTGGATGACGTTCCCCTGTAAACTAGGAGGAACTTGTAGCACTAACATGACGGCTGTCCAGCCCATAGCCCACGAAATGCTTTACGATTTTTTTTCCAAATCGTTGGACTGGACGCAGAGGACGTGCGTCTTTCCCAGCCCGTTCACCAGATTTGACTCCTGAAGACTTTTATTCTACAAGGAAAGCTGAAAGACTCTTTCTACAACGACGTACCAGGATATGCAACGACATGTTGTCGCAGTCTCCAAGGACATATCCGCTGAAATGTTAGCGCATGAGGAGGATTCGTTCTTTACTAGGCTGGAAGCGTGCACTGGCGCTGTCGGTATTCATTTTCAGCCTGAATTGCCGCTGCCGGTAGTCATTTCGAACATATCGTTTGATGGCCGCTTGGGATTAGCCGAGCGGTCTAAGACGCTGCAGTCATGGACTTTGCGGCTGATTCCGGCAGAGGTTCGAGTCCTCCCTCGGGCATGGGTGTGTGTGTTTGTCCTTAGGATAATTTAGGTTAAGTAGTGCGTACGCTGAGCAGTTAAGTCCCATAAGATTTCACACACATTTGAACATTTTTGAACATGTCTTTTGATGTCATTTGTCTCGTTATTGCTCAGAATCCACACAACTAGTGTGTGCACTTGTGTTGTTGTTTAGTGTGTGCTGCAACAGATATTGTACAAGGTTTGGTGTGGAAACTCATTAAAGTATGATATTTCGTAACCGACCCGCCCGCACTAGAATCCTCCAACAGACACCACTGACATTCCGATTTACCCTGCTATTCGTTAGGTAATGTCAACAGGAGTTGTTCCATTTAAAATGTGTATGTTCGCACAAAAAATACACTTTCTAAATATCATTACATTTTGTTCACTGGTTAACAATACGAGCCCCTGACAACCAATTCATTTACTTAAAACCACACACCAATAGCACTTCCCATTTCCACAATATTTGTGGTGCAAGTTTCAGGTGATACACCCTGTATACATATGAACGAAAAATTAATCAGTTTTTTGTTTTGAGAATTATTCGAGTAACATACTTGATACAGTTTAAAACACCGGTGGCTTTCCAGGTAAAAGCTGTCGGGGATTTTTCACAACCACATTTTAGCGCTTTTTTTGTGTACAACTTTAAGTCGCAACAGATTTGCACGATGTTGCGCAAGAAAATCGTCACTACGTCGTGCGATCTAGCATATATTGATGGAACTTTAGCACCAAACAATATATATTAAACATGCAACAGCAGGCTAGCAGAGACCTGTAAAACTTTTAGGCTATGAGAGGTCAAAGTAATCACGGCAATCAAAGTATACCCGGTTAACGGTACAGCAAAATAATGGTAGCATAATGAGGTTTGGGGTGAACTATCAATTAGACGTGGCAGGCAAGCAAAGTAGCGGTACGTCGAAGAAATGTATGAAGGATGGCTCAGAGGGGAAACATCTTTGTGTCAGACTATAAATCTAGCAGTCTGGAGTTCAAGTGTCAGTGGCTCATACTATTATTTTCTTGTTTTATCTCTGTCAGTAGCTAGTACACATGAAAAATATCAAATTCAGTAGTGGTTGATAGTCTATGTTAAATTGAAGGTCCCACTATACATGGCTGGATATGTTAGAGGACTGAACGGTAATGTCATTTCTAATGGATAGATATCTAAGTCAAATATATATCATAATACTGGTAATATAAAGAGTGGGAAATTCGGAAACTTATAGGAGCGAAGCGTTCGAAATATGGTGCTATAGGAAAAAATTAAATATTTGATGGACTGATAAGATTAGACATGATGAGACACTCTGCAGAATCGGTAAAGAAACGAACATATGGAAAATACTGACAATAAGGAGGGACAAAGATGGGACAAGATGATAGATGTGTTAAGACGTCAGAGAATAACTTGCATGGTTCTTGTAGTTGCAGGGGCTAGGAACTGTAGGGGAAGCTACATACTAGGATACATTCAACACATAACTGAGGCTGTATGGTGCAAGTGCTAATCTGAGATGAAAAGGCTTACATAAGAGACGGATTCGTGGCGGCATCGAACCAATCAAAAGTCTAAAAAGCTCTGTAGCTTAATAAGTAAGTGCCTCATTACAAATTCAATATGGCATGAATGGAGCCTCAGTTAGAGGCAGAAAGATTTTTTTATCGCTTATTGCTTCTTTCACCACTGACAATGGGTATACTAGTGTGCAAGTTAGAAGGTTGTGTGATGCGCAGAGAGGTGGGTTGGTGATGAGGAGGGGGGGGGGGGGGGAGGGGGGAGAGAGAGATACGGAGTTTCGCCACACCACCCACTCAAGCCCTTGCCTATCCTGGTAAATACTAACGCTGAACACACACACACACACACACACACACACACACACACGCACTGCCACTACAGAACTACACTGAAAACCCTTACCCAGTTAACCAACTACTAATACAGCTGTTGATACCGCAGAATCTATTTTATTTTCGTTCATTTGCTAGGGTGCATTTTAACTATAGATCCGCTGCTGTACCCACCTCGATGCTGACCCTGTCACATGGGACTGCCTTCTGGATTCCCTGCGCATAGGGCAGCAAATCACCCGCGTTTTCACTATAACTGGCGATACCATGATTCACTGTAACGTCATAGAATTCACGCTTGAGTGATTATTCACATTTGCTCGGAATATTACCGCTGTCCCTTACTATAGTGTTATTTGTCCTGTTTGTTTCGTACCACAAATAATGAACACTAGAGCAGCTACGTACGCTCGTCATAATTGAACTAACATGAAAATCAACGGTAAACCTTCTACACGCTCGCTGCAGACTGTTGCGGCAGAATGACACCATTGGCTGGAGCGTGAGGTGATACTCTGACCACTGCCACTGTGCATAATCCCTTAACCTGCCTTTTTACGTGCGCACCACTGTAATATATATGGCTATATAGGTCGGAGACTATACTGAATTGTAGGTCTCACAATTAATAGATGGCTAAGCCAGTTTAGAGACAGGAGGAAGGAAAGATTATATCACTTCCAACTGATGGCTGTCAACGTCAAACACTCATCAAAACATGAGCAACATATAGAGGATTTCGGCGAACTGATAAGCTGTCGAGGCAAATAAGTAAAATATTTCGGAAGAGTAAGATTATGGCTAGGTGGTTAAGTAGGTAAGTGTTCGACTATAAATCCTGTAATTCCGGTTTCAAGTTTCCGCCTTTCGTAGGATTATTTTCTGTTGCCACTTACTTTTTCACCTCCGGCAACGGCTAGAAAACGTGATAAATGTCAGAGGTGTAATACTTTCAGGAGTAACTTGCCTAATAACGCGCTGCAGTGTTCAAACCCACCTTTCACTTGAGGAAAGGAGTACCTAACAGATACACTATCCTATTACTCACGTCGCTTTGCATCAGTGCGACGTATTGTGGCAGTTCGTTCAATAAGAGAAACAGTTTTATGTTTGTCACATCAACTTGACTATTCACCTGAGAACACCTCACACTTGACACCGTAGGTGAAATCCGAAGAACCGCTTTCGTCTCTAGTTTAATAACCCTTTTAAAAATCTTCAATCCGAAGACCTCGGTTCGTTTGAAACTTCCTTTCCGATTACAAGTATGTGCCGGATCGGAGCTCGATCCCAGAACCTTGTCCTTCGCGGGTAGCAATATTACCAGCTGAACTACTCATGCACGACTCAACGAGCCTCCCTAACACATTTACTTCTGTCAGGATCTGTCTCCTACATCCCAAGCTTTGCAGGACCTCTCCTACACAGATTGGCGCACTACCACTCCTGGGATAAAGCATATAGCAGAGACGTGGCTTCAACATAGTTTAGGGGGACAGATTCCAGAATGAATCTATATTCTCCACTTGCGGATGATTTGTCAAACCAGAGATCTACCTGGCTACCTCTGAGTCAGCTTCACGCTACACGCATGAGGCAGCGAGCTGCGATTTGGAGGCGGATATTGTGTCAGTAACGGTAATACAGACGAAATACATCAGCAAGTATTATTTTAAAAAACAGTATTTATCGACTCAGTTACTAAGTAACTTCACTCTGATACTGATTTCAACTGCGAGCTGCCACCTTCAGAACACCGTAATGTCATAGTCAACACATACGTTGTCAAATGTGTTATAATTCTCAAAACCTATAAAACAATTGTTATATTGCAGTACTCTTAACATTATTTGTGGAACGCGATTTCATTGTACCCTAATCATCAGTAGGATTTGCATTATTCAACAGCAAAATTTCTAGCGTCTGACGTGCAATATTTCTTTTCTGAGGATAAATATTGGCTGTTTTTCAGCCCCCACAATTCTCTCTAGCTGCTGAGTACTGCGTGAAAAACCGGACACCACGATGTGAGGTGCGTGATTACGAACATGCGTATCTACCGCACACTGCCGTTCACATTCATGACGTCAGCTTCAGCGTTACGTGTCTTGGCCTCGGTAGAGATGATGAGCAGTTACGTTTCGCGGTAAGCATTCCTACGTGCGTCTCAGAGCACTATCTGCCTCGCTGCATCGCGCAGTACAAATGTTTCGCATTGACTACTCAAGGATGTAAGCATAAAAGATAGAGTGATGATGGCCTGAGATGCAGCAATTGTTATCAAATGAGCAGGATTAACAACCTGCGATCGGAATGGAGAATCACATCAGGCAAACCTTAGCGATGATGACCTAAATAATATGACAGAGTGATACATACGACGAGTATCAGCTGAGTACTGCACATTTTCTCACAGATTGTTGTCAAGTAACTGAGATAACTAAAAGATTCATATTTTAATTTCGATATGATTACGTCACTTTCCTTCCAGTTGTATGTTATCTGTCACAGACAACTCTGAAAATTTTCAGTGGAGTCTACTTGAACAATGACTTAATGCTACCGATAATATCATCATCACATGTTGTGAAGCCGGCCGGAGTGACCGAGGGGTTCTAAGCGCTACAGCCGGAGCCGCGCGACCGCTACGGTCGCAGGTTCGAATCCTGCCTCGGGCATGGATGTGTGTGATGTCCTTAGGTTAGTTAGTTTTAAGTAGTTCTAAGTTCTAGGGGACTGATGACCTCAGAAGTTAAGTCCCATAGTGCTCAGAGCCATTTGAACCATGTTGTGAAAAGGATAGCGGAGAATGAGTTGCAGTGGTCAGTTCACAGCCTTAGTACGTGAAAATATGCCGAAAAATTATTGACGCATTATGTTTCCGATTACGACACAGACAATTTCTGAAGCTCGAAGCCTATTATTCTTTCGGCGCATATGATGTGTCACAAAAACTGGGCAACATTAACATTCTTATTAAAATCTGCTTTGCTACATTTTTGTTTAACAGTTCCGTGGCTCTACTTTCTTCAGATAGACAGCACGGCGGATAGACAGGTACTGTGGGTGCAAAATGAACGTTACTTTGCCAACTGAAGGAAAACTCATACAGTGTTGATTCTTCTGAAGATGACTTAAGTGACTATGAGTACAGACTGAGCAAGCACAAACGAACATGGCTATAAATCATGACTCAACTGCTATTCTATGCTATAAAGCACTACGGCTAATGATGGTAGCGCTTAAGACAATGCCGAACGCGTCGACGTGGATGTAAGCGGTCGGTGAGTATTACGCGACTGTCAGTGAACTATAGACAAGATGAGACCAGTTAGTCACGTATTCGACAGCACGATAGTCCGTTCACCTCACAAACTGTACTTGGAAATACCTGAAAAACTACAAATCTGATTTAAAAAAAGGTTCCAATAAAAGTTTTTCGCTACAAATAGCGACATCCAATGACATAAAACAATAACTCACCCTCAGGCTAGGGACTGAGGGTCAAATTTGAAATAGTAAATAGGCAAGCCCCTTTTTTATTGCAGATTCTGATTCTCCAGGGAAAATACATAACTTTTGCATCCAACATTTTTTTCGTTACGTGTTACATGGCGCTGTAATCAACAAAAATCAGAAGTCGTTTAAACCGTTGAGAAACGATAATATCGCAAGAAATATACGCCATATTAGGGTCCCAGGTTGTTAGAAAGGCAGGTATTCCAGAAGATTTAGTAAGAAATCGGTGTTTTGTGGCAAAAGAACTTGAATCTCCAGAACATAATACATTACTTTGTCCACATTAGTGGTGTAATTTCTTTCAAAGATGTCCCTGAAATCGAAATCAGTTGGAACAATCGACTGGCTTGTTTATCAATGAACTGTTCCCACTCCGTTTATTATAATTCTGCACCAGTTCGTGCATGAGTTGTACACTGGACATTTTGCGGTTACAGGTCCCATGTGTACCTGTCCATTCCATCAACCGAGTAAAACGCTTCTTTTGCTTGGTGTTCTATTTAATTCGGCTGCAATTACAACTCCGTCTGCGTACTTTATTTTTAAAACAGTTCAGGTGTAAAATTTCATTTACAATTACACCTGTCCTTTGCAAGAGTGCCTGTTGTTTGTAGCGGAGTGTAATTTCACTACCACTGTCACTTACGAGCTTTACTGCTCCAGTCACGAACAGAGCATGCGAACAACGATTGCTGGAAAGCTTTCATGAGGGCTCGAATCTCTCTAATTTTACTTTTATAGTACGTTCCCGATGTATAGATAAGAGGAAACAATATTTTGATTCTTCTAGGAAGTGTGCTTACTGAGTTTTAACAGCAAACCAGACGTTGATGAAGAACCTCTCATTTGCAGCGTCCGCTACTGGAGTCGTTTGAGCATATCCGGGATACCCTGGCCCGTACTAAATGAAACTGTAATGAAACACGGTGTCCTTCTTTGGATGATCTCTATTTACTCATTCAGTCCAACCCATTGCAATATTTGTGTTACTATAACTAGATGCACTTCTGCATGTTGTATGTGTGCTGTTATGGTGTATGCTTTGTGGGCATGATCAGTGACATAGACGGGAAGGAAGCCTCGGAACTCAAAATTCGAGCCTCATCTTTCCGTATTAAGCACTCCTTAGAAATAATGATTGTCCCTTTGCTTATATTTGTCATTCTCCCTTTATCATGTTTAAGATGCACTTAAGATACATAAACCGATCACTTGCTATGTACGCTTTACTTAAAATCATCTATTTTAGGTATTATAGTCCTCGTGTTATGAGTTTGTATTATGAAACGTCCCCTTAGAAAAAGTAAAGAATTACTGTGCTCGTAAACTCCTTACGTTATTTGCTTTTCAAACAGCTGAGCAAAACTGAACGTACTCAGACATTACTCTCTTTACCTATTCTGATCAACACTAAACTGACAGCCAATATTTTTAGCGCAACGCAGTCTGAGTTTCAATAATCCCTACAATGAGAATGGCCTTGACTAACATTAACCTATACGTTTCACAAATCATTTCACAAATCACTTACCTCACAAAAATCTTCGTTACTCGAACTACTGCAATACAGCGAGCGCCAATACTGCCAGCTAAATGAAAGATTCTAACTACTGAAGGCACTAACTACTGATAGGCATAGTTAGCAAATGAAAGATTTTGATAGAGAACGAACAATGTATTTACCTTAATAATGTTCAAAAGTCACTATATATATATCAGTTCATGACATCCAGTCTTACAAATTTACTGTCTCTGATGGACACACGTCCAGATCATCCGCTCTCACAACTCCTCCATCTCTCCCCTCACATCCACCACTGCTGGCGGCTCACCTCCAACTGCGCAACGCTACGCGCTGTTCATATCTAACTGCCCAACACTACAATAGCGAATATTTCAACAATGCCAACCAGCCACAGACTGCACACAGCACAGCCAGTGATTTTCATACAGAGCGTTACGTGGGTTTACCAATATAAAAACCTAAACAGCCTACTTACAGTATCTAATGTTGTTATTGTGTATGTGTCATTTTCAGTGACTGCATCTACATCAGTGTTTGTGGCTGTGTTTGAGTTTGTGTCCTCCCACGGATCCTGTTGAGTTCGTCGAGTATCAGTTAGAGATAGGCACTAAGGATTTTCCTATCTGTAGGCGTCATGCAGTGCTTTTGAAACCTTATCAGCAATGTTACCTAGAGCACACCATTTTTTCTGGGTTGCATGTCTTTATATTCTGTTACAGGTCTTACGCATGTGAGGGTGTTGTAATGTAATGACACGTTTTCAGGCGAACCGTAAGCCACGCAAGTGCCTGTGGCGCTCTGGCTAAGGCCCACGTGGTTCAGATGCGTTGGACAGGGACCGTGACCGGTCACAAAAGTGAACCATGCCGATCCCGCATTTGGGGAAGGAGAAGTAAATGCTACGGTCATGATTCAAGGCGCCAGTTGTTTAACTGACGCATATCTACGATGTTGTCCCCTGTTATTTCTAGAACCTGGTCGTGTCTGTCGCTCTTTAACCAATAGGCCGCTGTTCTGTGGCGGATAGTGATGTCCATCTTAGCCAATGTGTTTCGGAGGTAGATTGGCCTATATGATTCTGGCGTCAGTTAGTTCCGTGTCCTCTGATATCTTAATAATGACTAGGTTTACCATTTCTCAAAGAGCAAGTGCTCTTCCATATTGAAAGACGCCGTTTAGCATGTCCGTTAGAAAGAGGGAAATCTCTGTGACAAAGTGTCGGAATGTATTCCATCTGGATCGGACGGCTTTAGATTCTGAAGTCTAATTCTTAGTAGGTGAAAGGGATGGTAACAACGCCATTTTCGTAAATATTGCTCATTTGGCTATGTAAAGCTGTTTGGTGTTGTTAGTCGTGTGACGTCACCAGGGAGGAGTTTGCTCAGCAGAAACTCTGCCGAGCGTCTCCAGCCCTGTGTCGTCGTACTGCCTGGCAGTTTCATTGTTGACAGAACTGTCGAGGTCTAACTTCGTTCTGTGTGTAACTTAACCGGTTCTTCTCGTATGTTATTCTGCAGTTGTGTTTTAACAAAGTTATCGCAGTAATTTTGTCTTGTTTTCTTTGTTTCTTTCTCGTATTTTTGTTTCGCGTCACGGTATAATTCAAGTCTGAATTGTCGTTCTTGTACTGTCTTGTTTCTTTGATAGTATCTTCTCTTCTCACGTGAGTCTTTCCGCAGCTCTTCTAAACTCTATAGACCATGGTGGAATGGCTACTGACTGCGCTCTTTGGAGTAAGTCTGTTAGAACACGTGTTTTCTAGTCTATGCTACCTTGGATAGCGCGTAGTGGCAAATCTTCTACTGTGTCTCTGCTTTTCTGTCAATTTGCCCTTCGTAGAAGCAATGAGGTTTTGAGGTTATGGTGTGTGTGTTCATGTAAGTATCTGTGTGAGGGATTATGGCATTGTGGTCACTGTGTGTTGCTTTTTCCAGTAGTTTCCATTTTTTTATGTGTGCTAGTGAGCTTTGTTTACTAGTAATACGCATCTATTATTGACTCCTCCAGCATTAACACAGTATGTTGACGCTTGTCCTCCGTTGGTTAATACTGGAAATTTGTGGCAAGGTCTTATGGGACCAAACTGCTGAAGTCATTGGTCCCTAAGCCTACACACTACTTAATCTAACTTAAACTAACTTATGCCATGGACCACAACCCTGCCCGAGGGAGGACTCGAACCTCCGACGTGGGGAGTCGCCGGACCCTGACAAGGTGCCCTAGACCGAGCGGCTACCGCACGCGGCCCTTGTTTAATACAAAGAGGTGGCACCTACCATGACGTCAACTAATACATGTCCTCAAGTATCTGTTCCATCAGCATACCGGAGGACAGAAAGGCCGTTAATGTTTGTCAGTATAGGTAGTCTTCTACCTCCGGAAAATTGTGCAACTTCTCTGGTTTGGTCTGTCATACATAAGCACTTAAACAGGTAATAAGTAGTACTAGTTTCTTAGATAGTCGAAATAAATACACACAGAGAAACTTATGTAGTATTTCATATAGTAATGTAAGAAGACATAATTTTACACTCCCGTTCAGGTGTGACGGGTCTTTCTGTCGAGGACCCCCAATTGGAGTAGCAAAATGATGCATAGTTTATATATTACATTTTGTTTTAACGGTAAAAGAAAGATACTGATGATCGTCCTTTCCTAACCTTCTATTATTTTCGTCTAAATTACTTACATTTATTATTTTAAGACTCCGCTTGTTACAACTAATTTAATTTTCTTTGTAAAGCATTGTTATTGATCTTGTTTCATTGCTCAAAACAAATTTTGCTAGTAGTGTGGAACACTGTACTATAACATGTAAAATTTTATTACGTACTACCTGCCTTTAAAAAGATTGGGTTTCAGCATGTACAATAGATGAAATGAAACTAATGTCAATCCTAACTCGTGCAGATCCCACTTTGACGACCAGTATTCAAGTAATGTATTAAAGTATGGCTTCTGTAATATGCTACGAGGATTGCCCAGAAAATAATGCACGACATTTTTTCTCAGCTGAAAAAAATGCTACGAATGCGAAAAGTTTAGTATGTATTATTTGAAGTCTCCTGAGTAAGCGCACCAAGTTTCCATCATTTCTGACAGATAGCGTAGCAGCAAGACAGTATCAAAGTGGTGTCTGTGGGTGATGTACGTTACAAGCAACGTGCCGTCACGTGCAGAGAAAGGAAAATTCATAAACGCTTGTGCAGTGTATGGAGCATCTGCTGTCGGCAGGAGTACAGTGGGCACGGAGGATGAAGTCATCAGAAGGCGGTTTGGCGGAGCTCCACGATTTGCAGCGGTCGGGGAGACCATCCACGGCTGTCACACGTGACATGTTGCAGCGAGCTGATGTTGCCATTCGTGGAAGACAGTTTTAGGACGATGAGGAGATAATGCACACAGTGAAGCACTGACTCCGCTACCAGGGCAAGAATTCGTACCGACAGGGTATACACGCCCATGTTTCGCGCTGGAGGAAGGCCATAGAACAGGATGGAGATTACGTGGAAGAATAGGGTGTGTATATAAAACACCATTCTTCCGTGTGCGTAATTCTCGTTATGTTCAATACAGAATTGCTGAAGAAAAAGAAATACTTATGGGCAAGCCTCGTATTATAAATTACACTACTGGCCATTAAAATTGCTACACCACGAAGATGAGGTGCTACAGACGCGAAATTTAACCGACAGGAAAAACGTGCTGTGATATGTAAGTGATTAGCTCTTTAGAGCATTCACACAAGGTTAGCGCCGGTGGCGTGGCGTGCTGACATGAGGAAAGTTTCAAACAGATTTCTCATACACAAACAGCAGTTGACCGGCGTTGCCTGATGAAACGTTGTTGTGATGCCTCGTGTAAGGAGGTGAAATGCGTACCATCACGTTTCCGACTTTGATAAAGGTCGGATTGTAGCCTATCGCTATTGCGATTTACCGTATCGCGACATTGCTGTTCGCGTTGGCCGAGATCCGTTGACTGTTGGCAGAATATGGAATCGGTTGGTTCAGGAGGTTAATGCGGAACGCAGTGCTGGATCCCAACGGCCTCGAATCACTAGCAGTCAAGATGACAGGCAAATTCTCCGCGTGGCTGTAACGGATCGTGCAGACACGTCTCGATCCCTGAGTCAACAGATGGGGACGTTTGCAAGACAACAACCATCTGCACGAACAGTTCCACGATGTTTGTAGCAGCATGGACTATCAACTCGGAGACCACGGCTGCGGTCACCCTTGACGCTCCACCACACACAGGAGCGCCTGCGATTGTGTACTCAACGACGAACCTGGATGCACGGAAGGCAAAATGTCATTTTTGCGGACGAATCCAGATTCTGTTTACAGCATCATGATGGTCGCATCCGACATCGCGGTGAACGCACATTGGAAGCGTGTATTCGTCATCGCCATACTGGCGTATCGCCCGGCGTGTGGGTATGGGGCGCCATTGGTTACACGTCTTTGCCACCTCTTGTTCGCATTGACGGCACTTTGAACAGTGGACGTTACATTTCAGGTGTGTTACGACCCGTGGCTCTACCCTTCATTCAATCCCTGCGAAACCCTACATTTCAGCAGGATAATGCACGACCGCATGTTGAAGATCCTGTAAGGACCTTTCTGGATACAGAAAATGTTCCACTGCTGCCCTGGCCAGCACATTCTCCAGATCTCTCCCCAACTAAAAACGTCTGGTCAATGGTGGCCGAGAAACTGGCTCGTCACAATACGCCAGTCACTACTCTTGATGAACTGTGGTATCGTGTTGAAGCTGCATGGGCAGCTGTACCTGTACACGCCATCCAAGCTCTGTGGCTCAATACCCTAGCGTATCAAGGCCGTTATCACGGCCAGAGGTGGTTGTTCTGGCTACTGATTTCTCAGGATCTATTCACCCAAATTGCGTGAAAATGTAATCATATGTCAGTTCTATTATAATATATTTGTCCAATTAATACCCGTTTATCATCTGCATTTCTTCTTGGTGTAGCAATTTTAATTGCCAGTAGTGTATAAATCCTTTTGTTATACTACAGCCACTGTTCTTATAATGGCTAATTTCGACAAGGTAGCTAGTATGACATCCCTTATGGTCTTATTTTGTTCATTAGGAGGCGGTGTGGAACTGTATCGAGCGCCTTCGAGAAGTCTGTGTACACAGTGTATCAACCTGTGCAGAGATCCCTACTGATTTCTGAACCTTGTGGGCGAATAGAGAGCGATCTGGGTTTCAAACTATCTTTGTACGGAACCTGTGTTGATTCCTGCAGAGAAGATATTCGATCTCTTGAGACATAATACGCTAGCGTAAAACATGTTCGAAAATCTTATAGTTCTATATTCAGCTTGCTTTCGGTTTATTTTACTGTCATTGCGGATTTAAAAGGAACAGAATGAAATTATGTGGAACACAAATCGAGATAAAGTGGAAAGACGAAGCAATAGCAGACGGATTGGGCTTAAGAGCTACGCACACGAAGAAGACAAAATTTTCTAGGAGAAGAGGAAAGCTAGCAGCAGACAGAATGAGGCGGAACGGAGCACGGGTGAAGAAACGGCTCCGCTGTCCACGTGTGACCTGAACGACGCGCACCGTTGCGTCGCGAATGTGGTCGCCGCTAATCGCCAGGAATAGCGTGCGGCAGCAGCGTCGTCGTCGGCGGTGCTATCTGTGCAGTGAACCGAGGCGGGGGCGGCAGCTGCCGAGGCCGAAGTCCAGAGGCGAAGGCGGGAGGCGGGAGGCGGAGTGAGCCAGCGACCGCGACGCCGATAAGTCTGGCCGCGGCTGGCTGCCGGCGGAGGTTCCGCTCCGACACACGCAGCTGCGCGACCCTCCTCAACTTCCCGCGCCACCGCGTCGGCGCACGCACTCGACTTCGTGGTCTCCGGGCGTCCCAGAGGCATCAGCTGTGCAGTTAACAGCTTGTAGGACCTTATTTTGGTACCGATAGAGTCTTACCATTCGGATAATTCACTACAGTAATGCCAGGTTAAAGAAGATGTAGGTATAACACCATACCGACAACGAGGGCATTAATGACAAAGTTGAAACACTAATTCGGGGAAAATGAGGAAGAAAATCAGCAGTGTACTTTTCAAAGGAACTGTCCCGGCATTCGTAGATCTGGATGGCTGTCCTTCGGCACTCGAGTCCAGCGTCTTACTACTGCACCATCTTGTTCGATAATTCTCCGACGCTGCCAAATTGGAATTTGAAACTTCCAGGCAGATTAAAACTGTACCCCGGACATGGCGTCGAGCCTGGGACTTCGCGGCAAGCATTTTACTGCCAGAGCTACCCAAGCTCTGTTAACGATCCGCCTCGCACTTTTACCTCCGGCGGTATCTCTTATCCCACCTTTCAGCACGGGTCCTGAGTCGTGGTTGGAAAGCCCAGTCGATAGAATAAATTGTCGCCAAACGCAAAGGTCTCAGATCCGAATCTTGGTTCAAATCTGGACACTCCCCGCTGTAGAGTGAAAATTCATTCTCGAAACGTGGCAGTTCTTTTGATGCATCTTTAAAAATACTGAAAATCAGCTATGGGATTCTGTCTCAAGTAATACAGAGCACAACTTTTAACACATTCCAACTCAGAGATATCCTAAAGTGCTCACAAAGTTGATCTGAGCTGGCTAGTGTAGAACATCCACTAGATTATTCTGTAACATAGTGATCCTTGTTTCGCAGACAACTCCATTATCATGCTGACACAAAAAGGGACTATTTCCACCTGTTCCCATAACGCAGAAAACAGTTTGTCGTCGACCAAGATTAACGGTTCAAGATCAAACAAGTGTCTACCATCATACTATCTCCATCGATTTCCCCTTGGTGGCAGTACCCAGGTAAACAGGAGTGCGATCGGATAGGCATCTGTGAGGTAAATACAGACACCTCTGAGTATCTCATGATCTCCAATCTCCAGAGACTTATCACTCTAAGATAATCTTCCTTCACTGCTATGAAATAAAAAGCAAAATTGCTTCCTCATACTTGCGTAATTACTGAAGTACAATGCACATTCTCTCGTCTAACAGTCTTCCTTCTTGTGAACTAGCAATCGCATCTGTTATTACAAAACCTCTGTGACCATACTAGCCAATACGTATTGAAGCCTAAGAATCTGAATTGTGGCTATCAAATGATGTCACTTGACTAGCGAGCAAAATATTAGCTCATTCATGTTAATTTATGAAACGATCAACTTAAATTATATTCTTTTAAAAATACTTATAAATTTGAATGTGGCATACTATAATTGAATACTCTTCCTAAGCTATAAATTTCCGTTCGAAGGCAACACTATCCCCTTGCCCACGTGTCGGTGCTTTATCTACCCACATCGGAGTAGCGCTGGGTTGCATGTACGCTGCAACATCGTCCTGAAACGGATACATTTTCATCCCACAAATGCTGTAACAAACTTCGAGGGGTTGTGGAAGGTATCTGGTGGAGCAGATCGAGGATGGCGACACGTCTCTGGAAACTTCATCCTACTAAACTATAGATCGTCGAATTTATAAGCTCCGGCGCATGCCTGAACAACAGAAAGCGCAGCTAGGCTTTCCACATAGTGTCCATCAGTGTACAAAGTCACGTTTGCTACCTAAGGGCTGGCCTACCGTCAGGCGCTGGTGTCAATAACTTCGACGCTCTGTAGCATCATTATGTGATACTTCCACACACGAGATATTATCCTCGATTTGTTCTTCAAGACACACTCTACAACCGCTCTAAGACTGTCGTAACATTTCTGGGACGCCCTGCATACACCTTATGAATTCATTAATTAGTTCAGTATCAAAAATCCTTCCATAAGCGCGGGACAGACCCTAACTGTACGCAAGCTAGGCACGCAGATATCACTCCTCGAGTTGCGCTAACCCACGTACATCGCAAAAACAACATTATTAGTATAAAAATTGTTCTACTGTTAACCACAGGTAGTTATTTCCAAATTCTGGACTATTTTGTCGTCGCAACATTAACAGACGAATAGCAGTAATTAGGTTAAAGATCAAAAAACAAACAGCAACGTAAGAGGGGACTTCAAAAAGTGCCTTAACTTTATCATTGCAGGCCAAGTAACTTTTATTGAATGCTGCACTACACTTCAAAGTGACTCAGATACATGACACTATATTTCAGCATAGTCACCATCTCTCTGTACAACAAGCAATCGTTCAATTCCTCGACGATGAAAATCCAATTGCCGGTCATCCAGCCGTTCGGAAACCGCTGCGTGAACGTCTTCGTCGTTAGAAATTCTCTTTCCTCTCAGATGCTCTTTCTCCTTGTCGGAAAGATGAAAGTCGCATGGCGTAAGAATGACTCACGTCTGTGCAGCCTAGACAAACTGATGGCTCCGTTTCACTACGACGAGACACAGCGTTACACTTGGTCTACACGCCGCTAGAATTCCATGGTGAATCTGTGTGCACTTTAGACGTTTTATTGATAGGAATCGTACTATCCCGCGTACTTCGACTTTGGAGTGCATTTCCAGTTGCGTCGCCATTTCAATCACATGCAGTGATGCAACTGAAATTCATAGCGCTGCAGAACTGTGTACCCTTACCTAACAATGCTCCACTCTTTTGCCAAAGGTCTCAGTGTGGGACAATACATGCAACTTAATTTCTGAAGTCCCTACCTACAGCGAAAGTGGTCTGTGGAGGACGGAAAAGCACCTCGTTTTCCACGCCTCGCACGACAGTAGCTGAACGAAACGTTAAATTAGCGACGTAATGATCGAGAAAGGACAGTAGCGCCCTCCATCATCTGAACTTAACGATTTACATTGGTATTATGGGTACAGGGACATTTAAAAGCGGTAATATGTACCATACCGCTTACGAACTTCATCGAATCGTGCGCATCAGTTTAGAGCACCCTTCAGCAATTTTAGCAGACAGACGGCCATCATCCGAGGAAAAGACTGATGACTACACAGGTTTCTGTTCCTAGACATATATTCATATAAAATGTTCACATTTTGATAAATGCTATACCTTATCAGGAAATGTTACTCTTGTTCTTTGTAGCCGATTGTAACTGTGGAAGACACTGGAAATTGGCAGGACTTTATAGCTGTAATTCATCAGAATGTTGATGCCATCAAATCGAATTTTATTTTGTAGCTTATCCTCTTAACATGACACAAGAGTGAAATCTAAGTCTACAATGTGCACGTCTATGAACACATTCATTATTTCATTGCATTTTTATACGAAGAAATAATGATCCATAACAGCAGGTTTGAAGAAAGCACGACAATCATCAGAATTAATTTTCTACCCCGTCATCTTGGACACAGTCGGTTACTGTAAATTCCTAATGGAATAGTCGTGGTATTGGAAAAGAAAGTATGAAGCGTTGTGAAGCAGTCGAGGGGTAGTTTGTTCAGTATTTAATCATTAAGTGTGGCAGAGCTTGAACGAAATGCTGTGTCCTAAGATAAAATGGTGCACAATAAAGATTGAAGATGAGGGGGGGGGAGGAGGAGGGGATGATGGGAGGTATGGCGTGAGGCAGGCGGACAGATAAAATCTGGAAGCTCCCGATATCTATGGCGAGATACGCCGAATTAAATAAGTCTCGCCATCCGGGCGTTCGATATAAGCGAGTTAATTTTGAGGTAGATCTACGACCAGTCACCACCGATAGCGGGAAGGCGCGTAATTATTAATGTTTGGTCGCAATTAAGACACGTGTCGCAGCGAGGTAGCCGGCGCCCCGGACGGCATGCTGATGAGGAATGGACAGCGATGGGTGTGGCCCCTATCCGTGGGGCAGGCCTGGGAAGCGTAAAGGCGTGCCTCCGTCCACCTGCCAAACAGGACACACTTCTTAAAATCACGGGGGCTGCTACACTGCGATTGAGACTCGAGTGCCTTCTTCTGTATGCTTATCCAGATTTTCAGGTGTGTTACACTGTTGGTCTTTTTTTCCCTCTGTGTCAGTCACACAATGCCTTACGACATATTTTTGTAGCAAGGGAAGTCACCGTGATATGATTACGTAATTCCATAAGGAAACGAAGGAAGGTTGGTCTTTAACGGCCCGTCGACTACGAAGTCGCCAAAGACGCGGAGGACAAGCCCTAATTGGAGAAGGTTGGGGAAGGAAACGGTTCGGGCCCTTTCTAGGGGCATCTCGGTATTTGCGTTAAGCAATTTAGGGAAATGACGACAAAGTTAACACTGATTGCCAATCGGAGATCTGAACCGTTGTCTCACGAATACGAACCACTGCGTCACCTCGCTCGATTCCAGAATGAATGAATCATTCACAAGCTGCGACATGGTCGCGAATGGAACAGTGATCCAGAAAGTGTAGAATAAACTTTATTTCACGTCTATGATGACAAACTTGTTAGGTCCTCGGACTACCGGTTTCGGTCAGCAGTGACCATCTACAGATCTGTTTTAAAAAATGTTGTATAATGGAGCCGTAGTGACATCGTCAAATGATATACTATGATTAAATTTCCCCATCAGAAGCAGCCGTTAATCTACTGTTATTTGGTTTAACAGACCATTATTTACTTTTGTATTTACCATTTGACGATGCCAATATGGCTACATTGTATTAGGACATGTTTTTAAAACGGGTCATTGCTGACGGAAACCGCTAGTGTGAGGACCTAACAAATTTGTCATCATAGACATGAAATAAAGAAATTGATGAATGAATGAATACAACATATATGATAATAACAATAACAACAAGAAATATGTAGCATAAAAGATTCATGATACGAATGTAATTAACGAACAAGGAAAGTAGAGGATGTTGAGTAATGGCTGTTAGTTAAAAGTCCCACACCAGTGTGGTTCTGGAACGAAATCGATAAAGCTACGGAATATCTAAATATGTTGTTGTTGACGACGATGATAGTGATGATGATGACTTACTGCCTTTTGGGTTTGCAGGCGAGTTGTCATTTTACTCTTAACTCGACGTTTTGACGGCGTGCCGGTCCCGTTACAGTAAATGGTAAACAGAAAGGTCACGCCAAAAGCTAACAAAGATTTAAGTACGGTACGCGCTGTAGGATAAAAGAGTTTCCATACTTAAAACTTTATTTTTATGTTTTCGGTTAGTCTCTCTGTTAGATTGAAATTACACGCACTGGACTACAGAAGCACTAAAGTCATGCTTACGTTTAGCATTCAGAGTTACAGTAAACAGAGTGTTCCAGTGGAATGATCTAAAATGAATAAAATCAGTTGAATGTCATTGGAAAAACACTTGACCATTTGCGAGTAGGACTCGCGTACTTAAGTTCCATACAAATATAATTAAATATATTGTATACTACACATTCACACCTCTAATCGAGAATCTCGACGATTCTTGCTTGTTGTCGACATTGATACTGGCACGTTATCGATTCCAGATTTCCTGAATGCTACCACTAGTCTAGGTAGCACAATGACTGTGCAGAGAGAGTTAAAAACAATGAGGTGCAATGGTCGAGCAGCCCCTCATAAGCCACACACGTTTCTGTAGTCAACGATAAACGACTGTCGATGTGTGTTATAGATCGACGCCACTGGACAGTGGCTGACGGGAAACGAGGGATAAATCACGGTATACCGCGTGAAATACCGATGAAAGTGTCTGGGCTTGACAGAGTCCTGCAGAAAAATACCTGTACTGAGATGTAGTACCGACAGTGATGGGTGGATTAAGATGGTATTAAGATATTGGAGAGTTGTTCTAGGTTAGGGCGTGTTTCCTTTGCTGCGCTCAACCAAACGCCCAATATGGAAGGATGTGAATACATTTTACGCCATTGTGTACTGCGTACAGCAGAGAAACACTCTGGAGATGATGACTGTATCAGCAGGACAACACGTCCTGATATGAAGCCGAATCTGCGATGCAATGGTGTGTGCAAAATAACTGTCCTGAAACGGAGCGGTCTGCGCAGAGCCCAAACCTGAACCCAGCGGAATACCTTAGGGATGGGTTACAACGTCGACTTCAGTCCAGACCCCAGCTTTCAACATCACTGTCTTCTTTGGTTTCTGCTCTTGAGTAAGAATAGGTTGCCATTTCTCTATAGACAGTTAGACACGTCATCGGAACTGTCCCTAGCAGAGTTCTAGCTGTCATCAAGGCGAAGCGTTGACACAGCCTACATTAATGTTAATAGGTATCCCGATACCTCTAATCAGGTAGTGTATACTCCTAGATACTAGACACTTCTGACTGATTCTAGTGACAGCTTAGATAGTGAAACGATATTTATTCTTTTCGTCTGTTTACAAGCATTATTTTACCTTTTGCTGAGGGGCAGCCTCAAATCTTCCTGTCAACTCTCACCACCTGGAAGTTTCATTGTATTTCGTAACACTTTGCTAGCGTTGTGACTGTCCTGTATAGAACGTAGTACTCGGCAAACAGTTTCAGAGAGTCAAAAGTATGGGTCACATTACTTTTACACATCACTGACGTTTGCCAGACACCTAATCGTACTGAGAACAGCACGTAAATATAGTTATCGTACTGGAGGTAATGCGCACCGTCGAACTGAGCTTAATCAGCCACTTGTACCGACGAGAAAATGAATTTAATGCATACTCAGAACCTCGGTCCATAGGAGTACTTCATGAGTGTCCTCGAGGGATACCTTAGCCATACACAGTGGAGCTACGAGTTCCCTGCAGCAACAGGCAGTACAGAGATAAGGCTAACAACCAAAGGGGGCTCCACACCCCAACATATATCTTATAGTTCCGCCATACATCACTCTTACAATTCTGAAGTGAACATCCATCCGCCATATGTGAATAATAGCGGACACAGGGCTCAACTTGTCAGCCAGTACCACCGACGGCATCCGGAGTGTCAGCAGTACTTTATGACTGCAACAGTACCGTGTCTACAGTCACCACCGGCAAGAGCCAGGAAGGACCCTCTCTAGGTGACCGTGCCTGCCACTGTGGCCGAGCGGTTCTAGGCGCTTCAGTCCGGAGTCGTGCTGCTGCTACGGTCGCGGTTTCGAATCCTGCCTCGGGCATGGATGTGTGTGATGTCCTTAGGTTAGTTAGGTTTAAGTAGTTCTACGTCTAGGGAACTGATGACCTCAGATGGTTCAAATGCCTCTGAGCACTATGCTACTTAACTTCTGAGGCCATCAGTCACCTAGAACTTAGAACTAATTAAACCTAACTAACCTAAGGACACCACACACATCCATGCCCGAGGCAAGATCCTAACCTGCGACCGTAGCAGTCGCTCGGTTCCAGTCTGTAGCGCCTAGAACCGCACGGCCACTCCGGCCGGCGATGACCTCAGATGTTAAGTCCCATAGTGCTTAGAGCCATTTGATCTAGGTGACTGTAGACATCGGTCACATGATTCAGTACTAGCCCAGATCTGAAGCAAGATCAGTAAAAGTGAATACTGAACATTGCCACACAGCAGTTTCATATTAATATAAAGTACTGTAATGTTTCTTGTAATACGTTATTTTAAATTCTTGCTAGAATCTATCGTCATATATTCTTGTTTTCCTGTTGACGAGGCTGCATGGTTGCTCCCTGCAGGCAAGCCACCTCAATAACAGCAACCACTTTAGCTGGTGAGCTGTTCTGTTTCTTACACCTTGTTACGTGTGAAGCCTACAGCAGTTGGTGACTACAACACTTGACATTAACATATGATCACCCTATTACGCGAATGAGAAATATGAGTCATGTGCATTTGAAGAAGAAAGCCGAATCGTTTTCAATTTGCTGTTGCTGAACGATATTGAAAATTCAACTGTCAGAAGAATAAAAACCAAAGTTGCAGAAGGCAGAAAGGAAAGAAATCTGTAGAAATACATTTTCTCTAAGAAATGGCAGCGTACGGTACAGCATCTGCAGTCCATCAGTATGTTGTAGGCAGTGGAATAGGTAGTGGAGGGAAAGTAGAAGCTAAAACCTAAGATTGCAATGTTCAAAAGAGAAGATCTAAGCCGTTGGATGTTGTTCATATGTAGTAATGAGCAGACAAACGGCCGAAATTGTTAGCGAACGAATCCTTTCACTCTTCACAGGGGTAAGCTCTGAAATGAAGCTCGTCGCACATTCTGCTTCGCGTGCAAATCTCTGACAAACCGAGCCATCCGTCATCATTTCATGGTCTAACAGGAACTTCCAGTCTGCCATGATCTTTCTTCTACTCTTTCAATCTGCAGAGAAGCTCTCCGCCATTCTTCGCTTGGTTATCATTCCTGGAAAAAAGTAATTGGCAGTGAGTGGTTTCGCCTTAACAAAAGGGCTGTTATTAGACAGTACTGCATTGTTAAAATTTCGACAATGTTAAGAGATATTCTAAGAATCCCACTCTGTTTTATCTGCGGTAAGACCCTAACCAAAAGTAATCATCATTGTTGTGAATATATGGCGTGAATGTTACTATTGAGCTGTGTTGGATCACAAAATCAGCGGCATCACAGATCGTGTGTGTGACGAGAAAATTAGAAGAAAAGTATTGCGCAAGAGCCGACGGAAATTCCAAGGAGATGCATTTCGTGATCAGAATAGCGAACGCCGGGTCGTTACGAACTGTCCGTATCTTTACTCATCTAGATTAGATCAAGGATGTCATCCTCTGCACCGCGCTTAAGACTAACGAGTAAATTGTGGCATAACAAGCCAAGTGCCACATTAATAAAGCTGTGAAACAGGTTTAGTGGCGGCGGATAGCATCTGGCCGTCTCGTAATCGTCGCTTCTGCCGCTTCCTGGTGCTTTTTTACTGAAACCGTGTCGTTACTACGCTTATACAGGGCTAGCGCATATTTCAGGCGCAGAGCACACCGTAGCAGAACAGAACAGCAATAGTCGTCTTTTGGAGCAGTGATAATGAAGGAGTTCGAAATCGTCCAGATAGTATATTAGTGATTTACAGTTGGCCTTTCGATACTGTCTTAATATCACATCATACCTTGTTATAGATATTACGATTGTCACTACATACCCTATGACGAGTTCTTGAGTTTGTAAATTTAAAGCGTCTTATGGGTAACATCGCATTACAACACGTTTCTGTCTGTGTTGTTTATTTCTGGCGGTTATAGTCTAGCCCAAAGTTTCTCCACCTGTTTACCGCGAAACACTGGTGATCCGTGGGAAGTGAATTAATGCTCCACGAACAGGTGTCAATAACGTGGCTATTTTTCCGACGTTTTGGCCATACTAATTTTTTTATGATTTCTGTGTTATTAGTTACGATGTAAAATTGAAGTAATCACGGAATAAAACAAACTTTTTTCGTATTTTAAAATTTTATTAGCTGTCAAGTTCAACAAGGTGTTCCATCAAAGTACCAGGATTTTGAAAGTTTTCCATGACAGGAAAAGTTTGGGAAGCCTCGATTTAGCCTAATCGTTTCTATAAACACGTTTAACACGGCCACTTAAGGTGTAATACTGAGGTATGGGCCTCAGCCTCTAAAAACTGCAAATCACAGTGGCAGAATTTCACTTAAAATATTCGACGCACTCTACGATTTCTTTCCAGGTAATAACCAATGTAATCGGGATATCTTTAGCGAGAAAGGAATGAACCATCTGCGGCGTTTTCAGAGGAATTTAAATTTGAAAACAGACGAGTTATTTGTTCATTAAAACAAAAATACCACTATACATCGCTGATAAGCTTACACTTCCAAATTTGAATACGGTCATTGTCGCAGATAATTTTATTCCTGTTTTCACGTTTGCTTCTTAAAAATACAGGAAGGACCTTTAGGTCCACTACTGAGCTCATTAATTCTACAAATATGTAATCTCAAAATATTCTTGCGACACACCACCATAAAAATTCCTTCATGGTTCTATAGTGCAAGTCTCGTATGTTGAACAAGTTAGCCGAGCCTTCATTCTAGGCTGTTACAGACAGAGACTCTGTTCTATAGTTTGGACAGATACTAGTGGAGGATTTAGCAACCTGCAATTTTTCTTCCAATACAGAGCACAATGATCAGTAAATATTCCAGCCTTGCAATTATGGAGCCTATGGATAATGAGTATTTCATTCTTATTCTCATCAAACCGGTAGATATTTACAGCCGACATAGCCGACGTTTCATATTCTTTGTAGATAGTCTCCGCTTCTGTATGCCTTCATCATTAAATTGACGCATGAAATGGTTCCACAGACTTTGAGTCTACCTTCCCAGTCGTATAGCATCAACCGAAAACAGTCTTACCACCTCCCAAAGCATTACACAGTCTTCTACATACCTCAGACTTGGCATAAGGCAAATCTGTTTTTTCCACCGCTTCGTTCACAAGGACTCTGCGTAGTGTCATGACATTTGTATATGTATCCATGGGACATGGTAAACTTGCAACAGAGTACACTGATTGCTGTATGTGTTACGCAAGCGCTGTCAAGTTGCCTTTACTATTTTTCCACTTGCAACGTACGGCTTCGATTATTTGCTGGATATATTCCAATCTCCGCCTCCGTTCACAGTTGTTACCCTCTGCCGCTCCCTCTAGTACTGTGGAATTATTAACCTTCGCTTTACACAAAACCTACTATTCTGTCCCTTCTTAAATGTTCAAATGTGTGTGTATTCCTAAGGGACGAAACTACTGAGATCATCGGTCCCTAGACATGCACACTGCTTAAATTAACTTACGTTAAGAACAACACACACACCCATGCCCGAGGGAGGACTCCAACCTTCGGCGAGAGGGGCCGCGCAGTCCGTGACATGGCGCCCCAAACTTCACGGCAACTCCGCGCGGCCCTTCTTAAATGTTTTCCACACGTTTCGCTCTTTAACCGATTTGTCGGAGAGCCATCTCATTCATTACCTGATCAGTCTACCTAATTTAAACATTCTTCTATACTATCGCAGCTTAAAGGCTTCGATTAGCTTCTATTCTGGTTTTCCACAGTCCATGTTTCACTACCGCACAATGCTGTGCTCCAACAGTACTTTCTCAGTAATTATTTCCTCTCTTTAAGGTCTGTGTTTGATATTCGTAGACTTCTTTTGACCAGGAATTCCAGTTTTAGTAATGATAATCAGCTTTTTATGTCATCCTTGCTTCATCCGTCGTTCGCTGTTTTGCTGCCTAGGTAGCAGAATTCCGTAACTTCATCCGGTTCGTGATCGCCAAAACTGATGTTCTCTCTCGCAATTCTTATTTGTGCTACTTCTCACTACTTTCGTCTTTTTTCAGTTTATTTTATATACTCTCAATCCATAATCTATTCGTTAGACTGTTCATTTCATTCCACAGATCCTCTAATTAATTTTTACCTTAACTGAGGATAGCAACGTCATTTGCGGACCTTACCACTGATATCTTTTCACCTTCAATTTTAATTCGACTCGTGAAAATTTCTTTTATTTCTTTCATTTCTTCTTCGATACGTAGATTTCACAGTAGGGGCGAAAGAGTACATCCCTGTCTTACACCCATTTTAGTACGAGTACTTCGTTCTCCCGAACTTACGGTTCCCTCTTGGGTCTTATGACACTGCATATTACCCTTCTTTCCCTATAACCTACCCCTACTTTTTCAGAATTTCGAATATCTGGCACCATTTGACATTGTCGAACGCTTTTTCCAGGTCGACGATCCTAGGAACTTGTCTCGACTTTTCTTCAGCCTTGCTTCCATTATCAACTGCAAGTCACAACTGCGTCTCTGGTGGCTTTACCTTTTCTAAAGCCAAACTAATCGTCATCTAACAGACCCTCAATTTTCTTTCCCATTCCTCTGTGTATTATTCTTGAGAATAACTTGGATGTAGGAGTTGTTATGCTAACTGTGCAATTGTTCTCGCACTTATCAGATCTTGCTGTCTTCGGAATTGTGTGTATGATGTTTTTATGAAAGTCTCATTGATTCTATACCTCAGCCTGAATAGCCGTTTATTTGTCATTTCCCCCAATGATTTTAGAAATCACGATGCACTTTATCTATCTCTTCTGCCTCACATGATCTCAAGTCTCCCACAGCTCTGTTAAATTCTGTCTCTAATGCTGGATCCCCTACCTCTTCCATATCGAGTCCAATTTCTTTTTTATCACGTCATCATACAATTCCTCAACACCCAGAGTATTTGAATATACTCTTTCCACCTTTCCGCTGTCTTCTCTGCGATTAGCAGTGCAATTACTATTGCACACTCAATGTTGCCGTCCTTGCTTTTAATTTCACAGAAGGTTATTTTGACTTTCTGTGTACTGAATCAGTCCTTCGGGCGATAATTTATTTTTCTCCGTCTTCACATAGTTGCTGCAACCATTTCGACGTAGCTTCCATGCCCTTCCTGATTATTTCATCCAGAAGTCCGCCACGAATTCCTGTTCTGTGGTGCCAACCTCTTCATCTCACAGTAGCACTTGCAGCCTACTTCCTCAATTATTTGCTGGATGTATTCCAGTCTCAGTCTTCCTTTACAGTTTTTGTCCTCTACAGCTCCCTCTACTACCACGGAAAACATTCCCTCATGTCTTAACAGATGTCCTATCATCCTACCCTCCTTATCAATGCTTTGTACAAATTCATTTCCTCTCCGAATCTGCGCAGAACCTCCTCATTCCTTACCTTATTAGTCCACCTAATTTTCAACATTCGTCTGTAGCACCACATCTCAAATTCTTGGATTGTCTCCTGTTCCGGTTTACGCACAGTCCACGTTTCATTACCATACAATACTGTACTCCAGACGTACATTCTCAGAAATTTCTTCCTCAAAATAAGGCAGAAGGTATAGATAACATTTCATCAGAAGTTCTAATATCATGAGGGGCAGTGGCAGCAAAAATACTATTCACGTTGGTGTATAGAATGTTTGAGTCTGGTAATATAGCATCTGACTTTCGGAAAAATATCATCCACACAATTCCGAAGACGGCGAGAGCTGACAACTGGGAGAATCACCACACAGTCAGCTTAACAGCTCATGTATCCAATTTGCTGACAAGAATAATACACAGAAGAATGAAAAATATAGTTGAGGATATGCTAGATGACGATTAGTTTGGCTTTAGAAAAGGCAAAGGCATGAGAGAGGCAGTTATGCTGTTCCGATTGATAATACAGGGTGTCCCAGCTATCTTGTCCACCCAAAATATCTCTGGAACAATAACAGCTATTGCAAAACGACTTTCACCGGTATCAATGTAGGGCTGGGGCTCATGAATCTACATATTTGGAAACATTCTAAAACGAAAGCATATGTGTTTTCTAACACAAACTTATGTTTGGACCTCCTATATTTTTTCTTCAGCAATCCATAGCATGAGAAAGCACGTACACAATGGCGTTGATTGCATCGCAATATTCCCATTACATCCCGAGATATTAAGACGCGAAGTTGACGCTTGAAACACCCGACATGCGCTGCTAGCGCACGTCCTGAGGCTCAGGCGTGAACCCCATGCTGCCCGTAATCGCGATGTGATTGACATGCGTAATCACACTTCCATACTTATCAAGAGCTCCGAAACGAATAATACGGTCTGTTGCCATCCTGCATTAACGTCGTACATTCCAGCAGGTATTTATCCCATAGGCTAGGGGTGATGCGGTTCTGTAACATATCTATGTACCGCAACGTTAGTCACAAAGTTAAGTTCGCTTATCGTTAATCCGTTACTAAAAAGGTAATGCCGTTCAACGTTAAAACTTTGCTTTACTGTAGATCTAGCGCAAGTGACAGTTAATCACTCACTCGTAATAGTAAAATTCATGTTGATGGTTTTAGTGAAAGGAGCTAGTGGACTAAAAGCTTTACCGTTGTTTAGGTAAAAATGTTTTGATTTGGGAAGTCCAGGTAGGACACAGAAGATGAATGTAAGCATGTTTAACCAATTAGTTTTATTATCACATAATTATCAATGTTAAGTTTATCTAATGCGTTAAATTACAAATTGTTGCAAACAAATATTTCTTAACATCACTGGGTAAAATGGCCCTTTGTAGAAACTTCCACTGTGATACCAGCACTACATACTAAATATAGCGTTCACATCTCATGCTCAAAGTGATGACCATTGGTTTGCATTCATAGGGTCACTCTGCGGATGAAGGATGCCCTACTTCGTGCTACTGTTTCCTCTTTGATGGCTGTACAAGCATCAATAATGCGTTGCTTCATGTCCTCTGGTGTTGTTGGTTCATGTTGGTAAACAGCATCCTTCACTGCTCCCCAAAGAAAATAATCCAGCGGTGTAAAATCCGGAGATAGGGCAGGCCACCTAACTGGACCACCTCGTCCAATCCACCTACCAGGAAACTTACGGTTCAGAAGTCGTCGTGCTCGTAAGGCGTTATGTGCAGGGCATCCGTCATGCTGATACTACATGACCATTCTCCGGTTCAGATGTACGGTGTCCAAGAGAACAGGAAGATTGTGTCGTATAAATCTGGAGTATTGTCTGCCATTTTTGATTCCATTTATAAAGAAAGGTCCGACAATGGTATCTCCAATAATCCCACACCAAACATTTACTTTCCACGGATGTTGATGCTCTACCTGACCGAGCCATTTTGGATTGTCTGGGGACCAATAATGCATATTCCTCATATTTACAATTCCTTTGTTGGAGAATGATGCCTCGTCGGTAAAGAGAATATCTGAAAAAAAATTTGGACTAGTCAGAAGTTTTTGCTGAGCCCATCGACAAAATGTTACCCTATTGCGGAAGTCATTTCCATGAAGATCCTGGTGTAAATGAACATGGTAAGGATGAAATTTATGACGATTAAGAATACGCTGTGCACTTGATTTCGACACACCAACTTCACGTTCAATTTGACGTGTGCTGATTTGAGGATTCACAGCTATGGTAGCGAGCACAGCAACTTCAGCACGTTCATCTGTGCGTGTTCTAGGACGATGTCGAGGTCTTGGATTTAAGCTTCCCGTTTCACGTAGACGAGATGTGAGACGACCAAACATCCGGCGCGAAGGCGATGGCTTGTCAGGGAATCGTCTTCCGTACAGTCGTTCTGCCTGAACAGACTTTCGTCCACCTACAACAGGGTACAGTACAGGTATGAGGAGTAGGGTAGAAAACAGACATACTTAATAATCATAATGTTCGCTAACAGTACTATCAACAAACAAACAATCTCATAACGTATTTCCCGTCAACGTACATTCTCCATAAATCAGCAGCATTTCTACCATATCTTCATGTGTGTACATTATACTGTACAGTATAAGTTCCACAACACAACGTTTATTCACAATGTGTACTACCTCCGTGCCGTCACTAGATTACTCTGATGCACGACTACACTGGCAAGCGGTGTACTGCACGCCAAAGCAACAACAAATGGGATGCTCGGTGGGTGGTGGAGTACAGGAGTTTGCATGGGTCGCAAATCATAAACAAGGCGAAGTGGTAACTGTGGCAGTAGTGGGAACTACGTTGGATACTTGACTAGGTAGAGTCAGGCCCTGCGCGACAGGCACAATGGGTCATATAATGCATTAGATAATCCTTATTCTGGGTGTGCAGGATAAATAAGACAACCTGACGGGTGTACACCGATCGGTACTGGTTCATATTGTGTACGTAGATACGTAAAACGTGCAAGAGGGAAACCATTATGTGCTTATGAGAGTTGATGGCAGCAGACCGTATTATTCGTTTCGGACCTCTTGATAAGTATGGAAGTGTGATTACGCATGTCAATCACATCGCGATTACGGGCAGCATGGGGTTCACACCTGAGCCTCAGGACGTGCGCTAGCAGCGCATGTCGGGTGTTTCAAGCGTCAACTTCGCGTCTCAATATTTCGGGATGTAGTGGGAATATTGCAATGCAATCAGCGCCATTGTGTATGTGCTTTGTCATGCTATGGATTGCTGAAGAAAAAATATAGGAGGTCCAGTTAAAAAAAAACATAAGTTTGCGTTAAAAAAGACATATGCTTTCGTTTTAGAATGTTTCATAATATGTACTTTCATGGGCCCCAGCCCTACATTGATACCGGTGAAAGTCGTTTTGCAATAGCTGTTATTGTTCCAGAGATATTTTGGGTGGACAAGATAGCTGGGACACCCTGTAGAAGCAAGACCAAAGACAAATCAAGACACGTTTATAAGATTTGTCGAGCTGGAAAAAGCGTTCGGCAATTTAAAATGGTGCAAGATGTTCGAAATACTGAGAAAAATAGGGGTAAGCTATAGGGAGAGACGGGAAATACTCAATATGTACAAGAGCCAAGAGGAAATAATAAGAGTGGACGATCAAGAGTAAAGTGCTGGGACTAAAAAGGTTGTAAGACAGGGTGTAGTCTTTCGCCCTTACTTTCAATCTGTACATCGAAGAAGCAATGATGGAAAAAAAAGAAAGATTTAGGAGTGGGATGAAAAGTCAAAGTGAAGGGATATCAATGATACAATTCGCTTATGACATTGCTATCCTGAGTGAAAGTGAAGAAGAATTACATGACCTGCTGAATGGAGCGAACAATCTAATGAGTACAGAATATGGACTGAGAGGAAATCGAAGAAAGATGAAACTAATGAGAAGTAGCAGAAATGAGAACAGCGAGAAACTTAACATCACGATTGATGGTCACGTGGTAGATGAAGTTAAGAAATTCTGCTACTTAGGCAGTAAAATAACCAATGACGGACGGGGTAAGGAGGACATCAAAAGCAGATTAGCAATGGCAAAAAGGGCATTCGTGGCCAACAGAAGTCTACTGGCATCAATTTAGGGCATCAGCTCCGCCGACAAGGTGAAAGAAGAGGTTCATAACTTTCTGAACAGCATGGCGACGACCTGGTACGACATGGGCATACAAAAACTGCCACAGAGTCTACAAAGGTGGTGAATATGTCAAAAAATAGCTAAATGTTCAAGCTGTAAACTGATGTAAACGATTGTAGAAATAAACAGTCCTATCTATTTACAAAAAAAGTAGGAGACCTTACTTTTGGGATTACCCTCGTAGATCAGAGTTCTCCCCCAATATTATTTTTTTGTCGATTTCAGCGCCATCTGTCAATGGTTTAAAAAAATGTTTCAGACAAAACTTGATTACTTTTTTATGGAGAATCCGAATCTGCGGTAAAACATGGGTGTTTCCATTTAAGATTTAAATGTTGTCCTCCGCACCATGCAACGGGGTGGGGGCTGGAGGTCACGTGTAGTATCATTTGATGTCTCCCTTTGAGCTTACGAACCTTTCTAACCCACTATTTTTACCCGATGTATAGTTTTGGAGATAATCTCATCCGAAACTTCAGATGGACCGTCCTGTATATCAGTGCTCGTCAAACAGCGGCTCGCGTGCAGTCTGTGGCCCGAATCGAATATTCGTGCGGCTCGCGGTACTCAGCCGGGTTTTGTAATAACATCTGTCTACCAACTAAAGTCCGAGTCTACATACATCTAACGTTACGAGATCCTTATGAGTGTAGTTTTCCAGTTAAGAAACAAGCATACATAGTTGGAGTTGCAATATATATTTTAAGATGCGTTAAGTTCCAGATCGCTCGGTTTATTCAGCCCTGAGCTAAGTAAAATTGGCCGCTTACCTTGCGGGCCGTGGGTAAGAAGCACGGCCATTTCCGTGTTAGAGGGGGAATTTTTGATTGTCTGTCTTCCAGTATTGACGACTCGTACCGATCGGCTGCTATGGCGTAAATTTTGAGACGGAAATAACATAGATTTATGAATGCTTATTTAGTTAGAGGGAAGTTCGGCAAATCGACCAAGGCCTGTCAGCCAGGAAATTAAGTAAATACCAGCCGTGAAAGCCTACATTACATGATCATTATTACAAATATGATTTTTAATCAATGTCATTCTCACGTATACTTAAACCAACAATACTTCACCCCGATACTATAGTGTCACAGTTGTTTGATCGATGAGGCTGGCGGCAATATGAGACAGGCCATACTCAGCACGAAGTGTTCCGATTGCTACCGTTAGTAAATATGGCTTCGTCATTAAACAAGATACGTGATGCAGAAGTTAACACAGTTCTTGTAATGTTTTGAAAGGCCCTCTTGGTTGGGAGGGATGTAATAGGGATGGAATCTATGTAGATCGAGAATGCATTGTACACTTTCCTGACTCTTGCCACTTCCTCGTGCTATTGCACGGGAGCTTTAGTGCGTATCAACTGCAACAGCAGCAAGAACATTAATTTCCCCCTCTTGTATCATCACTTGTTACCTTTACCTTCTGTTACGTTGTCTAGGTGTCACACTACTATTTTCAAGTAATTGGTTGGAGAGTTTGAAGAATAATAGTTCAGATGGTTGACATCTATTAGGATGTCTTGCCGCATACAACGTACAAGAACAAACTGCTTTCTTCCTCACTCTCCATACATGATGAGCATGTCGGCTTTTTCTGCGTTGGTAAATCCCATTGTCCACTCACGACTTACTACTTCGGCTGACACACACTAACTGTCTAACAACTCGCAGTTTACAAAAGGAAGGCACAGGCAGTCTATTAGCAAACATCACAAAATCGTACCTAGCAACTACGCAGGTTAAAAGGCACGATCAAGTGTCAGTGTGGGAACTTTACAAAATACAATACCTCCTAAACGACTCCCTCTAGAATCCTGCAGCAAACACCACTGACATTCTAATTTTCCCTACTTCTAGTTTGTTAATGTCAATAGGCATTGTTCCCTTTAAAAAGCGCATGTTTCCACAAAAAATACACTTCCTAAGTATTATTACAATCTGTTTATTGACCACTGACTACCAGTACATTGTGTGAAAACCGCACATGAACAGCACTTTCCATTTCTGCAGTATTTGTGGTGCAAATTTTAGGTGATTCACCCTGTGCTATATGCTCTGAGTCCTAAAGTGATTATTTTGGTATGTACTGTATATTCGTGGGCCTTTCACAGCAACCTGAATGTTTGCGTTGTTCATTCTATGTTTATTTTCAATCCTTTTCGTAGTTCTTTATATTGAGATGAAGACGGAGCATTATTCTTTGACTAAAAGAACAACACTATTCCCGTCGCCATCGTGTCACGTGTGAGGACAGTTTTCAGAGATGGGGCACAACAGAAGGACATGGAACAAAACGACGGTGTCCTGTAGAGGAGTTGCGGCACAAGCTCTGAAACTGTGTGCTTATGCAGGGGACCAGCGTGGCAGCCGAGGCACGCGAGCAGGGGCAGACGCGCCGGCGCGCAGGCAAGCCAGTCATTGTTTGCTTATGAAGCGCCGCCGTATAAAACTTAATTTAAAATAACGACGCGCCTTTGGGTACACAGTATCGCTTTAGCTGGATTTACGGCGCGGCCGGTCGCGTGTTTGTGGAGGAGGTCGGCCCAGCCTCCACAAATCATGCGACGCGACGCGCTGCGGCGTGCCCATTAAGGCGCAGTCGGCCGGCGAGCACTGGCTGTGGCGAGGTACGCGGCGCCGCAGGGCTCCGTTCTCGGACCGCACTTTCTGTTTCTGCTCGGGCATCCGCATTTCTGACGTCTCTGCGCGCAGCATTCGCACTATAATAGCATCACTAACTTCGCATTTCAGAAGTGGATGAACTGTGAAAAGAGTTGCTGTTTATCGCAGTTTTATCTTCGCGTATTCGACGTGAGTGATGTGCAAGCGGCTAAAGAATTTTCTAGAGGTCTTCGCTTGCCCTCTGGTGTAGTTCTTCAGAGCCCTCTGTCTAAAACGGGAAATACGTCGAGGGGCTATGTTACAAGTAGCCCCAGGACGCTGTTAGTTCATAGCGTGGCAGAACGATGCGAAATTGTCTGATATAACAATGCTGGTGCAGCTATAGAGGATGCCAAACTACGTGAGGACATGAGAAACACAGGATCACTTCGGTCTAAGGTCGTGGCACGCATAGAACGTCCTGAAGTTAGATGGCTTTACTACAAACAGGTAAGGAGTACAAAAAACTCAAAGAAAACTCTAATAGTTTTATACATCAACGGATCGAAGGACCAATCGTCAAAAATACAGAGCTTCACTGTGCAAGACACGTGAAGAGTGAGGACACTTTAATCCTAGAGACGAATGGAGGGAGACTTGTGGCACATCAGATCTTAGGAACTGTAGCTTTGTGATTGATCCTGTAAGTAAAGTGCATGACTGCAATCATTTTGCGTCGCACGGTGTCAGGATTAGAGTGTGGCAGTGAAGGAAAGTAAATAACAACATGAGGCCTTCGAAACGAAACAGTATGTGGCTCAAGGCAGATGCACTCCATAGAATATCTAATGAATGTTTTTGAGATTCCTCTAAATCTATTTTCAGTGTTTTCATTCGACATCACCTGGCGTATGTGAGATTATATGCTTCTGTATTTTGAGGGCATCCAGAACACTCAGCCTCGAAGTGGGTGCTTTTGGTTAACATGATTGTAGCACAAGTCTGCCGCTCAGATTTAGCTCGTTTCTCTCTCCTTTCTTCTGTTTAAGCAGTCCCAGTCTTCTTTTTGGGTATTTCATTAAAACTTTTGGAGTTCTGTAATTTCTTTCTAAGTGGAAGTCGTTTCTCAGTATCTTGTGGAGCAATCTGGAGTTCGTCCATGTCCCTTCCAACTTCTTTGCACCATGTGTTGCTCACTCTAATTTACCAAATAAGTGAAAAGTCTTTTTGCCTATCCATTGGGATTCGTCCTTTGCACGTGGCCTTAGAAAGCTATTCTTCTTTCCTTAATTATATCTGCAATATTTTTCAATATCTCTATAAAGTTTACTACTATGACATCTTCTGTATTGTCTTTGATCTTTGACTGGCTCCAAAATTTCCCATAGTATTTTTCTTCCTGCGATTTCCAGTGGTCCCATAATCACCTTTTGTTCATTCTGCTGTCTAAAGTGCTTCTGGGTGAATTACTGTAGACTAGCGTGTAAGTTTAGCGTTGATGAATATTCATTTGTTACCACATACGTCGTTAGTTAGGTACGATGCTGATTTCATTATATTAACTCTTGCTTTTATGGCTTCTTTCTCCGAAATGTCTTGATCAGTTACGTCTCCTAGATACCTGAAGTTTTTAGTTCTCGCAATGCTTCCATATTTAGTTTTCATTATGTTTGGGACTCCCTTGAAATTTGTTACAAATTTCTCAAAAACAAATTTGTAAACCTGCATTTTCGGTTTGGTGTTTGAGCAAATCTATTAGTTCAGTAATTGTTTCCACTGAGCCTGACAAAATAGCTAGGTCATCCGCAAACGTTAAATAGTCTCTTTGTGGGTTTTCCCTTTTGTAACCTAATTTGACTCCCTCCTTATTTTGGCTCCCTTCTAGTGACATTCTCCGTTCCATTGTGACTTTGTCTAAAAAACAGTTAAGGATCAGCGGAGATAGACCACTTCCATGCCTCACTTCAGTTTTGATTTCAAATCTTTTAGACATCTCACCTGTAAATTTCATATTGGCATTGGTGTTTCTTATGTTTGCTTACTGTAATTAGAGCTGTGGTTTTAGTACCTAATCATAGTTCATTGATATTTCAAACAGTGACTTCCAATCAACTTTCTGACGTCAAAAAAAGTGATTATCAAATTTTTATATCATCTTCTTTCGAGATATATTATTATTGACTTTTAGTAGAGAATCTGCTCTGAACAAGATCTGCTCCTTCTAAAACCACTCGGAGATTCATCAGTCTGAGAGTTCAACTGTTGTTATGTCCTAGCAAATAATGCTTTTGATAAGAGTTTGTAGATAACCGGTAGGCTAGAAATGCATTTAGTTGATCACAACGTCTTTACCTCCTGCTTTTTGTAGTGTTTGCATCAGTGATCTATTCAGGGATCTATTCTGTTAACCAGATATTTTCTATGGTTTCCGTTAGCTAGTCCAGAAATTTTTTACCTGAATACTTCCAAAGCTCTGCTGTTACGGAATCTTCCCAACGTTCTTTACTGTTTTTGAGAGATTTGATGATTTTCTTGATTTCACGTCTATGTGGAGGATCTGCTTCCGGGTACTGAGTGTTTCCTTGTCTGAAGTTAAATCTTGATTTTGGGCATTAACAATTTGCTAAATTTTCAAAGAATGTTGCTGACATGTCATACATTTCTTGGTTACGTACTGTTTTTCGATTTTATTCTTTAAAGCAAAGGTTTGGTGGAGAATATTTATTTAAGTTTCATTTGAAAGACTTAAGGAGTTTTCTAGTGTTGTTGATTTGAAAGCTGTGGTTATTTGTTTTTCTTGGTTCGTATCATAATTTCTCCTACCATTTCTAATCAGTTTGGCAACTTCCTTCCTCATTTCAAGGAATTTGTCCTATTTTCCGTATACTTGTATTTATTCCCATGCATGTTGTCTTCTTGTGACTACTTTATCACATTCCAAATTACACCAAGCATGCCTTTTGTTTTGGTAAAGAGAATTGTTTCTTTTGCTGTTTGAAGAAGAGATTGTTTCATTTGTTCCCAGTTTTCTGTAATTTTGGTTTCCAGTGTGTCGCTAAAGTTACTTTGGAATTTGAGTTTCCAGTGTGTTTGGTTTATCTCTTAGTATTTGTTGATGGGAATTCAATTTGAGTTTAGATAAATAGTGTACTGAACAGAATTTAACTCAGCATTTCTTGTTACCTTAACATGCTGGATTTCTCAGAACGATTGGAACATTATCAATGTGAAACTTACCTAAATTGGTATTTGGAGAGCTCCATGCTTTCTGTTTTCTGGGGAGATGCTTAAAACCAGTGGATTTCATTAGTAGGTTGGTTGCTCTACAAAGATCCATTGCCCTTTTGCTCTTCTTGTTTGTCCTTTTGTGGGCTGGGTATTCGTAACAATTCTCTCTGATAAACTACTAGAATACTTCAGCAGCAGTTTTTTCTTTGGAATATTTTTGATAATGTCTTCCGTTTTTTTCCAAAATTATTCGGTTTCTTGCGTTTCATTTATTGGTCTGGTTGACTGGTGCATAGACATTAACTTTTTTATTTTTTACTTTATTTGTGCATGTGAGGAAGATCATGGATATTCTGTCATTGGTGGCTGGAAATCTACACTCCTGGAAATGGAAAAAAGAACACATTGACACCGGTGTGTCAGACCCACCATACTTGCTCCGGACACTGCGAGAGGGCTGTACAAGCAATAATCACACTCACGGCACAGCGGACACACCAGGAACCGCGGTGTTGGCCGTCGAATGGCGCTAGCTGCGCAGCATTTGTGCACCGCCGCCGTCAGTGTCAGGCAGTTTGCCGTGGCATACGGAGCTCCATCGCAGTCTTTAACACTGGTAGCATGCCGCGACAGCGTGGACGTGAACCGTATGTGCAGTTGACGGACTTTGAGCGAAGGCGTATAGTGGGCATGCGGGAGGCCGGGTGGACGTACCGCCGAATTGCTCAACACGTGGGGCGTGAGGTCTCCACAGTACATCGATGATGTCGCCAGTGGTCGGCGGAAGGTGCACGTGCCCGTCGACCTGGGACCGGACCGCAGCGACGCACGGATGCACGCCAAGACCGTAGGATCCTACGCAGTGCCGTAAGGGACCGCACCGCCACTTCCCAGCAAATTAGAGACACTGTTGCTCCTGGGGTATCGGCGAGGACCATTCGCAACCGTCTCCATGAAGCTGGGCTACGGCCCCGCACACCGTTAGGCCGTCTTCCGCTCACGCCCCAACATCGTGCAGCCCGCCTCCAGTGGTGTCGCGACAGGCGTGAATGGAGGGACGAATGGAGACGTGTCGTCTTCAGCGATGAGAGTCGCTTCTGCCTTGGTGCCAATGATGGTCGTATGCGTGTTTGGCGCCGTGCAGGTGAGCGCCACAATCAGGACTGCATACGACCGAGGCACACAGGGCCAACACCCGGCATCATGGTGTGGGGAGCGATCTCCTACACTGGCCGTACACCACTGGTGATCGTCGAGGGGACACTGAATAGTGCACGGTACATCCAAACTGTCATCGAACCCATCGTTCTACCATTCCTAGACCGGCAAGGGAACTTGCTGTTCCAACAGGACAATGCACGTCCGCATGTATCCCGTGCCACCCAACGTGCTCTAGAAGGTGTAAGTCAACTACCCTGACCAGCAAGATCTCCGGATCTGTCCCCCATTGAGCATGTTTGGGACTGGATGAAGCGTCGTCTCACGCGGTCTGCACGTCCAGCACGAACGCTGGTCCAACTGAGGCGCCAGGTGGAAATGGCATGGCAAGCCGTTCCACAGGACTACATCCAGCATCTCTACGATCGTCTCCATGGGAGAATAGCAGCCTGCATTGCTGCGTAAGGTGGATATACACTGTACTAGTGCCGACATTGTGCATGCTCTGTTGCCTGTGTCTATGTGCCTGTGGTTCTGTCAGTGTGATCATGTGATGTATCTGACCCCAGGAATGTGTCAATAAAGTTTCCCCTTCCTGGGACAATGAATTCACGGTGTTCTTATTTCAATTTCCAGGAGTGTATTATGGAATCTAAAATTTTGCAGCTGACAATGAAGGTTGATCCTAAATGTGGCACATTTTTCATAACTAGTTTCCCTTCTTTACCTTTGAAATTTCTGTAGCCATCTGATTCAAAGGCTTGCTCGTCTGTGTATCTTGTGTGTAATGCGTATGTTGTCTTTAGCAAAAACAACTGTAATCTCTTTAAGCTTCTCAGTTTTCAGAAGTGAGTTTATTTTAAATGTGGCAAAGAAATTATTCCGCTGGGCTTTGCTTTTGCTCTCCCTGTTTCCAGAAAGCTCTGACTCTTTCAGGATACTGGTGCGAGTTCTCCAAAATCCGATGATTTGACTGTGCTGCCCAATGGCAACTGTGGATATTCCCTTGAGTAGTTCTTCGTATGACTTACCATCATGCCTTCCAATTGAAAGAGATTTAATTGTGAGATTAATGACGATCCAGTTATTCCGAAACACATTCAAGACTGTTAGGCCTGGAAGTCTGTATCGTTGTCTCTCATTGGCTCCTCCGCCATGAGGGACTATTTCTCATCCCAGGCGCAAAAGAGTGCACTGCATCTCTACCCGCTCATATGCCCTGAAAGGCCGTTGGCACTTGGTACTTCCCACCAATGCACCTGAATATTTTGTCCCGGTTACTCAGTTTCCACCAATGTTTGCCTCCAGTGCGTTGCCCCCTCATCCACTAGGAGCTGTTGGTTGGGTTTCTCCCTTCATCCAGAGTGAGACCATAAGGATTTTCCCACCCCTCTTTAGTATTTTCAGAGAGCAGCTGTTATTATAATAATTGTTATTATCAATATTATTATTCACAGAATGCATTATCACTCTGCAGCAGAGTGTGCACTGATTTGAAACCTCCTAGTATATTATAACTGCGTGTCGACCACTCAGTTGGTAGAGCAGTTTCACGCAATTGGCAAAGGCCCGGGTCCGAGTCCCACTTCGGCACACTGTTTTAATCTTTCAGGAAGTTTCATTATTATTATTATTATTATTATTACTATCATCATCCATCATCATCATATACACGATATATCGAAAATTTTCCCATGTGCTCTACTACAATTTGTGTGCATTTCTTCATTAAAATACGCTGCTGGGATTATGCACTGGAAGGCACGGAGGAATTAGAGAGATAAGAGGAGATGGACAATGTGGAAGGAGGAGATGGGGAGAGGGAGGAGAGGCTTGACAAGCAGGGGAAAACAGACAGAGAGCAGGAGATTGAGGAGATGGACAGAGAGAGGCGGTGATGGACGTAGAGAGGGAGGGGTGGAGGTGATGGATAGGGCCAGGGAGGATGGACAGAGAGGAGCGAGGAGAAGGGTATAGAGAGGGTATCAGTAGAGAAAAAGGGAGGCGGAGGTGGTTGGAGAGAGGGGGAAGGATAAGATGGGCTAATAGAAGATTGGGCAACGGTGCATTTCTCAGCTAGTAATAGTAATAAATAATAAATGAAGGGGTCGGTGGAAGAAATTACTAACCCTCAAAGGCGTGACTTCGTTATTAAATGTTACAAACTTGATTAAATTCAGAGGCAAGAACATGAAAACAAAAAGACAAATTTGATTACATAGCAGAAAGTGCTTTCTGTTGGTACAGGGGAAAATACTTATTACTGCTGTGGGGCACATTCGAAAGCATAACTGGCTGATAAGACTAATCCTTATTAAGCTGTTGATCATCACTTTGTCGTCAATTCTATTATTATTAATGTTATAATTTTTTAAATCACAATTATGTCCCTTTTGGGATAGAGTGTCTCTGTAACACCCTTAAGGTGTAGTGTCCTGTAGTAGCCACACTTTCCGCAGCCTACTAGTGACAGCGTGTGGAACGACTCTGAGCATGTGAGCACTATTTGTAGATATAGTGTTAACATCTGCAATGATCGAGACGACGAAATGTGTTTCTTCTAAGTATTCCACACAGTTGACCGCGTTATCTGTTTCCGTCCTACCAGTAGCTGCCTTACGTCTGAGTCATATTTATTTCGTCCACAGTAACAGAGCTCGATTGCACAATTACTGGCAGCCGTCACAAAGCGATATGTAGGCTATTCAAGGATGGCTCCCTTCGCTACCATCTTCATTCCTGTTGGTGTATCAAAAGTATGGCTTAAATAACGTTCAGGTATAACATTGGTCCGTCTATATACGTTTCTCTTCATTTAACTTACATGGACTCTGTATCTTTACATCTAAATTTACACCGTCCGATGAGTGGTGGAAGGCACATGGTGTACCGATATCATCCCCTCCTCCTCACCTCGGCCATACTCGATTCGAGGATGGGAATGGGAAGAAGGTCTGTTTGCACTCTTCTGTGTGGCTTACGATTAAATTTTAGCGTTGTGGTCATTAATAGGTGTACGCTGGGGTAAGAATGTTTCTTTTCTCATTTCGCAGCAACGCCTCCTGAAATTTTGTTAGTTAGGTGATGCACAACGTTTTCCTTGCACGGTGGCTAAAGGGACCTTCGACGAAGAACGCAGGAACGCAGTAATTTTTGACTCTTTCTCTCCATGAAACTCTTATTGTAGTAACAATTGTAGCACGCTGACATGATTTAACATTATGGTGAATTAACGCGTGTAAGGTAAACGAGCAGTCCACCTCTGTAGCTAGCAGCCAGTGTGTCTCATTTGCACTTTGACGCTTCACTGTTGGTCGTGACGGGATCCACCTCCTACATTTGCAGGGAGGTCCTCAATAGCTTTATCAAAAGCTTAAATAAAGACTACCGGTTAAGACTCTTTAGTTACAAGACGTTAGGACCAGTAAGTCGGCTCTCATTTCGTACAGTCTGAAAGGTATGTGCTGAGATTCGATCACAATAGAGCCAGTGAAAAATGCCGATAGTTCCCAACCGCAATGTTGGACGAGTAGTACAACTTCGAGTAGTAATATCTTTGACAGCTAACAGAGCTAGGTGCACGCGGTAAAAGTTTGAGTAGTGGCGAGGAGATGCGCAGAGACAGCAGACGTGTTTCGAGTCGGAGCTAGATGCCTGCAGGAGGCAGCCGGGTCGTGACAGCATCAAAGTAAGAATTGGCGCTACGCACATAATAAGCTATATATTGAGCGAAACTCGGCACATACCTGGGGAAACGAGAAAGAATAATTAAGAAAATAGGTTTTCTTTGGTTAAATAATGTCTAAAATCTAGATAGAAATCCCATTGTTGATGCAATAAGCGTTTTGTGAAACTTTCTCGTAAATCCATGCTATAGAAGTTTTTTTTAGTTTTTCACATGTGTCTTAAAAGTCCGAACAACAAATATTTTTTAGATAAAATTAGAGTTTCATCTCACACCTTATGTCGTTCTCCGCATCCTGTGCTTGCATTGAACCAAAAGGTACATTAAAGTAAAGTTCCCATGAGTAAAGCTAATAATTTCATTTATCAGAGTAAAATAATCTATATGCCATTGCACAGTTGGCAAATTATCCAGATCAGGACATAATTTTTATTAAGTAACAAACGGGGCCAAAATGAGTAAAGTTATCTAGAATGACAATTTTATGCCATTGCACTACGGCTGAGTTGAATATATGTTTTACTATCGGCTAAACGGGAAGGAGTGCACGAGCTAAGTCCACAGACGCAGTCAGATGCAGGTTGGTGACTTTCATTTACTTTTACCACTAAACTTTCATGCAGTCAGATGTGTATTTTGAGTATTAATTTTCCAACAATATTTTCATACAGTCAGATAAAGTTCAGTTCAGTTAAATACGCAGTCAGATGCAAGTTTTATTAAAGACTAAAGCAGTCACATGCACTTCAGTCTAGTTTAAATGGAGAGTTTTTATTAACAACACTTTCAAGTCAGCTCCTGCTGTCCAGAAATTTTGCTAATTCGTGTGGCTCAAAGTCAACACGTCAGCAACACTACTGGTAATTAAATACACAAATCAAGCCTTATAAAAGTTCACCTGAAAATGTTGTGTTCGCCTCCAAATAGTAGGTAACACCCAAGAAAATGTTATTCTGAGATCCTCATTAACATAATGGGAACATTTTTATTTCTGTTTTAATCTCAATATATAATGGAAAGATGTTATATGTTTCACAATAAGTGATTAAGTAACTTTGTGGCAGGTAACTATAATGACATTAGTTGTTCTCTAAAACAGAGCAATTTTATTCTTAATTAAAACATTATCAGGTTCTCCAATTACACTTCTGTAGCTGATGTTCCTAGTCCTTTCGTTTAACGATGATTTCAAACGCGGCACTCACGTACAGTATTCATCAGTAACTAATGTGATTTCTGTACATTAGCCTCTGAAGCTGTACACTCAAAATAAATACCATTTTGTTGACAACGGACATCGCAAAACAGTGGCAGTGTGTGAAAATACAGGTTAACTGAAGTTCTTCAAAAGCAGTTCTACAAAAGGACGATGGACTTTCAATGTAAGTCACACAAAACTAACTCCGCTATTATCTTAGGAAGTCCTTTACGTTGTTTTAATTCTTTCTTATATCCGCTTACAGTAAAGTAGGTCTTTTCCTTAGTGCCAATTTACGTGTTGTTCATGGTGTACTACAGAGATGCACAGACTGCTACCTCACCCAGTTGCCGCGTTGTGTACGGAACCGAAGTCAAGTCTGTTTGCGTGCTTGAAAGCGCATCCGATTTTATAAGTATGCCACCAATAGAAGTCGAAGCGTGCACTCAGACACGTATGAAGACGTCTGCAGCTGTGCGCTTCACAAACCCCGTGGCGCGATGGGGAAGTGAGTCCGAGAGGAAGAGGGTCGAATATAGTAGCTTTGTGCAAAGGAGACGTGATTATTTTAACTGACAATATGGACTGAAGCCGCGAAATAAAGATTATACAACGGTGTCAAACATGATACAGCATTAAACGAACAACGCTGTGCATTAAAGGAGTTTCGTGCGCAGGCAACTGAGAAGAAATTTAGAAAATAAAATAAAAACCTTGCATTCGCAGTAATACCAAGAAATATGTATCACTGAGATCTCGAAGAGAAGTGGTACTACAGTTCACTAGTGGTATGGAATCTGAGAGTATCCCATACCTTCTCGGAAAAAGTAATTGCTTTTCACATCATAGTGTCCTGCTTCGTGAACTTCTCTTGCAGAAGATCGAGAATGAATCGATGACTATATCCGCTCATTGCCAATTACTTTCGAAACGAGTGTTCGTCCACTGAAAGAAGTGATTTTCAAAGAAAGAATATATTTTCAACGATTGCTCTGTCCTCTTGTTCTGTCGTCTCTCTATGTGTACTGCTTCCTACTTGACGCTGTGTTCGGCCATGGTCAACCATTCCTGCCAAGATCGTCGAATAGTGGCACCGCTCCTACTCAAACGACGAGCCATCCGCCCATTACTCCAACCGCCTCCTCTGAACCCAACCACACGTCGTCTCTCAAATGTTCTCATCTCTCTTTACTGTTCATTCGCCTGTCTGCGAGGCACAGCTACTGAGAACACGGAATGAAATTCGCAAAGACTTTATGCCCTACTACCGACATGTGCGTCATCACAATGCTTGGGTGCGGTGCGGTGAAATTGCGGTGCAGTGTCACACATGCATCCATTGACCTCCAAAGTTTAGATTATGCATTTTCAGTTGATGCCTATATAAATATAAATTGGTGGCCATTTTACATAACTCCCACGTGATACGGCGTTCTTTTTTCTTCTTATGGTACTGAAGGGCCAAAAAACTGGTATGGGCAAGTGTATTCACATAATAAGACAAGTGTCTGACGCAGTTGTTAGATTGGTTACTGTTGCTACAATAGCAGCTTATAAGACTTAAGTGAGTTGGCACTTGGTGTTACAGCCGGTGCACGAGAGATGGGACACAGCATCTCCGAGGTAGCGGTGGGATTTTCCCATACGACCATTCCACGTGGGGACCGTGAATATCAGGAATCCGGCAAAACATTGAATCTCCAACATCACTGCGACGGCAGAAAGATCCTCAGGGAACGGAACTAACGACAACAGAAAAGAATCGTTCAACGTGACAGAAGTGCAACCATTCCGCAAATTGCTGCAGATTTCAATACTGGGCCATCAAAAAGGTTCAGCGTTTGCACCGCATATGTAATTTGATACATATCATTTTTTGCTCTAGGGCATCGACGACCCTAAGCATTTTTAGCACAGGGAAAATCAGCAAGCATCACATGTAATTATGTCAGTATGTAAATAAGAACGTAAAAACCAATCTGATGTTGAACATATTGGTTCTAAATCGGTAACAGCTGCACCAAAAATAATCAAGAATGTAATAAGAAAACATAGAGAAAGTTTAAGATGGTGGTTTAAATGCTTCAGGTGTTCTACGTAGTCTCCCCCCCCCCCTCCCCCATCCTTGAATACAACACACAGAACGTTCATACAACCAAGTGCATCTGTCAGAGAAATCCTCATTTGGTATGTTCGACTTGTACGTCACATTGGCTTGAATATCGGTTTTGTCGTCAAAGCGTTGGCCCTTCATGTGAATTTCTGTACTTTGTGGTGTCGTGGTAGGTGATGATTTCTTCGGGAAAATAATTATTGCCATTTTGGATTTCAGTCAAGTATCGCCAGACGCCCACGCACCGTCGTTTTTGTGCGGAGCTGAGGTGTGCCGGACAGACTACACACACACTTTTCGCTCCTGTAAAACGTTCTGGAGAATGTCCCGAACACTTGATTTAGAGGTCTGTTCTAGTGTGATGTCTGACATAACAACGTTGACCCACTACAGGCAGACGTGTACCACTTAACACTACATGCCCACAAACGATTGTTTGAAAGCTGATCGGTTGTTAGCAGTTGTTAGTTCAAGTTGTCATCGTAGTTCCTGCAGCATCGTCTCCTATACGGCAGGAACGGAATCATTCTCGCAACGTTCTGGAAAGATGGAATGTATCTTATTAATAATTAGCATTATAATGAGGTGACAAAGATTATGTGATACCACCTAATACCGTGTTAGACATCCTTTCCCTCGGCATAGTGCAGCAGCTGGACATGGCATGAACTCAGTAAGCCTGTGGATGTCCCCTGCAGAAAAACTGTGCATTGCTGCCTCTGCAGCCATCCACAATTTCGAAAGCGTTGCCAATGCAGACTTCTGTGCTCGAACTGACCTCTAGATTGTGTCCCACAAATGTTCGATAGGATTCATATCGAGCGATCTGGGCGACCTAACCATTCACTCTAATCACCCAGAATGTTCTTCAAACCAGTCGCGAACAATTTTCGCCCGGTTACGTGGCGCATTATCATCTATAAAAATCCCATCGTTCCTTTGGAGCATGAAGCCCACGAATGGCTGCAAATGGTGTCCAAGCAGCTAATCGAAACCATTTGCGATCAATGACCGGCACTGTTTCATCAGAGGAGTCGGTCCATTCCATGTAAATACAGTCCACACCATTACAGAACCAGCACCAGCATGCACAGTACCTAATTGACAACTAGGGCCCATGGCTTCGTAGGGCCTGCGCCACACTGGAACCCTACCATCAACTCTTACCGACTGACATCGGGATTCATCAAATCAGGCCACGGTTTTCCAGGGTCCAATGGGTATGACCACGAGCCTAGGAGAGGCGCTACAGGCGATATCTTGCTGTCAGCGAAGGCACTCGCTTGAGTTGTCTGTAGTCACAGCCCATTAACCCAAAATTTCGCACACTTCCTAACGTATACATTCGTCGTACGTCTCACATTGATTTTTGCGATCATTTAACACATTGATGGTAGTACGTTAGCACTGAGAACTCTACACCAACGCCGCCGCCCTCGCCGGTTAAGTGAAGGCCGTGAGCCACTGCATTGTCCGTCGTAGGAGAGAATGCCTGAAATTTGGTATTCTTGGCACACTCTTGACATTGGGGATCTCGGAATACTGAATTATCTAAAGATTTCCGAAGTGGATTGTCCCAAGCGTCTAACTCATACAACCATTCCGCGTTGGAAGACTGTCAAATCCAGTCGTGCGGCCACAATTACGTCGTAAGCCTTTCCATATGAATCACCCGAGAACAAATAACAGCTTCGTCAGTGGACTGCCCTTTTATACCTTGTGTATACGATACTACCGCCATCTGCATATGTGCATATGGCTATCCCATGACTTCCGTCTCTTCCGTGTATTGACAATGGATGGTTGCTGTTTCTTATTTCCTTCTTCTTCTTCGTCACCACTTTATGTATTATGAAGGTTGCCTGTTATTTATTCTTGTATGGTCTTCCCACATTTCTTCTTCCATTGCGTTTATAACTGAGAGCCTTCACCAGGAATCTTTCTCCACCCACGTGGTCTAATGTTCCTTCGATTATCTCCTAGTGTTCTTTCTCTTGTTCAGGTTATACATACCTGAATCATTTATTATATCTCAATTTCTTTTACTATCTTGCTCTGTACATCCTTCACATTTATTGTTCCTGTATTCTATTTTCTTAGTTTCTTTTTGTCGTCCATACTTCACTTTCATAAGAAATGGTAGGCGCAGGTGTTATTTTATAAAAGTTCAGATAGCTTTCTTTACTGGCTCCATTTTGAAAACATTTTGCCATCGTTCCACATTTAGAAGCAAATTTAATTTTTTTCAGCGTCAAGGCTATATTCCTAAGTGACATCGCATCATAGATATTTAAAACGTCTAATTGCTGCAAGATTTCATTATTCAACGCTGTTTTACGTCTTACTGGTTGTCTGCCCTAAAAACCCATTATTTTCATCATTCTTTCTTATCAGAATTAGGTCATCAGCATATAAACTTACAATTAGTCTACAATTACGATCTAGAAATGCTCCTTTTGTGTCAAGCATTTTTCCGTTTTCTGACAAATATATACATATATGTCAGAAAACGGAAACATGTGTGGCATAAAAGGAGCATTTTTATATCGTAAGAGTAGACTAATTGTAAGTTGATATATATATATATATATATATATATATATATATATATATATATATATATATATATATATATGTGTGTGTGTATGTGTGGTTTTTAGTCCAGAGACTGGTTTGATGCAGCTCGCCATGCTACTCTACCCTGTGCAAGCTTCTTCATCTCCCAGTAGCTACTGAATCTGCTTAGTGTATTCATCTCTTGGTCTTCCTCTACGATTTTTACCCTCCACCCTGCCCTCCAATACTAAACTGGTGATCCCTTGATGCCTCAGAACATGGCCTACCAACCGATCCCTTCTTCTAGTCAAGCTGTGCCACAAATTGCTCTTCTTCCCAAATCTGTTCCATGCTTCCTCATTAGTTATGTGATCTACCCATCTAATCTTCAGCATTTTTCTGTAGGACCACATGTCCAAAGCTTCTATTCTCTTCTTGTCTTAAGTATTTATTGTCCACGTTTCACTTCCATACGTGGCTACACTCCATACGTCGACTTCCTGACATAAGAGGAGAATTTTTAGATCGTAACAGCAGACTAATTGTAAGTTGATATATATATATATATATATATATATATATATATATATATATATATATATATATATATATTTTGCACTTAAATCTATACTCGATGTTAACAAATTTCTCTTGTGCAAGTCTAAATGTTATTTCCTCTCTATTTCGACCATCATCAGTTATTTTGCCCCCCAAATACAAAACTCATTTACTTCTTTAAGTGTCTCATTTCCTAATCTAATTCCCTCAGCATCACCCGATTTAATTCGACTACATTCCATTATCCTCGTTTGCTTTTGTTGATGTTCGTCTTACATGCTCCTTTCAAGACACCGTCCATTCCGTTCAACTGCTCTTCCAGGTCCTGTCTTCGGCAAACCTCAAAGTTTTTATTTCTCCTCCATGGATTTTAATTCCTACTCCGAAATTTTTCTTTTGTTTCCTTTGCTGCTTACGCGATATACAGATTGAATAATATCAGGCATAAGCTATAACCCTGTCTCACTCCCTTCCCTTTCGTGCCCCTCGCCTCTTACAACTGCCATCTGGTTTCTGTACGTCTGTGTGTGTGTGTCTGTGTTTGTGTGTGTGTGTGTGTGTGTGTGTGTGTGTATGTGTGTGTGTGTTAAGAAAAAAATGAACGACGTACCACGAAGGAGTTATGGAAAATGGTCACAAATTGAGGACAGTAGCTGTGCCTCCCAGACAGACGAATGAACAATGACCATTATAGAGAGATTTGAGCATTTGTGAGACGACGTTTCGTTGGATTCAGAGGAGCCGGTTGGAGTAATGGGTGGATTGCTCGACATTTGAATAGGAGCAACGCCACTGTTTGACGATCTTGGCACGAATAGGTGATCCGTGGCCGAACACAGAGTCAAGAAGCAGTCCACATAGAGAGACGAAAGAACGAGAGGGCTGAGCAGTCTTCAGAGAGGCATTCAGAGCCCCCGTTTCATAGGCACCATCGATCAGACATGCTGCTAGCTCTTCAGTGACCACAAGGACCATTAATAGGCGGCTCACAGAGAGACGGCTCGGTTCACGGCGCCCCTTGCGTCGACTACCATTGACCGAATGCCAACATCCTCGTTTGCAGTGATGGCGGCCACATTCGACCAGCAGTCTCACTGAATGGAGGAGAACTTTTTCAGTGATCACTCCCGTTTCGAACTGAGCCCCGATGATCAACGAAGGGGTCTGGAGGTGCCAACATGATTTTCGCCAACCACATGGCCCTATTACCAAGAGTGGTGGTCTGGGGTGTCTTTCTTTTCATAGCAGAACCCCTTTGATTTTCATCCGCGGGACACTTACAACGCAGCCGTAAGTCGACGACGTTCTACGCCCCGTTTTGCTCCCTTTCACAGGAAGCCATAGTGGGTTTATATTTCAGCAAAATAATAACCGACCTCAGACGTCGAGAGCTTGTACTTCCTGTCTTAGTGCTTGTCAAACAGTACCTCGGCTAGCGAGGTCGCCGGATCGCTCCCCAGTTGAGAACATTTTTGTTGCAATGTGGACAGGGCCCTCCAACCAGCTCGCGATTTTGTCGATCTACAGTGCCAGTCCTCGTCTCAGGACGACGTCCAACAACTCTTATCAGTCAGTGCCAAGCCGAATAACTGCTTGCATAGGGCCAGAAGTGGACCGATGTGTTAGTGACTTGTTCAATTTCTGGAACTCCTTCTCTCGAATAAGCAATCCAGTTTTTCTGAAACTGAATCATTTCGTTTATCTGTACATGTCCATCACATCTACAGAATTCCGTACCATTCGGATAATTCCTTCGTGGCGTGTCTTACTTTTTGTCTTGGAGTGTTGACTGAAGAGTGTCTGGGAAATACAGTGTCCTTTGCGGTTCTCGATTGTGTTCAGGAGACGTACAGATTGACTGCATAGGTGTGACATTTGTCTATAATTTCTGTACCCCAAATTGATCCTTCACCGTGTACATTATTTTGTGGCGGCGTTCGTAGTGACAAGCAATTCGCTGTAGAAACGGCTTACGAAGTCACCGCCACACTTTTAATGGCGGGCCGACCGGTCCGCTGGAACAGTGAACAGAAAGATGAAAACCCAAACACTCTGATTAAATAGAAGTCGGTACTTATCTTTATTAACGAAGATACAGAAATAGTAGTGAACGCCGGGTCTACAGAAATCTGTCTAGTTCGAGTCGGAGCGGCTAGGTCAGCGTCGGCTGACGACAAACAACAACTCTGCTGCGATGAACACACAACTGACTAGCAAGTACACAATTCGGTGGCGGGTATACAACTGAGCGGCGAATACAGAACTGTCCTAGCGCTCGCGACTCCAGCGCTTAAGAACCCAGAAGCCAGCGGTGGCGCGCGCAGACTTGAGGCGATTTCCTGTCTCGCTGGCGCTGCTTATGCGGACGGCGTCCAGACTTTGATGCTGCCAACCTTTTGGCAGCGGGCTCGGGTGGCATTACTGGCTAGGATATAACACATTAAATTGCTTGAGGAAAAGGAAAACAGCGTAGAGAGTGAATGTCACGAGCCGACTGAATGTTCGGTACGCAAAGCTTCAAACGTAATGAAAAATCGTACACACATTAGTTGTCTTGCGCGCTGCTATTTATTGCTGTTGTGGATTCTTACTGCGACTTTCTGCATATGCGTCCTTTTTTTATCACTGGTTTTGGCTTCCAATTTTCTCCAGATGGTAGCATGAAAATAAAAAGAACAAATTAGTTTTTTAGTTAGGTGCTTGTTCGGGCGCCACATCTAGCGTTAAAAGGTTTTTTTGCTTTTCGTATTTAACCAAATATAACATTGATGATGATAATTTATGGCAATGTTTGCCGACAAGATAAAGAATGCAACGTTTTAACACTAGATTGCGTACTCACAGCAGTTCTCCTTGGCTGTTTTGTTTTTTTTTTTGTTTTTTTTTTTTTTTTTGTACGACTTGGAAAGAGAGAAAAATTAATGAATGATCGCCGATGCGTCGGTTCTCGATTGTGTTCAGGAGACGTACAGATTGACTGCGCGAAAGTAGTTTCTCAAATGACCTCTTAACCTGGATTGCTCTCACGCAATCAGACTCTTCAATGAAATTACCTAAGGGACCTATTTGAATAATAAAAAAAATGCAAAACAGTGAAATTTTGTAAAAAAAAAAAAAGTTGTCAGATCGGAAACTGAACACATTAATGGTCTCCCAAATACAATCGAGACACTGTGATAAAGAGCGAACCTGTAACAAAGTTCATTTAAACATAAACATTATTTGGGGTTAATTTAAAGAAAAGAATAAGCATAGATTTTCTGTACAGTGAAGCATCAATATATTCTCAAAGAACAAAGGCGTTAAACTATAAACATTAACAAATTTACAATGAATACAAAACTTACATTTTTATGTTTTTCTCATGCATGGAGCAGTCCAACAATCGCTGCTTTTGTATGTGTGATATTTTGTAAAAATTAAATGTCCTGGCGTGCGCGTAAGTGTTTTTATCGTCACAAAGTTTACAAAAGCGTTTTCTTTCTTGGTGATAACGTGGGTTTTCACACTAAATGAAATATAACTTGTAGCGGTGCTACACAACACGTCTTAACAAGTCGGCGACCAAACATCAAAGGTAATGAAGTACATGTTAACATATCGGCGACGAGAAGTACAACCAACTATATAGACTCTAGAATTTTCCTAACAAAAGATAAATTGTTCTTTCTTCTGTTTCGCAGCTTCTTGCTGTCAAGCGCTGCAGCAATGATTTTAAATATCTGCCCCCAGCGAGTCATAGTGTTTAAAAGTACCTTTTAAACGCTGGCCGCGCGTCTTGGTATAGGCGCACATTATAAACAGATTTCTTTTCTTTATTCTCGCGTTGTCATGCTTAGTCTCATTACAAACTACAGCTCGATGGCTGTCCTTTTCTCATATGCTAAATGTCTGAAATCCAATAATATCACAACACATTAGTTTTTCCTTGTTATTTTTGAGTATTACGTTCACGGCTTTGGCAAATGATTCATAAGCTGAATCCTGGATACCTATAGCTCGAGCTATTACAGTTATTTTTATCGCTCTTATGGTAAGTAAATATTACTTTGGCACTAGCCAGTCTTTTGGTATCTTCTTATTTCTCCATCATTGATTAAAGATGTGAAGAAGACTTAGATGTCAGAGTAATACACCATTCTTTATGTTTCTTGTTTTACAGTCAGAATTAACCTGTTCATAATAAATATACAAATTAGCCACCGAGAGTGGCGCTTAAGAAAAGGTAACAGACATGGAATACCTTCCTCAGTTGTGGCTGATAAATAGCGTTATCATGTCGGTGTTCTCTTGAACCACTGAGTATCTGGAAACTTCTGAGCACACTCCGCGAAGGGACAGGCAGTGGAAGACGCGAGTGACGTCAGATGCGAAGGGAGGTAAGAGAGCTGCTTTAGCTGTGTGTCGAATGAGTCAAGCGGCGGGCGGACACTGATTCGGTTAGCGACAGCCGCGGCGGTGTCAACCCCAGCGAACGCCGCGGGCGCAAATCGCATTACATTATGCGCAGTCTTCCCCCGGGCGCGGAGCGCCTGCCAGTGACAGAGAGGTGACAATCCAATTTGCAACGCCGACCGCCTAATTTGCTCCAGTTTCCACTTAAGGCCCGGAGGCCGTAACGCGATTACCGGCCGAGGACTCTTGCTGCGGCCGATCTCGTCAATAAATTACGCGCCTGACATTTCGGATATTACCTGGCGGCGCGCCATCTGTCTGGCACTGTTGCGGCATCGGGTTTCGAAACTCTAGCGGATCGGGGACAACTGCCACCTGCGAGTGTGTGTATATGTGTGTGTGCGTACCAGTGTGTGTACAGCCGCTTGCTTGTTACACCCACACGCGTCCGCGAGGAGAGGGTCAGAGGGGCATTTGGGAGGGGGAGTGGGAGTGGGTATTTCTTTTCTATTGCAACAATGAAACTTCCTTGCGGATTAAAACTGTGTACCTGGCCGGGACCCGAACCTGGACCCCCTACTTTTAGACATGCCACGTACGAATGGTCACAAACTAGAGAGACTTCGACTGCCGCATTTCAGTCATAGGCTGTTAAGTCTATTCTGCCAACCAATATGAAAGTGGTTCTTGGAGACATCCTACGTTCTAATACTCATATAGTGGCTCAAGGCTACAAGTTCCATGACCAAACCAAAAAGTATTCTTCTAAAAGGCCTTCTGTTCAGTCTCAGATAAGCTACCTAAAAAAAAAATGACCACTGAGATACACCAATAAATCACTTAACGTCATCAAAGGTGAAATATTGTAAGATTGCTGTAGATGGGGTCAAAGTTGTATTAACTATTTTTAAGTTGTTCCCTGTTTCTCTGCTATGAGTATTAACCACTTCGCTGCTGTGGACGCGTATAAACGCCCCGCTCCACTGTTCCCCAGATGTTGTGGACGTTTATATGCGTGGTGCTGTGGTTTTCTCACTGTGCTGAATACGTTTTGAATACAGTGCTGAATACGTCCCGAGTCTTCGAACTGTCACTGCTGACAACGGGTTCCTTCCATATCTTGGCAAATGAAAAAGGTTTGAGTACTTATCTTACATCATAAATACCTCTTGGCGTTCTATCATTTGCAGAAAACTTACTTTCAGTTCTTATGCCCGCGAAATTTCCGATTCACCGGGATGGAAATGGGCACACATCTCATGTGGCTGTCCGTGGGATATAATATGCAATAACTCCAGAACGAAATGAAATGAGAGAATGTTTTGCTCTGAATTTTAAATAAATGTTCGATATATTATCTACATTTCATTCTGTTCCATTTATACGTCGAAAATTAACTTTGGAAAAATTTACGGAACACTTTTTACCTCTTTAATCTCTTCAAAATAGCATGTAACGTTTTACTTAATTTGATACAGCCAGCAACTATGGTGAATAATGAAAAGACATTCAATCCTTTATCGAGAAAAGCCACCAAACTGTAAGATGCACAAAAAAACTTATTTTCCAGCTAATACTTACCTTAAAATCGGATGATACGTACTTCTTAGTGGCCGGAACGCCGTCTCTCGGCATAGGTTTTAGTATTTGGTGAGCTGTACAGTCACAACAGAGCTATGTTCACCACAGAATGCATAGGGGCGTCTGTAGTAGCTAAGTGGTTAATATGACAGATTTTGTTGGTTATTTTTGTTGATATCCAACAGAATTTTGTCAGTTATTATAACTTTTTTTCTATTACAGATTTTTAATCTTCAGTTTCAACCTACCATATTGAGAACATAATTAATTTTGTGTAATTATTTTCTAGCTTTATTTGTTAACTCGTTGGATGCCACAAAAATAATCATATGAGGATGTAATTTCAGATCGCCGAATAAAATAACAGATGAGGATGAAATCTGCATATCCAAGGGCATGCTGAAAAGTGGAACCTCCGACTTTTGCTGTGAAAGCTTTTGAAGATTTTTAAAAACAACAAACGTTTTCAACACACAAAATCTTTAGTCTTCATGTCTACATATCTATTTCTCAATTTAGCTACCCTGACCACGAACACATTTCTCCAACCGACAGACCAGTTCGTTGACACCGTTATTGTAGAATGTTCGATTTTGTTGATAGGATCACAGCCTCACCTCTGCTTGCACAGCTTCATCACTGTCGAAGTGAAGCCCTCGAAGATATTCTTAAATTTCGGAAACAGATGAAAATCGGGTGGGACCAAGTCGGGACTGAATGGGAGATTATCAGTGTTGGTGAACCCAAAGCGTCGGCCTGTTGTAGATGTCGTAGGGCTCGTGTTTGATCTGGCCTTGTCGTGCTGAAGGAGAGGGTAGAAAAATTCAATCGTATCACGCTGTTTATCACGCACCGATATAGTTACATTACGCACCGCCATGTCACACGCTACGATTACGAACCCTCTAGCTTGCGTCAGCGAAGCGGCAAAGTCGATCGAGTAATATGCGTGACATGGCGTACCTAGACTGATATTTAGAACAGAATTTAAAAAATCGGAGGCGTTACTTTTTGGCACCTCCTCGTACTATTTAAATATTCTGTTTCTGTATCCCAGTGATCTACTGAGTGTATAACCATCAATTGTTTGCGGTACAGCAGTTTTTGTGTACTTCATGACGGATTGAGTTCTCGGCATGTAACAGGGTATAAATCTCACCAGATCATTTATATGGATACTGGCAGTTTTAGAAACGTCTCTTTGTGAAAAAAAATTCTGCGCATGCACATGGCTCAAATGGCTCTGAGCACTATGGGACTTAACTTCTGAGGTCATCAGTCCCCTAGAACTTAGAACTACTTAAACCTAACTAACCTAAGGACATCACACACATCCATGCCAGAGGCAGGATTCGAACCTGCGACCGTAGTGGTCGCGCGGTTCCAGACTGTAAGGCCTAGAACCGCTCGGCCACTCCAGCCGGATTTCTGCGTTTCACATCGAGAAAACCACAGGCACGGTAAGTCAATGTCACCCACCGTAATATTTTGTGATTCAAAGAATTCTCTCGTCGTACGCTTTTCAGAAGATGCAGTCGAAAACTAGTGGAAACTCGATATGCTTCGGATGAGATCGTTCAGGAATCTTATACATATTTTCAGAATGCTCTACAAATGTAAGATATATCCCATAACAAAGAAAATGATTTCGATAGCACCTGATACCGACATCAGTGGTCAACACCTTGAGCACGTCAAATCATTTAAGTATGTATAGAGAAGTAATACGGGATGGGACCATCACGTAAAGCCAGAGGATGTGAATGGTTAACTTCTGTTAGGGTTCTGGAAAAGGCATTGCATCAGTACAGAAAATTACGTACCAGACTCTGTTGTGATCACTCTAAATTGTTGTTCCCATATCTGGTGACCATGTCAAGTGGGCAGTGAAACAGACATCGAATAAATTGAGAGCTACTGTGTTACGCTCTTGACAGGTCGGTGTAGCCCATACAAAAGTGTATCAGAAATATTCGGGGTACTTAAATAACTATGTTTGGGAAAAAACTTAATTCCCGCGAAAAGTTGTTAGTTAAATTTAGACATGACTGTGTCACTGTTATACTGACACCGCAGCATTTCACGTACGGATCGAGAGAATAAGGCAGGAGAGATAAAGGTTCATACTGAGACGTATAGACAGTTACATTGGCCTCGCTCAAGACGCAAATGGAATAGGAAAGAAAACTGATAATATTGCTACGATGTATGCTCTGACACGTAGAAGAATACGACGGTGTTTGGAGTTCCACCGTAGTAGCCTTGGCGGGTTTGTCCATTAGTTTTAAGTAAGTAAGAACTGGTGTCCTATATTGCTAGTGTTCACGATCTATTACCACAGAGACTATTAAATATACATAACTGAAAATTTCCTTATGTACGAGGCCCGTCTTTTTTGTAACCTCCGATCGGTCGTGAAATAAAAAACAGTGAAAATCTTGTGAAGTTTTGTGAGGCTGTGCTGTGCAGTGATTCTAGTCGGCCTGTCTGTCGCATCACTTCGCATTTTTCTGTTCTGAACGCGCAGCGAGTACGTGAAGATGCCTATAAGATATTGTCTGCCCCAAACTATGAAGTCCTGCTGACGAGTTTCGCTAGTTTTGGTGCAGCCCACGAAACGTAACAGTCATGCGTTTCCTTCGTCATGAAAATTCTCGGTCGGACACTGCAGGTGCAAAGAAGGCGCTTCTCCGATGTTCTCGATAGAAAGTGTTTGATCACCCACTTTAGATACTGGACTTCGCTCCACCATCTCTTCGATCACACGAAACCGCTGGCTATGAAGACAACATTTTGGTACAAGTAACGAGCTACAGACCAGCGTAGGGAACTGACGGAAATCCGTAACAGGTGGCTGCCTTCTGTGACGAGGGTAGTGGACAGTTGGTACCACACTACAACAAACGGCTACGAAGGCGCAAGAGAAGTAGTTGGAAGGTGTAGCTAAATGTTGGTTCCATTTCGCCACCGATCGGAGGTAGAAAAAGAAAATTAGCCCTCGTATTAACAGAAATGAGTTTTGACGGCCAAACCCACAATTAATGGTTTTGTATGAAGACAATAGGATTTACATAGTCTTCACTCAAGCATTTTATCTTTCTGGCACGATTAAATGTATGTCCAGGTACACTCACATCGACACAATAAGTTTATATCATCCCTCAAAATAGTAGCTAAATATACAGGGTGTTACAAAAAGGTACGGCCAAACTTTCAGGAAACATTCCTCACACACAAAGAAAGAAAATATGTTATGGGGACATGTGTCCGGAAACGCTTACTTTCCATGTTAGAGTTCATTTTATTACTTCTCTTCAAATCACATTAATCATTCAATGGAAACACACAGCAACAGAACGTACCAGCGTGACTTCAAACACTTTGTTACAGGAAATGTTCAAAATGTCCTCCGTTTGCGAGGATACATGCATCCACACTCCGTCGCATGGAATCCCTGATGCGCTGATGCAGCCCTGGAGAATGGTGTATTGTATCACAGATGTACACAATACGAGCACAAAGAGTCTCTACATTTGGTACCGGGGTTGCGCAGACAAGAGCTTTCAAATGCCCCCATAAACGAAAGTAAAGAGGGTTGAGGTCAGGAGAGCGTGGATGCCATGGAATTGGTCCGCCTCTACCAATCCATCGGTCACCGAATCTGTTGTTGAGAAGCGTACGAACACTTCGACTGAAATGTGCAGGAGCTCCATCGTGCGTGAACCACATGTTGTGTCGTACTTTTTAAAGGCACATGTTGTAGCAGCACAGGGAGAGTATCCCGTATGAAATCATGATAACGTGCTCCATTGAGCGTAGGTGGAAGAACATGGGGCCCAAACGTTCACAGAAAATCTGTGTTGATGACGTGATTTCACAATTTCGTGCGGTTTCTCGTCAGCCCACAAATGTTGATTCTGAAAATTTACAATTTGATCACGTTGGAATGAAGCCTCATCCGTAAAAAGAACATTTGCACTGAAATGAGGATTGACACATTGTTGGATGAACCATTCGCAGAAGTGTACCCGTGGAGGCCAATTAGCTGCTGATAGTGCCTGCACACGCTGTACAATGTACAGTGTACATGGTACGGAAACAACTGGTTCTCCCGTAGCACTCTCCATACAGTGACGTGGTCAACGTTACCTTGTACAACAGCATCTTCTCTGACGCTGACATTAGGGTTATCGTCAACTGCACGAAGAATTGCCTCGTCCATTGCAGGTGTCCTCGTCGCTCTAGGTCTTCCCCAGTCGCGAGTCATAGGCTGGAATGTTCCATGCTCCCTAAGACGCCGATCAATTGCTTCGAACGTCTTCCTGTTGGGACACCTTCGTTCTGGAAATCTGTCTCGATACAACGTACCGTGCCATGGCTATTGGCCCGTGCTAATCCATACATCAAATGGGCATCTGCCAACTCCGCATTTGTAAACATTGCACTGACTGGAAAACCACGTTCTTGATGAACAGTAACCTGTTGATGCTACGTACTGATGTGCTTGATGCTAGTACTGTAAAGCAATGAGTCGCATGTCAACACAAGCACCGAAGTCAACATTACCTTCCTTTAATTGGGCCAACTGGCGTTAAATCGAGGAAGTACAGTACATACTGACGAAATTAAAATGAGCTCTAACATGGAAATTAAGCGTTTCCGGACACATATCCACATAACATCTTTTCTTTATTTCTGTGTGTGGAATGTTTCCTGAAAGTTTGGTCGTACCTTTTTGTAACACCCTGTATAAGTACGCTAGTGCAGTTAGTCGATTAATTTTTAAGATATTGTGGCAATGAAATTAGAATGAATAGAAGAATATGTCTCTAAGATATTCGTACAGAATTTCTTACCTGCGTCGTCCCAGTGTTAATTAGAAAGACCCTACTACGTATTTTGTGTCACCTTGATCAGCAGTGTTGTCAGGCAGCAGCTGTCTTCACTTTCCATCTGGCATCTCTGACGGTATGCTTCCACATTTCCTTTCCTAGCATCTGGAACATTCTCAACATCCTGCAGACTCCTTTACAAGAAGTTATGGCAGCGTGTTACTTCCACATCATTAGTATTTTTACCAATATACACTACACGATCTGAATTCACAGAACATAATCAATGTCTCCCATCATTACCAACGCCAAGTACAGAACTTCAAAAGAAATGTGTATAAGTGTCGGATGCCAAACAGCGGAATCTTAGATGCAGTTTGTGAGGAGGCAAACTGGCTATATTGCTTGCACAAGAATAGCTCTTACTCACCAATAAGTAGTACAGCAATATGGTCAGGGTATGGTACCCACTTTACCAAAACAGAAAAATTGAAACAGATTTTTTTTCATTTGCTCAGAGCCAGAAAGAGAAAAACCATAACCCAATAGGAGGCAAGGAATACAAAGCTAATGTTCTTACGATGTTTGTGAAGAAGAACGTGTCATTCGTATCTGCTGTTCTTACTTCACGTTTTTTGCATTCGTAATGGGTCACTCGAAGAGGGTATCAGAGCACGCATTTTCTTGTAAGCGGACAACATTACGAGTCGTCGCGTTGTTTTGTTTACGCTGAGCCGTCTCTTAATGGGGCGTCATAAGCAAAAATTAGTAAAACACGATAACTTTACAATGCGACGCTGGGTGTGAGTCACGGAGAGCTCATGCGATGGCTCTGGACACCGATACGACGCCGGACATCTGCACCCGCCGCCTTATGTAACACTGCTCTGCATGTGACGGATGGTCAGCGGACAGCTGTCGATAAGAGGCGCGCACAGAGCTACTCGTTTCGTTTTGCTCTTATCAGCCGCTTCCGCTCCATTCTTCAGGACGGCGAATACAAAAATCATTCACGAAACGTGTTTCTAAATACAGTCTTACGAGAGGTTCTGATCAGCGACTGGGGTGTAACACATAGCACTTACGAAAACTATGGTCCCAGTTCAGCAATTTGTGCTCTTATTTATTGTAAATGTACCATTTTACCACCAAATAACATATTGTGGTGAACTATTCCATGTCGCAAGAAGAAAAAATTTTATATATGGAGAGAAATCATGAACGAAATCCCATTGGGTTCAGTTTTAGGTGCTCTCTGCCCTTATACCGGCTGATTCAGTTGCCCTTACCTTTCGGCTTTATGCAACACAAAGCCTATAACATCAGGCGCAAGATTTTCGTATTCTGTCACTCATTGGGCGCAAGTTATTAGACTCACAGAAAAAATGAACAGGATCTTTTTGTACGAAGTCTGATGCAGTTAAATTTTGCACTGGGATATTTTTTGCGGAGGTCGTAATTTTCGAATTATTCAAGAAAAACGCAAAAAAGTGCATTCAAATGCGTTTTCGTTAAATAACTCGAGAACCGTGACCTCCTGTGAAGAAATATTCCACTACAAAATTTAACATTAAATATCCTACAAAAATATTCTGTTTATTTCTCTGTAAGGTTTATAGTTCGCACGTAGCCAACGACAGAGTATGAAAATGTGATACCTAGGTTTCGAAGGCATTCCATATTGCATAAAACCCACAGGTAAGGGCAGCTGAGTCAACCCAACTGTATTTATGACCCACTCCTAAATACTGGTCAAGAAAAATTGGTACTTTTTGCAGATGATACTAATGTTATAAAAATCCCTTCAGAAAAAGAGCAACAGATGAATTCGTCAGTGTCGTTATTGAAATAATTATTAAGTAGTTCACAAAATGGGCTCATCCTTAGTTTGGAGAAAACACATTATGTGTAGTTCTTTACAACAAATAGCCATATTAACAGTTGATGTTGAATACGAACGGAGTCCAAATTTCTGTTGTACATATTGACTGAGCCCCTGGAAAAATTCAGTTGAGTTACATTATCTCTTCGTATGGTTGATAGTCTTGAAAACAAACGAATAAACTTCCTGACATATTTTACATATTTCCAGTTGATAATGTGTTATGGAACTATTTTATGGGTAACTCATCACTTAGAAAAAAATGACTGATTGCACAGAAGGGGCTAGTTAGTGTAATACATGGTGTTCATCCGGAGGTAGGCATTTTAGTTACACGTTCACAAAATTGGTTGTGCTAATGAAAATCATCATAAATAATCCGTCACAATTTGAGGAATAGTGATGCCCGTAGTTACAACATTACAAAAATGTTACCTCTATTAATAAGAGTTAACTCAGTCAGAGGCCCAGAATAGAGGTCAGTAGGTAGTTTTCAGTTAAATGACAGGTAGCAAAGCAAGTTTTAAATGTAACCTGAAATCATATCTTTTCAACAACTTCCATGCTCCATAAAAAATTTTTGTTTAATATGTCATAGCTGTGGAAAGAAAGAAAACAAATTCAAAATTAGTCGTGTATTTATATTCTGCAAACTGAATCGTTCCACATCATTTCAATAAAAGTAATCGTTCATCAAGTGAACGATGCAACATACAATTAACTAATTATGCAACAAAAATTTATTTGTTTAGTTTAAACACTAACAGAATACTACGATCCTTTATTTTTGAACTGTTATCTGAACGATATTATCACATTACTCAAGGCGATAACGTATCATGTAGTTCACCTTTATTGCCAATAATAGGTCTCTCGGTGACAAAATTGGTGTACAAGTCTACTGTCAATCATTCATTCGTTTTCAAAATTCTGTATTTTCCCAAGTACGAATGTCACACATACAAATATGATTCATGTTTGAATATAATCGTATACTCACCGAGATTGGGTCGTGCTCACCACTTTGAGAAAATAGCAAAAAAGGCAACATAACCGTTTTTGCCCATTGAAATAGGTGAAATGTTTATCTGTTGCAACAGAGCAGCGTATATTCAGAAGGAGTTCTGAAAAAGAACCATCTTGTAAAAAGAGCATTTTGCATTGTTATCGACAATTTAGGAGCACTGGTTGTCGCTGTAAAGAGAAAAGTGCCAATCGGCCAAGAGTGCCAGAAGAAAGCGCGGAGAGGATGAGGGAAAGGCCAAAACAATCGACGGTCCACTCAAGCCACGAACTCGGAATACGGCAGAAAACTGTGTGGCAGATTTTGCGACGGCGGTTGCGTTTCAAATCGTATGATCCGCTGCTCGTGCAACAGTTAAAACCTGAATATTATGGCCGGCGTCTTCAATTTCTCATAACAATGCAGAAAGCACTTGAGACATTTCTCCTGCAAGCTAACATTCAACAGCGAAGGAACCTTCCATTTATCTGAAAAGTTTAACAGCCACAATGTGAGACTGCGAAGCAGTGAAAATCCTCATCATGTTGTGGCGCATGAACGACATTCGACGAAGGCTAATGTTTCCTTTGCAGTGTCACAGATGAAGTTGTAAGCGTCGTTTTTCTTCTGTGATACGAATGCGATGGGCATCTCTTACCTTGATATGTTTTAGATGTGGTTGTTTTGACAACCTATCAACCTATTGCTGATTCCGAGAATATGATCTTCCAAAAAGACGAGAAACCCGCTCATTGGAGCATCTATGTTCGTTGCAACCTAAACGACGAAGGTACACACCGCTGGTTTGGGCTTAGTGTAGAAGATGATGTGGCTCTGTTCTTCTAGTCGCCCTGACCACCTGACGTAATGCCCGGTGACTTTGTCCTCTGGAGCCACGTTAAGGACCGTGTTTACTTTCCCCCACTGCCAAGAACACTGCAACAGCTCAGCGAACTCATCAATGTTGGCGTGATGACGTTGATGCTAAATGATCTTTGGACGAACTTGAGCACAGATAGCGGGTGTGTAGTTTGGACGGAGGGGTACTCATAGAAGGATTATAGTGTACAATATGCAAACTTGACGAGTTTATAGGTTCTATTCATGTACCAGTCATATTTGCACATGTAATATTTTGGACACTACAACATTTTGGAAACGAGTGAATCATTTACAGTAGCCCTGTAAATTATTTTTCGAACACAGAAGCCATCTATACATTGAAACTGAACAAGTTGAGCCGAGAATGATTACTAATGTTTTCAGAAAGTGGGGAAAAGCAAGGTAAGCACTCTTCCTAGTTTTGTACTTTGCTCAGATACAGGCAAGCCGAACTAAAGGTCGCTAGCATTTGTAAGCACTGACTTACGCAGACTGCATCGAAATAATTACAAAAAGTATACGTATGGCATAATAAAGTTACAAAGCTGAGATCTCTGGATAGAACAAAATTTAGCGACATATTCATACCTTAGTGCAACAGAATAAAGCGTAGCCACACAGTTGCTGGAAGATCCTGATCAACTTTGAGCATAGTGGTAGAAGCTAGAAATCTAACATTGCGACTGTCGGCGAGGGCGAATGACACCGCCGTATTTGAATGGATTAAGCATTAACGTATGCACGAGAACATGGCAGTAACATTTTAAAATATGGTCGACGGACCTAACGTAAGGGAACACACCGTTTGAACTCAAAATTAGTCACAATAACGTAAATCATAATCGTTAAAATAGCTGTGAGCTGAAATATCACTAACACTAATTCAAACGATAATTGTGAGAATTAGGTCCTTCTGGTTGTCCGCTTCGCTGAGCGGCACTTGTTGCTTGGTACGAAATGAATGTGTATCGACAAACGGTATGCGGCGAGCTTTATTGACAAAATAAAGCAACTAGTCTCTACCATCATTATTGTAGCGGTAGTTTATAATATTGTGTGACAGACCATCGTGGAAAAAAATAAGTAAATAAAACATTTATGACGATGTTTAACACTTGAAATGTAGTTGCATTAAATGGAATTTATTATTCAGACTTCAGAAAATATGCACAATTTTGCGTCGGATCAACTGTTTCCATTGCTTTAAAAATAGTCAACTATTAAGGGCATATAATACTCAACAGCACCATAATTTTTAATCGGAAACTGCTAAATGAGTCCCTGATACCACGGCATCCGTAACATGTGCTGTTTGTAATATACAGACTATTCACTTCCGACGAAGACGTACCTTTCGTCTCGCCTACAGGGATTCGTTGCCCAATGGCGGCCCGAATCCACGCACGTCTTACGATATGCGCCGCATGAAACAGATTAAGCGGGCGTACTGCTCAGCGTATATACTAGGAAGTGTTAAACGCCAGCCCCAGATGAGTTTTCCAAACTGTTGAGCTTATAAATGCAAATATTTACTATTAAAAACAGTCTTGATCACGATTTATTTATCAAGGTGACCGGTTTCCACCACTGCTGTGGTCATCTTCAGACCATTGAGTAGGAACTTCTTTCTGTTGGAGAAGTTCCTACTCAGTGGTCTGAAGACGACCACAGCAGTGGTGGAAACCGGTCACCTTAATAATAAATCGTGGTCAAGACGGTTTTTAATATTAAATATTTGTAACACATTGATCACTGCCACTCCCATAATCTATTCAAAAGTAATTATAAATGCAGTCTAATTAAGGAACGCCTGTTTCTCTCTGACGCGCAAGTATGGATCATAATTCTCTCTGTCCCTTGGATATAATTGCTAAACGTATAGTCATTTCTTCAGCATGCTGCAGAAGCAGGTTAACTGGTATACAGTCTGGATCGGAAGACCTGCGTTTATTAAATGACTTAAGTATCCCCAATCCATATTCACCTACTACGTTTCCTTCTCTCCCTTTTCCTACACTCGAATTCCAGTCACCCATGACTATTAAATTTTCGTCTCCCTTCACTATCGGAATAATTTCTTTTATTTCATCATACATTTCTTCAATTTCTTCGTCATCTGCAGAGCTAGTTGGCATATAAACTTGTACTACTGTAGTAGGTGTGGGCTTCGTATCTATCTTGGCCACAATAATGCGTTCACTATGCTGTTTGTAGTAGCTTACCCGCATTCCTATTTGCCTATTCGTTATTAAACCTACTCCTGCATTACCCCTATTTGACTTTGTGTTTATAACCCTGTAGTCACCTGACCAGAAGTCTTGTTCCTCCTAACACCGAACTTCACTAATTCCCACTATATCTAACTTTAACCTATCCATTTCCCTTTTTAAATTTTCTTACCTACCTGCCTGATTAAGGGATCTGACATTCCACGCTCCGATCCGTAGAACGCCAGTTTTCTTTCTCCTGATAACGAGAAAGCTTTTGACAATGTTGACTGGAATACTCTCTTTCAAATTCTAAAGGTGGCAGGGGTAAAATACAGGGAGCGAAAGGCTATTTACAACTTGTACAGAAACCAGATGGCAGTTATAAGAGTTGAGGGACATGAAAGGGAAGCAGTGGTTGGGAAGGGAGTAAGACAGGGTTGTAGCCTCTCCCCGATGTTATTCAATCTCTATATTGAGCAAGCACTAAAGGAAACAAAAGAAAAATTTGGAGTAGGTATTAAAATCCATGGAGAAGAAATAAAAACTTTGAGGTTCGCCGATGACATTGTAATTCTGTCAGAGACAGCAAAGGACTTGGAAGAGCAGTTGAACGGAATGGATGGTGTCTTGAAGGGAGGATATAAGATGAACATCAACAAAAGCAAAACGAGGATAATGGAATGTAGTCGAGTTAAGTGGGGCGATGCTGAGGGTATTAGATTAGGAAATGAGACACTTAAAGTAGTAAAGGAGTTTTGCTATTTGGGGAGCAAAATAACTGATGATGGACGAAGTAGAGAGGATATAAAATGTAGACTGGCAATGGCAAGGAAAGCGTTTCTGAAGAAGAGAAATTTGTTAACATCGAGTATAGATTTAAGTGTCAGGAAGTAATTTCTGAAAGTATTTGTATGGAGTGTAGCCATGTATGGAAGTGAAACATGGACGGTAAATAGTTTGGACAAGAAGAGAATAGAAGCTTTTGAAATGTGGTGCTACAGAAGAATGCTGAAGATTAGATGGGTCGATCACATAACTAATGATGAAGTATTGAATAGGATTGGGGAGAAGAGAAGTTTGTTGCACAACTTGACCAGAAGAAGGGATCGGTTGGTAGGACATGTTCTGAGGCATCAAGGGATCACCAATTTAGTATTGGAGGGCAGCGTGGAGGGCAAAAATCATAGGGGGAGACCAAGAGATGAATACACTAAGCAGATTCAGAAGGATGTAGGTTGCAGTAGGTACTGGGAGATGAAGAAGCTTGCACAGGATAGAGTAGCATGGAGAGCTGCATCAAACCAGGCTCCGGACTGAAGACCACAACAACAACAAGAAAAAGTTGCTTCGCTACATTGAGCGTGTCTACCTCTAAATTATTTGTATTGTCAGCTTTCCTTGATTCGAATTTTGGAAAATTTTCTGCAGAGTTAAATTTGAAAATGGTCTAAATCTGAAAACGTTCGTGAAAGCTATGAGAAATGCTTTTGCGATGATGGGGATTTCGAAATACGTTCTAAGACAAAAAAGATGCGCCATGAAAAAGTTATCCTAATGGAATGGTAATGCCGGCCCAAGTGGCCGTGCGGTTAAAGGCGCTGCAGTCTGGAACCGCAAGACCGCTACGGTCGCAGGTTCGAATCCTGCCTCGGGCATGGATGTTTGTGATGTCCTTAGGTTAGTTAGGTTTAACTAGTTCTAAGTTCTAGGGGACTAATGACCTCAGCAGTTGAGTCCCATAGTGCTCAGAGCCATTTGAACCATTTGAATGGTAATCAGTAAATGTGATGTACATGTACACACAAACAACTGGTTTCAATTTCAGAAAAATTGGATGATTTATTCAAGAGAAAGATCTTCACATATAGCAGGACAATTACTCGTTTCTGGTTCTTATGCAAGCATTATTGGGCTTGTCACTAACTGATAGAGTTGTTGGACGCCCTCCTGAGGTATATGGTTTCAAATTCTGTCAAATTGGCGCGTTAGATCGTCAAATTCTGGAAATGGTTGGAGGGCCCTGCCCATAACGCTCCAAACTTTCTCAGTTGGGGAGAGTCGGGCGATATTGTTTGCCCAAAGTAGGATTTGGAAAGTACGAAGGCAAGCAGCAGAAACTCTCACGGTCGGGCTTTATATTGCTGAAATTTAAGCCCAAGATAGCTTGCTATGAAGTTCTACATAGCAGGGCGTAAACTATAGTCGACACACCGCTGTACTTTATGGGTTTCGCAAGTGACAATCAAAAGGGTCCTGCTATGTGAGGAAATGCCACCCCAGGACATCACGCCTGGTTCCTGGATAGTTTAGTGGGTGACATTACAGTATAGGCGTCCCATCCTCGTCAGGGGCATCTCCAGACACGTCTTCAGCCGGGGATCTGTTTGACTGGAGTAGATTTGTCTTCAGCGATGAGTCCCGCTTCGAACTGAGCCCCACTGACCAGCGGAGACGTGAGTGGAGACGCCATGGACCGCGGTGGGACACCAACATCATTCTCGCCCGCCACACAGCCCCACAGCCTGGGGTAACTATTTTAACTATTTGAGGCACCATTTATTTTCATAAATGGACGCCTTTGGTTACAGCACAACAGTATGTCGACAATATTCTACCCCTCCACCCCCCACCCCGTTTTGCTACTCTTCACAGCAAGTCTTCTTGCGCATATAATTCAGCAAGATAATGTCCACCCGCACACGTCAAGAGTTTCTACTACCAGTCTTAGAACTTGCCAAACCATACCTTGGCCAGAAATGTCACCGGGTCTCCTCCCGTGTTGGGAACTTTGAAGCATTACGCCCAAGGCCCACCACCTCCAACCATCTCGGTATTTTGACTATGTAAAGCGTAAATTTGGCGTGATATGCCTCAAGATATCCAACAACACTATAAATCAGTGGCAGGCCGAATTACTGCTTGCATAACGACCAGAAACTCCTAATTGTCTTGCTCAATACGTGAAGGTTTTCTCTAGAAGAAATTATCCAATTTTTCTGATATTGCAATCATTTGTTTGTATGTACTTACACATGACATCTACCGATTTCCGTCCCATTCCGATAGATACATCATGGTGTGTCTATTTCTCTCTCTTAGCGCATATTTGAGAACTAGGAAGGCTGAAACTACACACTTCTTAGGTCTATTCCTACAGAATTCCGTCACATATGGGTCGGCCCTGTGAGACACGTAGGCGACTGATGGAAGTTTGCCCGTGAGGCTGTTGGGGAATGGCTATGCTTTTAATAAACATTTCCCAAAACGTGCGCCCTCGAGAAACTGCAGAGCACCGCATGTCCCGTTTATTTATCCGAACGCCCCGGAGTGCGTCCTCACCCGAAGAGGACTACTTCTATTTGCTTTTGGAACGAGCTGCGTCCGTCCATGACAGGTTCTGTACACGTTCTGCTAGTCATCCGCAATTCTCTGTTTGGAAACGTTGTGGTACATTTGAATTTAAAAATAAAGTGACCGTGAAGTCGATGTCAGAGTGGACACCTATAGTGTTCCACTAGGTGTCATCCTGTTCCGGCTCTGCAAGTGAGTGTGTTCTCAGGCGTAGGCAGCCTGTCACGGCTGGTGCTGGTTTGCCGTTGCATCTTAATCTAGCTGGTACTAAATTTTCTCAGGTACATTCAGCAGTAACAGAGACGTAAATTGCATCAAATGACAGAAAAAGAATTCTGCGAGCTATCTAATGCGCAGCTACCCAAGTACTGGTAGGGGATCTCCTCAAATAATGAAAGCATAGCACTATGTTAAAAACGCCGCTATTCGTTACAAAATCGGCACTTATTATTTATATAGCATTACTGAACAATCATCATTTTCATTTGATATTGTTGTTCTGTCTCTTTTCACAAAGGCAACGAGAAGATTTCGCATCCGCGGAATATATTGCTCGAGGTAACGCAGTGGGAATACACTAAACTACCATGCACAAGAACTCTCTTTCTAGTCCCCTGACTGGCATCAAAATTTAGGATCCTGTGGTGCTCTAAACCACTCAAGGCAAACATAGCGACACTCCCCTCAAGAATTTCTCAAGCGATTTTCCTTTCCATCTTTCCATAATCCGAGTTTGTGCTCAGTACATAATGACGTAGTCGTCGACAGGGTGTCAAACTCGTGTCTTCCTTCTTCGTCTAACGCACCGACTTGGCAAGTGCTCGTGATGTTGCGCATGTCATAGCAGATGAGCAAATATGACATTCAAAGTCAAATGCATGGGCATTCATCTGCAGCACATATTATTTGGTAGAAATTGTGTGATGAATCAGGGAGAAAACTTCTAGTGAAAGTAATTGCTTCGGCGAGCGTTATTAAAGAGGTAATAATGCATAGTGTTCCTGTGCATAGTGAAGCACTTGATTCTTGTGGCTTTCTGACCTTGACGTAATTCAACCTAAGATTTTTTTTTTTCTTTTTCTGAGTTTGCCATAGCGAGCGAAATTTTACAGTAAGACGGCGATGGTTCAAATTTCCATATAGTAATCCTGCTCTAGGATTTTCATGATATCCGTAAAGGGATTAAGGGAAAAGAAGGGAAATGATCAGTTTTTTTTTTTCATTCATCTCCATTCCAAACAAGTGCTTCGTCTCTACTGGCCTCATTATCGACGGGACGTGAAAACCCATCTTCCTTCGTTGAGATTGACCAAAATGTTGTTGTAATATCCAGGACGGATTTCAATTGAAGATTCTTTTAGTGTTTTTCACAGGGTGTTCCAGGAGGAACGGTCAATATTCAGGGAGATGACAGGAACGATCATTCGAAGCAAAAAAGTCTGGCTCTAAAACGTATACCTTAAGAGCTATTAGCAATTCTTTATCTTCGATACCGCCAAACAAATCTCTTCTACAGCAAGCTCCTTGCTTTCTATCTTTTTCGAGGTGGTAGTATGGACTAAAATAAAAAAAAAAAGTCTAGGAGAACGTGCTCTAAAACTCATACCTTAAGGGTCATGAGCAGTTGTTAAGTAGAAGAGATGTGTTTCACAGTAGCGAAGGTGACCAAGTGTTCATAGCTGTTAAGGGATGCTTTTTGGAAGGAGTCCATGTTTACTAGAGTCTTATGCTTCGAATGATTGTTCCTGTCATTCGTCCTGGTATACCTAATATTTCCTATCTAGTGGCCAGGTCTTTGGATTCACAGATGGATTGTTTAAGGACAGTGAGCAATTGTATCACAGATGGGAGCTTCTAACATTTCATTGCAATTTAGCACAATGCTAATGACTCTTATGGGAAAGTACATCAAACGACTGGTCGCTGCCCGAGCGCTTCATGCTACTAATTTTAACAGCACGTCAGTTCCTGACAATGGCCTCAATTCGGTCATGAAGAATGACTAAGAGTTTTTTCATATATTCTATATCCAGCTGAAGCCACTCATGGACGAGTGGATCCAGCAGAGCTAATAATCTGTGTGAAAGTTGATTGCTACCTTTCATTCTCCGTTCCATACAGACCCTGACATTTTCTATAGAATTAAGAACGAGTGTTTTACCCGACCAGTCGAGGTGGAGGATGGTGTCTCAGTGTTCATCACAGAACACACAGGTAGACGCGGTACTTCGTATCGTTTGGAAAGCGAAAATAATGCGACAGTCGGACTACACTGTACAACTCCAGTCAGGTGCTATCCGGTTTCATTGTTATGTGGCCCACTGAAGATGTTCAGTTTTCTGTGCTGTCTCGATTAGTTGCCTTTTTGAAATATTCGGATCCATATGCCCATATATGCCGTTCTCTTCGCAATGTTTGATAATAAACTGGTTGGGAAGGACTTGCATTTACCGACAGCAGCTGTTTCTGTCGGACTGATACCGATAGCCATCCGATCCCTGTTGGTTAGGATCACTATACAAACCCTGTTCATACGGCGTGTAACATCATTCCTTGTAGCCGCGTAGGACGGTCCGCATTGGTACACCAACAATTCTGACAATTTCGTCCACTACGTGATTATAGTCGCGTCCAAACTGGATTGCTATTTCCTGTCTTTGTGTCACCCCTTCGTATTAACCATTCTCAGTGCACTTATTCCAGACAATTGACTGGAACATCACTCCATCGGAAGCGTCTGTGGTGGAGGGTCATACGACTGCCTGGCAGCAATTCTGTAGCATATGTGACCAGTGATGCTTGTTAGAAGATTACTTGCATTTTGTCTGGTGAGATTACGTAGGCTACGTTTGTCAAGGAACAAATCTGAACGATTTCGAGATGCGTGATCCTTCACAGCGCAACAAAGAGGGAGGTAGCTCCTGCCACAGACTCTGCAAGCAGGGCTGAGGGAGATGGAGAAAACACTAAGGGACGGTGCACGGCCTTTACGCTTGATCCAACTGCGACGACTGCCGAGCGTCGGGGCAGCCGTTGACAGCCGTGTCTGCTCACCGCAAAGTTTTGTTCACCGGCGATGAAGGGAGCGCAGCGGGGGCCTTTGTCTGGACGCCGCCGCACTGCCACACCCCGCTGGAGCAGCAGCCGAGCCTAAGCGTGGTGGGGAGGACGCAGGCGGCCCAATAATGACACGCTGTCTGCTTCCTCCAGGGGCTCAAAGGGATGCCCGCGTCCGCTCCTCTTTCAGGGACTTCACTGCTGCCGCCTGCATAGGCGGCTGAGACGCTGCGCTGTGCAGCGCTGGTTAACGGTACGCCGGCTGCGGAGACACAATAGGCGCGACTGTACAGCAACACTGCACTACAAACCCTCGCCACAATCTTGCGCTATGAGTGCCACTTTATTTTACTTTAGTGGCTTTACACCAACAGGGGATACTGAAAGTGCAAAAAGAAAAGGGGGCTTTGGACAAATAGCTTTCCTCTCGTAGCATCCTGGATGCCTTGAACCTGTCAAGAGGATGCTGTATTTGTTGATCTCAGAGAAAAATTAATTTGATAATACACGAACATTTATTAACAAAAGTGTAACTGTATGAGGCATCAAACGAAACTTGTGACTGGTTTGGTGGTATATTGCTCCCTACGGGCCATGTTGTCTAAGAATTTAGATCGACAGTCATCGACAGGCGTGCCACAGGGTAGTGTCCTAAGACTGTTGTTCTCCATGTTCCTTATTAACGATCCGGAAGACAATAGAAACAATATCTCCCAGAGATGATATCCTCTGAGGTGAGAAAAGTCATGGGATACGTCCTAAAATCGTGTCGGACCTCTTTCTGCCCGATATGGTGGCATGGACTCAACACGTCGTTGGAAGCCCCTGCAGAAATACTAAGGCCATGCTGACTCCATAGCCATCGATAGTTGCAAAAGTGCTGTCGGTGCAGGATTTTGTGAGCAAACTGACATACCTTTTATGTCCCATAAATGTTCCATTGGATGTATGTTTTTTGATGTGGGTGGCCAAATCATTCGGCAGAATTGTCCAAAATGTTCTTAAAACGAATCGCGAACATTGTGGCCCGGAGAAAAGGCGCACTGTCATCGATAACAATTCCATCTCTGCTTGGGAGGAGGAAGTCCATGAAAGGCTTTAAATGGTCTCCAAGTAACTAGACAGAATCATTTCCAGTCAGTGACGGCTTCAGTTGGACCATAGGAGCCAGTCCATTCCACGTAAACACAGCCCACACCATTATGGAGTCGCCACCAGCTTCCACTTTGCGTTGTTGACAACCAATGTCCACTGCTTCTTGTGGTCTGCACCTCAGTCTAACCGTACCGTCAGCTCTTACCAACTGAAATCAAGAATCATCTGATCAAACCACGGTTTTCCAGTCGTCCAGGGCCCAACCAATATGGTCACGAGTCTAGGAGAGTCGCTGCAGGCGATGTTATGCTGTTAGCAAAGGAACTGGCGTCTGTCGTGTCCTGCCATAGCCTATTAACGCCAAATTTCACCACACGTCCTAACGGACACGTTCGTTGTGCGTGCCACATTGATTTCTACGGTTATATCATGTACTGTTGCTTGTCTCCTATCACTGACAACTCTACGCAGACGCCCCTGCTCTCGGTCATTACTTGAAGGTCCTCGGCCCCTGCGTTCTCCGTGGTGAGAGGTAACGCCTGATATTTGCTATTCTCGGCACACTCTTGCCACTTTGGATCTCGGAATGTTGAATTCTCTAACCATTTTCGAAATGGAATGGCTGGCTCTGAGCACTATGGGACTTAACATCTCTGGTCATCAGTCCCTTAGAACTTAGAACTACTTAAACCTAACTAACCTAAGGACATCACACAACACCCAGCCATCACGAGGCAGAGAAAATCCCTGACCCCGGAAATGGAATGTCTCATGCGTCTAGCTCCAGCACCATTCCGCATTCAAAGTGTGTTAATTCCCTTCGTGTGGCCATAAAGACGTCTGACACCTTTTCACATGAATCACGTAAGTATAAAAGGCAGCTCCGTCAGTACACTGCACTTTCTTACCTTGTGTTCTAACACTGTCAGTATATGTGCATATCGCTGTCCCATGACTTTTGCAACCTCATTGTTTAATTATTACGAATGATTGTGATAACTGTAATAGAACGAGATGGTGCCGTAGTTCGCACACTGGACTCACATTCTAGAGGACGAGTTCAAATCCTTGTTCGGCCACACAGATCTATGTTTTTCCTTGATTTCCCTAAATCCTTAGGGGAAATGCTGGGATGGTTCCTTTGAAATGGGCAGTGACAATATCCTCCCCCTTACCTCCCTAATCCGAACTAATGCTCCATCTCTAACGATCTCTTTGTCGTCGGGTCGTTAAATATTAATTTTGCTTCCTTTGATTTCAACTATAACGAATCACTATCTGAAAAACAAACTACAAGAATATCCATTCAACTCTTGACAAGTGGAAGAAAGGGCAACTTGTTTTAAAAACGTAAAAGTATCATCTTTTCTTCTTTTTACTGGCATTATCCATTGCCTTCGTGGTGTCAGGGTGGTCGGCTGCCCTTCAGTCGGCATCCCTCTTCCTCCAGCCCCCCCCCTCCTCCCCCCCCATCCCTCTCTCACCGCCGCCCCAGAGCCGGAAATTGTGCACCCTATCTGTCCGGGTGTTCCATGAGAAAATTTGAAAACTTTTCCGATATATTTGCGAATAGTATAACCAAGGAAGGATGTGGATAGCAGTCGGATGTAGGAAATCGCGCAGAAACCACATCAAAGCTGGCCGGCACACAACTCCAGTTCCCTTTGTCGTTCCGATGTCGGCCTCCCTGGACCCCCCAAAGCGGCGTGGTAACGCAGACGCTGACAGGATGGGTACAGAAATGTAAAATAATTAATTTCAAAAAAGGGAAAGCAGTGGTTTTCTATGACTGCGACTACAAAAGAAGTCTATTGGTATCAAATTTAGGCCTTAATTTAAGTAATTTATCGTTCGTGCAGAGCACAGATTTGTATGATAGTCAACCATGGACTGTGAGAAGATCGGAACAGAAGAGAATCGAAGTGTTTGAGATGTGGTGTCGAAAATTAAGTCGATTGATGAGGTAAGAAATGAGTATGGTCTGCTCAGAAACGGTGAAGTAAGGAACACATGGAAAACACTGACAAGAAGAAGCGACAGTATGATACGACGTGTGTTAAAACATCAGGGAATAATTTCCATGGTACAGAGGGTAAAATCCATAGAAAAAGAAATGGTTCGTATAAACACATCAAACAATCGACGACATAGGGTGCAAAGGTTACTCTGACATGAAGAGATAGGCAGAAGAGGACTTCGCGGCGGGGATCATCAAACCGTCGGAAAACTGATGCCTCAAAAAATTAATAAAATAAAATAAATAAATAAAAACTACAACGACAAACCGTCGGAAAACTGATGCCTCAAAAAATTAATAAAATAAAATAAATAAATAAAAACTACAACGACAAAGAATCACAATTTGAATCAGTCAACTCATACCTGGATCTAATAATTTGTAGGCGTATGAACTGGAGTGACCACGTAGGCTCAGTCATACGTAAATCATATGGCAGACTCCAGTTGATTGGCATGAAAAAAAAATGGTTCAAATGGCTCTAAGCACTGTGGGACTTAACATCAGTCCCCTAGACTTAGAACTACCTAAACCTAACTAACCTAAGGACATCACACACATCCATGCCCGAGGCAGGATTCGAGCCTGCGACCGCAGCAGCAGCGCGGTACCGGACTGAAGCGCCTAGAACCGCTCGGCCACAGCGGCCGGCGATTGGCACGATACTGAGAAAAACACTTAGTCTATAAAGGAGACAGTATACAAATAACTTACTCTTCACATCTTAAAACAGTGTTCAGGTACTTGGGGCACTGAGCATATACAAACAGTGACGATACAAATCGTTGCAGCTTTGGGTGACTCGCGGAAGAGCCTCACCGAAATCCTGTAGACGCTTGAAGGTAAAAGCAAATAACCCTGCGAAATCCTACTTACAAGGGTTCAAGAACCATAATTACGTCAAGAATCCATGAGTATACTTCAAACCCTTTCATACTGCTGTGGTGGGAACCGCGAACAAAAGATTAGACTAGTTAAGTGTTGGAACGGGAAGAAATCGTAGAATGTGTTACAGTGTTAAGTACTGTATGCTATGAACTTATCAGTGGTTTTTAGAGCAGGTATATAAATCTAGGAATGGCCCAAACAACCAAAAAAAAAAAATTCAGAAAAATGAGACTGCAAATAGGATTACTCCTTGCAATGGACATCAAAAACCTGGAATTTTCTAATTAAGTTGCAGTAATGCATTGAAAAACAGTGAACAATGTGGCATGCAGAATGAAACTTTACCAGGATTATCGACGTAAAGAAGGAAACTGTTTACAATTCAAACTTATAGTATCAATAAAGACCCATTTTACGAAGTCCAATGAACTTCTAAACACATTCACAGGACTGATTGTTCGAAGTTAGAAGAACGAGAGTGAGAAGTAACAAACAATTTTGAGTACCCAACTACAACTCTTTTTTTCTTATATTCCACACACTCTATTATAAAATAGCACGATAGCGTCTTAAACTGCACAGTAATTGCAGTTCGGAGGGTATATTAACTTCGACAGGTGTTACATTATTTTAGGCAGCCATGTGGCCTGCTCTCATCACGTTAATGGTGACAATTTCTTGCGCCTGACACCACAATTAAGGAATCATGAGTTACGAGGTATTTGCTGGTAGATAGCCCAGTACCAAGTTCCTTTGAAGTTAATGTCCTCATTACATGGCCTTAACTGCAAATAGTCGATTGTAATCACAGAGCGGAAGGCATATTTAAATGGGTGCTAGTTATTGCACGTGTTTCGTGTTTGGTAAGGTAGTTAGCGTTCTGCTTCCCCCCGGTTCTCTCTCTCTCTCTCTCTGTCTCTCACACCACATCTCCCCACCCCCCACTCCCCCAGCCAACCTCTCTCTCTCTCTCTCTCTCTCTCTCTCTCTCTTATCTCTCAAGCACACAACACATCCTCACACAGCACACACACACACACACACACACACACACACACACACACACACACACACACACTATCCACGTAACACGACAGTTCCCGTTCCCTGCTATTCCCCTGCTGGTTCCAGACATCACTACATGGTGAACACATATCCGAGTATTTTAATGTATGAGTAACCCTGCTAAAATCTGTTAGGCACCGGAAATAAATAGGTAGGCGAGAACGGCGCTCTTGTTTTTTCCAATGGCGTTAAAATGTGGAGTACACCATTATGAAGCTCAACACTTTTGTATAGTGGGGCCTGCAGCAAGAAAAATGTTGTAATGTGACAATTTAAATTGACTGTTCTAAGTTGGCTATCTGCGATGTTACTATATTTCGTACAATAGGCCTATTTCGGCGGTATTGTCATTGTCAAGTACACCTGCAAATAAACAAGTCTGTAAATTTTATTTATTTGCGCTATTTGTATGCGAAGTTAATTGCACATGTGTATACATACATATGTCTAGCTGGGAAAGACATACATACGGCATCATTGCTGAATCCTTTTGTCAATCTTCACTGTTTTTATTATTGTAAAATGAAGCCACGGAGTAATTTGACAGATAGTTGACAGTTCTCAATGACGCTGTATGATTACGAACCGGTTATAGTGTAGTGACTCTTACTCTGAGAAATTATTTGATTTAGAGATAATTTAGTTGTTTGTGTAATATTTGGTCGATTAGTTTTGTCCTTTGGCATGTTCTAGAATGTCGATAAAATTTTCTAGGTAATGTTTATATTTGATGTCGGGCTGTCCATTTTATATATCGTTCGAACGATTTTTAACGTTTATATATACATTTCCAGTTCTTCCAATACGTTCATGTGGAGTCCTTTTGGTATTTTGTCTAAGATTTGAAATGCTGTTTTGATTTTGTCGATTTTATAGTTTTAGATTTTTAAATCCATGAAGAGATTCGATTGGCTGCTATCACTATCTCTAGCATGTTCTCTAAATAGGATGTTAAGATCTCGTCCTGTTTGTCCAAAGTAAACTTCGTTACAATTGTCCCATGTAATTTTGTATATGCCTGGATTAGCGTATTCTTGTATTTTGATTCTTCCTGAGTGGAGTAATGATGCCATATAAAAACATTACGAAACTCGTTGATATTTATCGAAAAAAGTGGTAAGTACTATTACTTCAAGATTGCTTACGCTTCGCCAGTTATCCGATATTTCTGTGACCATGCTGGTAAATCTGTGTTGGTTCTGCGGTCTTGGTTTTCAAGTTTAGCACAATATTCAGAGATACTCTATAAAAAGTTTGATTGTAGGCCACAAGCAGCTTATTTTGTTAATTAAGATAAAGTAAAATTTGAATTAAAATATATTGTTTCAGTGAAAGAAAGAAGAGATGTGATCTTGTAATGTTAAAAGTACTGTCACGGACTGAGCACATTTTGACAATACCTTTAAATATTGTAAAGCCTTTTAATAAATGCTATGCCGTCAACACCACATTGTACAAGACGTAAGCCGGAATACAAATTCTGTAAGAATAGACAAGTGCCTAGGAGTTAATAAAATATCATAATAACAGTGTGGTAACAGAAAACTATTAATTTCTTTTAGATTATCGAGGGGACACTATAAAGACAGAAGAAATACTTCAAATTATTCTGATATGATAATGCGACATTATCATCTAATCATAAGATGTCTCCCGTATGGATCAGATAAAGCAGTTAAGGAAATGGGGCCATCATCTGATGAACAATCTACGATACGGCACAGTAACTCTCTATAGGAATAGATACTCATTTACATCTACGGGTTATAATATCTCAAAATCACAATGATTATTCTGTAAGCCATTGCGTTTTCTTGTTGAAGTATGGTGGTGATACTGGGGGGAATTTTTTTTTTCAAAATTATAAATCTCTTGCATATAGTGACTGATTCATGAAACGCATATGTGATTTATATTATCTTTTGATGTTGATTCTCACCTCTGTACTGAGGGAATAATGTTAAATAATTTCCGAGTCACTCTCGTCTCGTGACACATAGGAAACGGGAAGGCAGAGATTTCACTTATGTTAATGTACAGCTTAACTAACTCAGTAGCTGAGTTGCCTTGGTATGTATTTAATCCAAGTTTCTATTAGTCCGCCTCTTCCCCCCCCCCCCCTCACTGTCCACTTCCTTCTCCCCCCTTTCTCTATTTCCACATCCTCCTCTCCATATTCATCTCCTCCTCCATCTGTCGTTGTTCATATCCTCCTCCATTCTCACCTCTCTTTTCTCTGTCGATCTCCGCTTCCCTCTCTCCGTACATTTCCCCATCCCCCTCTCGCTGTCCATCTTCTCTTCTCAACCTATCTGTGTACGTCTCGCCCTCCCCCTTCTCTCTTCACGCTATCACGCACACACCAAGAGGGTTATGATAATGATAATGATCGTGCTCTGTGAGGAGCTCAGCGGCATGGTTATCAGCGCCCGTACAAATTCCCAATCTTCTCACTGCCCACTCTCCGTTTCCCTGAAAGATGATGAAATGATGAGGATAACACCAACACCCAGTCCCCGGGTGGAGAAAATACCCGACGTGGCCGGGAGTCGAATCCGAAACCCTGTGATCCACAGGCAGCAACGTTAACCGATAGACCACGAGCTGCGGACGTCTCACTAGAGGCTGGTGGTTCTTGCGCCCACAGTATTTCTTTCCAGATCGTAGCTTACGGGTGTGCTAAATTTGGTTGAAATCGTTCGAGACATCTAGGATGATCTTTTTAACCGTTGATTTGCTCGCGTTCGCACGTATCAGATATATTTCACATATATTTAACATACATCATACGAATTTGTGCAGGTGTTTCACCTGTAGGACTAGCTCATTTCGCCCTGGAGTTTCACTACCGTGCAGCTCAATGTTTATGACGTTATATCACCTCAAACAGGTGTCGTACAATGATTTCATTTTTCGAGCACACCAGGGGGTATATATAGCTACTGTAGGCGAAAATTGTAGCGAATAGAGTTAGTAGCAAAGAAGTAATAAATTTAAACGTCATGCATGATGCGGCAGTTGTTCATGCCCCAGTGTTTATGACGTCATATCTCCTGATTTACATATCGTACAATAATATAGTTTTGCTGTTAGATACAGTTAGGAGTATGGATACTGTCTGCAAAGGGTGGCGCTCGGTTAGTAGTACAGACGTAACAAATTAAAAGTCATTCTTAATGCGGCTGTTTTACTGCATGAACAGCGAATATGTGATAAGCGACAAACTTTTTCCCTTTCTCGTTTTGTGGGGGTTGTCACCGAGAAAATGTTTCATATAGGTTTGACGTTACATGCAGTGTTAGTTGCAGGTCATGAGGTGCTTTCAGTCTCAAATACTGGATGAATAAAATATGGGATATAGACATAGGAGCGTCGTGGGCTACACTACCTTTTCACCCCCTCCCCCCCCCCCCCCCCCACCAACGCCACCACTATGAACTTTGATAGGTAGGTCTTTCTTACACACACAGCGTTTCTTTCGAGACAGTAGGCGATACGTGTGCTATGTTTGGTTGATATAGGTCTAGTGGTTTAGGAGCAGAATATATATATATATATATATATATATATATATACATATATATATATATATATATATATATATATATATATTAGTAAAAAATGTAGTGTTGGAGTTTATTATCGCACATTCACGAATGTGAATGCGATATGATATTATTAGCAAGTACAATCTGTCATCATTTCGTCCAAATGCCTTCGCAGTCTGCAAGGTCGCCAACAGAGGTAAAATGCACCACTTAAAACTTCTGAGCCATTAGACCGTGGTCGATGTATAAAACTTACTCCTGACGTGCCCTCTCTGACTGCGGGAGACATCTTCAGAGGCAGTTCGCCATTTTATCTCTGTAGATAGATCGCTTCAGGCGAATACCGGGGTAGTTCCTTTGAAAGGGCACGGCCGACTTCCTTCCCGATCCTTCCATAATCCTATGGGACCGATGACCTTGCTGTTTCGTCCCTTTTCCCCCAACCAACCAACATCTGAAGGTATCTCCTGCAGTCGGAGAGGAAACGTTAGGAGAAAGTTTTATACATCGACCACGACCTAACAGCCCGGAAGTTTTATGTCAGCACCAGCCGTGAAAGCTTTAATTGTATGATCAGAGGTAAAATTATCGTCTTCTTACAATACTGCATTAAATCAGTGGTAAGATTTTATGGGACCAAAGTGTTTAGGTAATCGGTTCCTAAGCTTACACACTACTTAATCTACCTTAAACTTACTTACGCTACGGAGAACGCACACACTCATGCCCGAGGGAGGACTCGAACGTCCACCTGGGGGAGCCGCGCGCACCGGGACAAGACGTTTCAGACCACGCGGCTACCCCGCACGGCTCACTACATTAAAAACCACTTACGTGTTTGAACTAACTGAGAACTTACTGCACCTCTAAAAAGTCATTATGCTAGGGCCATTATTGAATACCGTGCCATTGAGAGCGTGTACACGTTGTCGCCTCTTGTGTGTGTGTGCAGCGCTGGACAAGCTGGGAGGCAGGCAGCAGGCGCCGGCGCTGCCCGTGGAGCCGGTGCAGGCGAACGCCGCCTTCGACATCGCGAGCCTCGTGCTGTACGGCTGCCAGGCGCTGCCCATCAGGCTCAAGATCCTGCTGGACAGGCTCTTCTCCGTGCTGCGCCGCGACGAGGTGCTACACGTGCTCGCCGGCTTCGGCTGGACGCACGAGGACTACGCCAGGGGATACATCCTGCAGGTACGTCGCTCATGTCTCCCACTGCTTCTAGAGGGTGTCCTGGAAGTATGGACCAATGTTAAAGTGCTATAGAACGTAAGAAAATTATTTAAACTGTAATGTTTTTTTTTTTTCAAACACATTAAGTAACTTCTCCCATTTATGTATGAAACATATCTCATCATTTTACAGGTCGAACACTCCTCCTGCCCAGAACCCACACCACACAGCGTACATCTACATCATCATCAACATCCATACTCCACAAGCCACCTGACGGTGTGTGACGGAGGGTACATTGAGTACCTCTATCGGTTCTCCCTTCTATTCCAGTCTCGTATTGTTCGTGGAAAGAAAGATTGTCGGTGTGCCTCTGTGTGGGCTCTAATCTTTCTGATTTTATCCTCATGGTCCCTTCGCGAGATATACATAGAAGGGAGCAATATACTGCTTGACTCTTCGGTGAAGTTATGTTCTCGAAACTTCAACAAAAGCCCGTTCCGAGCTACTGAGCGTCTCTCCTGCAGAGTCTTCCACTGGAGTTTATCATCTCCGTAACGCCTTCGCGATTACTAAATGATCCTGTAACGAAGCGCGCTGCTCGCCGTTGGATCTTCTCCATCTCTTCTATCAACCCTATCTGGTACGGATACCACAATGGTGAGCAATATTCATGCAGTGGGCGAACAAGTGTACTGTAACCTAATTCCTTAGTTTTCGGATTGCATTTCCTTAGAATTCTTCCATTGAATATCAGTCTGGTATCCGCTTTACCGACGATCAACGTTATATGATCATTCCATTTTAAATCACTCCTAATGCCTACTGCCAGATAATTTATGGAATTAACTGCTTCCAGTTTCTGACCTGCTATATTGTAGCTAAATGATAAAGGATCTTTCTTTCTATGTATTCGCAGCACATTACACTTATCTAGATTGAGATTCAATAGCCATTCCATGCACCATGCGTCAATTCGTTACAGATCCTCCTGCATTTCAGTACAATTTTCCATTGCTACAGCCTCTCGATATACTACAGCATCATCCGCAAAAAGCCTCAGTAAACTTCCGATGTTATCCACAAGGTTACGTATATTGTGAATAGCAACGGTCCTACGGCACTCCCCTGCGGCACACCTGAAATAACTCTTACTTCGGAAGACGTCTCTCCATTGAGAATGACATGCTGCGTTTTGCTATCTAGGAACTCTTCAATCCAATCACGCAATTGGTCTGATAATCCATATGCTCTTACTTTGTTCATTTAACGACTGTGGGGAACTGTATGGAACGCCTTGCGGAAGTCATGAAACATGGTAACTACCTGGGAACCCGTGTCTATTGCCTTCCGATTCTCGTGGACGAATAGCGCTAGCTGGGTTTCACACGATCGTCTTTTTCGAAACCAATGCAGATTCTTACAGAGTAGATTTCTAGTCTCCCGGAAAGTCATTACACTCGAACATAATACGTATTCCAAAATTCTACAACTGATCGACGTTAGAGATATAGGTCTACAGTTCTGCACATCTGTTCGACGTCCCTTCTGGAAAACGGGGATGACCTGTGCCCTTTTCCAATTCTTTGGAACGCTACGCTCTTCTAGAGACCTACGGTACACCGCTCCATAAGGGGTACTCTGTGTAAAATCGAACTGGTACTCCATCAGGTCCAGCGGCCTTTCCTCTTTTGAGCGATTTTAATTGTTTTTCTATCCCTCTGTCATCTATTTCGATATCTACCATTTTGTCATCTGTGCGGCAATCTAGAGAAGGAACTACAGTGCAGTCTTTCTCTGTGTAACAGCTTTGGAAAAAGACATTTAGAATTGTGGATGCATCTCATCTTTCACAGTCACTCGGTGATTTTCGTTACACCAAATTCAGCAGTTATTCTTTCTAACATACCCGCTGAGGTGGAAGTGCGCCTCATCTGAGAAAATTATTCATTTTGTCAAGCTCTCGTTCTCCACTTGTCGAGCCAAGACCCGTTGAGCAAATCGATGTCTCTTTCCAAGATCTGCAGGCTTCCAACAATTATGTAAGTTGAATCCTGTATATATGCATTTTCAGATCTATTGAAAGGATTTCATGCGGCAAACTTAAATTCAGTTGTTGGGCTCATCGGGGAACCGATTTTCTGGGGCTTACGGTCGCATTGTCACGGACGATAGCAATCTTTTCGTGTGTTCGAACAGAACGCAATCTTCCCGTTTCCTTAACGTTTGAAACAGAACCCAGGGTCTCGACCTTCCGGACCGACTTCAGAACTGATGATTCGGTTGTAGCAGCATTAAGTCCGAGTGTCATTCGCAGTTCACGAACGGTTGCTGTGGGACTTCCACTGCTCTTGTAATAATTTTTTGTCACTTGGGCACGTTGCTCAGTTGTCATCTGCTCCTGACGGTAATAAGCATCAAACAACAATGGTCACAACAAAGAAGGTATCAGGCTACTAATGGGAAGGATAAAAAATAACAAACATGAAAAAACCACTGCTACCAACCGTCATATGACGAAATGACGCATAATTCAAATGCGTCCTTACTTTCCGGACACACGTTTTAAACGTGGTAATACACGAGTGAATGTACTTCAGTAGTCCTCGCACTGCACAGGGGCCCGTTTTTCAGAACGTGTGTATATAAGGGTCACCCAAGTGAAACATAGAACAGTGTTTGAGACATGACGGATACTTTGCCGAGCAAGGAATTGTACAGAAATGACAGTACAGTAATGACTCTTTGACACAGCCTGTAGATAATTATACCCCTTTTTATGGCAACTGCACAGGGCTCTAACTAGCTTTTACGTACTTTCCTTAAAGGAGGTAGAACGCTTATGAGCGAGCCACTCGTCCTTAAAATTCACGCACCATACGATGAACAGCAGATGCGGAACTTCCAGTTTCATCTTTGAGGAGAATGCACATGATAATCGAAAGAACATGGTTTCGGACTCTAACACAACAATATATCTACTGCACAGACTTTTTTTGCGATCGAATTAGTGAACAGACATAATTGAGTGAGTTTGATCTGTGCATGATTGTGCTGACAGAGAGATTTCGGAGGAATTTTGCGTGAGCTACACTTGCCTCGGTGCAGTTTTGGCGGTGTCATGAGTTGAGGGTGAATAAGAATCGTAGCTCTGGGAGGCTTAAGACGTTAACTGATACGGACTGCTAAACTCTGAAGCGGCTTTTCGAATAAAATACCATAAACCATGTAGCGGGTCTCCAGCTGCAGCTTCCACCATGGGGTTTGTGACAACTATTCGTCCATAGGCAGAAGACTCAGCTGTTATAGTGATGCTGCTGTTTAGGTGAAACTGAACACAAGAATGCGTGGTAGAGTCGCTTGGTGATGAAAATAATGCTCGTACTGATTTTGGAGGCTTGTTAGAAAGTCCCTTTGTAGTGATGAGTGACACTGGATCACGCTGTACGCAGGTGGCTGTCAAGTGGACTTGGGCTATGCGGAGCGAGTGATAGGGTCCTAGTGGTCATTGTAATGACAGTGAAATTGAATGCAGATGTGGCGATGGCCTTGAGTAGTTTTTCCTGATTTGGTCTCGGCCATATTCAGAAATAACTGTGGCATAACCCACAGGGCAGGCTGCTGGCGTGGAGAAAAATTAACAGGTCTCCGTACGTGGGGCATTTGCAAACGGCGAAACAGCTGCTTACGCAGAACTCTGCGACTAGAGCTTTTCTGGACACACATTTTGTTGGCAACATGACGTGTACACGGATTGTATGTGATCTCTTGTCAAATTACCTTCGTTCCTTACTTTATATCAAAGCTGTATTTGCTAGATCTGGGATCCAGCCGAACGCACCCGTAGCTAGTTGTAATACTATTTCTTGTTAACTAAAGGCCCCGTCTCGCAAACCGAGCAGGAATATCAAATATGCTAACATTCTCGAACAACTGCTGTCAACGATCGTATGTTTCTAATCAAGCAGTAGTTTTTCTCGTGTTCTTTGTTTGCTCAATTTCTACTACGGTATCATAGTTTAAGGATAATTGCTCAGCTCAGTTATTAACGTTAGCGGTAAACACGATACTATGGCACATTCTAGCCGTGTACATCGGATTAAGAAAAGTGAACCAGGGAAGTGAAAAGTTTATCACTCAGTGTTCTCCCGTAGCTGTGATACGTTAACCGTCCCCGTCTCGTCTGTTATATCTTCTACTACTCGAATAGCACTTATTAGTCTATGAGTTAATATTTACCGATGTATTGCATGTATACTAATTAGTGAAAAAGAGCCGTAATCAGTAATCCAGAATTATCGTAAACTTGCATGTAAATTAATATTTAGTTATATTAAGAGAATGTTAACAATTAGTTGTATAAAATCGCCACATCTTGTAACAAGGCCTCTACATGGTCTTATGTGAATGAGAGCAAACTATTGTGCTCTATTTCTAACCCACGGATGCTCAAAATAAATGCCTGCGTCATAAATCCTCAAGCAGCCCTCAACTCTGTTGTTTGTTGTTATGGTCTTCAGTCCGAAGATTGATTTGGCGAAACTCTTCGCGCTACTCTGAGCTGCATCAGCCTCTTCATCTCAAACTACTGCAGCCCTCAACCATTTGACTCTCTTGGTCTTCCACTGCAGTTTTTATCCCCTTGCCTCCCTCCACACACACACACACACACACACACACACACACACACACACACATACACACATATACACACACACACACACACACACACACACACACACACACACACACACACACCAATTCCCTCCAGTACCAAGCTGTTGATTCTCAGATGTCTCAGAATTTGCCGTATAGACCGATTTCTACTTTTAGTCAAGTTACGCCACAAAATATTCCCTCCCCAATTCTGTTCTGCACCTCCTCATTTTTTGCATAATACGACTATCTAAAGCTCAGCCTCCTTCTGTAGCAACAAATTTAAAACTGAATGAGATTTTCACTCTGCAGCGGAGTGTGCGCTGATATGAAACTTCCTGACAGATTAAAACTGTGTGGCGGACAGAGACTCGAACTCGGGACCTTTGCCTTTCGCGGGCAAGTGCTTTACCAACTGAGCTAACCAAACACGACTCACTAACCGTCCTCACAGCTTCAATTCTCCCAGTACCTCGTCTTCTACCTTCCAAAACTTTCCAGAAACTCTTCTGCTAACCTTGCAGAACCAGCACTCCTGGAAGAAAGGATATTGCGGAGACATGGCTTAGCCACAGCCTAGTGGATGATTGCAGAATGAGATTTTCACTCAGCAGCGGAGTGTCTGCTGATATGAAGCTGTGAGGATGGGTCGTGAGTCGTGCTGGGGTTGCTCAGTTGGTAGAGCACTTGCCCGCGAAAAACAAAGGTCTAGATTTCGAGTCTCTGTCTGGCACACAGTTTTAAGCTCTCATGAAGCTTCAGATTTAAAACATTTAGTATCCCTTCTTGTCTGAACTTCTTATTGTCCACGTTTCACTTCCGTACAAGGCTACACTCGAGACAAGTATATAACAGATTTACATCCGACGTTAATAAATTTCTATTCTTCAGAAGCGCTTTTCTGGCTATTCGCAGTCTACATTTCATACCATCCCTACTTCGGCCATGATCAGTTATTTTACTACCCACGTAGTCGAACTTATCTACTAGATTTAGTGTCTCATTTTCTAATCTAATCTCCTCAACATTCAATTTCCCTTATTTTGATTTTATTAATGTTCATCTTATATCGTTCTTTCAAGCCTCTGTCCATTCCGTACACGTGCACGTCCAAGTCCATTGCTGTCTGACAGAATCAAGTGTCCTTTAATGATAATTAATTTGCTTACTCTGGTCTTTCTGCAGGAAATGCTCAGCAGTTCCTCGGAATCGTGGACAATATGCAGTGCCGAAGAGGAACCTCTGGTGCTCCAGCAATTCCTTCGATTCGGAGAGACGCGAGCGGTCGCGCTGGAACTGCTACAGCAGTGCAACAATAACAACAACAACAATAACAACAGCAACAACAACCACAACAAAAACAGCGCAGTCGCGCTGTCGTACCGCCAGCAGAGCGACGGCCAGCGCAGGTCGCCTCCTCCGCCCCCGCCCCCAGCTCCCCCGTCGGTGCTGAAGACGCCACCAGCCGCCTTCCGGCTGCCGCCCCCGCTGCCGCTGCCGCCTCCTCCGCCTTGTACTGTGGCGGCCACCCGCCAGACTCAGGCGATCCGGCCCATCGACTTTCGCCTCCTGGGCGGCCTGCCCTCCCACTTTCCTCCTACGACGGCGCCTAGTTCTGGCTTCATCAACTTCAGCCTCGCGAACCTCTGCCTGCCCAAGATGAACAGTGCCGTGGACGTCCTGTCCCCGGGTAGCCACCAGAAGCAGGAGCACCCGTCCTCACTGCTCTTGCAACAGGTGGCCCAGGTGCGGCCGTCTGTGAAGCTTCTGGACACCGGCGACCAGGACAGGAGATTCGGCGCCGACGAGAATTCGCAGAGCGTGCTCAACCTCAGCCGCGACGCGGCGCTGCCCGACCGCTGTCACAAGCCGCCTCCCCCGGCGATCACCGCCGCGACACTGAGCGCCGCTAAGCGACCTTGGTCGGCTGCCGCGGGACCGCTGAGTCTCGTCACGCAGCTCGTCAACCCGGCCACCGGCAAGAAGCGCGTCCAGTGCAACGTCTGCCTCAAGACTTTCTGCGACAAGGGCGCACTCAAGATCCACTTCTCGGCCGTCCACCTGCGCGAGATGCACAAGTGCACCGTGGACGGCTGCAACATGATGTTCAGCTCGCGCAGGTCGCGCAACCGGCACAGCGCCAACCCCAACCCCAAGCTGCACTCGCCGCACTACCGCCGCAAGATGTCGCCGCACGACGGCCGCTCCGCGCTGGCCAGGACCCCACCCACGCTGGTCGGTCCCCCGGGGCTGCCCTTCCCTCTGCTTGCTGCCTTCCCGCACACCAACCCGGGATTCGATCTCAACGCAAGCAGGTACCGTTCTTTTCGTTACACCTTCACGTTCTATTACACTGAGTGGTCAAAAGTCATTGGAAGGCACCGTGACACGGTTGTTAGCTGCTATGAAATAGGCTACTGGAGCCCTGCATTTCTACTGGCAGTGATCACTCTGTACGGCTCTACGGAAACGACAAGACGTCCTCTAGTCAGACCTTTCTCGTCGTCCTGTGATCGGACGATTCACACGTGTGGAGACATTGCATTGCAACAATGAAACACCGGTGATCTCGAAAACCCCATTTCTTGCGTGATCCCCGAAACGCTATGACCCATGCATCTCGCATCATTTATCATACCACGTCCAAAGTCAGTTAACTCTCCGATTGGTGGCACGGTCACCACACACAGTACTGTACAGCCGTCGTCACACGGACCGTGCTGTCGAACGTTAACGTTGAGCGTGCCAAGTTCAACGTGTTGCTGAACGCTCAGGAACGATGCGACTTGTGCATACGGTACGTGGGCCCCAACGTGGTATGCGCGATCGCAACGCACTCCAGCGGCAGTTGAGGGATGTTCCTAGTTCGTAAATCACACTGTTTACTCAAAGGGCACGCGTAAAATTCCCATGTTAGTTCTATTAAAATGCACATTTCCTCCATCGTCCACGGAAAGGAAAGTACCATGTCCAATCAATAAGGACACAGGCTTATAATAGTTCCATTACAAACAGTGCGGTACAAATTTAGAATACTTCTCCGCGTAAGATAAACATTATTTCATCATTACCACATTTTAGTAAAGCCCTAAAGTCAGTCTTGCTTGATCACTGTTCCTACCCAGTAGCAGAATCTTTGCAACATGTTAATTAAGAAGCGTAAAAGAGAAAGGAGCAAAATACGAGTATCTTTATACAAGTAGCGCAAGCTGTCCTGTAGATTAAGCATATCGAACAAAGTCACCCCTCAAAATAAAGGTGAACTTATATTTACATAACATCAAATTATATTAAACTAACAATAAAGTATCAGAACATAATAATGTTGGGAAAAAGAATTCGGAGTGTCAAGACGAGAACCACCGCCCCATCATACAACTTAAGACAGGACAGTGACGCTACTTATTACGCTAAATCAACCAACACGTTGCCTGTATCTAATCATATTATGTTACCCCTTGCTGAAAACCTTAATCGTAGATATGTTACTAATTGAAATTACATTACAACAAATTGTACCAAGAATAATGCGTTTTGGGAGGATCTTCAGTGTGTCGCTGCCTTAAAATAGCCTACTCTCGTAATGTGCAAGTTACAATCATTCTTTTGCTACGAATATGATGTTGCCCATTATTTTATTGGAGCGAATCATACAGTTAACAACGGGTTTTCCAGTTATTCTTAATTTGCTGATGCTCAGAAACGGCATATATACATATAGGCTTGAAACGAATGCCAATATGGCGCCTCACAACTCTGTACTCAAGGGAGACGGCGTGCATGTGACGTAGGTGGCGTTGTCCCATCTCATTGGTCAACGCTCAGCTGCACGCTAAGAATATTTGACATGCCAGATATTGCTCTGCACGTTCGGAAAGCCTCCCGAACGTGCTATTCCTCGCTATGACGTCAGAAACTCGGCGCGCTCAACGCTCAACGTTCGGATGCACGGTCCGTGTGCCGACGGCTTAACGAACGACTCAGCTATATTCAGTCTATGGCTGCAACATTCAGGCATCAATCACGACACATCTTTAAGTGGGGCCATTGTTCCAGCGACTTTTGGCTACTCGTTTGTCTAATCTTGTCCATCTTCATCGGTAAAATTCTTCTGGGTCTGTGACCGAAATGTCAATGCGTAAAACTTCAGACGTTTCGGTCACTATCCCAAGTGACCTACTGCTGAATGGGAGAAGTTTGGTTCTCATATACTAGCACCACTGGTGGAAATAGACGAATGGGAAACGGTCGGCGGTTACACTCGCCGTTATATCAGTTTATAAGAACCAAACATTGCTCATTAAGAAAAGAGAGACGGAGAGAGAAAAGAAAGCCGTAAGAAGGACACCTGCAATAGTGGGTGAAACATCGGAAATTTCACACTGACCCAGAGACCAAGAAGAGTTTTATTGACTGCGACAATGGTCGCAGAAGCGTGCGGTGACACTTGTTCATCTTCTTTCTGCATGCATTGGTCATTTGCCTGTTACGTCCTCTCGGTTGGATTTATCTGTCTTTCCACTTTTCCATTGGTCCAGGATGTCAAATCAAACACCCCTCAGCCGTCTAACTTCCAAAATGTTATTTTATTTGGCTACCTGTTTCGGCGATTTACTACACTGTCTTCAAGACCCCTGACAGACGTGTAGAAAGTTTTCAACCTCGCTTCCGGTCAAAATAGAGGCCAGCATTCAAATACTGTTATCTGTTCATTTCTGCTTGATACAGCGATCACTTCAACCGTCATAGGCTGGGAAGCAAGGGGAATTGACATACAGTACTATAATTCCTTTCGTGTAACTCACAAGTATAAAAACTTACTTAACCATCAATTGCCTCAACATGTGTGTGTGTGTGTGTGTGTGTGTGTGTGTGTGTGTGTGTGTGTGTGTGCATAGATATTTTCCTAATACGAATTCAATTTGGTTCAGACGAAGATTACTTATTTTGCTGATTTAGTTACGACAGTCATCAATTTGAGCTCCAGACTTACTCACTTTGAATCACTTGTATTGGTGATTCCTTCAGTTTCACCGACCTGAATAAGTCACCATCAGCTACAGCCAATCTCATATTTTCCATCAGTTGGCAACAATGCGCGTTTTGTGTCAACTTCTACTGTACCTCCATTACTCAGTTGACAGTCCCAATTAACCTCTAACATTCTCTCCACTCTAACATTTTTACTACACAGACTTCCTTTTTGCCATCTAACCATCTAATTTTCACAATCTTTTCGGTTTCATGTGTTCTCTGATAGCTAACAAATGACACCCAATCCATACAAAATTCAGCATTATTCCGCCTCTATAGCTACCACTTTACCTTATAGAGTGATCGTATTAATCTTGCTAATACGGTAAAATATCTGGGACTACAGCTCAGATATGAACTAACTTCAAAACCCCATGTACCGCCTATACAACTTGTAACCCTCAGTTGAATAAAACTACTAATAGAACTCACTTGGGGATTACATTCTTCCTCACGGTTCATTCTTACAAAAGTCTTAACTGATGTCTCATGAGCTTTACAAATGTTGCTTATATTTCTGCATACCACAAGTTTTATCATTCTCTGGTAGTTCTTTAACATCACAGTCTCCTCCTCGTAGTCCTCGTGATTACTCTTCTGTCCCTCACTCACCCTTTTGGAGCTAAGTTACCACACCCGGTGCAATTCCTTGAGTGTCTCTAGAATTACTTTTCATCTTGAACTCTTGAACAACCAAATCACGCCTTGTCCCCACTCCTAGCTTAACATGGACCAGTACTGCACCTCTTCCAACAAACCACATTCTCTTCACCAGCATACGCTCTGCAGGTAGTTTCAAGGTAATTTGGAGCTACTTTCGCGTTATTAATTGAAAATTCGTACAAATGTCTCTCCAGTCTATAATTTCCTCTCCGCCTAGTAAATCAAAGATCTCTTACACTCAGCCATATCTCCCTCTTCTCAAAATCCAACTTCTACAATATGCATATCGTAACTCCTTTTGCATACATACATGCAACAACATTGCATGACTTCATTTCAGTGAAATTTTACATGTTTTAGTTACTATTCTTAAACTCTCTTATATGGAAGTGTTAATATAAATTACGAAAATAAGAAAAAAGACACTGGCGAAGACGGTCTACAATGCTACAAAAAATTGCAAGTAATGTGGTACGATCAATACGGAAATGGGGAAAGGAACTGCATTCTTTCTAGAAATATAACGACTCAACAGTGTGTACAACAATTAGTCAAAGTTATTCACACTGTTACTGGTCTCGAACAGAGAGCTTCATTAGTCATCAAGACTTAGTGATCACATAAGTGAATACTCGTCTTGAAGTGCGTTGTATTTTGCCTAAGGTAACAATGAAACATGTCAGTGGATTTTTATGCACTTTGAGGTGCACTAAATGTAAAATACCTTAATTATTTTTGTATATTTGAGAATTGTGGGTGGAGTCGTTATCTTAATGGTCGCTTCCCACAGCGCGATCGGATTTTGTAACTCTTCTGTTGCACAGCACAAAACTGACATTTATGTCACCTTCAGCCGTCAGTGTCACTGCAAATAATTTTGTATTGTATAGCACAAAAAAAAAAGTCACACATCTAAGAAGCTGTGAACGACAAGTCTCTCAGATCGCAGTTACGGCACGGTTTTGTGGATAAAGGCGCAGAGCAGAGAAATTGTCGTGTCGAAACACATCTACGTGGCTGTGTATCCCAAACTTAGTATCGACCAGAATGAGGACTGGAGTGAATTAGATTTATATAAACTGTAATGAAATACTAAACTGTAGTGTTCAAATTGCAGACAGTATCACTTGATAAGAAACTATCTTTTATTCGTCTTTACATTTAGTAATCTGTAGGTACTTACAACTTCAGAGGATGGACATAATTTTTGCTGTCATATAGGACACCAACATCCGCGATGAGCAGTTTTCGTTATTTTTCAGTTGTTATTTTGAGACTGTAGGCGAAACATGTGATACTCTAATGTCTTACTTGATGCGGGAGTACTGCGCAGGAAGAGCAAATATTGAGCATGGTACGCTTCAGTGAAAATATCCAACTTATTACAAAAAATCCTATTTATTGTATTTGTAAATGGGTTTTCTGTTTCCCTGTTCCATAGGTTCGACGAAATGAGACACAGCGACCTCACCAACAACAACACGCTGTCCTCTGAAGACCTGCCGCTTTCACTGAGCAGCAACCACCAGGAAAGCGACGATGACGACAACGAGGGTGACGACGACGACGACATCAACATCTCCGTGGACGGAGAGCTGCTGGAAGCGGCGAGGGACGGCGATCGCGGCGGTGACGTCGGCGACGGGCGGGTCCTGGACCTCTCCGACTCCGACAGCGGGTCGTCGTCCGCGAACGCTCGCTCCAGGCAGGAGGACGACGGCCGCCACCCGTCTGCCATTCACCCTGGAGAGTGCTCTCCGGCGAGCAGTGTCGGCGAGAGGAAGTGGCCATACCCTGTAGCGTCGTCAACCCCAGAGGCGGCTGCCGACATGGAAACGGAGCCGATACACGCCGAGGGAAGAGAAGATCGGGAAACGGCGCAGCCGGACTCGAGTCCTGGAAAACCCGACGAGACGGAGAGGATGGATGTCGCCGAAGCGTTACCTTTGGTCGTGAGAAAAGATGCAAAAGATGAACCCATGAAACTCGAAAGCACGACGGAAAATTTTGTGCAGGGTAACGACCAAGTACAAAGCAGTAATAAGCAAGAAACAGAACTGGGGGAAGAAGCGTGTGTATCTGACCGTGAAGGACGAGATGTTTCGTTTGCTCCCGAGCAGCGCTCCATTGATGACTGCAACGGATCGGCAGATGACGATACGAGAATGAGGGAGACTGGACTGGGGAGCCCACGACCGTCGAACAGCCCTGTCCAGTCGTGTGACGCCCTGAAACAGCTCGAAAGTCTTTCAAATGGTCCAGTCGCGCAACACACCTACGGAGATAGCTCCAGTCCGGAGCGGTCGCCCGCATCGTCCTCCAACGAATACCACAGTGACGACAACCACTGCTTCTTCGTCGATCCCAGCGGGGCCTTCTCCGCTGGCGACGTTCCCCTCGACAAAGAGAACCCGCGTCGCTGTACGGCTTGCGGCAAAGTCTTCCAGAACCACTTCGGCGTAAAGACGCACTACCAGAACGTGCACCTGAAGCTGCTCCACAGGTGTACTGTAGACGGGTGCAACGCCGCGTTTCCGTCGAAGCGGAGCCGCGACCGGCACAGCGCCAACGCCAACCTGCACCGCAAGCTGTTGTCGACGTCTTCGTCGTCGACGTCGCCGTCGCCGTCGCCGTCGGAGCCCCAGGAGGCGCTGCTGCCGGCGGCCGCCTTCCACAGCCAGCTCATCGCCAGACTGTACGCCGAGTCGCAGACCCTGGAGGCCGTCCTCAAGACGAGGGCCGTGGCCGAGCAGCTGCAGCAGCAGCAGCAGCAGCAGATGCAGGAGCAGCACCACCACGGCAACCAGCGAGAGCAGTCGCAGCAGCAGCAGGCGCCCCTGCTGCTACCACCGCTCGTGTTCCCGGACCTGACGAACCTACTCAGGGCTCGCGTGAATGGGCAGGCCTCCGAGACCAACAACGAAGCATCTTTCGACCTACCGAGGCCATAATGCGAAACGTAAGTGTTGTGAACCCGTATTTTCACACTTATCAGTTGACACCAGCTGAGTTAAGGAGAGACTGAGACAGTGCTGTGACCTATTGCCGATGTTATTCAATATTTACATTGAGCATGCAGTAAAGGAAACCAAAGAAAAATTTGGAGAGGGAATTAATGTTCAGGAAGAAGAAATAAAAACGTTAAAGTTTGCCGATAACATTGTAATTCTGACAGAGACATAAAAGAATTGGACGGAATGAACAGTGTCTTGAAACAAGGCTATAAGATGTCCACAAAAGCAAAATAAGACTAAAGGAATCTAAAACTTTCTACAGTTCATTCCAGGGCGGTGCAGCAACAGAAGCCATAGACACCGGTTCCCAGGTAGATACCGTGTTTTTTTATTTCCGCAAGGCGTTCAATGCAGTTCCCCACACTCGTTTAATGAACAAAGTAAGAGCATATGGACTATCAGACCAATTGTGTGTTTGGATTGACGAGTTCGTAGATAACAGAACGCAGCATGTCATTCTCAATGGAGAGAAGTCTTCCGAAGTAAGAGGGATTTCAGGTGTGCCGCAGGGGAGTGTCGTAGGACCGTTGCTATTCACAATATACATAAATGACCTTGTGGATGACATCGGAAGTTTACTGAGGCTTTTTGCCGATGATGCTGTAGTATATCAAGAGGTTGTAACAATGGAAAATTGTACTGAAATGCAGGAGGATCTGCAGCGAATTGACGCACGGCGCAGGGAATGGCAATTTAATCTCAATGTAGACGAGTGTAATGTGCTGCAAATACATAGAAACAAAGATCCTTTATCATTTGGCTTCAATATGGCAGATCAGCAACTGGAAGCAGTTAATTCCATAAATTATCTGGCAATAGGCATTAGGAGTGATTTAAAATGGAATGAACATATGAAGTTGATCGTTGGTAAAGCAGACTCCAGACTGAGATTCATTGGAAAAATCCTTAGGAAATGCAATCCGAAAAAAAGGAAGTAGGTTACAGTACACTTGTTCCCCCACTGCTTGAATATTGCTACCAGTGTGGGATCCGTACCAGATAGCGTTGATAGAAGAGATAGAGAAGATGCAACGGAGAGCAGGGCGCTTCGTTACAGGATAATTTAGTAATCGCGAAAACGTTACGGAGATGACAAATAAATTCCAGTGGAAGATTTCAACAGAGACGCTCAGTAGCTCGGTACGGGCTTTTGTTGAATTTTCGAGAACATACCTTCACCGAGAAGTCAAGCAGTATATTGCTCCCTCCTACGTATATCTCGCGAAGAGGATAACATCAGATTAGAGCCCACACAGAGGCATACCGACAATCCTTCTTTCCACGAACAATACGAGCCTGGAATAGAAGGGAGAACCGATAGAGGTATTCAAAGTATCCTCAGCCACGCACCGTCAGGTGACTTGCGAAGTATGGATGTAGATGTAGATATGTATGATACGAAGAAATAAGCAGTCTCGATTGCAGTGTTACAATTTTCATGTTTTTACAATGATGCGTTTCATTTTTATTCAAGCATCTTCAGATTAGTTGACATCTGATAGCGATCGGTACATGGGATACCCCACATAATATATCCAAGCATGTAAATGCCTCTTGTCAAAGCTTTAAAAAGACTGTGCGGTGGCCTTATTACGGAATGTGGTTCAGTCCAGTGCAAACCAAACGGAATCAGTCCTACACTGAATCTTTATATCATAAACATTCCGAAGGGGTAGTGCTATTCTGACTGCACACATCATACTCAAGATTCTCTGTAGACCTGATCCTATTTGGTTTGCATTGGACTGCACCACATGCCGTAATGACACCGCGAAGTGGTTTTAAGGCTTTGGCAAGGGGCATTTACCACCTGGAAATTTTGCGCGCGGTATCCCATTTCCGATCGTTACCAAACATCAGCCAGTCCAAATTTGCCTAAGTAAAACACTTCATTTGGAAATAACAAAAATTTAACATTGCAACCAAGCCTGCTTCTTTCTTCATGAAAGAAACGATTCCAATTAAATCAGGCAATGTTGAGGCAATTAGATAACGAAATGTGGCGTTGAAAGTCGCAGACGAGTTTTCCTGTTTTGATAGTAATATAACTTACGAGTCCGAAGTAGAGAGTGTATAAAATGTAGAACGCAAATGGCAAGGAAAGCGATTTTGTAAAAGAGGACTTTGCTAACATGTAATATAAACTGAAGTATCAGGAAGTCTTTATTGAAGGCGTTTGCCTGGTGTGCGGTGTAGTACAACAGTGTAACGATAAGCGGCCGAGACAAGAAGAGACAGAAGATCTTGACATGTGGTGCTACAAGAGAATGCTGAAGATCAGATGGGAAGCTCGCGTAACTGAACAGAACTGGCGTGAAAATAAACCTGTAGCTCAACTCGACACATTCTGAGACACGATGCGGCCAGCAGTTTAGTACTGGAGGGGAGAGTGGGAGGTAAAAATAATAGAGGCAAACTAGGCATGAATACAATAAACAGCTTCAAATGGATGTACGTTGTAAAACTTACACTCCTGGAAATTGAAACAAGAACACCGTGAATTCATTGTCCCAGGAAGGGGAAACTTTATTGACACATTCCTGGGGTCAGATACATCACATGATCACACTGACAGAACCACAGGCACATAGACACAGGCAACAGAGCATGCACAATGTCGGCACTAGTACAGTGTATATCCACCTTTCGCAGCAATGCAGGCTGCTATTCTCCCATGGAGACGATCGTAGAGATGCTGGATGTAGTCCTGTGGAACGGCTTGCCATGCCATTTCCACCCGGCGTCTCAGTTGGACCAGCGTTCGTGCTGGACATGCAGACCGCGTGAGACGACGCTTCATCCAGTCCCAAACATGCTCAATGGGGGACAGATCCGGAGATCTTGCTGGCCAAGGTAGTTGACTTACACCTTCTAGAGCACGTTGGGTGGCACAGGATACATGCGGACGTGCATTGTCCTGTTGGAACAGCAAGTTCCCTTGCCGGTCTAGGAATGGTAGAACGATGGGTTCGATGACGGTTTGGATGTACCGTGCACTATTCAGTGTCCCCTCGACGCTCACCAGTGGTGTATAGCCAGTGTAGGAGATCGCTCCCCACACCATGATGCCGGGTGTTGGCCCTGTGTGCCTCGGTCGTATGCAGTCCTGATTGTGGCGCTCACCTGCACGGCGCCAAACACGCATACGACCATCATTGGCACCAAGGCAGAAGCGACTCTCATCGCTGAAGACGACACGTCTCCATTCGTCCCTCCATTCACGCCTGTCGCGACACCACTGGAGGCGGGCTGCACGATGTTGGGGCGTGAGCGGAAGACGGCCTAACGGTGTGCGGGACCGTAGCCCAGCTTCATGGAGACGGTTGCGAATGGTCCTCGCCGATACCCCAGGAGCAACAGTGTCCCTAATTTGCTGGGAAGTGGCGGTGCGGTCCCCTACGGCACTGCGTAGGATCCTACGGTCTTGGCGTGCATCCGTGCGTCGCTGCGGTCCGGTCCCAGGTCGACGGGCACGTGCACTTTCCGCCGACCACTGGCGACAACATCGATGTACTGTGGAGACCTCACGCCCCACGTGTTGAGCAATTCGGCGGTACGTCCACCCGGCCTCCCGCATGCCCACTATACGCCCTCGCTCAAAGTCCGTCAACTGCACATACGGTTCACGTCCACGCTGTCGCGGCATGCTACCAGTGTTCAAGACTGCGATGGAGCTCCGTATGCCACGGCAAACTGGCTGACACTGATGGCGGCGGTGCACAAATGCTGCGCAGCTAGCGCCATTCGACGGCCAACACCGCGGTTCCTGGTGTGTCCGCTGTGCCGTGCATGTGATCATTGCTTGTACAGCCCTCTCGCAGTGTCCGGAGCAAGTATGGTGGGTCTGACACACCGGTGTCAATGTGTTCTTTTTTCCATTTCCAGGAGTGTATTTGGAGATGTAGAGATTTGCACAGGATAGATTAGCGTAGAGAGATGAATCAAAACAGTCTTCTGACTGGAGACGCAACAACAACAATAATAATAATAATAGGTAGGACATGGAAGTAGAACATCGACGGGGCTCATTACATTTACATTTACATACACCGTGAAGCAGCTAAGATCACTGATCAAAATTACATCCAAAAAGAGTAAATACATGGAAGTGACTTTTTCATTCAGCTATAGTGGACGATGAGTCGAATTTTTGATGTTGGCAAGTGACAGTTAACGCTTATAACTGCAGAGTATGGCACTGCCCTTCATTTATTTATTTATTTATTTTTACTGGAACTGTATACTCCATTCTGTGACATTGGAAAGCAACTTGCAAGACAGTGTCAGCGACGTAACATGTTTGGAAATTGGTACAATAGTAACAAAGTAACAGAGCAACAAACCACTATCTAGCTCTAAAGAGAAGAGGTCCCATGAACGTAAATTCTACTGCACGAAAATTTAAGAAAGCACGTAACTCAGGTGCTTCTGAGGCCCATCGATCTGTTTTCTGCTGCTGTAGTTATCAAGCTATTATGACTTGCACAATGAATACGACAGCAGTAAAAGTGGGCGTGCATTTCCCTTATCGCGAATTTCAACATATTGTTGTAGTAGCGGTGCAGGTAAGTGATGAAATGTAACCTAATGGTGGCAAGTTCCCGCACTCAATCTCTGCAAATGTAAAAGTATTTCAATAAACTGGATATGTGAAGAATAGAGTATCACAAGAAAAACAGTAACTGTTGAGAGAAATGCAACTAACAACGATTACAAACAAACACACATGTCTCTGCGATGCAGCTTGATGTGCGAGTGGGATCAACCGTATGAGTGTTCTGTGAGTACAACATTCCAACGCGTTTCATTCTGTTTGCATTTCGCTACATCGTCAGCATCATGGCAATTGTTTTCAAAATCGGTTACAGGTTTCTCAATGACTAACAGAATAAAAAATTTTAATGTAAAAGCATTTAATATCTAGACCGCGATTTTCGTTACACAATTATAGCACGATGATTAATTTCGGTTGCGTCCTACAGCCATCTTCAGATCTGTAAAGAAATGGAAGAAAAGTTACCTTAGAAAAAGCTGAACGAAATGCAAGTAAAAGTGAACATGTAACAAATCCCCTTAACAGTGTTGTTTAAGCAATATCTTACCGGTTTTAGGATGGCATAGCAATCAAATCGTAAGGAAAAGAACAGTAAAAAACATTGAAAAACACCATCATTGGCTGTAGTCATTCAATGACATTCATTCGCGTTACGGGCTAACAAGACTATGAGAGTAGGTGGTTAAAAACTACATAGCGAGCGAGCCAGGTAGCAAAGCGGCTGAAAGAATTTAAGACGAGATATCTTAATAAGTTTATATCTTAATCCAAGCAAATGTTAAAATCATGAAAATTGAGACTGAAGTTAAAATTACAAGGTAGGGAAGCTATGTTATATAATTAACTGGCAACGAGCCGCATGTAAAACAAAAATCCTACGAACTGTGAAACGATACCATGTTGCTGTAATTTTAACTTCATTCTCTTGTTATTTTTATAGTTTTAAAATCATTAGGATTTGGTACAAAACTTCTGGATTTTTGTCTTTGGTTACGAGTTTGTTACATACGGCATGTTTCAAGGTAGTAACATAACGCAGCGTCCCCGAGTTGTCCTCTAACTTCACTTCCCTGTTAATTTTATAATTGTAAAATTTATGTGGATTTAGATATAAGCTTTTTGAGATTTTTGGTTTCAAATTCTTTCAGCAGGTTTATGATGATGTTTTTCAATGCACATAACCGATTTTGTACTGTTTGTTTGGTGTGTCATCTTAAAAGCAGTAACATATTACGTACACAGCACTGTTAAGTGAATTTGTTACTTGTTGAATTTTACATTTGGAGTTGGCTGTCATATAGTTTGTTCGGATGTTATAAATAGTTTTATTTCGTACATTATTGTACAAAATTTTCTTAGGCTACTTTTCCTCCATCCGTTTACAGATTTGAAGATGGTTGTAGCAAAACAACCGAAATTAGTCATCGTGCTTTAATTTTATAATGAAAATTGCCGTCTAGGCATTAAAATATTTTTACATTAAGAATTCTTTATTTAATAAATTACATTATGACCGCTGTCTCCTCCCTCAAAAAGTCATGCATCACGACTTTCTGAATGGTGTCTACGAAAACTTCAAACTGATGCTGCGCTTCAATGAAAGATATGGTTTATGGATAAAGCATAGTTTTCGAATCATGGACAGGTCATCCCTCGCAGTATGACTATGGGTCAATTCCAAATACACACTGGTTACGTCAAGTGGAAAATCAAAGAACTTGCTGTGTGGCCACTGTGGGCTGTGAAGTTTGGAAGATAGGAGAACAGGTATTGGCGGAAGTAAAGCTGTGAGTGCGGCTCATGGGTCATGTATACGAGTGAGGTTGGAGTCCTAGTAGAGCGCACAGTTTTAATCTGGCAGATAGCTCCACAAAATGTGCTGCGCGCTTACCAGACTGAACACTTGCGTACTTTTCTCAAAGGTAAAACAAGGAGTCCATAAGTAAACACTGTCGACTTCTAACGGGGTTCAAATGGCTCTGAGTACCATGGGACTTAACTTCTGAGGTCATCAGTCCCCTAGAACTTAGAACTACATAAACCGAACTAACCTAAGGACATCACACATATCCATACCCGAGGCAAGATTCGAACCTGCGACCGTAGCACCTAGAACCGCTTGGCCACCCCGGCCAGCACTAACGGTGTCAAAAGTTATGCGACATGGATCTCTGCTGCGGTAAGTCTAGATGAAATTCAACATGTAGTACTGTGACTGGGAAATTGCTTTAAGAGTATCTATCAATGCTCAGGGTCCACAGCTGAAGTACTTTATAAGACGCTTGTAATAATAAATACACTAACTGTATCTGATTTTGCTGCCTTTCTAGATTTAGTACCATAGGGCTGACTTTAATGAATTCCTTTTACCTGACGGCGGGGCGGTGATTTGTGCCTCTGTTACCTTGTTATTACGTGATTAAGTTGCAAATGTCGTTGGGATCCTCTTAGAAGGCTCTTTCTATTGCGACAGAGTAAATGATATAGTTCCATGCAAAGAAAAACAAAATGAATACCATAACTCGGCAGGCGTAAATGCTAAAAAGGTACTCGCGTATGTCAGAAAATTCCCCTCCTGATACACACCATTCCAATGCACAGTATTTTACAGCATTATCCTTTGGCATTCAGACCATGAAATACAATCTAGCTGTTTTCCACTGGTGTTTTAGTCTTGCATTATCTTTGCAGTTGCTCTTCTATTATATCGCATCTCCACGAGACTGTAAGTTAGTACTTTTGTACACTCAGAAAAATATCATCCTTGTACTCTCGCAGTCTGGCAACCTGTGAAGACAATACTGTTTGTTGATCTGACCAGTCTGCTGGTTCTTCTGACTCTCTAAACGTTCAAATGTTTCAGATTCGGATATGTGACGAGGCCTGCCGTGCTGACCCGCAGGGAGGGACGAGCTTCCGTCCACTGGCCAGGTCCGGGGATCGAGACCCGGGGCTTGGCAGGTGAGATCTCACAAAGCGCCTACGTTGTATGCTTTACGCCCGCCCTCTCTCTCCAGTAAGGCACCCTATGTAACGATAATTCTTCTTTTTACAGGTAATTTGCGGGAATTATGACGCTACGGAGGAGGCCACATCCCCAATAAAAGCTGGAGGAGACAAAACATTAATTCCTTATGTTTCACGCCGGAACACATGCAGCAGGTTAGTCAAATTCCACTACGAAAATGCTGATGGATGTAACAAAGATTAGCGGTTCCTGATGAGCTATTACACACCTGGAAAACATGGTTGTCAGTGTACTCAATTCATTTCTTCACCATTAGAAAAACATTCGTTTGACTATTTCTTCTCTTGTCTTCCGTCAATAGTCACATTAAATGTCCCACACGCAGATAAATACTTCATCTGCAAAATATCTTGATTCTTTGAGAAAAAATTTTTCTCTTAGAAAAAAATCCCTGAGGTCTCCCTGCCATTGAGGGTGCCTCGCGTTGGTATAAAGAATTTTGATGCTGACTACGATGTCTCAATTAATGAAACAAGCTGTTTTACCCTCTTAGTTTACTGCCAAAATGAATAATTGAGTTAAGAGCCGAGAGAAATACTAGAGTGGAAAATACAAAACTATTGTACCGTTCTGTGTTATCTATTCAGGACTAATTTCTGCCTTAACCAATTTCTTCCTGTGTACATGGATTTTAACAAACACTAACTAAGCCAGAATGATAAAAAAAATAACAGCTGAAGTAGGTACACGCAAAATTAGCATAAATCATATAAAAATTAACAATATGATATCAGTCACAAGAAAATGCAGTAGCTATTTTAAATGCCTCTGATGCTGAAACTTCCTGTCAGATTAAAACTGTGTGCCGGACCGAGACTCGAACTCGTGACCTTTGCCTTTCGCGGGCAAGCGCTCTACCAACTGAGCTACCCAAGCACGACTCACGCCCCGTCCTCACAGCGTCATATCAGCACACACTCCGCTGCAGAGTGAAATTCTCATTCTGGAAGCCTCTGAAGCTGTTTAAGAGTGGGAAATGTGAAATTTTTTGCCACTTGACAGGTGCTGATGTTAGTGACTTTCTGATCAACATTAGAAAAGGCACCCTTTCATCTTGTGACTGATGTATACACAGCAATTTATTAACAAAAGAGGGGTAACATACTCAAATATCATAGCCCAGTGACGTTGTGTAATATCCACGCGGCACCTGAGCCTGGCCTGAGAGCACCACTAGTCTTGAGAAAGTAATGAATTACAACACAATGTAGGTGTGTTTTAGCCACGGTTTTCATTTTCACTATATACAGCAGCTGCCGTGCTACACATTCAAAACAGATGCAGGTACAAAGTCTTCAGTGACAATGGCGTTCGAGGTCCACCAGAGCACCATCCGATTTGTTAATATGGGTTTGCCTGCTGCGAGCAGGAATGTCCAACACTGTACAAAACAGCAAATATCGACTGTTGTTACTTTCAAATCGCGTCCGGCTATCTTTGTGTGAGAACACCAACTTCACACCCTTCTTGTGATTTCTGTTCCATCAATTAGCTTTTCACCCATTTAGAACACTACGGAAAATTGTCATATCATAGTCTTACAAAGGCAAGCCCACGTGGGACCAGATCAGGAGGAATTGCAAGAACTTTAAATCCTATCGCATACCATGAGACGTGTTTTTGACTGCAACACTGAGGGGCTGTCGTGATGGGAAGTTCGACTGCAGGCACCATTCAACTGTTTCAGGAGCCAGCAATCGAATAGGCTCTGTAAGAGCATATAGATGTCAGGTGAGAGAGACTCTTAAGCTGTAAATACCACTTTGAGATCGTCTGCATCATAGCTATACCGGACAGCAATACAGCCTTTGGTATTTGACACCAGAGATAAGATGGACCGAAAAATATAGATAACGGACCCCTTAAGATTATAACTTTTGTAGCTATGTTATAAACGACCAAGAAACTTGAAAATCACAGTGTAACTGTCACTATCATCAGATATGTGTCATTTTTTTCACATTTTCAGTGGCCAGAGGAAAGCACATAAAATAATCAATCATTCGAAAGATACCCAAGTGGCCATTGCGTCCGAAGGAGTAGGACATAATGACTGCATAGCGAATAAATATATTGAGAAAATCTATTTTATCTTTGAAAATGTATACTGAGAAAAACTAACTTTACCATACAAATTGTATGTTGAGAGTAAAACATTCTATCATAATATAACTGTCATTTTTTCAGGAAAAACTCTTTACTACCACTGCGAAAAGGTGAAGTGATGCAAAACATCTAGGGCACAGTTTTCGTATAAAAAGTCGCTTTTGTCCTCACCATTAGTACAGGCCTACATGGCACATCACGGGGAACGTGGACTCAAATTCAATGTGTAGAAAACCATTTTCTTGGAAACCAGCAATCCATTTCCGTCCATCCATTTGGGCTTTCGTCTGAAATTAGGAGGAAGATTATTCCTCCCTGCCAGGCGCAATGTTGAGTGTTGCAGATCGTTAACTGTCACGTCGAGAAATGTCTCCAGGACCAGGAGACGACTGTAAATTTTCTTGTTTTGAGGTTAAAACGGACTGAAACCCTCCGAAAATATTCCTGTTGTTAGTAGGAGGTAGATTTATCTCCAGAACTCTCTTCTTCAACGCATTTCTTCAAATTCAGTAGTTGGTTGCAGCAGTTTTGAAACAAATGCCATCATTAATTACCTTAATTGTTCTCTTTATGTCACTTGAACCCCATTATTGCCTGTCTCGTTGGCATTTATATGTATATACTATAGCTGTAGTCAAAAAATAAATTATTTTTGTTATTTAATACGTGTCACAGGCTCATTATTATAATTATCATTACTATTATCACTGATATTATGATTCATCGTTTGTTATTATTCCATTCACTGTAGGTTCATACAGTAAGAAGGGGAGGACAGCTTGGGTATAGCGACGGTTATGTTGGTCACTGGGTGCCCCCTGTACGCACACAGACGTCATTCCGCAACAGTTATTAATTGACTACGACCTCCAATGAAGCAACAAAAATATGTTAGGGAAACCTGCCCGCCTGCCTAGCTGTGTGATATCGTGCTCGCCACACATGCAAGCGGACCCGGGTTCGATTCCAGGCCGGGTTGGAGATTTTCTCTGCTCGGGGACTGGGTGTTGTGTTGTCCTCATCATCATTTCATCCTCATCACCGGCTCGCAAGTCTCCCAATGTGGCGTCGAATGAAATAAAACTTGCACTTGACGGGCGAACTTCTCCGACTATGAACCTCCCGGTCAACGATGCAACACGTTAATTTCCATTTTCTTTTTGTTTGTTTGTTAAGGAAACCTAACTTACTATGTAATTTTGTAATAAATGCTCGAAGTGAGAATTTACCTTATATCAGAAGTGCTAAAAACCATGAAAAACGAGAGTGTGAGACAAAGCGGCTTACTGGCTCCTTCAGCTGGCAATACGTCACTGAGAGGGTTTAGAGTGACATCTGTATGCAGTTGCCGTACGATTTCAGTGCCGTGCAGACTAACAAAGTCGAAAACCTGTTATGCCGGCACTGACCATTATCCCTACCGTATCCCAATTATACAAGTGTTAGAGATCAATTTTATGCACACGTGTAGTACGTGTCAATTTGATGTTAGATTTGGGTACCAACGCGACAGTAATGTATCTCGAAGTGCACCGTTGATAGCAAGAGATTACCATCTACAGCAAAACTGCTAGCATAAACGTCTCATCCTGGCGAGAGTACATTCGTGGGAAGGTCTAAACACAAAGAGACGTAGGTCATGACTTCTTCGTTAGCCACTCCACGCAGTATACTTACAGTATTCACGACAACCTTCACATTTGAGATGATATTGTGGATGTCATTAGCATCCAAACAAAGTAAAAATGTGTAGAGTAAGACTGCTACGAACATAGGCCAACTCCAGAAACTGTTGTAGAACAAATGAACAATTGATAATTACGTAACTCAATAATGTTGGCAACATTTCTGGACCTACGTCATTTGGATTCATTTTTAAGCGAAAAACATGGAGGAGCAGCTCTGTTGTAACATTCTCTTTTCATACACATAATGTTTGTTGCCGCGCAAACAATGTATTATACCGTAATGCTAGACGCTACTTTGATTTTTCTCCAGTTCCTACAGTGGTGCAGTCAATAAAGTTTCGGATCTACTTGTTTGTTTCGTGGTCAACATTTGTAAAACTCTAATTCCTCTGCCTCAAACCCCACTCTATGGGGAGAGAGGGAGAGTTTTAGCTTTAGCGAATCAAAATTTATGAAGTAAATTAGTACACTACTGGTCATTAAAAATGCAACACCAAGAAAAATGCAGATGATAAACAGGTATTCATTGGACAAATATATTATACTAGAACTGACATGTGATTACATTTTCACGCTAATTGGCTGCATAGATCATGAGAAATCAGTACCCACAACAACCACCTCTGGCCGTAGTAACGGCCTTGATACGCCTGGGCATTGAGCAAAACAGAGCTTGGATGGCGTGTACAGGTACAGCTGCCCATGCAGCTTCAACACGATACCACAGTTCATCAAGATTAGTGACTGGCGTATTGTGACGAGCCAATTGCTCGGCCACCATTGACCAGACGTTTTGAATTGATGAGAGATCTGGAGAATGTGCTGGCCAGGGCAGCAGTCGAACAATTTCTGTATCCAGAAAGGCCCGTACAGGACCTACAACATGCGGTCGTGCATTATCCTGCTGAAATGTAGGGTTTCGCAGGGATCGAATGAAGGGTACAGCCATGAGTCGTAACACATCTCAAATGTAACGTTCAATGTTCAAAGTGCCGTCAATGCGAACAAGAGGTGACCAAGAAGTGTAACCAATGGCACCCCATACCATCACCCCGGCTGATACACCAGTATGGCGATGACGAATACACGCTTCCAATGTGCGTTCACCGCCATGTCGCCAAACACGGATGTGACCATCATGATGCTGTAAACAGAACTTGGATTCATCCGAAAAAATGACGTTTTGCCATTCGTGCACCCAGGTTCGTCGTTGAGTACACCATCGCAGGCGCTCCTGTCTGTGATGCAGCGTCAAGGATAACCGCAGCCGTGTTCTCCGAGCTGATAGTCCATCCTGCTGCAAACGTCGTCGAACTGTTCGTGCAGATGGTTTTTGTCTTGCAAACGTCCCCATCTGTTGACTCAGGGATCGAGACGTGTCTGCACGATCCGTTACAGGCATGCGGAAAAGATGCCTGTGATCTCCACTGCTAGTGATACGAGGCCGTTGGGATCCAGCACGGCGTTACGTATTACCCTTCCGAACCCACCGATTCCATATTCTGCTAACAGTCATTGGACCTCGACCAACGCGAGTAGCAATGTCGCGATACGATAAACCGCAATCGCGATACGTTACAATCCGACGTTTATCAAAGTTGGAAACGTGATGGTACGCATTTCTCCTCCTTACACGAGACATCACAACAACGTTTCACCAGGCAACGCCAGTCGACTGTTGTTTGTGTATGAGAAATCGGTTGGAAACTTTCCTCATGACAGCACGTTGTAGGTGTCGCCACCGGCTCGAACCTTGTGTGAATGCTCTGAAAAGCTAATCATTTGCATATCATAGCATGTTCTTCCTGTCGATTAAATTTCGCGTCTGTAGTACGTCATCATCATGATGTAGCAATTTTAATGGCCAGTAGTGTATTTTTTATTTATCCGTAACCATTTTCCACGTAAAATGTGAACATGGATTTTCTTAAATTACAGCGCCAACTACCAACTATCAAAAGAAATGTTTAAGACATAATGTACATAGTTCTTTTATGTATAATCTGATTCTGCAACAAAAAATGGGGGTTTCCATTTGAAATTTTAAAGTTGCCTCCCGCCCCACCCCCAGAGGGCTGGGGTGGCGGTCTAATTTTAGGACCAGCAGATATCCCCTCGAAAATAACCAACTTCTTATTCTACACATTTTTTCGTTTAAAGCTTATTTTCTGAGTTATTCTGGTTTGTCAAGTTAATATTTTCACCCTGTATATTGCGGAAAGCAATCATCCTGTAACAGTCCCCTGATGCACTCCCGAAGTTACTTTTACATATGAAGACTTCTGTCCGTTCAGAGTGGTATGCACTGTTCAGTTTTTGAGTAACTCTTCAGTCGAGTCAGATAGTTAATCTGATATTTCGTACGCTCCTATTCTTTTTATTTTTTTTTATATTAGGCGGCAGTGTAGAACTGGTATCGAATGCCTTCCGGAAGTCAAGCAATACATCGGCCTGGGAACCTGTATCTACTGCCTTCTAGGTCTCGTGGTCAAACAGTGTAAGCTGGGTTTTACTCGATCGTTATTTCCGGAATCCATGTTGGTTCCTGCAGAGGAGATTTCCGGCCTCCGGAAGTACCATAACAAGCGAGCATAAAACATGTCCCAAAATTCTACAGCTGACGGACGTCATAGATATACTCCTATAGGTTTGTGCGTCTGTTCGACGAACCTTCTTGAACATGGGATTGACCTGTATCTTTTTTTTTTTTTTTCAACCATCAGTAACAGTTTGCTCCTCCAAAGGCCTACCACACACTGCTGTTAGAAGAGGAGCAAGTAATTTCGCATTGTGCATGTAGAATCGTATTGGTATCTTATCAGCTCCTCTGTTGGCCGATTTCAGTTGTTTTTCCATACCATGTCAATTACTTCGATAACAGCCATTTTTCGTCCGTGTGACGATTTGAAAGAGACACTACAGTGTAATCTTCCTCTGTTAAAATGTTTGGGTAAAGACGTTTAGTATTTTGCCCTTTTCTGTAAAGTTCCGTTTCACTGTCATTATAGTTAGAGAGCTGTGTAACGAGACTGATCGAAATCAGGTTTCCTCGTGTCGCAGAGATGAATGTACGCTAGCAAATGCTCTTGGTACAATATAGAAAGATGGCAACCTAAATTCCAAGAGCTACATAACGCGTGGTAAAGCATCGTCTTAAATGCCACAGAATGATGATGTTCGGAAGGGGCGACATATGGACTAAATTTTAAAATCCCCAACACTGATGAGTTTCCGTTATGCATACTGGAACAAGAACGCTCTGTCAGAGTTCGTATGAATGCTTGTAACGTTCACGTTAGTTGATCGCTTCAAGTTGTTGACAATGAGTATAGGAGTGTCACACTCAACGTAATATAAGCTGGTGAAGGTAAAAATGCTAGGACCAGGGATGGTGTACAGAAATTTAGAAAATACGCTCTGAAATTTAACGTACCAGTGTGGCTAGTAATGTTGCTAATAATGAGTAACAGAAGTAATGACACCTCTATCTCATACATTTGCTTTTTAACATTTACACATAGGTTAAATAACGTTGGTAATTGTTCTTTTGTCTCTTTTCAGGTGTTGATGAATGTACCAGAGAAGACGACGTGGGACTCATCTCTTGTGATCACGAGATATAATGACAGACTCTAAGCGTTCAAAAGAACGCTCTGCCTGTTTTTGCGTGTGTACATGTGTGTGTGTGTATCTGTGCGTATGCACAAGTAGCAAGAAATACGAACTGCTCAGAAACGAATTTCTAGTCATGAAGATGGAAACGATGAAGTCTATTTTTATAGAAAAATGATATTCAGTTTTATAACTCATTTTTGAATGACGCTTAATGTTACCTAAGTATATTGAAGTTGTATACTCTTATAACTTCGCCGAAACCAGATCTCGCGTATTTATACAAAATGCAAGTATAAGAATAATAGCTGTTTCCAGTAAACTATTAAACAAGAATATTATTCAAATATGCTTTACTTATTGTTCATATTTATTTCTTGACTTACCTTACACACAAGTACAACCTTCGACATAAACGTTTTCTGGGTGTGGTACCGGGTCCTAATGTATAAAACTACTGCTGCTGCAGAAAATACAACGTTTCGGCCACGGTTGTAGCGACCTTCTTCTGGGTCTACTGGCCGCTGCAACCGTGGCCGAAATGTTGCATTTTCTGCAGCAGCAGTAGTTCTATACATTATGACGCGGTAGCACACCCAGAAAACTTTTATGTCAGGTGCAACAATGTTGCAACTGCTAACAACTCTCACAACAAGCGGAAGAGGAAACGGCACTGTGCAAATTTTGTCAGCGAAATTATACCGGGTGATCAAAAGTCAGTATAAATTTGAAAACTTAAAAACTACGGAATAATGTAGATAGAGAGGTAAAAATTGACACACATGCTTGGAATGACATGGGGTTTTATTAGAACATAAAAAAACCAAGTTCACAAAATGTCCGACAGATGGTGCTGGACAGCAAACCGTCGCCGGCCGCGGTGGTCTCGCGGTTCTAGGGGAGCAGTCCGGAACCGCGCGACTGCTACGGTCGCAGGTTCGAATCCTGCCTCGGGCATGGATGTGTGTGATGTCCTTAGGTTAGTTAGGTTTAAGTAGTTCTAAGTTCTAGGGTACTGATGACCACAGCTGTTAAGTCCCATAGTGCTCAGAGCCATTTGAACCATTTGAAGCAAAACGTCAGTGAGTGCGCATGACAATTCTGTATAAAAGGAGCTGTAATGAGAGAGAGAATCAGGTGCACCAGCAGTCGCAGCATGTTGACGTTACCTGAAAAGGCGCTTTTAGGGAAGCTGTATTATCAGAATGGGGAATGTGCTAGCTCAGCGTTACGATCCTATCGCCATAGGAAGGGGATTCGAACAGGTAAAGGTCCGTTGACATATGCAGCTGTGGCGAGAATGATTTCGAAGTTCCAAGCCACGGGTTGTTTAGACGATAGACCCCGTAGTGGCCGACCGAGCACAAGGCGTAATGCTGTTGAGACAGCTACTGTTTGGTAGGCATATAGGCGTACCTTCCGATGCTATCCGTACAAAATCCATCGGCATCATGAACTGTTTCCTGGCGATTTAGTGAAGCGGAGGGCATTTGCGGCGTTACAAAAGATGGCGGAAAGTGACGATTAATTGAGTAACGTGTTGTGGATCGACGAAGTTCATTTCAGGCTCCGAGGGTCCGTCAACCCCCACAACTGCAGAATTTGGGCTACCAAAAATCCTAGAACTGTCTTGGAAACTCCATTGCACGACGAGAAAGTCACGGTATGGGTTGAATTTACCACATCTACAGTTATCGGGCCTTTCTTCTTCGAGGAAATGCGTGATTCTGGTTTTGTAACTGCTACCGTGACGGGTGAAAGGTACGCCGATATGTTACAGAATCGCATCATCTCTAGCCAGGCTGGCAAACACCTGCTGAGACGTACGATGTTTTTGCAGGATGGCGCTCCACCCCATATTGCTAGACGCGTGAAGCATTTGTGCGCGTTGCTTGGTGATAATCGTGTGCTCAGCCGCCACTTTCGTCATGTTTGGCCTCCCAGGTTTCGGGGTTACCTGAAGTTGCAAGTCTATCGTGATCGACCGACATCTCTAGGGATGCTGAAAGACGACATCCGACGCCAATGCCTCACCATAACTCCGGACATGCTTTACGGTGCTGTTCACAACATTATTCCTCGACTACAGCTATTACTGAGGAATGATGGAGGACATATTGAGCATTTCCTGTAAAGATTATCATCTTTGCTTTCTCTTACTTTGTTATGCTAATTATTGCTATTCTCATCAGATGAAGCGCCATCTGTCGGACATTTTTTTGAACTTTTGTATTTTTTTGGTTCTAATAAAACCCCATGTCATTCCAAGCATGTGTGCCAATTTGTACCTCTCTGTCTACATTATTCCGTGATTTATTCAGGTTTCAAATTTATACTGACTTTTTGATCACCCGGTATTTAGAGAGATTTTAAAATTCTCAAGGAATTACAACGTACAATTATGCAGAACTGTTCGACATGATGGCCTCTGCTGTTCTATCCTCTGAAATGTTCACTCAGACATCAGCATATTGCACTCTTATTGGCACACGATAAAAGCGTGCCTGGTTCGTTGCCATAACACTTCCATCACGAGCTGGAGAATATACCATGATTTAACGCAGTGTTGTCACCTGGAAATAGTTTTAGTCAAGTTTTGAGACAGTCTGGTTTCAAGGTCACCTAATTGCTTCGTAGATACACAGTCATTTTCATATTAAAAGCAAATGTTATTAACATTAAAAAAATGGTTCAAATGGCTCTGAGCACTATGGGACTCAACTGCTGAGGTCATTAGTCCCCTAGAACTTAGAACTAATTAAACCTAACTAACCTAAGGACATCACACACATCCACGCCCGAGGCAGGATTCGAATCTGCGACCGTAGCGGTCGCTCGGCTCCAGACTGTAGCGCCTAGAACCGCCTGATGACCTCAGAAGTTAAGTTGCTTCCCGACTGTACTTGTCTGAACCACATACGTGATTATAATTATTTTCTTTTGTGTAAGTTTACATGATCGAATGATTAGCCCAAAAATATTACACTGTGTGATATCTAGGATAAAAAATTCCACTTTCGGCAAGTTACTGATTCTAGCATACAGAAATTGGTAAAATTAGCAAACTAATAACTTTAACAGATTCAGATATAATTACTTTAGTTCACGTATACAGCAAAATATAAGTCTCCTAATACTAGAACGTACAGCCTGTTTATTCCAGATTAGTATATTGACTAGGATTATAATTTTCCCTGTAAGAAACGGGACGAATTGTCTTCTCGAAGTATAAACACGTTTGGACAAAATGCAACATATTTCCACGAAAGACTTGACGTATAAACACATTTGGGCAAAATGTTACTTTCACGAAAGACTGGATTTCTATTTTCTCTGCCAAAACGTCTTTAATTAGTTTAAAATTATCGCTTTTACCATCCACAGAAACCACTAAATGTGTGCTCAGTTCCAAATACAGTAACCGTATTAAAATATGACGTAACACAAACATTACTAACACGCTTTACTGCTTCCTCTAGCCCTTGTTTCACAGTACTCTCCAGTGACTTAATATTATCCTATGTGCCACTTTCAGACAGCACCTGAACAGCCAAATTTTTATGGCATAATTTTGATATGCTGGCATTTTGTTTGTTGATTTGATGTTCCACTGAGCCGTTGTTTGTTCTGGGAATCTCATACATTAGTTCTTCCCTTTTTTGATAGAATCTGAGTCTCCTGGCTACTCGGGGCATTATCCCTGGCTGGTTAGTCCTGCATTTTTAGAGAAAAACGACAGAAACATACCAAGCCTCTACTTGGGTTTATCTCTTCCCACTGCGTTAGAGGCACACTTACTACGCCCAAGTCACTTTCTATTTTCGCTGCTCTATCCATAGCAGTACTGTTGTTTATGTATATTTCCAAACAGTGCATGGCAACCAAATTTTGAATTCGGAATAACTGTGTATTAATTTACAGGCGAACCGGATGTTCATACAACGCAGGCACTCACGGTCGCTATTTGATTTCTTGACGATTTTTGTTTATATGGACATTGGACCACGGCCTGACGCGTAGATCTCTGACTAATGTCTCGTCTCTTAACGCGGAGAGAGCATCAGAGGCTACAGAGACTCACAACAACATACAGGGCTATTACAAATGATTGAAGCGATTTCATAAATTCACTGTAGCTCCATTCATTGACATATGGTCATGACACACTACAGATACGTAGAAAAACTCATAAAGTTTTGTTCGGCTGAAGCCGCACTTCAGGTTTCTGCCACCAGAGCGCTCGAGAGCGCAGTGAGACAAAATGGCGACAGGAGCCGAGAAAGTGTATGTCGTGCTTGAAATGCACTCTCATTAGTCAGTCATAACAGTGCAACGACACTTCAGGACGAAGTTCAACAAAGATCCACCAACTGCTAACTCCATTCGGCGATGGTATGCACAGTTTAAAGCTTCTGGATGCCTCTGTAAGGGGAAATCAACGGGTCGGCCTGCAGTGAGCGAAGAAACGGTTGAACGCGTGCGGGCAAGTTTCACGCGTAGCCCGCGGAAGTCGACGAATAAAGCAAGCAGGGAGCTAAACGTACCACAGCCGACGGTTTGGAAAATCTTACGGAAAAGGCTAAAGCAGAAGCCTTACCGTTTACAATTGCTACAAGCCCTGACACCCGATGACAAAGTCAAACGCTTTGAATTTTCGGCGCGGTTGCAACAGCTCATGGAAGAGGATGCGTGCAGTGCGAAACTTGTTTTCAGTGATGAAGCAACAATTTTTCTTAATGGTGAAGTGAACAGACACAATGTGCGAATCTGGGTGGTAGAGAATCCTCACGCATTCGTGCAGCAAATTCGCATTTCACCAAAGGTTAACGTGTTTTGTGCAATCTCACGGTTTAAAGTTTACGGCCCCTTTTTCTTCTGCGAAAAAAAACGTTACAGGACACATGTATCTGCACATGCTGGAAAATTGGCTCATGCCACAACTGGAGACTGACAGCGCCGACTTCATCTTTCAACAGGATGGTGCTCCACCGCACTTCCATCATGATGTTCGGCATTTCTTAAACAGGAGACTGGAAAACCGATGGATCGGTCGTGGTCGAGATCATGATCAGCAATTCATGTGATGGCCTCCACGCTCTCCCGACTTAACCCCATGCGATTTCTTTCTGTGGGCTTATGTGAAAGATTCAGTGTTTAAACCTCCTCTACCAAGAAACGTGCCAGAACTGCGAGCCCGCATCAACGATGCTTTCGAACTCATTGATGGGGACATGCTGCGCCGAGTGTGGGAGGAACTTGATTATCGGCTTGATGTCTGCCGAATCACTAAAGGGGCACATATCGAACATTTGGGAATGCCTAAAAAAACTTTTTGAGTTTTTGTATGTGTGTGCAAAGCATTGTGAAAATATCTCAAATAATAAAGTTATTGTAGAGCTGTGAAATCGCTTCAATCATTTGTAATAACCCTGTACTTTCAACAAATTGTACGACCAAACTGATGGCGTGGCTACGGGGAACCCATTCAGCTTCGCTCAGCGCATTTATAAAGGGAAAAACGTGAAGAACCCGCCATTCTGACGCCCTGGAAGAAATCGTGTTGTTGGTTTCGGTACGTTCATGATAGTTTCGTTTTGTGGAGTCATGAAGAAGAAGAACTCTCAGAATGTCTAATGATATTAATTCCAATATTAAGCTCACTATTTAAAAAAAGAAAGGTCATTTTTCATTTTAGTTTATACAGCTACTTAGAAAACCCGACGGAACTTTAGGGCACAAAGTTTACAGAATGCCCACCTCCATCGAAGCCTCACATAAATTGTAGTCACCATCCCAAACAGACAGGAGGAGCGATCAAAACGTTGGTGGACCGGGCTACAAGAATCCGTGAACCATAGTACTTGGAGGACCTACTCGAACATTTAAGTACAGCTTTCAGAAGGAACGGCTACTCTGACAAAGTAATAAGTATGGCACTACATTATATAAGATTTGTAGCTTCTAGTGAGAAAGAACCACCTAAAGAGAAAGTCTTCCTCACATTCGTAAAAAGGGTCACTGATCGCATCAGCAGAGACTAAGAAGATACGACACTGACAAAATGTATAAATCAGTAATAACGGTGAGTGAATATCTGAACATTTATAACGGACCTGCTACTGCCCTTTACGACAGCAGGAGTACATAACATCCTAGCACATGCGGCAAGGTTACAGCGGAACAACAAAGAGAAATACACTCCTGGAAATGGAAAAAAGAACACATTGACACCGGTGTGTCAGACCCACCATACTTGCTCCGGACACTGCGAGAGGGCTGTACAAGCAATGATCACACGCACGGCACAGCGGACACACCAGGAACCGCGGTGTTGGCCGTCGAATGGCGCTAGCTGCGCAGCATTTGTGCACCGCCGCCATCAGTGTCAGCCAGTTTGCCGTGGCATACGGAGCTCCATCGCAGTCTTTAACACTGGTAGCATGCCGCGACAGCGTGGACGTGCACTGTATGTGCAGCTGACGGACTTTGAGCGAGGGCGTATAGTGAGCATGCGGGAGGCCGGGTGGACGTACCGCCGAATTGCTCAACACGTGGGGCGTGAGGTCTCCACAGTACATCGATGTTGTCGCCAGTGGTCGGCGGAAGGTGCACGTGCCCGTCGACCTGGGACCGGACCGCAGCGACGCACGGATGCACGCCAAGACCGTAGGATCCTACGCAGTGCCGTAGGGGACCGCACCGCCACTTCCCAGCAAATTAGGGACACTGTTGCTCCTGGGGTATAGGCGAGGACCATTCGCAACCGTCTCCATGAAACTGGGCTACGGTCCCGCACACCGTTAGGCCGTCTTCCGCTCACGCCCCAACATCGTGCAGCCCGCCTCCAGTGGTGTCGCGACAGGCGTGAATGGAGGGACGAATGGAGACGTGTCGTCTTCAGCGATGAGAGTCACTTCTGCCTTGGTGCCAATGATGGTCGTATGCGTGTTTGGCGCCGTGCAGGTGAGCGCCACAATCAGGACTGCATACGACCGAGGCACACAGGGCCAACACCCGGCATCATGGTGTGGGGAGGGATCTCCTACACTGGCCGTACACCACTGGTGATCGTCGAGGGGACACTGAATAGTGCACGGTACATCCAAACCGTCATCGAACCCATCGTTCTACCATTCCTAGACCGGCAAGGGAACTTGCTGTTCCAACAGGACAATGCACGTCCGCATGTATCCCGTGCCACCCAACGTGCTCTAGAAGGTGTAAGTCAACTACCCTGGCCAGCAAGATCTCCGGATCTGTCCCCCAATGAGCATGTTTGGGACTGGATGAAGCGTCGTCTCACGCGGTCTGCACGTCCAGCACGAACGCTGGTCCAACTGAGGCGCCAGGTGGAAATGGCATGGCAAGCCGTTCCACAGGACTACATCCAGCATCTCTACGATCGTCTCCATGGGAGAATAGCAGCCTGCATTGCTGCGAAAGATGGATATACACTGTACTAGTGCCGACATTGTGCATGCTCTGTTGCCTGTGTCTATGTGCCTGTGGTTCTGTCAGTGTGATCATGTGATGTATCTGACCCCAGGAATGTGTCAATAAAGTTTCCCCTTCCTGGGACAATGAATTCACGGTGTTCTTATTTCAATTTCCAGGAGTGTATTAACACTTGGCTTAAAGAATAATGGAGCAGCTGTTGTCTGATTAACACAGATCAACCAGAACACCGTGATCTGGGACCAGTGAACCACCAAATTTGTTCAGAACAGGAAAGGGTTGAAATTAGAAAAATTTGTAGGGGTATGTGCTACAAGAAAAAGTGCACAACGCCTCCTCTTCTCCATAGTCAATAAAATCCCACCAGACTCAGAAAACCACAACAAACTGTTAATGATATTTTCAATGAATTGTTAAGCGGTTCTGTTTATGGAGTCTGCATGAATTTAGAGAAAACGTACTACAGTAAGTTCTGTACAACAAAGAGGCAACTTACAATTTATGTAGCATATGAACAGGAGGCAGTTGTCAGGACAGAATGCTCCAAATTTTGAGTGTGCATATTGATGGAAAGCTGAACTGGGAGACCCATTTTACTAAGCTGTTGAAACAATTCGGTTCTTTTATTTTCTCTCGTCGTATATGATTCAAATGGCTCTGAGCACTATGGGACTTAACTGCTGAGGTCATTAGTCCCCTAGAACTTAGAACTACTTAAACCTAACTAACCTAAGGACATCACACACATCTACGCCCGAGGCAGGATTCGAACCTGCGACCGTAGCGGTCGCGCGGTTCCAGACTGTAGCGCCTAGAACCGCTCGGCCACTCCGGCCGGCTCTCTCGTCGTATACTTGCTAGTCATGGAAACACCGTATTTTGCATATTTCCACTCCTATGGAATAATTTTCTGGGATAACACATCCCTTTCATATAAGAAAACTGGAATACAGAAAAGCGAGGAAGAAGATTAACATGTAGAATGCTCCGAGTGATACGTGATACTTACTGGAATTAAGGAAAACATGGGGGGAGGATCCACCAATATAACTTTCATTCCACACACACATTTAACAATATGTAAACTGTGTGTTACACATAATAAAAGCATTTAACCATAAAATTTTCATTAAGAAAATGAACAAATTTACAAAATTCTTTTGATCTTAAACCTTACGTTGAATGAGCTTTTAATATTTGCAAAAGGAATCTGATGTGCTGTACTGCAAAACAGCAAACAGTATGACAATGATTACAAGACGGCCAGACCTGCTGCCCGACCGTTATCGGGTGAAACAGAGGTTATTGCTGCAGCGCTGGATACAGTCGGTCTTATCAAATGCCTTTCTGCAACACATGACAACTATATAATCACCATTGATGAGAAGAGTGATTATATTAATCAAAACAAGTGACTTAACTTCTAATTTTCAAGTTGTATGTCGGAAGTTTTGGGATTAAGATGCGAAACTGTGCTTAAATGTCAAACAGGTTAGCAAACAATATGACATTGATAAGGCTTCCTTCAAAGCAAACAACCTCTGAATTTCAATCGGCGCCCAAGGTGCTACTGGATCCGAACCCGTCACTTCTGACAATTTTATTTTGACTAAAACCTTGGTAACAGTTGGCTGTTAATATTTTCAAAGTTAAACTGATTGTCAGTTATTAATACCGCCCTGAAAGAACGTCTTGAAACATTAGTTGTGAACACTTATTACAAGAGAACTCACTCGGTGTAATCACAAGATCTTAGTACAACGGGATGTTTAGATTTTAACTAATGACTGAGAAATGCAATTACAGCCAAAAAATTGAACCGGTTAACAGCTAAATCTAACCACAAGGTCCCTCTTTTGTTTAACGGCAACCTGTGCCTTAGTACAATTTTACGGGCTGCATTTACAACAAATAGCTGATTAATTACAACATTTATGATCGGGTACAAACTAGAAAGGAAAGGCAATATACTAGTCGGACAAATTCTGAAACGACAGATAGTGTGCTAGTACAATACTACTGCCTATAGTTATGACCAAAGAGCCGACCAAGTTAAACTCTGAGGGACCGGTACAAACCAGGAAATAAGAAGAAGGGCAGGTAGCCAATGAAACAAACCACCACGAGGATTACAGAACGTTACTCCCCTTCATCAGCAAGCAGTTCCATGGATCCACGGTGCGTCGCAGCGGTTATAGAGTGGTGCTGATGAAAGCCAGGTGGAAGAGTGGTAATGATGTTCAGTCCCAATGGGGCATTGTTAAATGGGGCGTTCCCCAAGGGTCAGTGCTGGGGCCACTGCTGTTTCTTATTTATGTAAATGATATGCCTTCTAGTATTACAGGTGATTCAAAAATATTTCTGTTTGCTGATGACACCACCTTGGTAGTGAAGGATCTTGTGTGTAATATTGAAACATTATCAAATAATGTAGTTCATGATATAAGTTCGTGGCTTGTGGAAAATAATTTGATGCTAAATCACAGTAAGACTCAGTTTTTACAGTTTCTAACCCATAATTCAACAAAAACTGACATTTTAATCAGACAGAATGGGCATGTTATAAGCGAGACGGAACAGTTCAAGTTCCTAGGCGTACGGATAGATAGTAAGCTGTTGTGGAAAGCCCATGTTCAGGATCTTGTTCAGAAACTAAATGCCGCTTTATTTACCATTAGAACAGTATCTGAAATAAGTGACATTTCAACACGAAAAGTAGTATACTTCGCATATTTTCATACGCTTATGTCATATGGTATTATTTTTTGGGGTAATTCTTCTGATTCAAAAAGGGTATTTTTGGCTCAAAAACGGGCTGTTCGAGCTATGTATGGTGTAAGTTCTAAAACCTCTTGTCGACCCCTGTTCAATAGTCTGGGAATTTTGACATTGCCCTCACAGTATGTATTTTCTTTAATGTCGTTTGTTGTTAGCAATATTAGCTTATTCCCAAGAGTTAGCAGCTTTCACTAGTTAATACTAGGCAGAAATCAAATCTGCATGTGGAATGCACCTCCTTGACTCTTGTGCAGAAAGGAGTGCAGTATTCTGCTGCATCCATTTTCAATAAGCTACCACAAGAACTCAAAAATCTTAGCAGTAGCCCAAACACTTTTAAGTCTAAACTGAAGAGTTTCCTCATGGCTCACTCCTCCTATTCTGTCGAGGAGCTCCTGGAAGAGCTAAAAAATTAAGCAAATTCCAGTGTTACATTCTTGATTTTCTTTATTTAAACTAACGACTTGTCGCCTGAATATGTTTCTTATATTTCATTTTATCTGTTTCTACAATCGTGTTATAATTTCATGTATTGACTCGTTCCATGACCATAGAGACTTCTCCTAAATGTGGTCCCACGGAACAATAAATAAATAAAAAATAAATAAGAGGGCAGTCAGGCCACAAGCGGTCGTCCGACACGAGTGTTGCCAACCAACCGCCGGGATGTCGGCCTGCTGCTTGTAGTCGACGCTGACCCCAATGAAGTACTCCAGTATCGTCGCTCTGTGCAGGTCTTCCTTGAGCAGGTCATGGTTTCGGCCACTTGGACCTCACGGCCATCTCTTGTCACGACGCTACTACCGTCAGTCTCCAGACTTCCTGCCTCCTCTCTTGAATCAGCGAACCCTGTATCGGCAAGCAAAGACCTAAGGACAAAACCCACAGATACCAACTTTTCCTCATAGATATTGGCAATGGGGCCGCAAGAGGGATAGTCGATACTACACCTGAGCCAGTGATGCCAGACAGAACAGCCTACTAATTCAATGGCGCCATGGCTCATCCACAGTCATATTGTAGATAGATCTTCAAGAAGGTTTGCATTTTAGCTACCCCTTCACAACACATGTAGTCGATAGTGAAATTTTTCATAAATAACTCATCACACTTTGAGAAGACTAATGATGTTTATACCTATAACACAAGAAGAAAAAAAATTTAGTGATTACAGAGCTCTCTCACTTCTGATTCGGTGTTAAGCCACTTCGTGTTTGTAGGGAATAAGATCTCTTCTGCGATTTGACTTCATACATTAGATGAAATGGTGGGCAGTAGTTTTTTGTCTTGTTTGCATGCTCTAAAGAAGGAAATACGCTAAGTTTTACCTGGGTTCAAAGGAACAGGGTGCCAACTTAAACGACTGCAGTAAAAGCACGGCGTTGGTGAGCCGACAAAGCGCGTTTTTCTGGGGAGCGACGAGGAGACATTTCCAGACAGCCGCGTGCCGCAGTCGGGTTGTGCAGAAACACATTAAGTTGGCCCCAGACAGGAGGCAGACGTCCAGGTATACAGCCCCGCGCTGAAAAGTCGCTGATAGCCCGTTGTAGGCCGGGAATAAAGCACAGGACGGGACCTTGTTAGGGAGCAAGCCGCCATAAGAAAGGTAAACGTTCTGCGGATTTCCGTGGGACAGGAAAACGGAGGCCAGACGTCCAGACACTGATTCAAAACATGTTTGTGGGAGGACGACGCTTTTGGCGAGTTTATGACCATTCTTTGGAAACTTTGAAATGGGCGCAGCACTGGAAATAACAGGCTGTTTATGGAGGGTTGTACTTCCACCCTGTATTGTGTTAGCAAAAGACACGGCAAATGTGTGGGAAAGAGGCCGCAAAGCTGAATCTCTTTTACGTTTTCTGCTAATTAACTTTAAAGTCTCTGATTGGTCAAATCGGTTCACAGTGCAAAGACCATTCTCCAAGCTTAGATTGCCGGGCCTCTACTCGTGATTGGCTTGTGTGAATGTGGGGGAAGTCAAAAAAGAGAAATGTGCTTTTAGAACCGAGCTGAGGAGGAAGCGGTGAAAAAGGAAGAATGATCACTCTTGTACAAGTCTCTTGTACTGGCCCTTCGCTAGTGAAGAACTGCAGGTCTTTATCTAAATGGTGAGACTTGTGTCCTTTGCTAGTGTGCGAATTTCAGCCTGTTCCAGTCACCTTCTGAACCGTCAGAGGTACTGCTTATATCATCACGGTCACAACGAGTGACACGTGCCTGTACTTATTTGTCTTGAGTCGGCCGTCTAAACATTTGACGCATTCCGACATGCACGGAGTCAAATTGGTTTGGCAGACCAGCAAACGGGTCCACCTGTACGCTGGAATCCACCGGGGTTTCAGGGGCTCGTATGGAAGTATTTAAATTCTGAATTAACCGAACGCGAGACCGGTTATTTGCATTTTTGGTGAACGCGCATTTGATAACAGATTGCCGCCGTCCATGACTTCAGTGACCAGCAGGAGAGTAAAGTATTATGTACTGTGACGTAGGGCTATAATATATATTCCTCAGCTCCCTGTACTTTCGAAGCATATTTTTCTTTTTTTTTTTTTTGTTTTTGTATGGTAGAATATAGATACTTGGTGGTGGAGTAGTTTGATGCCATAACCTGGATTCACGTGTATGAAGTCAGACAGAGTGATTAGTGTTCTGGTTAGTGCCATATGTCGATCCCCAGCAGATCACTTTGTCCACACTACATCCCATGTTAGTATGGTCTTTGTTAAATGAAAATATTTGTATGATGTTTTTTTAATAATTTTGTTGCCTTGTCATGTTTAAGATGAATAAATAGAATGTCAATTAGACTACAACTTCTCCCTGAGCTCTAATTAACAGTTCCTTCCCATTGTATTATTGCACTCTATATCTGAAACATAAGGAGTAGCTTTTCACTTGGTGCCCACTGCGTGGATCTTTTACTTCATTGACGATAATCTTCTTTCAAAATGACAGCTGTTACCGACAATTAAAGCTGTCACTGTTTCAGAAAGGAGTTCAGAGTGGCTTAATAAACTTTTTTGATTATTCCCCGGTAACATACAACGACTGACAGATAGCTAAGAAAATTAAAGTCTCGACAAAAATTATTTGTTATGTACAGACGCAGTTTTATTTAGATACTGTTAGTATTTAAAATAAAATAGTTTTAGTTACAACTGCATGAGTAGAACTAAAATATAATATTTACATAAATACTAATATATACATATTCTACAAAATGACTCTTTGGCGTTGTTTGGATAAAAAAATCGTTTAAATGTTTCATGAAACATATACCTAACTAACTAACTAACACATGTCAGCACGACTCCATCGCCTCAAGCAGCATTCAGATGACGAAGCGTCTGAAACGTGGATACATATATATATATATACAGTTCGACTTGCTGAACTTCTTTAAGTTTACAACTGCTGCCTGTGTCCTTATTGCTTATGTCTCCAATATTAAAAGACGACCCGTTACGCACGGAAATGAAACATAGCTGACACAACAAACTGATTAAGTTCGAAACGGTCAGGGCCATAATCCTTAACAGAGGGATGATATACGTGCATCGACGACGTTTTATAGGTCCTAACGGCTCTGCTCCTATTTTCCAATTGATGGACTAACATGCTTCATGCCACTTTTGTAATATACGAGGGCTGTTCGAAAGTAAGGTCCGATCGAGCGAGAAATGGAAACCACAATTAAAATCCGATGAAGCGCTGCACGTATTTGTTGGCCAGTGTCTCTAATCTATCTGTCGATCGCGTCACGTCGCTCTTCTCAGTTTCGAACGCACAGTGAACACGTAAAGGTGGCTAGAAAAGTGTCTCCCGCCAAGTATGAGGGCCTGATGTTATACAGCCCACATAACATAATTCCCATGTGTTTCCTTCTTCATGCCAAATCTCGGCCGCACTCTGCAGGGGCCCTGAAGAAGCTCCTGCAGCGTTTTTGATGGGAACGTTTGATCTCCCACATTACAGCCCCTAATTGGCTCCCTCTGAGTATCGTCTCTGCTCACATGAACCGCTGGGTATGAAAACAACATTTTGGCTCAGATAACGAGCTATGGACCAGTATAGAGAATTAGCGGAAAGCACTGGCGGCTGCCTTCTATGACAAAGGTGTTTGAAAGTTGGTACAACGCTACAACAGATGTCTAAGTCGGAGCGGCGACTATGTAGAGAAGTAACTGGGAGGTGTAGCTAACTGTTGCAAATAAAACATTTTCGATTCTCACAGTGGTTTCCATTTCTCGACAGATCGGACCATACTTTCCGAACAGCCCTCGTAAATACAGTGCTGTGCAAAACTTAAGGATGAAATTAAGTTTCACATTTAAGTGACAAAGCCGGACGAAACTAGGACCTTACATAGAAGAAACAGCTACAGTATAGTACAGAAGTTGAGCTGAAGAAATACACAATGAGATGAAAAGAAATGACTCTTTTAATCAAAGTCAGTAATTACACGGAAGTCACCGCAACTCATGATGGTGTTCTGGACATTACAGAATGCGGGAGATAGTTGTTAATACAGGGTGTGATCACCGTGAACAGCAGTCCATGTTCACCTCTGTATTCCCATGGAGGCCACAAGATCAGCTAGTTCTTCTGATAGGGCGTCCAATTCCTTTACCATCGCATTTGAGATCTGATGTATGGTCGTTGGTGCATGTACATGTGCTAAACGTGCTCGATGGTATTTAATTCGGGAGCATTGCCAGGCCAGTCCATTCGTCAAATATCCTCTAGTTCCAAAGGCTTCTCCACTTGTGCTGTTCGATGAGGTAGCGCATTTTCATCCATAAAATTAAGTCAGGGTCGAATGCAACCCTGAAAAGACGGACATGAGGAAGGTGTACAGTGACATAGTGACACTCACCAGTGAGTGCGCCGTGTTGAGAGATTTGGAGATCAGTATAGCTTCGAAACAATGTGCCTCCCCATACCAAAACACCTACATTTCCAAAACGTTCATATTCGGCTCTGTTCCTTGGGCATTACGTATTCCCACCTGTTGCCCTGTGACGCTATTTTCAGAATCAGACTGATTCTGCACTCATCTGAGAAGAGCACACGAACCCTCTCCTCGTTGGTACAGTCCCTATGCACTTGGCACCAGTGCAAACTGTGTCGCCGATGTGCGGCTGTCAGAGGGACTGTAGAGTGAGAGATTTCGTGCCTTTCAGTCCTGTTTAAATGTGGTTGCAGTTGAACTCGCTGTTTGACATGAGTCCCTTCTTACCAGTTGCACGCCGGCCGAAGTGGCCGTGCGGTTAAAGGCGCTGCAGCCTGGAACCGCAAGACCGCTACGGTCGCAGGTTCGAATCCTGCCTCGGGCATGGATGTGTGTGATGCCCTTAGGTTAGTTAGGTTTAACTAGTTCTAAGTTCTAGGGGACTAATGACCTCAGCAGTTGAGTCCCATAGTGCTCAGAGCCATTTGAACCATTTACCAGTTGCACAATGTAGCGGTTGTCTGACTCTGTAGCTGGCCGTGGTCGACCAACTCATCTCCTTCGGGCAGCTGTGCTTCTGGTTCGGAAAGCTCCCCTTGCACGCGGAACTGTACTGTGAGCTATGTCACTTCCTCGGCTACATTCGTCACACTTCATCCTTCTCCCAGTTTCCCCAGTTTCCCGATTTTTTTCTCCTTGTGAAGTTATCCACATGTGATCCTCGCGCTATGTTGTAACGGAAATCACCACAGTGCCCCGTAACTGCTCGCTGGTTGACACACACAGTCTTTTCCCGTTCCGTTCCTTCGACTGCCTCGTGTTTCGAGACGAGCCCCATTCGATCCTATAGTCACACGTACCTCGCCTCATATCACGTCCAACTTTCTGTGCACTATTGGGAGACCTCTGGGTACATGCTTCCTCATTTTCATTGATTTCCCTCTAGGATCTAATATGTTATGTTACTTTATCTACCTCGTCCTCATGTGTTGGAGAGCAGTGAATTTCTTCCGTGTGATCTGAATTTCAGGTCGCTGAGGTGCACTCACTTCACATTTATTAAATTAATGTGTGTGGTACTGTACATGCATGTTTTAAAGCTTCTATGAGCCTAACTTCTCGTACCTAATTTTCTGGCGTCTCTCCTATTTTGTTGCATATCCATGGGCCTCATGCCTAAGGTGGAGTAACAGTATTGCGAATTTACCAGTATATTTTGCAACCATTTACTATGCTTCTAGTGTCCTCCAATTATTCGCGATGTACGTATATATGTTTAAACACAACTACCTCCACGATTCCAGAAGACGACTACGTGAAAACTACGAGGCATACAGAAAAATGACACGTATCAGTGGATACAGGGTCTCTCCAAGTTTTTAATTCAGATAACAGTCGCTCAGTATAGGCTGCGTTTATGACACGACTACCAAGATCAATTGAGGTACACTGTTCGCTGAAGTCGCCACTGGTGCTTCCTCGAATGTGCAACGCCTATCGCCCGCTTCGCAAATCTATTCGTTGGGTTGCCTAGATGCAGGGGCAAGCCAATTCGATGCGACAATTCGGAGCGGATGATTTCTCTACACGTTCTAGCATCCCTGCCATCTAGTGGTGCCCTCTGCATCTACACGTATTACGAATCCTAATTTGGAGACATGCTCTCTCCACTGATACATTTCATATTTCTGTATGTCGTTCAGTTTTCGCGTAGTAGTGTACTGAAAGCCTGAAGGTACTTATGAAGAACCGAATTTTTTCTTGTAACAGTGCCATCCCCTTTCTCCCCATCCCGAACTCACAGCCTATCTAGTTGGCGTCAGGCAATGATAGCACATGCAGGGCAGTAACAGCACATAAGCGCAATGTAGTATCACATGAAAAGGCACACAGCAAACATATATATTTCCTCTGTTGTATAGGTAACACACGGTACGCCCCATTATTATGTCGTACAAATAATAACAATGACTTTACAGACTACATTCTGCTAAGCATATCTTAATAAGCGTATAGCATACAGTCATATATCTTGTCCCTTCTAGAATCCTCTTTTGCTTGTTTCTGTCGTTGTCATGCAGAAACCGGTGGAAACCCTAAATCATTCCATTTTATGACATTTGCTATGCTACCAGCGTCTATCCTATACCTGCGTGGACGGGTCCCTGACACTTAATTGAGCAGTTTCTCACGTATTGCTCAGCTAACCGATACATAAAAGGTACTTCACGTCATTATGATCTTTACAGCTGCAACCTACATTCTATTAGATAGTAATAAAAGTTTATGTGTCTATAAGTCACCACGAATACCTCAGTACACAGCAGTTACAAGACTGCGTTAAGATAAATTATGGAAGGACTGAGGTTAAGTTGTATTTAATCGTCATTATGGTTTTTCAATATGCATTCAGTGAAGGAAGTTTCCATTACGAAGTATCGGCGTTCACCTTAGGAAGCTTTCTCGTGATGAACCTGCACATGCGCTATGGATATTGGTGCTCACCCATTATGATTCAGTTTGTGAGTTTCTATCCTCGGCTGAACTTCATCGCAATGTAGAATTCTTAGGTGCATGAGACACAAACATAGGTAAGTGGTGCTTGTAAAGATTACGCATATCTGTCACTAATGTGTTGAACTGGAGCTGCAGTAATATCAGAGTCGGGATATCGACTGAATCTCCTCATCATGATCATCACAAGGTTGAAAAAGCTTCTAGTTAACTGCTGAAAAACTTCGTCTCTGAGGAAAAAAAATTAACGTTATCATAGGATCAAGCATCGTGGGGTTGTAGTTCTTTTGTCCGTGTTTGCTTTTAGAATTCATATGTTATTGGATGGCTAAACTGTGAAACAGTGACAGCGACAGCTCAGTATATAAAACGTCACAGAGAAGAAAATTAGGAACACAGAAACATGACAAACTGTGAAAGAGATCAGTCACTGTAAAAACATAACACATCAGGAAAACCATGCCATGTGATAAAATACCATGAAAAAGCCCACTGATGATGCTGCAACATTTGTGAGCGTTTTGCTGAAGGCAGACCCCATCCAACAACATACGTATAGTATCATAGGCAATGCACAATATCATTAACTGATTAACATAATCCTCAGGCTACAGTCAGCAGCCCCATTAAACTACAAATGAAAGTCTTAATGATGTAGCTTGAGTAAACTCGACTTTGTGACACACTAGCCGACAACTCTCTATTTTTTGTTCAACCATCATCACCTCTTGATCAACAGAATGTTGAAATAAATAGGGTAGCTCTGTTCATGGTGGCCTGAATGAGTTGGCTCAGACTATGGTACGAAATACAGTCTTGGGTAAATAAATGTGGCTTAGACATTTTCAAACCATTTGTGGCAGCATTAACGAAGGAGGAAAACACCTACAGTTACTTCCAACAGAATGAAGCAACTGTCCATACAGCCGGACGAACTCTGGAACACATTTACACAATCCTCACTTCTAACAGAGTCGTTTGCAGAGGTCAGTCTGGCCGCGGCCCTGGCTGGCCACCCAGGTCATCTGATCTCTCAGTGAGTGATTACTTTGTGTGGGAAGCCCTCAAGTCTGAGGTCTATCGCGACAACCCTCACAGTCTTCAAGAACTGCAGCAATTTAGTATGAGCTTGCAGCAATTCCAGCAGTCCAGCTACGATACGCCTTCAGCTCTTGCTGACCAGAGATGAATGGTGGCCACTTTCAACATCTGCTATAGTCAGATTAGTACTGTGTTTCCTTCCCCCTCCTGTGTTTCTTTGTACCACTAAACTCTGTTCTCCAATCCATGTTTATTTTCCCCATCCTGTACATCCCCAAAACAGCATAAAACATCGCAGACCTACTTCTGCTGTGAAGCAAACTGCAGGTTTAAAACCTTCCAGATTTGAATATAAGTGAAAATGCAACTCATCAATCCACATTTCCAGTCAGTTTCTATCCAGTTTCTGTGTTTTTTGCTCCCGTTACACTGTCTTAGCGTGATGTTTACAAGGATATACCAATCATTTGTCCAGTGTGCTTACAAAGATGTTAACATACCGGATGGTTATAATTAAACTCAGTGTGTTCCGATTGCTGAATTGCGGACTGTATACATCACAGGATGCTGAAACATGATAAATATGTTCATTAATCGGTGCGCTCACGTGGTATCCTGAAAAAAGGATAATAGTTCCACTGTCTAACACCAGGAGAAAATACGGCGCTCTAAGCGGTCACAATGTGAAATGTTTCCTGACTTGACGTCAGCGTGCTGTTTGTCACTTAGCGAAGGGTATTGATTTCCTCTGAGAAGTTAATCTTGGTGTAAAGGGTAAGAAACGTGATGTTTTCCGTACGACATGCAATTTCTGGTGACGAGGAACGAGAAGCACCGTGCACGGCTGGTACTTATTTTTTTTTTCCCAGAACGGCAGCAATAGTAGCGCAGAAGTACGGGAATATCGCCGACAGCTGCAAAGAGGTCCTATGCCAATAAATTTGCTAAACAATATGCTCTAAGAAATTTTAAGAAATAGTGAATTACATGGCACGCCTTCTCATAGCAGTTTTTATGAAGTTCCTGTAGCTACAGCTGACCGTGGAACACATGCTTCAAATTCTGCAGTCATTGCTCGAGCTGTGTCACGGTTATTGTCTCTCCCTTGGTCAACAGTTATAAAGATAGCGCATTTCTCAGTAGTATCCCAATAAAATTCTGAATGTGCGTCAAATGAAGCCCGAATATCGGCTACAACACCGTGACTTAGTCCTTCGTATTTTGGCACGCATGGAAATGAATGACTTGTGGCCGTGGAACATTCTTTGGACGGACGGGGCACACTGCACTCCGCACGGTGAAGTTAATGCACAGAACTGTCACATATGGAGCTCTAATCCGGCAGATGTTGCGCTGGAACATCTACTGTAATCAGCTTATGTGACTCCATTCTCGGCCCGTGTTTATTCGAAGAGACGATGCCTCGCGGGCTTCTTTGGTACACAGTGACATCTGAAACTTATAAAAACCTCCTTGTGCAAAACGTCATTACAGGATTGCAAGAACGCAGCTGCATCCATACCCTATTTTAATGCCAGATAAGACGACACCACATTTCGACTGCCAGGTGAATGATTTGCTTCGAGACACCTTAGGTAACGACCACATCACCTATAGGCAGTTTCAAAACGTGCGACCTTCCAGATCCCCCGACCTAAATCCATTTGTCTTCTGGTTGTAGGGGTATTTGAAAAATCGTGTCTGTCAGGTATGTATCTGGAATCTTACTCATCTGAAGGATAGCTCACTGATTACACTGCACACGCTTTGAGCAACTGCCGACCATGCTATGTTATGGATGCATCACGTTACTAAGTTGGAAGACCATACAGAACACAAGCTGTTGCTTGTGACAATGTCGTAATAAACATGTCAGAACCAACCATTATCATGTGTTTGATCGTTCCTTCCCTTTTCATACTTAGCGAGCGCAACGATTAATGAACATACCTACGACGTTTCAACAGTCTGCGATGTATACAGTCTGCGCTGTGGCACTCGAAACCCGGTCAGTTTAATTATAACCACACGCTACTATCATAATAAGTTATTTCATTATGGTTTGAAAGACACCAGTTGTTAGCCGACACACCTTTCATGACGTGTATTCGTCTGCGTGATGATAGACACCTGTCCGCCCAAGGATCTGTAGTCACCTGTCCGCTCGGGTAGTACATCTGTGCCAGCCGGTGCGGCCGAGCGGTTCTAGGCGCTACAGTCTGGAACTGCGCGATCGCTACGGTCGCAGGTACGAATCCAGCCTCTGGCATGGATGTGTGTGATGTCCTTAAGTTAGTTAGGTCTAAGTAGTTCTAAGTTCTAGGGCACTGATGACCTCAGCAGTTAAGTCCCATAGTGCTCAGAGCCATTTGAACCATTTTTTTAGTACATCTTTGGGTGAAAATTACAAGTTTTCGCCTGATGGATAGTACAAACTTTGACGTGAGCCAACCAGCAGGGGAGCTAGGCTGCAGAAATCGTTTTCATGAGGCCTCGTCGCCGTTACGTAAATACACTCTCTTCTTCCTGCTAATATGATTCGACATACCCATGTGACTAGTAGAGAGACATGGCTTGTGGTAGTGATGTGAGTTTATTCATTTGACTTCTTTGTGGATTATGGTGAGACTGTTGCTGCCTGTACACGTTTGCACTGAATTTATGTGATTGTACATTATGTGGCCTTTCATATCATTGAGTGTTAGACTTCTTTCAAAAAAAAAAAAAAACGGTTCAAATGGCTCTGAGCACTATGGGACTTAACTTCTGAGGTCATCATTCCCCTAGAACTTAGAACTACTTAAACCTAACTAACCTAAGAACATCACATACATCCCTGCCCGAGGCATTATTCTAACCTGCTACCGTAGCGGTCGCGCGGTTCGAGACTGTAGCGCCTAGAACCGCTCGGCCACTCTGGCCGGCTAGACTTCTTTCCGCGATATGTTTGGCAGATGTGTTTAACTTGGGAAATGTTAGCAGTTTCTCTGAACGCTAAGTTCCTTTAGACCGCACGAGGATCAATATCCATTTTGTATTTAGTGATTCAAGGTTTCAAGTGACTTATATCACTGCTGTTCTACTCATGAATTAATGTTTCAGGCGTTAACACTAACATGCGATGATTTTTTTCCCCTTCACTTGTACTCATATACTTGTCTGTGTATACCGCTCATACAATTTGGGATTTTTACTTGATTATTAGCACTTTCCCTGGTCTGGGATTTTTACTTGATTATTAGCACTTTCCCTGGTCTTTATTCAAGGTAGCTTTCCACGCGTTCTGTACCTCTATATGAATTCATTCTAGAACTACGTTCTCGAAATGTAGGACTTTCATTTTAGTTGTCTTTAAAGCCGCGGGTAAATGTTCTGAATTAAGCATAAATAGCAGTTTTATTAGATAAAATTTTCAGCCATGCAAGTAAATTAGTGCTGCCGTAGGACTTCGAAACATGACTCAGCGGACACGAAGACATCGGGAATATTTCTGTTGCCACACTAGCTCAGGACTTTCAGATTACTATTAGATACGATATATGGGACACAGGTTTGCTAAGACATGCGCATTGCATGGATTGTATACGGAATGATCAAAACGTTTGCCTTAGAAGGCCCTACAGTCAAGAATCGGTATGCCAATTGGGCAAAATTGCCGCGAGCGTTGAGGCGGTCACACCACCGACGCACCAGGCTGAAGATACCGGTTGGTTAAACATTGTATCTTGCTGCATGAAGAAGTCCACAACTTCCTGCTGCACACCCTCGTCCGACAGGAGCCGTCGACCCTTCAAGGCCCTGTTTTAGGGACCGAAGGGATGATGATCGCTTGGGGAGAGGTCAGGATATAGGACGGATGCTCTAGTGTTTCCCACCAGCATTCGCCGCCTGCAGCTATCCCCTGAAGGAACGTGTTGCGGCTCGTGTCTAATCGCGACCAGTACGAAACTTGACGCACCATTGCACAGTGGTGATTTTCGACAGACATCCTGCGGTGTACACGTTCTTCATTCTCCAATGGATGTCTGACAGGGTTTGTCCTTCGACGGTCAAGGAAAGAATAAGAACACGTTGGTTCTGTCTGGAAGCATCTGGTAGTATTGGCGCCATAGTTCACGTCTCAGCATTTACCGTATGGACGTCGGAAAAGCACGAATGCCGCACTGATTCCTTGCCTACATGTCGGTGCGTATACACCCGCATCGGAGCCGCGCTACGTTGCATATACGCTGCAGCAACGCTCTCATACTGAAACTTTTCGACCACCCCTTATATCAATACATGCAGTCCTTTAACATACATAGTTTGTAACTGTTTCAGACACACAATAAGGATTCTAATAACAGTTTTGTCTTCTTAATTCTGGTTAACGCCCTTTCCCCATCTTTCTTCATTATTTCGTTGTGCTTCACAAAGGTCCTTGCCAATGCCAAACGTAAATGATTTCAGTCAGATCGCATTTGTTCACTTATGTGTCACATTGAATATGAAGGGATCACACTTCAGAGCCAAACACCAGGTTTACAGACTCCTAAGTGTCCTCAGGTTAATGTATTGATAGTAGGGGAGGCTTTCACGTTGCTCACAGCCACAAATTTATTAAAAGAAGGTTACATAAGGGCAGGTGAACGAAAACGAAATACATGGGAGAAAAAGAAAGCAACCTTTTTATTATTTCAATAGGAGCTGCCATAACTGTTAATAAATTTATCTCACTGCGAGTCAAGGCGGGCAGTGCCTTCATGGTAGAATATTTGCGGTTGCCTAAGGAACTATGTTGTTCTCAGGAGAGCACCTCTTCATCTGAATCAGATCGACGGCCACGAACGTCTTCTTCCAGGGCTCCAAAAACATGGAAACTGCATGGGTGAGGGGGGGGGGGGGGGAGATCGGGAGTATGTGGAGGATGTGTAAGGCTTCCCAATGACGCTTGTCGCGTAATAAAAACAATCGGTACGCCAGCTCCGGGGAAGTCATGATGAACTTCTTCTTTGACTGCAAGGTCTGCTGTTCACTGATTTTGTGGAAAATGGCGCAATAAATAACGCACAGCAATACGTTGACACTTTTCAAAAATCGAAGCGCGCCATCAAGTCCAAACGTCAAGGTTGTTTCGGCTACGTTACAGACGTCTCGTTGGGAAGGCCTTACACGACCCCCATAGAGTCACGATCTCTCCCCAATCGGCTTCCATAATTTTTGGGCACAGAAGAAAGATATTCGTGGCTGAGTACAACCATGGTTCCGCAAACAAGCACAAACAATGATCGTGAAGGGACCGAGCGTCTTATCTCACACTGGGATAAATGTCTTAACAGTTTGGCGATCACTTTCGAAATAATAAACAATTTACTTACTCTTTCCCCACGTGTCTCGTTTTCTTTTGACTTTCCCTTACATTTTTCACCTTGGCTGCTGTTCACTCACTTCCATTTATATCACACAATTCGCTCATTTCGGCGATGTGTCATTTTCGAGTGATACTTATATCATCATAGCACCAGAAAATGGAATATCAACTAAATGAGCAGATGGTGTATTATAAATGACAGTGAATGTACAACTGCCAAGGTGAAATATGGAACTGTCCTTAATATTGTCTCAAAACGAGTTTATTTAACCTATCAACACCTTAAGATAACATATCAGGGTGACATCGGCACCATATTGAGCCTAGAACGTATGCACAATTACTTAAAAATTCTTGTGATATAACAGTATCGGGTGTAGCAACTATGTAACAGAAAAACAGCGAAGAAAAATAAAACACGGTGCATTTCGTGCAATGCAGACTTAGAGGGCCGGTATTTGCGCCCCATACGTAACAGGAGTCACAGATCGCATAAGCAAAGTACTAAGAAAACAAGTAATTGGCATAGTGTTAAAACAAACAATAAAGGTCCTTGGATATTTTAATATCGTAAAGGATCAACGTCCGCCAGTTGCCACAGCAGAATTACCTATTAAATCCCGTGCACATGTGCTCAAGTGTGGATAGTATCTACAAAAAGATGCATTATTAGCTAGCTTAAGGGAAACGAGTACAATATATTGTCGTCTAAGGGACACGGATAAATCAATAGTAGCAAACTGTGCACAGGGAACTACAAAATTTATTTCTCGGATATTAGTATTTCATCAAGGTCGAATGATTAGCATGACTGTAGACAGGCCACAGAAATTCAAAAGTATGAAAACAACTTTAACAGGAAAGAAGAAGGGTAGCATAAGGACAAGTTGTGAGCTGTATTGCTAAATAAAGCAAACAGTGTCAGTCATTCCCACTGCAAACTGCACGCCACCCATCGCGCATCTCAGCCTTCTCAGACAGTGATCTGACGACGTTTCGAGTCGGTCGTTGGCGAGCAAACAGATCAGATTTCTGAGCTTGTTTGAATCTGAAACTGCTACCCGAGAATTTGTAGCTGCTGATTAAGTCTCCAGCACTTGTAGACGAAATGTTAGCCAGTGAAATATGCCTTGGGCCACGATTTTATGCACATAAATCAAATATCACGAAGGATTGTCTGCTTCATTAATTAGGAGTTATGTATCGGTTGAGCCACCTGTAAATGAGACGGGGTGATAGTCAGAAGAGCAGAGGAATATGCGAGAGGAATAGAGCGGTTTGGGTGGCGACCAGCGTGGGATAGCACGTACCTGATTAGGCATACCAAAAGGGTGTACCCTGATTACGAACCAAGTACAGGTCATTCAGATGATAGAGTGCTAATCACAATGGTCAAGCTATCAATGCAGGCGCTTCGATTTGACGTTACGCAGACGGGCGCTGTATCATTTCTTCGTTCATAAAGTCAACCAGCGCCAAGAACTTTGTTGCTCTTATCGAGTCGTCGGACCGTGATCCACTCGCCAAGCCCCTTCTGGGCGCAGCTGGAGCCTCAGACCTGAAGAAAGACCCCAGAGAGTTAATTGCGTTGCTGTCGGCCCCGCCAGAGAAGGGATCAGTGGAAGTTGTCCCGCGCGTGAGCCAACTGCCAAAGACACGGCGGGCTACCCTCTGCACTCTGCGCGCCACAAATCTGCAGCGGCTGCCACTAACAAACATAGCTACGCTACCCTTCCGTCGCGACCCCACGTACAGACGAGATAGTATCAAATGTTCCAGAAATCTGAATTATACGCGAAATTTTACGAGTACACTGAAATCTACCTGTCTCCCCATACATGCTCCCTGAATTAATCTGGATGTGAAATACGTATAATGGAGGCGTTAAAGCTAACCTTAGGTCCAACTTTGAAAATCAGACTGAATTGAGACACTGCAATATCTTCTCGAATTCTGTCTGAATTCTCGGTAGTTATTGGGATGGTTTTCAGTTTAATTTAGAATCTGTATAACATTCAAACACTACTCCTCTGGAAATTATATAGTACTGAGATATTGATGTAAAGCAGATAATGTTTTATCTTTCATTTTATACGTACACTAAATTATAGAAATCTTTAAAGTTATGTAATGCGTTTCCCAGTCTTCAGTTGTTTTCCTAATTATGATTTCCTCCTTGCAGCTGTTCGTGTGTTCACTTTGTTTTCCTCTTCGGCTCCATAACCTTCCGCCTTCCATTGCACTGCAGTCTCCACAAGCTGGTTACACCACATCGGCCTGTTAACAGTACCATGGAAGTACTCACATCATACAGGATTTTAAGTTTTACTTGCGTAGGTTTGATACAGCTGAAGTCTATCGAATTCTGTAATGTTTCAGAGCTGTTTTTCCGATTTCTTCTATTCTCGACGTTTCAGTTCCATACTATGGTACCATTTTTTGGATGATGTTTTCCCGTACACTTATAATATTTTCCCTACACGTTAGATAATGTTGAGTAATTAGCGTCTCTTTCATTATTTATTTTTTCTCAGCTTTTTTCTAGGCTTGCCTGGTTCAGCAGTCATGCTCTGTACATTTTGACAAGCATCTTTTGGGTGTTCTCAGTTTTATTTGGACAAACCACCAATGTGTTTTGACTAGAGTTGCAGTCTTTCAAAGCTACATAAATGATGTAGTAAATGGCTGGATTACCGGTAGTATTGTCAGAATTAGTAGGGAAAGAAACATAAATGAATATGAAAGACAGAAAATGGGAGCCAATGACTTCACGTAGCTCTATTGTTTTGTTTGGTTATTTGTTTTGCACATAATTAGAAACGCATACCATTCAGCGTTAATGCATTGTGTATTTTATATACGTATAGAATTTATATTGCATTTTAGAAGTAAAAAAAATTAGTTAATCACTTAAATATACCGCTTTTATGTAACTAAAGCAATTACTTTTGATGCAGAACGTTCTTTCTGATTAAAGGCAGGAGTTTCCTGGTTTCCTGTAGTCATTGACAGACGCGGAAACAGTTTATGAATAGTTCGATGAAGTATTCAAGTATGAAGCGATTTTTGATGTATTTTTATTTTGCGTCATTATTTTACCTTTTTGTTGAGGAAATTGCGTTTTCTAGCGCAGTTTGATAAAGCTTTAGTTTTCTCTTTATTTTTACTGTAAAATGCCTCCGTTTCACGTCATAAATCAATAATTTTCGAACGAAACTGAATTAAACACTGACAATTTCATTTTTGCTGTAAATACTGTATATTCCTAAGTAGCAGACAGGAGCATTCGGTTTGAGGGGCCATGTCACGGATTGCGCGACCCCTCCCGCTGGAGGTTCGAGTCCTCCCTCGGGCATGAGTGTATGTGTTGTTCTTAGCATAAGTTAGTTTAAGTTAGTTTAAGGAGACACGTCCCTGAACGGTCTACGTTTTTAGCATTATCTTCACCCTCATTGTGAAACTGATCTATAAATGAGAGATAGCTCAAAACTCTTACACACAGTTAGGATCATTAGTCAAAGCATTTCCCAAAAAATCATTGAGATATTTATTATATTTTGGTACTGACAACAATATTTACAATAGTATAAAGAACGGACCACTATTTCACTGCGGTACCATTTTCTTTGGAACCACTGACTGCACAGTTTGGAAAAAGAGTCAGAGTACAGAGAGCATTTACATTAGTGTTTTGTGCTTCCAATTTCCGTCCCTGATGCTGATCTTTGAAAAAGACAAGTAATTTATTTTACTATAACAAAAATATTTAAAAATGTAGCTCAAATATCACAGACATCATCATCATGTTCGAAATTTTTCAGGAAATAGTAGGCAAGGGAGAGAGAGGCGGTCGTTCTAAATATCTGTACCAATTTTAGTGAGTTAAACATCAGTCATTTAGGAGAAAAGTGTACCTGAATGATGAAAATTCAAGTTTTCAGCAAATCGCAAAAGAAGATTTACAGATTTATTAACTTACGACTACGCTCGTTTTGAGCATTCCATCTCATACTCCAGTTGTCCCCCTGTATCCTTATCCTCCATACTCTTTTTCATCATTCATTTCTTTATCCTTGGCTCCTTGGTAGCAGCTGTCTCTGCTTCAATTACACGCCGCTTATCAATAGCAGTTAGAGCTGAAGCCATATTCCTTCCCGTCTGGATGTTTAATTTCTTCATCCAACATAACGTCCAGAAAAGTGACGAACGAACGACAGCTTACTATCCATGGCAGTGAACGATCGGTTATGACCTACGTTATTCAGTAATTATCTACTGAAAGCTAGATGACTGTTATCCCCCATTAAACGTACTCATCAAAGGTTCTGTGTAGCTTCCCTATTGTCCTCAAGATGAAAATTAAGTCGATGAAATCGAAGATCTGATACAGTGGAGAAGAATCAAATGGAATTCAAGTGGGTAACAAATACAAATAAAACAGTCCAGGATGGATTTCAAAAGTGACAGAAATTTTTGGGTCGCTGTGTTGACTTCCAACGGTACTACGAAGGTAATGGTGCACAATACGATCTAGATAAGACGAAATAATTTTAATTAATGTATTTCAGGATCTTTTGGATACTGCTACGTACATTCCCTCATAGAAACATTAGGGACCAAAACAGAAGGTATTTCGCATAAGGGCAAATTAATAAAGGCCAAGTAAGTGATTAAAGCTGCATTGTTATTGAAGGTTACGAGGAGCAAAATCACATAAAATTATGCTAGCCCACCTTTCCTGCTGGTGACGGTAGTCCGGTTCCACAAGGGAACTGTTAAGAGTGCATGTACGTGTAGAATCAAATATTGTACGAGGAGCCAGTTTCGATGTAAGCATTGCGTAATTTGTTGTAGAACATTGTGAACTCTTCTCGCTTCAGCTCCTATAATTTCATGAAGTTCTGACTGGTGGTGCCGCCTTACGTAGCCTTCAAAATGGCGTCCGCAACGGAGGTGCGTTCCTACCAGAGAGCTGTGACTGAGTTTTTGGCTGAAAACAAGATCATCGCATACATTCATAGGACCTTGCATAACGTCTACGGAGACCTGGTAGTGTACAAAAGCACGGTGAGTCGATGTGCGAGGCTTCTGACATCATCGCAATTAGGTCGCTCGCTCGCCGACCTACTCAGCTGTGACTCACGCATTGTTGGAACATGCCGATATTCTCATTCATTGTGACCCGAAGATCCAATTAAAGACCTCGCTGCACAACTGGACGTCTCTGCTAGTAGTGCTGACAAACTCGTCCACCAGTTGCAGTACTCAAAGGTGTGTTCCCGCTGGGTTCCTCGAAGCCTAACAGAAGACCATAAACAGAAATTAAGGACCATCTGCGCGGAATTCCTTACACGTTACGAGGATGATCATGATATTTTTGTTGAACATAGAGACAGTTGAAGAAGTATGGGTTCATCACTTCGAACACCAAACAAAAGGGCAGTCCATGGAGTGGCTGCAACCTCAGCTAGTAAAGTCATGGCGACGGGCTTCTGGGACTCTTAAGCTGGTATTCTGTCTGACGTCCTCCGTCGTGGTGCAGCGATTAACTCTGAAGTGTATTGTGCTATCCTTCAAGAAACTGAAGAAACGACTTCAGTGTGTTCGTCGCCACAAAATGCAAACGAACTTCTCCGTGATGGCGCATGTCTGCGCATCCGAGAGGAGCTCACAAAACTTCACTGGACTGTTCTTCGTCATTCACCCTACATCACGGATTTCGCACCTTCCGACTTCCATCTGTCTTGCCCGGTGAAGGATGCACTCTGCGGGAAGCAGTACTTGGATGGTGGGGATGTTACTGATGCGGCAAGACGTTGGCTGCGGCGTCGACCGGTAGAGTGATACCATGCAGGCACACAGACCTTCCCAGTAAAGTCGCGTAAGGACGTCTCATGGAACGGAGATTATGTTGAAAATCAGGTCAGCCAAAAGAGAGGAGAATAACAACGATGGTACTGAACAGAAGCTGCGTATGTAAAAAAATATTCCGTTTTACAGGAGAGCGAGAAAACATTGTTAAATTCTCGATATCAAACAAATGTAAAATTATTATCATTATAATACATTTAATTAATAACATATTCAACAAAAAAGATTGAAAAACCGATGCCAAGCCATACATTAAATAAAAGTTGACATACGATGCAGTATGAACAAGCTGACATACAAGTTTGCAGTTCAATACCAACGATTTGGTATGCTGAAATCCTGAATAAAACCAAACCACTCTCAGAAAAAAATGTGTTGCATGAATTATCGAATGCCCCCCGTACATTGTTCATTTTTGTACGAGTAGCTCCCTTTGACACAAACTAAACTTCTGAAAGTTACCTAAATTTTAAAGCGCCACAGATATTTAGGATTTAGTGCGACTGCAGAGAGCGCTTGCCGCGCCCTAGTGCGACCATCTTCGCTCTCTGCAGCCCGCCAGCCGAGTCCCCGAGCCGTTCACTATTGTTTAAACTCGGGCCAGCTCGAGTAACGTATTTCGTTACTACAGACATTATAACTGACTCAAATTCAGGTGTTACCAGTGTTAGATGTAAAGCTTCGATATGAAATTATGGCGGATATTACCTTGCTTCTCCGTCACTATTATTATTTTGTAATTCACTCGTCTGAAGCGTGTCTTCGCACGCTTTTTGCACCTCAAATCTCCTAGGATTTAAAAAGGGGTAAGAAAACGCTGATGTTACATATAGTGGGAATGAGTGAAATGAGGCGGCAGGAAGAACAGGAAGTATGGTCAGTATATGTTTATCAACACTAAATCACACAGGGGCAGTACGGGAGTGAGTCTAGTCATGAATAACAAAACAGGAATGCGGGTAAGCTGCTACGAACAGCTTAGTGAAAACGCTATAGTAGCCAAAGTAGGCACGAAGTTGCTGTATCATCCGAATAAGACACAGCCAGCGCAATAGCATTACAGGCGCAAAGATGCGAGCTGGTGCCATTTCCATAGAGACTCTCCACTTGCGCGAGTTCCACCACCGCCACGGGTGGCGCTGATGATGAAGATATCGACTTCGCCTCTGGCAATTGCCCCGAGTAGAATTCGCCAATGACCGGACGACAACGGACAGAAGCCTACTCTGAAGCCAGAAGAACAGCCCTCAGTCACTTGGCTATAGATCATAGTTCAGGGCTGACTTAGACGGGGAAAGTCGTTTCATCAGTCCCCTAGAACTTAGAACTACTTAAACCTAACTAACCTAAGGACATCACACGCATCCATGCCCGAGGCAGAATTCGAACCTGCGACCGTAGCGGTCGCGGAGCTCCAGACTGTAGCGCCTAGAACCGCTCGGCCACTCCGGCTGGCACAGACAGTTGTTGTTATTGCATTTGCTATGTACTGCGACGTTTACATACGACTACTTGCACTTAGCCCTTGAGGCCTTTTTTTCTGGTATTATATAAGAAGCAGTGTGGCAGACCTCCTTATTCAACAAGTCACAAAGATAACTAAACTTTTTTTATTAATTTGTGTGGCTCTGTTACTAATGGATTGTTGGAGAACCTTCGTTCTCCTATCCTGTTACCTGACCCTGGGGCAGGGAGAAATTGCCTTAGCGGTGTACTGCACCAAAACCCATTTCACGAACTCACAAACTCGGCCTCCACAGCAGTAGCCTTTACAAAACTGGCGACGAGTGTTTACAAACGAAGTGAGCTCCCATCACAGTAATACAATCTTATATCCCTACTAGCTAATGATATGATGAAGAGATTCTTTCAATCTATGATGAGATAAAATAAATTATTCAGACAGTTAAGGGAGGCGAAAATTTGTAATGGCAGACTGGAATTCGACATTAGGTGAAAGAACGGAAGGAGAAAGAGTAGGAAAACACAGAATGGAGGACGAAATGGAATGGGAATGTAACTGACAGCATTCTGCACGGAAAATAATTTAATCATTGAGAGCACTTGTTTCATGAATCATGACAGAATGTTGTATACGTGGAAGAGACCGGGAGACACTGAAAGGTTTCAGATTCATGATACAAGGTAAGAGAGAGATGTATAAACCAGGTTTTAAGCTGGAAGACATATACAGAAGCGGTTAAGGAATCTGGCCATAATTTATTGGTTGTTAACTGCATATTAGAACTTAACATATTGCAAAATTTGCAGGAAACTTAAGTGTTCGGACCTGGATTAATTGGAAGAGGTTGTTGAGAATTTGAAGGGGGCATTAGGAAATAATTGATTGAAACAAGTGAAATGAAAAAGTAGAAAACGAATGGATGGCATTGAAAGATGAAATGGTTAGGGCAGCAGAGGATGAAAGAGGCAAAAAGACAAGGCCAAGTAAAAGTCCTTGGATAACACACAACGAGTTAAGTTTAACTGACGAAAGGGAACAAAAACTCGTAAAACTGCAGCAAAAGAAGTTGTAAAAAGGAAATATAGAGGTTTAAGTGAACAGAATGACAGAATATGTAAAATGACTGAGAGGAATGGCTAGAGGACAAACACAAACCTGTAGAAACAAGTATAACTTAGGAAAATGTAGGTGGTACCAGTAGGAAAATTAAGGACACCTTTAGAGAAAACAGAACCAACTGTATGAATATCAAGACTTCACATGATAAAACAGAACTAAGTCTAACACTGGAGATGGTAACTCCTGAATTTGGGTCAGTGATAGTGTCTGTAGTAATAAAAGACCTTACGCGCTCTGACCCGACGTTAAACAGTAGCGGTGACATTCGCTTGCGTGGGCGACTCCGCCTTGGACTGCAGACGGCTTGGGGTTCCGGCTGGCGGGCTTCGGAGAGCGAAGATCGTCGCACAGGGGACGTGGCAAGCGCTCCCTACAGTCGCAGTAAATCTTAAATATCTGTAGCGCGTTAAAATTTAGGTAGCATTCAGAAGTTAATTTGTGTCGAAGTGAGCTAAAAAAATGAACAATGACCGAAAATATATAGCGTGTCTATGTAAGGGAATGTAATTTGAGAACAATTGTGTAGAAAGAAAAGTGAAAGTATATGAAAATGAGATAGGAGGTATCATATTGCCAGAAGAATTCGAGAGTACTTAAAGATCTATGAAGAAACAAGGCACTTGCAGTAAACATTCCCATGAAATTGTTTACATCCTTGGGAGAGCAAACCATGACAAAGTTATTCCATCTTGCGCGCATTGTACTTTTTTATTTTACGTGCCCAGAACACCAAATTATTACAGTATTAGTAAACAGAGTTTAACACACAAAAATAATCAGTTACAGAGAAATTCAGTAAAATAAAGACAGAAGACAATGAAAATAAGAATACAATGATTAATGTATACAACAACAATTTATAACACATAGACAGAAAGATGATTACCCGCCAGGATAGCCGAGAGCGCTAACGCGCTGCTTCCTGGAATCGGGTACGCGCGCCGGCCCCAGATCGAATCCGGCTGGTGGATTGACGACGATGGCCGGTATGCCAGCCAGCCTGGATGTGGTTTTTAGGCGGTTTTCCACGTCCTAGTAAGTGAATACCGGGCTGGTCCCCACGTCCCGTCTCAGTTACACGACTCGCAGACATCTGCAACTCATTCACCCTTTTTCACGATTTACACTAGACGCAGACAGCTGGGGTACACTACTTCCGTCCTGGGGGGTATGGGGTGGCGGCAGGAAGGGCATCCGGCCACCCCTTATAATTAACCATGTCAATTACGTACTTAATCCTGCCGACCCTGTGCACAATGTAGGATAAAGGCGGTAGCAAAAGAAAGAAGACTGAAAGATGATTCTTTTAATATTCTGTGGTGAGCTCACTAATCGGCCGTCTTGACTGCGGTTTTGCTAGCTGTAAATCACCGGTAGTGCATGAAATCGGCAGGATCCACCAGACTGGCAGCTGTTGTTGGTCTACAGGTCACCACCACTGGCAGATTTCATCCACAATGTTGAAACCCCATATCCTGAAGTTGACTATGCATCGTGGCGCCACATTCTCAGTCTTTTCAGCGTCTTCCATATCACATAAGGTAGCTGCGAGCCTCTGACAGGTCCCTCCTTGACATTCGTTTGGTGTCCCACTTCCCGAGTCCCGGGAGACGGATTGCTGTAGTTGTCGGAGTGATGCTCTTTCTTGGCCAGATTCTTGGTCGTTGAGCCTTGTGTAAAGACAAGGAATATCTGGGAATACCAAGAGGAATTCTAGCGGCAGATGCTTCCACCACCAGGACCAAAAAGGATAAAGGCTATTTTCAAACCCAGCCCTTAGAATAGTACTTGGTGTGCAAGATACGTGATATTGGGGAAATACCCTCAGACTTACCAAACCATAAGTTTAATTCGTCATGGTTGTAGATCGTGCGAGGTGGAGCAGTGGTTAGCACACAGGACTCACATTCAGGAGGACGATGGTTCAAACCCGCGTCCGGCCATCCTTATTTAAGTTTTCCGTGATTTCTATAAATCGCTCCAGGCAAATGCCGGGATGATTCCTTTGAAAGGGTACGACCGGCTACCTTCCCTAATCCGATGGGACCTATGACCCCGCTGACTTCCCCAAATCAGCAAACCAACCATTGTTGTAAAATGCAGACAGAAATTATTGGTAGAAGAATGGAAAAACTAGTTGAGGCCGACCTGAGAGAAGATCATTTTGGGTTCTGGAGAGACGTAGGAACACGCTAGACATACTGAGACATACTAAGATAGAGTAACGAATGGCCAAATTACGATCGTAGCATTTGTAGTTTTAGAGAAACCTTTTGAAAAGTTTGCTGGAATACATTATTTGAAATTCTGAAAGTAGCAGAGATGAAATACATTGAACGAAAGGTTATTTACTACTTGTACACAAAAGAGAGTGCAGTCATCAGAATCTAAGGGCATGAAATGGAAGCAGGGATTGAGAATGAAGTACGACACAAACTTAGCCTACTCATGATATCATTCAATTTGTACATCAAGCAAACTGAGACGGGTATCAGCGAAACTTTGAAAGAGGTTCAGTATTCATGGAACACATACTAAAACTTTCACGTTTTGTTGATGACATCGTAATTCTGTTACAGTCGTTAAAGAACTTGGAAAAATAGTTGAACGGAATGCTACTGACTTGAAAAGAGGATTGAAGGTTAAAGCAAACCTTAATAAAACAGACACAATGGAATGTAGTCGAATTAAATCAGGTGACAGTGGATAAATAAAATTAGTTAATAAGACAAAAAGTGTTAGACGAATTTTGCTATTTTGTAACAATAACTGAAGTTGAACTAAGCAGAGCGTATGAAAATTCACAAGTGCTGGAAAAGCATTTATGAAGAAAGAGAAATTTGCTAATATCTAATACCAATTTAATGAGGAGTTACTGAACCGAAATTGGAAAAATAAAAATTTCTGGCACAACTCGATTAAAAAAGAGATCATTTGAGAGCAGACATCCTGAGGCATCAAGGTGTAGTAATTTGGTAATAGAACGAAGATTGAGGGATAAAAATTTTAGAGGGAAACCAGTGCTCGAATGCAGTTGTGTTTTTTGTTTTTTTGTTTTTTGTTTTTGTTTTTACAAATACGTGTGAAATCTTTTTGGACTTAACTGCTAAGCTTTCACACTACTTAACCTAAATTATCCTAAGTACAAACACACACACCCATGCCCGAGGGAGCACTCGAACCTCCGCCGGGACCAGCCACACAGTCCATGACTGTAGCGCCGAGACCGCTCGGCTAATCCCGAGCGACTCGAATGCAGTACCCAATCTCTTGAGGACATAAGCTGCAGCAGGTAGAGATGAAGAGGTCCGCACAGGATGGAGTAGCGTGGCGAGTTGCGTCAAACCTGTCTGGACTCAAAGCACAACAAAATGTTGATATGTTACAATAATTCGTTGTTTAATTTACAAAGAAAACGAGCCCCCAATGGCAGACTCTCAAATCCACAAATCCATAACTTCCCTTGGATATACGTACGTTGTGGGCGTTAGTTTGTCCATAATCGCAGAATCACAGCCTCATTTTATGCTGGATATAATGTTTGAGTTTGTATATAACAAATAAAAGCTTTGCGTAATGTTCTTTTATTGCTAAAAGTAAAACAAAAATATCGTGCTCCGGTCCTATGTGGTCTTGTCATCCTGTTAGCATTACAAAACATAATGAAATCGAGTCTTGGAAATCAGTAGCCTAATAAAACGAATTTTCTCCAGTACTGTCCACAACTGCTGACTTTCAGCTACGGCGACTTCGCTAATTGTGATGTCTTGTGACATAATTTCTATGGCGCCAAACAAGATCTAAATCATGATTACTAAGTGCCTTATAAATGAAATGAATATTTCTACTGGTTTCAAAGACCCTGAAGGCCAGTTTCTCATATGATTCAGTGGACAAAAATAGCATTCTCTTCCTTCACAGTTCTCCGGCTGTGTTTGCCTGCAAATTATGTTGATTGAACCAGTTGAATTCGACATAGAAGGGATAAAAACATTCAGATATGAAAATCAATACAAAATTGTCAAAATGAAAGCAACACGGGTGTGTTTTATGTATACGTATCGAAACACTGCATTTTAACCAGAGATTACAAATACTTGGGGCCTGGGCAATGTATCTCGTAAATTACGAATATACACTCCTGGAAATTGAAATAAGAACACCGTGAATTCATTGTCCCAGGAAGGGCAAACTTTATTGACACATTCCTGGGGTCAGATACATCACATGATCACGCTGACAGAACCACAGGCACATAGACACAGGCAACAGAGCATGCACAATGTCGGCACTAGTACAGTGTATATCCACCTTTCGCAGCAATGCAGGCTGCTATTCTCCCATGGAGACGACCGTAGAGATGCTGGATGTAGTCCTGTGGAACGGCTTGCCATGCCATTTCCACCTGGCGCCTCAGTTGGACCAGCGTTCGTGCTGGACGTGCAGACCGCGTGAGACGACGCTTCATCCAGTCCCAAACATGCTCAATGGGGGACAGATCCGGAGATCTTGCTGGCCAGGGTAGGTGACTTACACCTTCTAGAGCACGTTGGGTGGCACGGGATACATGCGGACGTGCATTGTCCTGTTGGAACAGCACGTTCCCTTGCCGGTCTAGGAATGGTAGAACGATGGGTCCGATGACGGTTTGGATGTACCGTGCACTATTCAGTGTCCCCTCGACGATCACCAGTGGTGTACGGCCAGTGTAGGAGATCGCTCCCCACACCATGATGCCGGGTGTTGGCCCTGTGTGCCTCGGTCGTATGCAGTCCAGATTGTGGCGCTCACCTGCACGGCGCCAAACACGCATACGACCATCATTGGCACCAAGGCAGAAGCGACTCTCATCGCTGAAGACGACACGTCTCCATTCGTCCCTCCATTCACGCCTGTCGCGACACCACTGGAGGCGGGCTGCACGATGTTGGGGCGTGAGCGGAAGACGGCCTAACGGTGTGCGGGACCGTAGCCCAGCTTCATGGAGACGGTTGCGAATGGTCCTCGCCGATACCCCAGGAGCAACAGTGTCCCTAATTTGCAGGGAAGTGGCGGTGCGGTCCCCTACGGCACTGCGTAGGATCCTACGGTCTTGGCGTGCATCCGTGCGTCGCTGCGGTCCGGTCCCAGGTCGACGGGCACGTGCACCCTCCGCCGACCATTGGCGCCAACATTGATGTACTGTGGAGACCTCACGCCCCACGTGTTGAGCAATTCGGCGGTACGTCCACCCGGCCTCCCGCATGCCCACTATACGCCCTCGCTCAAAGTCCGTCAACTGCACATACGGTTCACGTCCACGCTGTCGCGGCATGCTACCAGTGTTAAAGACTGCGATGGAGCTCCGTATGCCACGGCAAACTGACTGACACTGACGGCGGCGGTGCACAAATGCTGCGCAGCTAGCGCCATTCGACGGCCAACACCGCGGTTCCTGGTGTGTCCGCTGTGCCGTGCGTGTGATCATTGCTTGTACAGCCGTCTCGCAGTGTCCGGAGCAAGTATGGTGGTCTGACACACCGGTGTCAATGTGTTCTTTTTTCCATTTCCAGGAGTGTATTTATATCAATGTTTTAATTTGTCAACACTAATTGCAACTTCGCCGTTTGTATGAAATAACTGACCTGTATCGACGTATTTCGACCTTGTACGTCCACTTTCATACTCCAGGCAGTTAAGAATAGCTTTTACAGACACTATAGAAAAGGAAGTTGACCAATTTTCCCATATCATTCTACCCAAGATTAATTCATGGTAGGTAACCCTGACAAAACCTATTACATCACTGCGAATGAGTGATGGTACTGACTACCAATACATGATACTAAAACAGGAGATATTTCTAAAAGAGGAACCAAATTTGTCAACATAACCACACGAAGGCAACTGGTAAAGTAAATACAGCTAAAGAGATCGATATGGAAAGAGGCAATCACAGGGTATTTTATGTTACAGCAGAACCAACTTTCATGATGCAAAAATTTAGATTGCGAAGGACAAAGGCCTTCCTTCTGAAAGAACCTGTTAGGAATAGAATGAGTGAATTATTATGCAATGTCTCGCGACATAGTTTGTTAGATATCGGCCCGTAGGCAATCTCCTTTGGGGACTGATCATATTTCCTAAATATTCTACCAATAAACCGAAGTTTGCCACATGCTTTGGTTATGACTGACTCTATATGATTGTTCCAGTTCATATAGCTGCAAACTGGCACAACTAGGTGTTTGTATGAGTTGTCCAATTCCAGATGGAACTCGTTGATATTGTATACATTTAATAACACTTTTCTTGTCTTGTGAACCACATAATTTTAATTTCTGAATATTTAAAGCAAGTTTCCATTCCGTGCACACCTGTGAAATTTTATCACGATATGACAATATTCGTTCCGCTTTTTTGAGACAATACTTCATTGTAAATAAATGCAACGTCTTCGAAATGTCTGATGTTACTGTTCATATTGTTTGCAGCGTCTTCAACATTCAAATGTACGGAAAATGTCCGAACATACTTCCCTGGGGTACATCTGAAGTCACTTCTATTTCTCTGGATGACTCCCCATCTAAGATAACAACCTACGTCGTCCCTAGCCAGAAATCCTCATTCCAGTCACAATTTACGCTTGATATCCCATAGGATCGTACATTCGATAATAAGTGTAGTTGGTATACTGAGACAACCAAGAAATACTCCATCTACCAGAGTGCGTTGATCCACAACCCTCAGGATGTCATGTGAGAAAAACGTGAGTTGGGTTTCACATGATCGATGTTTTTGTAATACATGCTAGTTGGCAGGGAGGCGGTCATTCTGCTCGAGATACTTCATCATGTTTGAGCTCAGAATATTTTAAAGTTTAGAACAAATGGATATCACAGGTATCGGACGGTAGTTTTGTGGATGACGTCTGCCACCCTTGTTTTAGGTGGATGCGACTTGTGCTTTCTTCAAACTAATGGGCACAGTTTTTTGTTCAAGGGATCTAACTAAGAAAGGGGCTAACTCACGTGAACCTTCAATATACAATTTGGTAAGGATTCCATCGGACCCTGGAGCATCGTGCAGTTCTAGTGATTTCAGCAGTTTCTTAACAGCACTATCACTAATATCTTTCTCACTAACCTTTATGCGAATATTATACTGGAGTGATACTCCTGATTTTCCTGTGTAAAGGAACATATAAAGTCAGAGTTCAGAATTTCTCCTTGTGCTTTGCTATTCTCAGTTTCAGTTCCTGCCTCGTTCATGAGTGTCTGTAAACTAACTTTGGTGCCACTGATAATATCTACATTCTAACACATGTTATTTTAATTTTCTGAAAGGAATTTCGACAATATTCTGCTACAGTAGTCACTGAACGTCTTAAGTATTGTCTGTTTGGCAGCCAAATTTGTTTCATTCCACGTCTCTCTATCTACAGCCCGATGCTTTGTTGCAACGTAGAATAGTAAGGGATTCGAAGGTACAAATTTTTATTAACACTGATTTGCGTTGGCATAGGCAGTAACAAGTTAAGCAAGAGATAGAAGCTGAAGCAGGAAGCGTACTAGTATGTTGTAAGTGATTCAGGCCTTTGACGACATCTGCAGAGTAAGAAACAAGCATTCAGGAGAAAGAAAACTATGACAGAAAACCAAAGCAAGAGAGAAACATATGTCAGCTGTAAGACATAGTACAAGAAACTCTGTCGCTAGCAAAAGACGACATAGAAAGGACCCGATACAGCCTGTTCAGTGAATATGACAGAATATGGAGGACGCATGAATTAATTACAAACCAAGCGTCACATCATACCCTCACACTAGCTCCGTTTAATTACTCTCGTCAGGTGATCACTGGGACTGGTGGCATTCACAGTCATAGCACTCAATGATTACGATTCTGCAGTGAATCTATGTTCTACATGCTCCAGCACAGTCTATTATCTAGCCGAAGGTGTACTCGAAATTACGCGCTTCACCAGATGAGCCTCATGCTGCTCACCGCCTACCACCTACTAGTGGAGAAAGTGACTTCCCACTACACCACATCAGAGAGCGCTGCCAGCACAGAACGCAGATGTCAGAAATAGAGCGTCTTAGGGTCCGTTCCTGTTCAAGACCCAGACACTTCTGGGTGCTGAAACTTATCAGGCCGATGGGAAGGAGACCTACTGACCACACAACTACCGACGTCAGGAACATCGCTGATGGGTCATCAAGTGTAATTGTAGAATTTGGAGAGGGACCAACAGCCAATGCGAGACAAAACTTCCGAGCTTTACACAGCTCTCGTCTGCCAACTGGTAACCTGCTGCAGCGCCTAGGCCACTAACACCATTGCACGGGAGTGCAGACGCTAAGCTGACTAAACAAACGTCCGCAAGAATACATGCAGCTGAATGAAGCATAAGCTGAAGCTGCTGCAGGACAGCAACGGACTGTAAACACAGTGTATAAATGATTGGAATTTAATAATGTTTTAGTAGTGTCGAAGACACTTCACAGGTTCGCAACTGCCATCTAGACTTCACACAGGGGTGACTCCACTCAGCCCCCCTGGATCACTTACTAAGCACTTCTCTCTGTACAACTGAAAGAAAATCGGACCTCGGTCACTAATTTTGACAAATTAACCTGGTTTCGACACTGCTATGAGCGTCTTCCCCAGAATTTAAATCAAAGAATGGTCTATATTCTATAACATGGTCACAGAATTATGAGTAAAGACGTATGATAGAGTATAAGAACGCAATCGTCGTGAAAGACGTACTTTATCATACGTTTTTAGTCATAATTCTGTGACCATGTTATAGAATATAGACCATTCTTTGGTTTAAATTCTGGGGAAGACACTCCTAGCAGTGTCGAAATCAGGTTAATTTGTTAAAAATAGTAACCGAGGGCCGATTTTCGTTCAATTTTAACTATTCACGGTCTCTGAACGTGCCGCCATGTACAAGATATTGAGTTTTCTCTGTGTCCTTAGAGGTTTCTTTACTGTGACTGTATATGATGGGAGGTCCTTCCCATCGGGGTTTGTTTTACTAAGTACTATGACGTACATTGTGAACTGATAATTAAACCCGAATCACATTTCTTCTGCTGCTCGTTTCCATTAGTGTGATAAGATTCACACTGAAACTTCCTGGCAGATTAAAACTGTGTGCCCGACCGAGACTCGATCTCGGGACCTTTGCCTTTCGCGGGCAAGTGCTCTACCAACTGAGCTACCGAAGCACGACTCACGCCCGGTACTCACAGCTTTACTTCTGCCAGTACCTCGTCTCCTACCTACGAGGTACTGGCAGAAGTAAAGCTGTGAGTACCGGGCGTGAGTCGTGCTTCGGTAGCTCAGTTGGTAGAGCACTTGCCCGCGAAAGGCAAAGGTCCCGAGTTCGAGTCTCGGTCGGGCACACAGTTTTAATCTGCCAGGAAGTTTCATATCAGCGCACACTCCGCTGCAGAGTGAAAATCTCATTCTGGAAGATTCACACTCATTGGACTCTTCGAGAAACGATATGGGCACTTCCAACGGATGAGAAGTCTGAGGTCGCAGTGTTACTGGCCTTCGCCTGGCGCCAACAGTGCGACGAAAAACAACTGGCCGAGTTACGACTCCGCAGTAAACACCGCGCAGTCATCGGCGCAGCTCATCCAGATTGCATCTGGGCTAGGAGCGCGGCAGAAGGCGGAAGTCGCCTAGTCGTCCATTAGGCGGGCGTAGCTCGTCACCCGGCATAGCCTCGGCCCGCGGCGGTATCTGGCATCGTTCCCCGGCCAGTCCCACGCGCCTGTCCCGAGTTACGGCGGTGCCTGCGGGTCGCGGGATCTCGCAGAAGCCGCGCCGCGCTGCGCTGAGCTGCGATGGCGAGGCGTACACAAGCACCGCGCGCGCCAGGCGAGCCGCGAACGTCGGCACCGATAAGGAGGACGACGCGGCAATTACCGACATCCGCCGCGCGGGCGCGATTATCATACGGGAATCATTAAAAGGCCGCCAGCTGCCGCCCGGCCTAATGGCGCTTTTATGGTGATGAGACCATCCGCCGAGGCGAGCGCCCTCCGCTGCAACAGTCCCGCCGACTCCCAGCGAATTTAATTTTCCTCGGAAAGTAAGAAAGAATGACGGTACTCGAGGCTCGCAAGCAATCGAGATAGGTAGAATGTGTCCTGCGTACAGCTGTACGTCAGAATTAGTACTCTGAAAATAGCACTTCCTTGTGTTTTGGAGAGCTCATAGTGCGGCAGATTCAATTTTGCTATTGTTATTCTACTCCACTCGCAAATGGTATGTGGGAGAAACGGCTGTCGATAATCCTTCGTGTAAGCCTGAATTCCTGTATCTTAATCATCAACATTCTTACGTTAGACGTGGGATGGAGAACATAATATATTTCACTTACATCTACACCAACATCGACATGGGGTCATATATATGTTTATTTTATCTAGAAATGAAACAGAAAAATATACCAATTAAACGATGTTTAGTTACCAGAAGGCTGTTGACCAGCACGACAAAGAACTGAACCACGTTATTTTTTGGGGGTTATTCCTTTCTTCTCCTCAAGACCTGTTCAAAAAGTATCACTGTGTATCGTACAAGTAAATATGATTTTATTTAAAAAAGGGCAGAAAACTGTGTTTCATTCTCCTATATTTGCACACAGTGATGTAACTGGTCCGTTGTGACAAAATGATGGCTTCGTCGGTCTGCTTGGACCTGTATATACAGTGTGAACCACCGATCGTGACTGGGTCAAATATCTCACGAAATAAGCGTCAAACGAAAAAACTACAAAGAACGAAACTTGTCTAGTTAGAAGGGGGAAACCAGATAGCGCTATGCTTGGCCCGCTAGATGGCGCTGCCATAGGTCAAACGGATATCAACTGCGTTTTCTTAAAGACGAACCCCCATTTTTATTACATATTCGTGTAGTACGTAAAGAAATATGAATGTTTTAGTTGGACCGCTTTTTTCGCTTTGTGATAGAAGGCGCTGCAATAGTCACAAACATATGGCTCACAATTTTAGAAGAACAGTTGGTAACAGGAAGGTTCTTTAAATTAAAATACAGAACGTCGGTATGTTTGAACATTTTATTTCGGTTGTTCCAATATGATACATGTACCTTTGTGAACTTATCATTTCTGAGAACGCATGCTGTTAGAGCGTGATTACCTGTAAATACCACATTAATGCAATAAATGCTCAAAATGATGTCCGTCAATGTCAATGCACTTGGCAATACGTGTAACGACATTCCTCTCGACACCGACGCTTTTGAGATTCACGATTCTCACGCAATTTGTCTGCTACTGATGTGCGGATTAGCCGGGACAGCAGCTAAAACACCTACTTGGGCATCATCATTTGTTGCAGGTCGTGGTTCACGTTTCACATGTGGCTGAACACTTCTTGTTTCCTTACAAAACGTAACTATCCGGTGAACGGTCCTGGCACTTGGATGATGTCGTTCAGGATACCGAGCAGCATACATAGCACACGCCCGTTTGGTATTTTGATCACAATAGCCATACATCAACTCGATATCGACCTTTTCCACAATTGGTAAACGGTCAATTTTAACAAGGATAATGTATCACGAAGCAAATACCGTCCGCACTGGCGGAATGTTACATGATACCAGGTACTGATACGTCTGTGACTATTACAGCGCCATCTATCACAAAGCGAAAAAACTGGTCCAAATAAAACATTCATATTTCTTTACGTACTACACGAATATGTAATAAAAACAGGGGTACCTACTTTTAAAAAAACGCAGTTGGTATTCGTTTCACCTATGGCAGCGCCATCTAGCGGGCCAACCATAGCGCCATCTGGTTTCCCCCTTCAAGCAGGACGAGTTTCGTTCTTTGTAGTTTTTTCGTTTGAGGCTTACTTCGTGAGATATTTGGCCCGGTCACTGTCAATGGACCACCCTATATATATATATATGGAGTTTAAACATATTCTTAATATCAGTGTAGTAAAAATTTAAAATACAGCTTTTCTGGATTCCACCTTCGAGTTTCTAAGTTTCTCTGTAATTTCTAAATCTTTCTGGCAACAAATAAACATTTGGGTTTGTAGAATTATCAGTGGCAAGCTGCAAGTGGAACATGTAGCAAGCCCATCAGAAGAGAGATATTACTGGAATTTAACATTGCTTTAGCATCATTTGCTTCGTAATACCAGGCCTGGCAATGAATGTTATTATAGGGACTGAATTCTTCCACAAATATTATTATAATATTGCAATGTAGGACTGAGTTGTGGAATCTGATGCTTGGGTGAAGAGAAAAAGAAGGAAATTAAAAAGGGAACTAAAAGGAGGTGGAGAAATCGATCACGTAAAATTTTGGATGAGACGAATGGTAAAACATACTGACGAGCAGATATTTGAGAATAACTGTAACTGTATTTGTAAGCGCCTTAAATCACTTGTTAGCTGACACTGTATGTGGATAAAATTTTATTTAGTAGTACTACGTGGCAGGAACACTAACAGCTGTTAGAGGATGTGTTCACGGCAATTTATAATGGTTCGATGACACTTTAACTGAGCAGGTGTAAATTTTTGCAAGCAGAATTCTTTTTATGAGGTCATCAGCTGACTACTGTTGGTATTTTACCCAATACAGAGAAAATCGAAGCTATTGCGCAACGTAAGCTGTCAAAGACCAGGAAAGAGTTCAAGTCATTTATTGGATTATGCTCATGCTGTAGAAAGTATATCAGTGATCGTAGTCTGAATTCCCCGAACATGTGTAAATTATTAAATAAGAGTGTAACATGTCGTGGGACACCTGATTGTGACAGTGAATTTTAAGCTATTAAGAGCAGTTTAAGTAACAGTAATATACTATATTGCCCTGATGTGCCTTTTCTTTCTGTGTAGCGACAGACAGTTTCGATTACGTGGTGGCGGAAATTCTGTTTCAAGAGAGAATGACAAATGAGAAGACAGAGCGTAGAGCATTTGGTTTTGCAAGCAGAATGTTATCTAAACATGAATTCATTGTGGCATCTCTGAAGAGGTATTATTAGCCATTGTTCTTGGATTCCAAAATTTCAGAATGTATCTTGCATGCAGAAAAGAGATTGTCTACACAGATCACAAATCTTTTAATTATCTGCAGTAGTCCAAGCTGTTGAATGATAGACTCATGAGTTCGTTTATGTTCTTAAAACAGTTCAATCATCATATTAAACATTGTAAATGGAAAGATAATAATATAACTAATGGTAGGTCAAGGTTAAAATCGATTGGGGAAGACCTTGAAGGAAATATGGAAGATAAATAGTTTCAGACATTGTACATGAGAGGTGTTGGGGGAGAAAAGGAGGGAAAATCAGTCAGTAAGGATATAAGGAGACTGGAGAACGAAAGCCAGTGTGGTGTAACAAGGCTTAGGCCTGTCCCAACCCTCATTAAATCGACCAAGACATATACGAATAATTGTAAGAACAGTTATTATTATTATTATGTTCTTTAAGTTTGTTTTTGGGTTTTGAGAAATACTGTGGGAAGAAAGTTGCAGATAACGTGGAAGACATTGCCCAACGATCACCACGAAAGTTCGACGTAGCGGCAAGTGGGCAAGGAATAAAACGAATGCTGCAAACTACCGCGAGCCATGGAAGAGCCTGGGCCGCGAGGGCGTCAAGCTTCCTAGGTCGTTGTTGGAATGGAAGAGATATCCTGCTTTCTCTTTGTAAACAGATCGATCGAGTCTTGAAAGGTTCATGTAAAACGTATAGGCTGGTGACACATTAGGTGGGACCCGATGCCTGTAATACTTCCACAGTTATTATAAAGTTGTTAAACGGTAAAACCAAGAGTTCATCATTTATATAGATCAAAAGTAGTAAAGATACAGGAAAGGAAGAGTTTCGGCGTCAGAACGAAAAGTGATACATCGCTCAGCAACGAAGAAGGACGTAAACAGTGGCCGTTACGTGGTAAAAACAAATCAACTGATAAAATAGTAAGTCTGTAATTAAGCGTAAAGCCACGTAACACTGCACCAGGCACCCTAATTCATTAAAGTTAACTTCGGGAATGCACAGTACGAAAATATTTAGAAATATTAAAAAATATTGTAACAGGATTTTACCTAAGCACAGGTGATAGGGCAAGGTGGATTGGAGGGTAAGTATTGTAGATGAACTTGTGGCAAATTTATTCAATTACAGGAAAAATTGGATTGGAGGGTAAGTATTCTAGATGAACAAGTGGAAAATTTATTCAACTACAGTCACAACAGTTACAGGCATTATGGACTACAAACATGTCTAGAGCTAATGTAAGATATTGCAATCGGTGAATGGTAATGATACATAGGGTACTTTTTTAAAAAATTTGATTTCATTGGCTCCTTCGGACCTACTCTCTCTATATTTAACATTTTTTCTTGAAGTTGTTACATGTTTCGTTTGATTACGAAGTTGCATCTCAGCATAGTAACAGGATTACTATTATCATTATTATTGTTTTTTCTTTCTCAGACATTATGTCTGGTTAAAAATGGAAAGTGACGCGGGCCTTGATTAAGAGTGACTTCCTTTTAACTGTACAGTATATGTTACATTGCATTTAGGAACTTTCGAGTAATTGAACATGTATCAATAATTACAGATTTCTGTAGCTGTATATATACGCTTCGATGTAGCTGTATTGCGTTGATGTACTGATGGATATTGTGTGGTTTGATTCCTGTAGTTGATAGTATAATTGGTATAATGACAACTTTCTCCTGAGGCCACATGTCCTTGACTTCCTCAGCCAGTTGGATGTATTTTTCAATTTTTTCTCCTGTTATCTTCTGTATATTAGCTGTATTGGGTATGGATATTTCGATTAGTTGTGTTAATTTGTTCTTTTTATTGGTTGGTATGATGTCAGGTTTGTTATGTAGTGTTGTTTTATCCGTTATTATAGTTCTGTTCCAGTATAATTTGTATTCATCACTCTCCAGTACATTTTGCGGTGCATACTTTTATGTGGGAACGTGTTGTTTTATTAGTTTATGTTGTATGAAAAGTTGTTGATGTATTATTTTTGCTACATTGTCATGTCTTCTGGTGTATTCTGTATTTGCTAGTATTGTACTTCCGCTTCTGATGTGATCTACTGTTTCTATTTGTTGTTTGCAAAGTCTGCATTTATCTGTTGTGGTATTGGGATCTTTAATAATATGGTTGCTGAAATATCTGGTGTTTGTTGTTTGATCCTGTGTTGCAATCATGAATCCCTCCATCTCACTGTATATTTTGCCTTTTCTTAGCCGTGTGTTGGATGCGTCTTGATCAATGTGTGGTTGTGTTAGATGATACCGGTGCTTGCCATGTAGTGTTTTCTTTTTCCAATTTACTTTCTTCGTATCAGTTGATGTTATGTGATCTAAAGGATTGTAGAAGCGGTTATGAAATTGCAGTGGTGTAGCCGATGTATTTATATTAGTGACTGCTTTGTATATTTTGCTAGTTTCTGCTCGTTCTATAAAGAATTTTCTTAAATTGCCTACCTGTCCATAATGTAGATTTCTTATGTTGATAAATAGCCTTCCTCCTTCCTTCCTGCTTAATGTGAATCTTTCTGTTGCTGAATGTATGTGATGTATTCTATATTTGTGGCATTGTGATCGTGTAAGTGTATTGAGTGCTTCTAGGTCTGTGTTGCTCTAATTCACTACTCAAAATGAGTAGGTCAATATTGGTTTAGCGTAAGTATTTATAGCTTTTGTCTTGTTTCTTGCTGTCAATTCTGTTTTCAGTATTTTTGTTAGTCTTTGTCTATATTCTTCTTTTAGTTTTTCTTTAATATTTGCATTATATATTACTATTTTTTGTCTGTATCCTAGATATTTAGAGGCTTTTGTTTTTTCCATCACTTCTATGAAGTCGCTGTGGCTATCCAATATGTAATCTTCTTGTTTAGTGTGTTTTCTCTTGACTATGTTGTTTTTCTTACGCTTGTCTGTTCCAAAAGCCATATTTATAACATTGCTAAATACTTACGTTATCTTTAGTAACTGGTTGAGTTGATGATTTCTTGCTGCCAGTAGTTGTAGATCATCCATGTATAGCAAACGTGTGATTTTGTGTTGGTATGTTCCAGTAATATTATATCCATGATTTGTATTATTTAGCATGTTGGATAGTGGGTTCAGAGCAAGGCAGAACCAGAAAAGACTTAATGAGTCTCCTTGTTATATTCCACGCCTAATCTGTATTGGCTGTGATGTGATATTATTTGAATTTGTTTGGATATTAAGTGTGGTTTTCCAATTTTTCATTACTATGTTTAGGAACTGCATCAATTTAGGATCTACTTTGTATATTTCCAATATTTGTAGTAACCATGGGTAGGGCACACTATCAAAAACCTTTTGGTAATCAATGTATGTGTAGTGTAGCGACCTTCGTTTAGTTTTAGCTTGATATGTCTCCTCTGCATCTATTATCAGTTGCTCTTTACATCCTCGTGGTCCTTTGCAGCAGCACTTTTGTCCTTCATTTATAATTTTGTTCTGTGTTGTATGTGTCATTAATTTCTGTGTAATGACTGAAGTTAATATTTTGTATATTGTTAGTAGGCATGTTATGGGGCGATATTTTGCTGGGTTTGCAGTGTCTGCATGATCTTTAGGTTTCAGATAAGTTATTCCTTGTGTAAGTGTATCAGGGACTGTGTATGGGTCTGCAATGTAACTGTTAAATAATTTAGTTAGATGTGAATGTGTTGAGGTGAACTTCTTTAGCCAAAAATTTGCTATTTCATCTTTTCCAGGGGCTTTCCAATTGTGCGTAGCATTAATTGCTCTGGTGACTTCATGTTGCAAAATTATCACTTCAGGCAATTGTGGTATCATCTTGAATGTCTCTGTTGCTGCGGGTATCCACTGTGCATGTCTGTTATGCTGTACCGGGTTTGACCATATGTTGCTCCAGAAGTGTTCCATGTCTGTTATGTTTGGTGGATTGTCTATTTTAATGTGTGTGTTATCTATTTTCTGGTAAAATTTCTTTTGGTTTGTGTTGAATGTTTGGTTTTGTTTCCTTCTATTTTCACTTTTTTTTGTATCTTCTAAGTCGTTTTGCCAGTGCTTGTAATTTCTGCTTCTTTTCATCTAAATGCTCTATCGCTTCTTGTTGTGAGATTTTACCTAACCTTTTTAGTTTTTTGTCTGATATTTCATTCCTTATAAATTGTCTTAGCTGTCTGATGTCTTTCCTCAGTTTTTCTGTTCTGATCTGTAGCCTGTATTGCCATGCTGGTTTTGTGGGTTTCTTCTGTGTGTTGGTTGGTTCTGATATCTGCCTAGTGTGTATATTAATTGTAGTGAGTGCTCCTATATTTTCCGCATTTAACATTTGACGATGCCACTATGGCTGCAGTATATTAGGACTTTGTTTTTATGAAGCAGATCTGATGATGGTCATTAAAGACCGAAAACGATAATCGGTTAAACAAAAAAGATTGTGACCACAGTCGTAAATTAAAGGAAACAGTATTAATTTATTTACTGCTTGGTTGCGTGAAAAGTGACTGATTTACCGTTTTCATGCCCTATCCTTGTTACGTATCGGATGGCGATATGCGTGATTCTTTCGTCGTCTAGTTCATTCAGTTTCGCGTGTAATTCAATGTGTTTTTACGTCTGAGCCGGATGTACTGTATCTAAATGCCGTCTAGTGTCTATAATTGTTAGTTTGGTCACGTTGTTTCGTATATTTGACAACTTCACTTCGTTCTTGTTCATTTCGTTGTGCTGCACATCCGAAGTGTTACTCTGTATGTTGTTTGCTTGTTGTGTGTGCTCCGGAACGCGTATAGTTCTTTCATTATTACCGTTATTCCTCCTGATTCGGACTTCCCTAATTTAATATACGAGTATTTGTCACTCTTCTATTATCATAAATTTTTACTGAGGTGGAGGTGTTACCTGTGTTTCCTGTGTTACTATCTGTCGTTGTGTTGTAGGAGACTGTGGAAGGCATGCAGAGTGCTGCCCACTCGTGCCTAAAGGATGTAGCTTTCTCAGGTAGCTATAGAACAATTCAAGCAAGTTACATTAATGGTTTTTATTACAATAAAGTAGGTTGACAATACTTTGGTTTATAATGTCGTGTCGCAAGCTACTGGCGACATGCAAATAATCGATGTCTTTCGCTATATGGTAAGTCGATGCATCTAATGGATATGAATCACAAGTGACAGCTTCCTCTAGTACGGGTCTACCGGTGACCGTCTTCAACTGTTCGGCCGAGGCTGGCAGGAGCGGCCCTTGTATTCTCTTCGGCTAGAGGCCGCTCCTGTCGTGGTGCGGTCCTAATCAGCGAACTGTTGGCTGACGGCCTCTCACAGCCTTCTCTGCTCTTGCGTTCTTCATGTTCGTGCCGGCGCTTGTCGTTACGCATGCTCTCGGACCTCTGTTCGTATCAGATTTATCAGTGGTATTTTATATGCCCTGATCGATACTGGGGTCTGTTTGATCGTCGCTACTCACTACTTTATCCTCCAGTTCTTCAGTCCTAGCTGCCGTCTGGCTCTGCAGCATCGCACTTTGCGCCCTCATTTCAGGGATTAGTTACATTCGCATTGCACAAGTGAGTTGTCGCTGTATTCTGACATATTTAAGATACTGACATTCATTTTAAGATAAAAATTATTTAGAGAGGAAGGATGTTAAACAGCATCCATTTCATCCGTCCAAAATATTCCTAGAGGTAGGCACCTTGCTATAGAATGTCTCATTTGGTTTTAGCTGAAGGGGTTGCACTGTGTCCCACGTAAATGGAATTTTATTTGCTCCCAGTAGCCTATCCTAGAAAACTGTCGTTGCGAAAACGTTAAGTAAGTCGCATGTTCTTTATTGCTTTTGCTGCACTTTCTCTTACAATAATCAAGCGGTGCGTATCCACATGACAGATCTCGTATTGAGCGTTACCATATTTCATTGTGTAATTTAGGTCACGGCATTAAGGTCAGACATCTCGGAACGGAAGTGAATCGGTGATAAAAATACACTCCTGGAAATGGAAAAAAGAACACATTGACACCGGTGTGTCAGACCCATCATACTTGCTCCGGACACTGCGAGAGGGCTGTACAAGCAATGATCACACGCACGGCACAGCGGACACACCAGGAACCGCGGTGTTGGCCGTCGAATGGCGCTAGCTGCGCAGCATTTGTGCACCGCCGCCGTCAGTGTCAGCCAGTTTGCCGTGGCATACGGAGCTCCATCGCAGTCTTTAACACTGGTAGCATGCCGCGACAGCGTGGACGTGAACCGTATGGGCAGTTGACGGACTTTGAGCGAGGGCGTATAGTGGGCATGCGGGAGGCCGGGTGGACGTACCGCCGAATTGCTCAACACGTGGGGCGTGAGGTCTCCACAGTACATCGATGTTGTCGCCAGTGGTCGGCGGAGGGTGCACGTGCCCGTCGACCTGGGACCGGACCGCAGCGACGCACCTATGCACGCCAAGACCGTAGGATGCCACGCAGTGCCGTAGGGGACCGCACCGCCACTTCCCAGCAAATTAGGGACACTGTTGCTCCTGGGGTATCGGCGAGGACCATTCGCAACCGTCTCCATGAAGCTGGGCTACGGTCCCGCACACCGTTAGGCCGTCTTCCGCTCACGCCCCAACACCGTGCAGCCCGCCTCCAGTGGTGTCACGACAGGCGTGAATGGAGGGACGAATGGAGACGTGTCGTCTTCAGCGATGAGAGTCGCTTCTGCCTTGGTGCCAATGATGGTCGTATGCGTGTTTGGCGCCGTGCAGGTGAGCGCCACATTCAGGACTGCATACGACCGAGGCACACAGGGCCAACACCCGGCATCATGGTGTGGGGAGCGATCTCCTACATTGGCCGTACACCACTGGTGATCGTCGAGGGGACACTGAATAGTGCACGGTACATCCAAACCGTCATCGAACCCATCGTTCTACCATTCCTAGACCGGCAAGGGAACTTGCTGTTCCAACAGGACAATGCACGTCCGCATGTATCCCGTGCCACCCAACGTGCTCTAGAAGGTGTAAGTCAACTTGTAAGTAGGCTGTTTAGTTTTTTTTATTGGTAACGCCACCTCTGTATGAAAATCACTGGCTGTGCTGTGTGCAGTCTGTGGCTGCTTTGCATTGTTGTAATACTCGCCATTGTAGTGTTAGGCAGCTGGCTGTGAACAGCGCGTAGCGTTGCGCAGTTGGAGGTGAGCCGCCAGCAGTGGTGGATGTGGGGAGAGAGATGGCGGAGTTTTGTAATTTGTGATGAACTGCTATATATATTATGACTTTTTATGATATTAAGGTAAATACATTGTTTGTTCTCTATTAATATCTTTGATTTTGCTAACTATCCCTATCAGTAGTTAGTGCCTTCCATAGTTTGAATCTTTTATTTAGCTGGCAGTAGTGGCGCTCGCTGTATTGCAGTAGCTTGAGCAGCGAAGATTTTTGTGAGGTAAGTGATTTGTGAAAGGTACAGTTTAATGTTAGTCAGGGCCATTCTTTTGTAGGGAATTTTGAAAGTCAGATTGCGTTGCGCTAACAAAATATTGTGTGTCAGTTTAAGGACAGTCTTGTATAATTGTTCAAAAAGGGGACGTTTCATATGTCGACCCTTAGCCGAGGATACCTCACTGGAATCTTCTGATTTTTTCTTGTAGTTTGTGTAATTGGTGTAGCTATTGTTTATTGATAGCGCGTAATCATAGAGAGAATTTCCTTTGTAGTTGTAGTTTTTCATTGTTGTACAGTAAAACAGTTGTGGCATGCATGTAGATTTGCACCAAGTATTTCGCAGCTGCGCTGGCAATTAAGTAGACATTATTTCCATTGCTATATTATTTTATTTTGCTCTTCAAATTGTGCTTTTCTGTGTTATCGTGTGAAATATTGTGACAATAATGGCGTGTGAAAAACGTAACACTAGGCTCCAAAGTAAACTGAGAAATAATAGTGACGACGAGCATAGCTTATCAGCACCACTGTGTAATGAACTAACAGACATTCAAAGTAGTAATTTGGTAATAGTGCATAGCGAAATGGAGCGGGCGGCAAACAATGGCGCAGACAGTGAAACAAATAGTGAACAGGGAAGCATTATCGATCGATCGGTCGGCAACAGCTCGCCTCAGGAATCGGGAATGACAGGACACAATCTTGCAAATACTGCAGATTTAAGTTTTGGGTCCTCACCGTTTTCTCAAATAAGTCAAGACACATTTTCTGCTTGTCAAAATGTCAATGTTGCCGGTGCAAATTCACTGCCGAAAAGCACTGAGGAACATGTTTCAGACACCAGTGCATTGTTATTACAGTTAATGCAACAAATGGGACAAAAGCTACAAAAGTTAGACACAACACTTGAACAAAATCAGAAACAAATAGGACAAAATTTTAAAAAGTTAGACACAGTGGAACAAAATCTTAAAAAGTTAGACACAATGGAACAACACCAGAGACAAACACAGCAACAGTTAGACACAATGGAACAAAATCTTCAAAAGTTAGACACCACACTTGAACAAACACGTGAAGATTTAACTACTGAGTTACATAACATTGAATCGAAATGTCAAAAAGTCTGTAATGACGTAAAAACACAAATTTGTGAGCATTTTGAACCTATTTTTTCGCGGCATGAAAATGCATTACAGAATCACGAAGCAGCCATAAAAGAACTGCAAACCATTGTTCATGAAAATCATGAGACCTTGTGGGCTAAAATTGACTCAGTTGCATCTACCGATTCGGTTACGCAACTTGCAAAAACTCAGGAAAACTTAAAGGACACAGTAGATTCGATTTCAACACAAATGGACACTCTGAAACTTGGTTCAGAGAAACACACTGAGGAAATGTGTTCACTGTCGGAGAAAGTAGCCGAACTTTCGGATCAGGTCACTAACTTATCTACAAAGGTAGATGATGATCTGAATGACACAAGACCTGTAGCCTTCACTGACACAGAAGAGTACGAACAAATTAGAAAATTCAAACAGAATCAAAATCAAATCAATACACAGTACAAAAGAGAAATCCGGGAAGTACAAGATCAGCTGACACAGGTAATACAAGAATTACGTATTTCAGAGGATACTCGCGCGCCAATACGGGAAGAGGGACACAGAAATACGGAACAGCCACAAAATAATAACACAGGGCATTTCGGAAGTTATGAAAGAAACTGGCAATGTGCACCGAATTTTGAGATGGAACGACCTAACAATGACCGATATGCGACTCGCCGACATGATGATTTTGATTATAAGCTGTTCATTACTACACGTAAATTCAAAACATTTAAGAATTCTGGCAACGACATTCATCCACAAGCATGGCTCCATCAATTCTCTCATTGTTTTCCTCCCAACTGGTCATTGGAGCACAGGTTAGAATTTATGTGTGGGTATTTAGAGAATGAACCGGCTGTAAGAATGCGATCGGTCATTCACGATTGCCACAGTGAAGGAGAATTTTATCATGCCTTCCTCTCAGCGTATCGGTCTCAAGCTACACAAGACGGAGTAAAACATAGCATCATAATGATGAAACGTTTCGAACAATGTGAATTTTCCAGTCTTATGAAATATTTTGAAGACATGTTGCATAAGAATCAGTATCTTTCAAACCCATACAGCCCCTCAGAACTCATCCGCATTTGCTTAATCAAACTGCCTGAACATTTATGACATATTATTTTGGCAGGACGTTGCAAAGACGACATTGAAGCATTTCAGGGACTCTTACAAGAATTAGAAATTGACACTGACAATCGCGGAACGCGAAACCGGGAACACAACAATTACAGGTCACATCCGTCGCAATTCCGCGATGAAAGAAGTAATAACTTGACACGACAAGGCTATTCTCACAACACAAATCGTGACCAAAACAGACACCACCCATATGACAACCGCTGGCAGAGTAATAACTACAGGGGAAGATCACCTCTCCGTGGTAATGACTATCACAGAGACAATAAGAGAAACAGACAATATGGGAACCAAAATAAATACTATCAAGGGAGACAGAATAACTTCAGACGCAACGGACCAGCGCGCAGTTACGATTCAAGGAGAAATTCTCCACCATGTGACCGACAAGAAAGAAACTATGGAATCTACCGACATGACGACAGACGATATGATCGTAACGACAGACCTGAATTGCATCAGAACTGGCGGGATTCAAACAGAGCAGGGCCCTCTCGTCACGGTGAATTTGTAGAAGTTTGGTCTCCTAATCCCAATAACAACGCGCGGCAACAAAGAGACAGACAATGACTCGCACCGCAGGCACCCACGTGCGCCGGCTGGCTCAGAGAAAAATAACATTGACGCTAACCCTGTGAAAAATTCCAGTATTCTTTACCGACGTATACTGCATGATAATTGCGTTCAAGCTGAAATTCTGAGTACTTTGAAGAGTAAAAGATTGTACCACATTTCACATGTAAAACCGATTATTGAAAGATAATCTGCTTTTTAACTTTGTCTTTGCCATAAAACGTTTCACTTCACGTTACTAGTATGCTTTAGAAACTGTAAACATGCAACAATGTTTGAAGTTAAATATCCAGTCTAGAACCTAGGGAACATTTTTAAACAGAAATTACGAATGCATTGTTATAGTGAACAGACGACACAGTGTTGTATTTGTACATTTTTGCTTGTTAGTTGCACGATTACATAACGACTATCAGGCTTACATACTTAGGACACATACTGGTACTGCTAATGAGATTTTAATGCAACATTTTGGTTTACTTCAAAATACATTCTGAATTTAAAGTGCTTTCTGAGAGATACCAGATGACACAGAGGTTAGTTTATGTGACAGCTACACGATTTTATCACGACGCTACTAATGAGTAACAATTTACAATGTTGCTTTTGCAGTGTTTCTGTTATATATGTGCACAGTTTTCTGTTTTATTCTGGAAAGTAAAACATGTTTTAGTAGTAACTTTTGTGGTATAGCTACAATGAGACTGCCTTTTCCGTAGCACGATAATACGTTACAGCACAGTACTTTCCTCATCACGGCAATAAGCTTAATAACTAAGACATTTATACGCAAAGCATTTCACTTTTGTGTATTATGAGGTAAGTACATTGACTTCTGCAGAACTTAGCTTTCAGAGGACAATAACTACGACACTTCCACAGAGATTATCTTACAGCAAGACGCACATTAGCACTACAGGACACGTATTTTAGTGATTAATTTTGCACTTAAATCATTTATTTTAAAGATATATGAAGTACAATGATACAAAGGTTTTCAGTGCTACATTTCATTTCATTGCTGTAATCTGTAACACCTGAGGGTATAATTACATTAATCCTCAGGGGGGTACACGCCTACTTTGTGTACCATGTGTTTGGCAAGCACAAGGAACCCTAGCTAATATGGTATTTGCTTATACAACTTTACACATCGGTACCATATTTCTCTAACACACAAATTACACAGCTATCTGATCATTTAACTGAGAGAGACAAACATTTATTTTACTATATCAGTGACAGATGTTTACGTAGTTACACAGTTGGATAACTTCACACTTATGAAACTGTATTTTGTCTGTACTTTGTAAACTGTTCATATTTTTTCGGAATCATTGTGTTACTATGAGAGCTTTGAATGATGTATTTGGTATGAGATCATGATTTTTAAAGTACGTTTGAGGCAGCTGACACTTTTGACATGAGCAGAGAATTTTTTTAGGCTTAGAAATTATTGGAGGAAGTTACGACGATTTTGAGATTTGACTGAAGTGTTATGATATTATTACGACGACGATGTGTATTATGTTGTTGAGGAATGTTTATTATGCTACGTATTTCTCATGATGAAATATTGAAGAAGTGTCGACGAATATGTATATGTATAATAAGGTAAGGAGTAATGAATAGCGGGTAGGGACTCTTGACTTGTGAAAAAGGATGTTGGAAACCAAGAAACGTACTTTAAGAGTTATGAAATGTGTGTGTATATGCGTGACTGTATCACAATACTGACGAATATTTTATTTGGACACTTATATTTTTAGGATTTTCTTTCTACAGATTTGCAACGCTAATTCTTGACCTGTGAAATATTTTTATATGAGACTGCCACTGTAGCGGAAACTGTTGTCGTAAATATTTCCGTAAGAAAATTAAGTGACCACCTGCACGTAATGCGTCGTGGGCACCCAGCTGTGTCAGACGCCTGGAGAAAAAGCCATTAGCGCGTGCCTTTCAGAGCACAGGAAAAAAAAAAGGGAGGCCATTATCCTGGCCATTGTCATTCCTTTAGAGAAAGCATCGCAAATCCGACATGCTGATTACTTGGAAACATATCGTACTTTCTGATATTTACTGAAATGCCTAATGAAATGACAAGAAATAGTTTGTCTACACACCTGACTATGACTACTGTCTTTCTAGATGAGAGATTTTTTTACTACTTATGAAATGCCACATGACTATTGAACGATGTTCTTATGCTTTGCTTTGTACATAGTTGCTTATTTCATTTGATATCTAGTTTCTAGCTGCACTGCAGCATTGGTTAAAATAAAATTTTATAGATGTACTAATATAAATATTTTCTGTCTACAGATCGAGTAAATAATAATTTTTTTAAAAAAATGAGGGAGCACAAAATGACATTTACCTTCACAGGAACTGCATTCATAATTTTCTTTTCAAGTAATTGGTAACTTTTTGGTAGAATAACTTCTTGTGGTGCACCACTTTAATTACGTAGACATTAAGGTTTGAATATACAATTCCCTTATCTGCATTGTTGTTTTTACTGTAATATTTTTTCTGCTTGAGCTATGTCATGTTTAGGTATAAGTTACTGCTGTTTGCCAGGCATAGTGTTACTGAATTTGACTTTGTGTTACTCTGCTAAGCCAGTTTTACTGCTCATTTATTTTTATTGTTGCTGCACATTGGCTCATATTAGTTGTAATGTTGCATTGCTTGGTAATTTAGATTTACCGTTGCTTGCTTTGCAATTTTCCATTTTTTTGGTCATTGTTGTTTGTGTTACTTATTTTGTGCTGCTGCATTGCCTCGTCCCTTAGTTTAATATGTGAGCTCAGTAGATTTAAGTTAGCTTAAGAGGGGGTAGCCTCTAAGAGAATGAGTTGCGATGAATTGGAAGAAATGCATTGAGAAAACAGGTTTAGGTCGGATTTTCTTGGAAATAAATGTTGAGGTAAGAAATGTGTGAACATATAAATACAGAAAGCATGCTTAGATAGAATTTTTTTGGTGGAAACAAAGGATGAAATAAGAGGAAAGATATATGAAGTTTTGGGTTGGACTGCAGTACCAAATGTTACACTGAAAATGAACCCTGTCCTTTCCTATTGGTGTTATTCCACTATGTGTTTGTGTACCCTTGTGTATTTGTTTTCTTCCTGTCTCTGTGTAGTTTCATAGAATTTTTTCTTCTTTTAATATTAAGCTACATTCACTATGATGAGGAATACTGTTATCCTCAAATATAATTTGCATTAATAATATGTTATTTACTTTGTAAAGATGTTAGACATTATTAATTCTGTTTTGTTTTAATGCTCATGTGTAAAGTTGATGTTTCAAAAGTTATTCTGATCTTTTATGTATTTACTTATGTCATAATTCCTGTAACACTGATGTATATGTTTATTTCTATTCTTTTGTAAAGCCCCTATTTCTACAAATGTTATCTGTATTATTATGTTTTTAATGATGTGTATTGTACCTTTGTTATTGTATTCTTATGTTATAAAATTGTAATTGTCACCAGTTCATGATATTATTAACTTGTTAGTTACATTTCACTGCACACGTTTCTGTTGGTCATAGTATATGGACAATATGTGAGAAGTAGGGACTGATAGTGTTTGCACGTGTGTTAATGATTCAGCAAGGGACTGGATAACAGCATTGCTGGTTCTAAGGACAATTTCAAAAACTTTGTGAGTGCACAAGTGGTGGTTTATGGACTTGCTATATTGTCCGCAAGACTCTTCAGTGATGATTGTGCACCTGCACAGTCACAACAGATGGCTGCTGGGCATCTCTTCAAGGATTACAGTGGGTCTACATCGTTGATGATCCATCAATACCATTATTTCTACAAGGACTGCAGTGGGTCTGCACCTCTGGTGGCCCACCAATACCGTAATCTCTACCAGGACTACAGTGGGTCTGCTCTGTGATGACCTACCTACCAATATTCTTCAAAACTTCGAATGACTCTGCTGTGGGTTTGCTCTGTTGTGACCCAGTACTTGTCTGCATGTCAAGAGTCAGCACTGTCTTTCCGTTGGAAGGACAACACTACTTCTTCAAGACTGCATGGAAATCCACTACTTCTATGTGCATTTTCTTTAACTGCTCAGACTTTGAGAAATACTCTGCATTTTTACTGTGATGAACAATGTGGACTGTCTTTATGGACTGTGAGAAATTTTTAGCTTTTGACCAACATTGTATCAATAAGTGTGTGCATTTGATTTCTTTGTTATTGTAATTATGAAAAATTTTTTTCAAATCTGTATTGGCCACTGCCCAATCCAATTTGTAAAAATTTTTGTGGGGAGCATGGGGGCTATGTAAGTAGGCTGTTTAGGTTTTTTTATTGGTAACGCCACCTCTGTATGAAAATCACTGGCTGTGCTGTGTGCAGTCTGTGGCTGCTTTGCATTGTTGTAATACTCGCCATTGTAGTGTTAGGCAGCTGGCTGTGAACAGCGCGTAGCGTTGCGCAGTTGGAGGTGAGCCGCCAGCAGTGGTGGATGTGGGGAGAGAGATGGCGGAGTTTTGTAATTTGTGATGAACTGCTATATATATTATGACTTTTTATGATATTAAGGTATATACATTGTTTGTTCTCTATTAATATCTTTGATTTTGCTAACTATCCCTATCAGTAGTTAGTGCCTTCCATAGTTTGAATCTTTTATTTAGCTGGCAGTAGTGGCGCTCGCTGTATTGCAGTAGCTTGAGCAGCGAAGATTTTTGTGAGGTAAGTGATTTGTGAAAGGTATAGTTTAATGTTAGTCAGGGCCATTCTTTTGTAGGGAATTTTGAAAGTCAGATTGCGTTGCGCTAACAAAATATTGTGTGTCAGTTTAAGGACAGTCTTGTATAATTGTTCAAAAAGGGGACGTTTCAAACTACCCTGGCCAGCAAGATCTCCGGATCTGTCCCCCATTGAGCATGTTTGGGACTGGATGAAGCGTCGTCTCACGCGGTCTGCACGTCCAGCACGAACGCTGGTCCAACTGAGGCGCCAGGTGGAAATGGCATGGCAAGCCGTTCCACAGGACTACATCCAGCATCTCTACGATCGTCTCCATGGGAGAATAGCAGCCTGCATTGCTGCGAAAGGTGGATATACACTGCACTAGTGCCGACATTGTGCATGCTCTGTTGCCTGTGTCTATGTGCCTGTGGTTCTGTCAGTGTGATCATGTGATGTATCTGACCCCAGGAATGTGTCAATAAAGTTTCCCCTTCCTGGGACACTGAATTCACGGTGTTCTTATTTCAATTTCCAGGAGTGTATTATTGTGGTTTTCATTGCAAAGACTGGTTTGATGTAGCTCTGCCCGTTAGTACATCCTTTATAGGCCTCTTCGGTTTACCATAGAAATCCTTGGTAACCCTCTACTATATTTAGCACCATTCACTTCCCTTCAACATAAAATTTAACGATTTCTTGATGCCCCTGGACGTGTCCTGACAACCGAGTTCCTCTTTTAGTCAAACTGTTCCATGCATTTCTTTTTTCGCTATCCGATTCCGTACCTGTTCTTTATTCATCCGATATGTCGATTTCATCCTCAGCATTATCTTGCAACACAACGTTTCATATGCTTCTGTTCTCTGCTTATCTGTACTGTTCATCGTTTCCTTTGTGCTTCTGCACGAGGCTACATTGCAGACCAACAACTTCAGAAATGGCTTCTGAACACTTGACTCTACATTCGTTGTTAACAACTTTCTCTTTTTCAAAAGTTTTTTTCTGTGCTTCTTCAAGGACGTATTTTATATTCTTACTCCTCTCAGTTCCGAGAGTTTTTTCTGTCGAAATAAGGAAACTCATCCCTAATTTTCTATTTCGTTTGCTAATCTAATTCCCTCGACATCGGAAGATTTAATTTGACTACATTTCATTTCATTGTTTTTACTTTTCTTCATCTTCATATTGTACCTACATTCGTTCAGCTGTTATTCCAAGCTGGTTCCTCTTTCTCGAAGAGTATTAACACCGCCAAAAGCTTTCCCTAAATCTATAAATACTCTAAAAGTAAGTTTGCCTTTCTTTAGTTTACATTCTAAGGTATGCCACTGGGTTTGTGTTGCCTAGGAACCGAAACCATTCATTACTGTTTGATTCTACCAGTCTTTTCGTACATCGCCGGCCGGGGTAGCCCAGCGCTTCTAGGCGCTACAGTCTCGAAACGCGCGATCGCTACGGTCGCAGGTTCGAATCCTGCCTCGGGTATGGATGTGTGTGATATCCTTAGGTTAGTTAGGTTTAAGTAGTTCTAAGTTCTAGGGGACTGATGACCAGAGCAGTTAAGTCCCACAGTGCTCAGAGCCATTAGAACCATTTTTTCGTACATCAGTAAATAATATGTGCCTCTATTTCTCAACAATGATTTTTTAAATTGTTGAGTTGATAACACTGACTTCTATCGAGACATGCCTTCTTTGGAATATTAATTATTGCAGTAAAAATGAACGTGAACAGTCACAAGCGCTAGAAACATTTTTTTCAAGAAGTTAAAGGTTTCGTCTGTTTTAGACTATCTTCAGACCTACCACCATGATGGTAGACGGTGGCACTGAATGGAGCAGGATCGTTCGTGGAGACATACCGCCTGCTCCTTTCACCGCTACCGTCTACCATCACGACGGTAGGTCTGAAGTAGTCTAAAACAGACCGAAACCATTAACTTCTTTGATAAAAGTTTCTTGCGGCCGGTTGTTCATGTTCTTTTTTAAATAATGAAAAACTGCTGTTCTCCAAGAAAAAAGTTTTCAGAAATTAATTATTACAAATTACCTGAGGTATGTAGGTAGTTCAGATCTCTCATATATGTCGCATGCTACGTGGGATGTATTTGGTATGGATGGTTCTAGCAAGGAGCTAAACAATTTTGAGAGAATGTGTCTGCCCAGGATCTTAGTTTCGACTTAGGTGTTTCAGCGGTCTGTCAAATTCTTCTCGTTCCATGTCTCCCTCCAAATCTTCGTCTATGTCGTCTACCCATTCTATAATATTATTACATGTAGGTTCGTTTCTCTCGTACAACTCTTTTATGTATTCCTACCTCTTTTCAGTCTTTCTTTCTTCGTTTAACGTTGGTACGAACTTGCCATCGAAACCCCTGATACCAACAGAGAAGTCTGTCATCTTGTAGCCTTTCCTACTTTGCTATCTTGCACTTCAGGTCAGTCTCATTTGTTTTAACGTATACATTCCCTTTTGCTTGCACCAGTTGCTACATTTTTATATTTTTTCCTTTTGTCAATTAAATTCAATAACCCATATCTAATCCAAGCATTTTCACTGAGTCTTGTATTTTCACCTAACTGATCATCTGATGTCCTCTCTATCTCATCTCTCGGGTTCTATTTTTCCCTTTCCTCTTTTCCGGTCAATCGTTCTTAATGCTGCGTTTCAAACCATCAACAGTCCCTCGTTATTTTTCTATCCACAACGTATCTCGAGTTTCAACCTTTCTGAAAGTTCTTCTGTTTCAATCTATAGCCTGTTGTTAGTAAGTTATGGTAAGAGTCTACATCTGCCACTGGAAATATTTTGTAATTTAAAACCTGGTTTCGATGTCTGTCTCACCACTGTGTAATCTATCCGAAACCTTACGGTGTATCTAGGTCTCTTCCAGGAACACAGCATTCTTCCACGACTCATAAGGCAAGTATTAACAATGATTAAATAATGCTTTGTACAAAATTTTACCACGTGTCTTCCACTTTTCGTTTCTTTACCCCATTCCATGTTTAATTACTATTTTTCCACTTCATTGTTTTCCTGCTGTCAAGATTCATCACGCGTTACAATTAAATCTTCGCCTCTAGCGACCTGAATAATTTGTTTTATCTTATCACACACATCATACATTCTTTTAGTCTACTGATCGTCTGCGGTGGTACAGGTTCATTTAGAATCTACCTTGACTGTAGCAATTCGGTCAGTATGCTGTTCGTAGCAGCTGATCAGCACTCGCATTTTCTTTTTCAGTGTAGGCCACTTCCTGCAGTAATACTTTTTTGTACCTCAAGTAAAGGAGTTGAGAATATCAAGGTTTTTCTTTCTGACAAACATTCTGCTTACAGTTACAGTTTATCTCAGAAGTTTCCTAGATAGTTTTACAAGCTGTAAATTTGCATATGATGCTACGTTCAGAACTTGAATACTGTCTTTAATTGTATTTGTCAAATTATTGTGACACTTCTAAACTTTTTTTTCACTGACATCATTAGGGCTCTTAACGGAAGATTAAATATGTCTATCCACCACCACCTACCGACAATATAAAGTTTGTCATTAATCCAGACAAATGTGTGTGTGTGTGTGTGTGTGTGTGTGTGTGTGTGTGTGTGTGTGTGTGTGCTTATGTGTTTGTTCCGCATCTCTTCGTAAACCACGGGAGTGATTTCAACCGAGTTTAGTACACATATCCTTTATCGTGGGGCAAAAATCGCTGTGGGGGTAAAAACCTACCTACGTAACACAGATCAGGAGATATGACGTCACAAATACTGAGACACGTGAAAACTGCCGCATTGTGCACGACGTTTAAATTTATTATTTCTTTTCCACTAACTCTATTCCTCTTTTCCACTAAGTCTATTCTGCACACATTCTGCAGGCAGTGTCACATATGCCGCTGAATGAACCTACCAATTTATATCACTGCATGACACAAATATCACAGAGATGTGACGTCATAAACACTGAGATGCGTAAAAAATTGCCGTTATCATGCGTGAAGTTTTAAGGTATTTATTCGTTACTACATAGACACTCGTACAGTCGAATCAAATTAAGGAAATCCGTGACACGTGACAGCGCTTTTGACAGCTTTCAACCGCGAAGCGCAACCGGTTGTAGGTGAAAATAATCGCCGTCTATAGAGCTATGAAGCGGCGTTGCCATAGAGATGTCTACAAAATCGCGTTGTAGTAGTGCGTCCAGCGTACAGAAACTGCCCAGAATCATTTTCCTAATTTGGACCCTGCACCACTCACACGTTTGTACATTATACACATTTCTTTGCACCAGTGTTCTATAACTTCAGAGGTGTTTTTTCGAGTATATGGTAGTGAAATTTTTTCAACGCTTCATTATTAACACAGATCACTTTTTTGTTTTTGTTTCTAATAGAAAATTGGCAATACGAATGCTTGGTATATCAGCTAGTATGAATACGTAACTTACTGACTAACTTACTGACTAACCTAATCTCAATTGTTCTTTTCTTTCTTCGGTAATGTGTGTGAGCGTGTGGGTTGGTCTATTCTGTTATTCTGCGCAACGGATTAATCTGAGATGTACCCTTTACCCTATGGCCCCTGCAAGATGCAATTTCCACCCCCACTCTACTACAGGAGTCAGACAGACGCTCCTAACGTTCTAAAGAGAAATGCCTGAAAAACTTTCAGCAATAAATATCTTCTGGAGTCATCCACTGTAAGGAAATGACACAAAAATTCACAAAATTTCTTACATAACTAGTGGGATACTTGGGTACTGGAGTAGTGCTAGTTAGTGTAAGAAGAACATGAAACTAACGTAAATTATTATTTATTTTGCAAAAGTTCTGAGAAATCACAATGGCACATTTAGTTATGAATTGAACAAGTTATATCCTGGTTCTTTTCGGAATGTGAAGTTACCTCTCAAGGATAGGATTCGCTAATGAAATTTCTATACAAAGTTTAAGATTGTTATTGACTTGGCAGAATGGCTGAGAGGCGCACCTACTCAACTTGAATAATTATCCATTAGAATGTTGCTAGGTATGGTCGAGGCTGTTGCGTGTGAAATGCAGTGAAGTGTACTGTTGTGAAGGAAATATGTGGCTCACAATAGCTGTAGTGCACAATACGGTAAGCTGCAATGACTGCTGTCTGCGCCACTCGCTGCTGACAAATAAGATAACTCTCATTCTATCTGGATTGACCTTCGCCAATCAAACTCACCCTACACCTTGATGAAGTGAAGGACTCCTATTCGCCCCTAGTTTTTGGCGTGGTACACAGGTCAGAAAACCAGTCCACCACAATGCCACTCAAAAATTCGCTCGGAGGCGTTTAATTATAACTCTGTCCATTCACACCGCACAATAAGACTGTCGGCCAACACAGTGAACAACGCTTAATCACAAGGACTCAGTATAGAGTTTCACTGTGATTCGCTCTCGACGGAGATGCTATCCCAGTGAAGTACTGAGGAGAGACTTGTTCCTCGCTCTTTGAGTACACGTACGAGCGCGCACGCTCTCGTTACGTGTTCTCGCTCCAAGGGCGACAACGGAACAGCCACTCTCCACGTCAGACGTGAAGGGGTATATCTTTTGGTTTCTTCCATCACTCCTTCAGCTCAAGGCGTCAGCAATATCGTCTGCCAATCAGTATTGCTCTTCTAAACCAGGGGAATAATGTTTCGTTTAAGGCGACCAATCCGGAAGTCCGTAGCATTGGCGTTTGGCGTTTGCTGTCTCCCTGTGAAAATCTTTGAAACTGCATGCTATGTGTAAAGAATGTGTAGGCTGGCCGCTCCCACACAATGTAGCGGAATTTGCTTTCAAGCTGAACACGGGGTCCTTCCGCCTTTTTACTCGGTCCAAGGCTCTCTGCTCTACGGGTGGTCTCCGGCCGACATAGATAGGCTGAGTCGTCCTCTGAAGGGACCGGCCCCCTGGCATGTGGTTTGCATCTCCTGAACTAAAATCAAGCCCCTGCGACCGTCGTGTCTTGTATGTGTGTGTGTACACCAGCCTCGAGTATTTCAACCACGGTGTGCTTACTTGTTATTTGCATATCGTTTATATGAATTCATACAACATTGACTTTATCTTATAGAGTTTGGGTTCGAATGAAGCGTCTTGATGTGCGGAATATGATTGTGAGGGCGGAATATGTAAGCAATGAAGGTCAGGAGACCACGACATCTTAGATGCGAATGCATAAACGAGCTAATAATTTACGTGCAATTGCTGATTATTATTGCAACATCTCTATGTGTGACACCGAAAGACAGTAGGAACGCTGAAGTAGAATTATTCGAAGAATTTCCCTGGTGGTGGGGAACGACGCGCCTGCAACTCCCGACCTTTGCTTTGCTGACAGATTTATGGCGATCACGCGCAAGTGGCCGCATCTGCTGGCCGCGGAGGACCCGCCCTCGCTCCCTGGGGGACACCTCGTGGCATTGCAACGCGGTTTGTTCTCGGGACACGTCCGCCGTGGCCAGATGCGCCGCTCCCACTGTGGGACCGTCCACAGAAAGGGCCAGCACGAGGCGAGCCGTCGAGATCTGCTGTACCCAGAGGACAATAAAAGGTTGCATCACGAGTGTAACAGATTAACCTATTACCGGTGAGCACAGAGATATCATAGCGTATCACTCTAAGAGGTTTTGTAACGTCCCCTTGGAAAAATTACTGAATTACTGTGCTGATAAACCTCTTACATTATTTGATTTTCAAACAGCTGAGCAAAACTGAACGTACTCAGACATTCACCAAAGTGACACACAATATTTTTAGCGCAACGCAATCTGACTTTCAGACAAAAGAATGGCCCTGACTAACATTAACCTATACGTTTCACAAATCACTTACCTCACAAAAATCTTCGTTACTCGAACTACTGCAACACAGCGAGCGCCACTACTGCCAGCTAAATAAAGGATTCTAACTACTGAAGGGACTAACTACTGATAGGCATAGTCAGCAAATGAAAGATTTTGATAAAGAACAAACAATGTATTTGCCTTAATAGTGTTCAAAATTCATTATATATATATATATATATATATATATATATATATATATATATATATATATATATATATATCAGTTCATGACATCAAGTCTTACAAATTTACTGTCTCTGATGGACACACACCCAGATCATCCGCTCTCAAAACTCCGCCATCTCATTCCCCACATCCACCGCTGCTGGCGGCTCACCTCACCTCCAACTGCGCAACGTTACGCGCTATTAACAGCCAACTGCCCAACACTACAATAGCAAATTCCAATAATGCCACCCAGCCACAGACTGCACACAGCACAGCCAGTGATTTTCATACAGAGCGCTACGTGGCGGTGGCGTTACCAATATAAGAGCCTAAACAGCCTACTTACAACTTTATCTAAAGAAACGAACCATGTCACTGCCAGGCCGAGAAATTGTAGTTTTCTTTGTAAATGGTAGCACCTGCAGCACTACACGCGGAAAAATTATTTATCGTCCTGGAAGGGACTTTCAGGGTGAGTCAAAGAGGACTGTACAACTATGTAATGATATAGAAATTTATTGAGACAACTCACAGGATTGGTAGATGTGTCACAGGATTGGTAGATGTGTCATTTTGTAGCCAAAACCATCAAGTTTCACACGAAAGTATCAACCGTCGTTCTGTGACTACAATTTTTGATGCGGCAAACATCTCACCGCTAGTCAATTTCTTTCCACACTCGTTGCAGGAAATCGGGCGTACCTTGTGCAACTGCAACATAGGTTCCATTTTTCAGGTCGGCTAATTGTTTGGTAGAGGAGAAACATACACATGATCTATACTGAAACTCTCGAGAAACAAACCCCTTGGTGTCAATTCTGGGGAACAAGGTGGCTATGCGCACCAGTGAAAGTAACCATATTAACTGTGCAGTACGCAGGTGGCAAAATCGGTTACTGATGCACTACGTTGTAAGCTCCAAATGACGCATCTACCGATTCTGTAAGTTATCTCGATATTTTTCTATTTCACTTCGAAGTTCTAAAGTCCTTTCCGATTCACCCTGTATTTATTTATTTTATTTAGCGTATGGTTATGTTACTAACAATTCACATTTACTGTTATCTCGAATTACAAACTAAAATTCAGGCCACAAACCTACTTAGCCAATCACTCCGTGATCACCAGAAACTCTGTTGATCACCAGGGAAAGCTAGCGAAAGACTTTCTTGAACTACATGGCGAACATGCGGCGTAGTGCCTTGAACGAGTATCGTGCTTATGTGAGTCGGACGGTAGTGAGCACATACGTAACAGACAATGAGGATGATTCTAGCAACCCAGATGCGCGCTCTGACCCAGCAGTAGCTTCAAGTAGTTGCGGCTGTGACCGAAAGGGTCGGCGTTTTACAGCTCAAATTCCTACACATTTGAGACACTTAGAATCTCTTGTGACTCTTAGGAGTGGTACTAATAATTAGTTACTATGGTTATTAGTGTGAATGTAGGCGAGAATGCGAAGTGAAGTAACATAAGAAATGACCGTTGTTATGTCCACTATCTGAGTATACGTTAGCATGAGAGCGTATTCTGTACAGAGATTGATTCATATTCCCCGGGTACACTTATAAAGTGCAGATAGCTAATTTATGGAACTGAGGAAACAAGAAATATGTTACGATAAGTTAGTAATTTAAACAGGCAGATATTTTGATATCCGAGGATTTCCTAACTTTTTTTTAATAAATTGCTCGTAAAGACTAATATGTTGCGATTGCTCAAATGTAAAAGACACAGGATTGCGCAGTTTAATTCTGGTATCTAATTGGCTAAGAAATTCCTCAGCCAATCAGAGGACAGTACGTTCGGGTGTATTCTATGGGCAAAAGAGCTGCTTCGCGAAGTTTAAATTCAGTTCAGATACCAGCCTTGTACATGTTCGGTAGCAGGTACAAAGAGCTTTAAATAGATGTGATAATTTTCTGGAATAATGAGTTAAACTTGACTTTGAAGTGTCGCAATGAACGTGAATGAGTGAGAAAGACGAACATGTGACATTCCGAATTTTATGTGTAAACTGTTAGTACAGAATCAACTAAAACGCGAGTGGCGTACTGTACAAGTTAGGGACGAGGACTAAACGTTCAAAGAGTTCGATTTGGATAATATTAGAGCAAGTATTCTGTCACAGACAATCCGTTTTGTAATATTTCTGGTATAAGGTTTGGTTCGATACCATAAAATGGCTTTTATGAGTTGCTGTGATTGTGTGTGTGTGTCAAAGTTATAGCTTCAGAATAACACAGACTTGGCGTTGTCTTTGCATCAGACAAGTAATAACAGACTGAAGTTTTCATTCACAAATTAACTATCCGTTAATGGCTCACTTAGCATGGTAGCAGAAAGCTTTTGATGGAAACTCTAGAGGAGTGTAGTGTCGCCAATTTTCACTATAACTTCTTCTGGCTGACGAATGCATTTTGTCTAACAGGGAACATTATAACCACACGGTTGCAAACGGTTGCTTAGTGTCAAAGACAGAACTTGGAGAAGTTACTTTTCTTCCACTCCTGCTGAGAACCGACACTGTTGCAGTGTTGGTTCTTATTCGGTTAAGGAGCGACTAGATCTTGCGTGGCAATTCAAAAGCAGGTAGCTTCGCACGGAATCTTAATTCTTTACATCGTAGCATTAATCTGCCACATGCGTCGAGTGGTGGTTTCTGTCCTTCTTCACTAAACGGAGTGCGACAACATACTATGAAGATGGAACAGTAAATTCAGCGTACACAAGAAATCAATGGAATGTATAATGGACTAAAAGGGATGGAGTTATCGAAGCATTACAATGCGAAACTAGTTTAATCACTTAGGAGTATTGAAGTGTGTTGTAGCAAAGTTGAACTAATAAGGAAAGATAGTTTCTCAGTTCTTCGTTTGATGTTTTTCGGTCTAAATTACATTTCAGTAATTTTATTTAGCGCTTTTTATGTTGTAAAAGGCGTACAACATTCATTTTTAAATTACATTCAGTAATTTTATTTAGGGCTCTTTATGTTATAAATCATGTACAACATTCTTTACAAATTGTCTTGTACTACAACTAAGTGTGACTGCACATCACTTCGTCATTAGCTTTAATCACACCGAACCACGTATCCTCTTTTACACACTGCTGCATGCCACTGTTCACCCTTCTCTGTTGTTGTTGTTGTGGTCTTCAGTCCTGAGACTGGTTTGATGCAGCTCTCCATGCTACTCTATCCTGCGCAAGCTTCTTCATCTCCCAGTACCTACTGCAACCTACATCCTTCTGAATCTGCTTAGTGTATTGATCTCTTGGTCTCCCTCTACGATTTCTACCCTCCACGCTGCCCTCCAATCCTAAATTTGTGATCCCTTGATGCCTCAAAACATGTCTTATCAACCGATCCCTTCTTCTAGTCAAGTTGTGCCACAAACTTCTCTTCTCCCCAATCCTATTCAATACCTCGTCATTAGTTACGTGATCTATCCACCTTATCTTCAGCATTCTTCTGTAGCACCACATTTCGAAAGCTTCTATTCTCTTCTTGTCCAAACTGGTTATCGTCCATGTTTCACTTCCATACATGGCTACACTCCATACAAATACTTTCAGAAACGACTTCCTGACACTTAAATCTATACTCGATGTTAACAAATTTCTCTTCTTCAGAAACGATTTCCTTGCCATTGCCAGTCTACATTTTATATCCTCTCTACTTCGACCATCATCAGTTATTTTACTCCCTAAATAGCAAAACTCCGTTACTACTTTAAGTGTCTCATTTCCTAATCTAATCCCCTCAGAATCACCCGATTTAATTTGACAACATTCCATTATCCTCGTTTTGCTTTTGTTGATGTTCATCTTATATCCTCCTTTCAAGACACTGTCCATTCCGTTCAACTGCTCTTCCAAGTCCTTTGCTGTCTCTGACAGAATTACAATGTCATCGGCGAACCTCAAAGTTTTTACTTCTTCTCCATGAATTTTAATACCTACTCTGAATTTTTCTTTTGTTTCTTTTACTGCTTGCTGAATATACAGATTGAATAACATCGGGGAGAGGCTACAACCCTGTCTCACACCTTTCCCAACCACTGCTTCTCTTTCATGGACCTCGACTCTTATAACTGCCATTGGTTTCTGTACAAATTGTAAATAGCCTTTCGCTCCTTGTATTTTACCCCTGCCACCTTCAGAATTAGAAAGAGAGTATTCCAGTTAACGTTGTCAAAAGCTTTCTCTAAGCCTACAAATGCTAGAAACGTAGGTTTGCCTTTTCATAATCTTTCTTCTAAGATAAGTCGTAAGGTTAGTATTTCCTCACGTGTTACAACATTTCTATGGAATCCAAACTGATCTGCCCCGAGGTCCGCTTCGACCAGTTTTTCCATTCGTCTGTAAAGAATTCGCGTTAGTATTTTGCAGCTGTGACTTATTAAACTGATAGTTCGGTAATTTTCACATCTGTCAACACCTGCTTTCTTTGGGATTGGAATTATCATATTCTTCTTGAAGTCTGTGGGTATTTCGCCTATCTCATACATCTTGCTCACCACATGGTAGAGTTTTGTCATGACTGGCTCTCCCAAGGCCATCAGTAGTTCTAATGGAATGTTGTCTACTCCCGGGGCCTTGTTTCGACTCAGGTCATTAAGTGCTCTGTCAAACTCTTCACGCAGTATCTTATCTCCCATTTCATCTTCATCTACATCCTCTTCTATTTCCATAATATTGTCCTCAAGTACATCACCCTTGTATAAACCCTCCATATACTCCTTCCACCTTTCTGCCTTCCCTTCTTTGCTTAGAACTGGGTTGCCATCTGAGCTCTTGATATTCATACAAGTGGTTCTCTTCTCTCCAAAGGTCTCTTTAATTTTCCTGTAGGCAGTATCTATCTTACCCCTAGTGAGACAAGCCTCTACATCCTTACATTTGTCCTCTAGCCATCCCTGCTTAGCCATTTTGCACTTCCTGTCGATCTCATTTTTGAGACGTTTGTATTCCTTTTTGCCTGCTTCATTTACTGCATTTTTATATGTTCTCCTTTCATCAATTACATTCAATATTTCTTCTGTAACCCAAGGGTTTCTATTAGCCCTCGTCTTTTTACCTACTTGATCGTCTGCTGCCTTCACTACTTCATGCCTCAGAGCTACCCATTCTTCTTCTACTGTATTTTTTCCACCATTCCTGTCAATTGTTCCCTTATGCTCTCCCTTAAACTCTCTACAACCTCTGGTTCTTTCAGTTTATCCAGGTCCCATCTCCTTAAATTCCCACCTTTTTGCAGTTTCTTCAGTTTCAATCTGCAGTTCATAACCAATAGATTGTGGTCATAATCCACATCTGCCCCTGGAAATGTCTTACAATTTAAAACCTGGTTCCTAAATCTCTGTCTTACCATTATATAATCTATATGATTCCTTTTAGTATCTCCAGGATTCTTCCAGGTATACAACCTTCTTTTATGATTCTTGAACCAAGTGTTAGCTATGATTAAATTATGCTCTGTGCAAAATTCTACAAGGCGGCTTCCTCTTTCATTTCTTCCCCCCCATCCATATTCACTTACTATGTTTCCTTCTCTCCCTTTTCCTACTGACGAATTCCAGTCACCCATGACTATTAAATTTTCGTCTCCCTTCACTACCTGAATAATTTCTTTTATCTCGTCATACATTTCATCAATTTCTTCATCATCTGCAGAGCTAGTTGGCATATAAACTTGTACTACTGTAGTAGGCACGGGCTTTGTGTCTATCTTGGCCACAATAATGCGTTCACTATGCTGTTTGTAGTAGTTTACCCGTACTCCTATTTTTTATTCATTATTAAACCTACTCCTGCATTACCCCTATTTGATTTTGTATTTATAACGCTGTAATCACCTGACCAAAAGTCTTGTTTCTCCTGCCACTGAACTTCGCTAATTCCCACTATATCTAACTTTAACCTATCCATTTCCCTTTTTAAATTTTCTAACCTACCTGCCCGATTAAAGGATCTGACATTCCACGCTCCGATCCGCAGAATGCCAGTTTTCCTTCTCCTGATAACGACGTCCTCTTGAGTAGTCCCCGCCCGGAGATCCGAATGGGGGACTATTTTACCTCCGGAATATTTTACCCAAGAGGACGCCATCATCATTTAATCATACAGTAAAGCTGCACGGCCTCGGGAAAAATTGCGGCTGTAGTTTCCCCTTGCTTTCAGCCGTTCGCAGTACCAGCACTGCAAGGCCGTTTTGGTTAATGTTACAAGGCCAGATCAGTCAATCATCCAGACTGTTGCCCCTGCAACTACTGAAAAGGCTGCTGCCCCTCTTCAGGAACCATAAGTTTGTCTGGCCTCTCAACAGATACCCCTCCGTTGTGGTTGCACCTACGGTACGGCCATCTGTATCGCTGAGGCACGCAAGCCTCCCCACCAACGGCAAGGTCCATGGTTCATGTATCCCTAGCGCAACTAAATAGAGCTTGTTGCTAACTTTGAATAAGTTCAACTGCCCGCAGCGTTAACAGGGATACAAAGACCGTACATAGGCGCCTAGCACGATATACGAAATTTTCCGCTATCTGAAACTCTTCATCTTTTAAAATAGCAAAGAGCAGTGAAACAGCCACAATAACTGTTGTAATTGTAAGATTTTGTACATGGCTGGTGTAGTAACCGTGAGATGAAATCTTCTTGAAGAAATAATTAACAGCCAGTCAGTTACAAAATGAAAGCTTTCTTTAAAAGTTTATGAAATCGTCTTTTTGCACGGAATATAGCGGCAATGTGTTATATGCACAGGTACAATAATATCCCGTTACGAACATAAAGAATTATTCAATTTTACTGGGTTACATGTTATGGCGGAGTTACGTTGAAATGCAGCCGTAGCTGTATAACATAGTATTTCACCTCCACAATAATTAAAAGATGCACAACATGGTGGTTGCCATTTTGTACCTCACCAGCGTATACCTCGTTAGTGCACTAGCGTCACGTACACATCAGTTGGGTAAGGAAAGCTTCCGGCAAGAGAAGGCACTAGTAGACCGCACGACGTGGATGCTCGACAGTGAATGAGCAATATTAAATTACCATCTAGGAAACGCCACTGCCGAAAAACAAAATTCGTAATGTGTGAGTCAATGCAAATAGAAAACGATAGCAAAAAGACCGTGGGGAAGGAGGAAGACAGGTGGCAGAGCGGGCAAAAGGCTGAAAAGGAGGAATGATTAAAGTTATTTCATGTACTGTGTTGGTGTGTCTTTGACTGGTTCTCTTTTTGAATAATGTTCCAACAAGTTTTAGAATAAGCGTCGTTTATAGCCACGTTTCGGAGAAGACTAGTTCTTTAAACTTCCTGGGGGATTAAAACTGTGTGCCGGACTGAGACTCGAACTCGGGACCTTTGCCTTTCGCGGGCAAGTGCTCTACCAATTGAACTACCCAAGCACGACTCACGCCCCGCCCTCACAGCTTTACTTCTGCCAGTACGTCGTCTCCTACCTTCCAAACTTTACAGAAGCTCGCAGAGGTTCGCAGGAGAGCTTCTGTAAAGTTTGGAAGGTAGGAGACGAGGTACTGGTAAAATGTACGCTGTGACTCGTGCTTGGGTAGCTCAATTGGTAGAACACTTGCCTACGAAAGGCAAAGGTCCCGAGTTTGAGTCTCGGTCCGGCACACAGTTGTAATCTGCCAGGAAGTTTCATATCAGCGCACACTCAGTGCAGAGTAAAAATCTCATTCTGGAACTCTAGTTCTTTTTCAATTTTTTCTTTTTCTAGTGGTAAATCGGTCAGTTTCTGTGTCATACAATGAAAATATTCGGTATTGTGTTCTCCCGACTAGCATGAGTGGGGATGATTATGTCTGTCATCGTTGGTTTACGGAAAATATCGAACTTGTGTTCTGATTTGAAAGTTTAAATGTAAAAAGTTGATGCTCTCATTTTTCTCTATTTCCATAGTAAATTTAATTTTTTGATGTACACTGGTGGCAAAAAAATCCAGTACCAAGAAGCAATGAATGCAGAATACTGAAATATGCGGAATACATTTGCTACGTAACGTATTTAAGCGGTTAAAATTGCAAGATCACAGGTTAATGTAAGGGCGAGAAAAGCCACTGCAAATGTGAAATGCTGATGCACCGATAACGGGTATAACCACCAAAATGTTGAATGCGAGGATGGAAGCATGCACCTGTCGTACAGGTGCCGGAAGTCAGTTTGTCGCATGGAGTTTCATGACTGTTACTCTTAGTCGTTCAGTACGGAGACGGTTAATGCTGTTTGTGGTTGACACAGGAGTTGTCGTCCAATGATGCTCCATATGTGCTCGATTGGAGATACGTCTGTTGATTGAACAGGCCAAGGCTACATGTGGACTCTCTGTAGAGCTTGTTGGGTTACAACAGTGGCGTGTGGGAAAGCGTTATCCTGTCAAAAAGCACCCTCTGGAATGTTGTTCATCAATGGCAGAACCACAGGTTGAATCACCATTCTGATGTACAAATTTCGGGGTGCGTGGAATAACCACCTCGCTTCATACGAAATCATACCCAGACCATAACTCTAGGTGTAGTTCCAGTGTGTCTAGGTCGCAGACAGGTCGGTTGCTCTCACCTAACCTCCTTCTCACCAACACATGGCCACCACTGGCATCGAGGCAGAACTAGCTTTCACCAAAAAACACAACTGGCTTCTATTCGGCTTTCCAATGAGTTCTCGCTGGACACCTTGAATTTTCGAGCAGCGGTTGTTTTGGATCAACAGAACGCACGCTGTAGGGCGTCTGGCTTGGAGCTATGGCTGAAGTAACAGATCTGTAACAGTTCGTTGCGTCATTGTGGTGCCAGATGCAGCTCGAATTGCTGCTGCAGCCGCAGTATGATGGCCCACTGCCATACGCCGAACATGACGATCTTACTTGTCGGTAGTGCCACATCGCCGTGTGGAGCCCGGCCTTCTTGCGACCATGCCTTCCACCCCTGCCAACAACTACGTCCAATGGCTACATTACTGCCAAATCTTTCCGCAGAATCGCGGAAGGATCATCTAGTTCTCGTAGCCCTATTATACAACCTCGCTCATATTGAGTGACATGTTGATACTGGCGTCTTCGTTTCTTTAAAGACATTCTTAGCTAAGTGTAACTCATTGCGTCCATTATAAACGGTAACTAACGCTCACGACCGCGTCAGCGAGTATTTAATACAAAACTGATTTGCATCCTCATAGTGGCATAGCTCGTATGCGACGGTGATGAGATATAGATATATAACTACCAACTTTCGTTTATTCGTCCAATTCCTTCTTGGAGCTGGGATTTGTTTTGCTTTATTGTAAGTAGACACCAGCCGTATGCAAAACAAACCCACCTTTCACAGACCCCAGAAGAATTCTAACCTGAAATGGTTGTCGAAAAAGATGCTACACACCGCGTTTCCGTAGATGAAAACCAATCCTTTTTGGAAACGCTACCTATGTAAGGTAGAAATGCCTTAGGCTTGGGTGCTATCTCGCTGTTTTCATTGCTGACCCAATTCACGGTTCGTCACCAGCGCAACGAGTGACTAATCAGTCTTTCTTATAATTATTCCGACGAACGGTGACATCCAGGTGATCTAAGTCAGATGACAAATTTTCAGTACCTGAGATGACGTCGGCTCTGTGAGCCGAGGTACGGACTACGACTTCACGCTGAGCCAGATGTTGACCACTGTCTGCCTGAAGATACAAATTGGTTCGAGTTGGCTTTCTATAATCGGCATATCCCGGTGTACCATCAACCTTCCTTCTGATCAGCACATTAGGGAAATGAAGGCAGCAGTCCTTTTCCACCTACATCGTGGATTGAATTCACATGTTCTGAAAAGTTCGTGAAGTTCTCACTCCCATGGGGCCAAAAAACAAGAGTTTTACCTCCTTATTTAAAAAAAGGAAAGCAGATTTCAATGTCGCCGACACCAGGGCATGTTTCTCGAAATCTTCCACAAACAGATTTGCAGTAATTGGTGACAAAGGCTCCCCATCGCAAATCCATCCGTTTGCTCGTAGGACTGATCACTGAGTAATAAGTAGGTGGTGGTCAACACATATGGAATAAAGTTAGTTAATTTAGTCTAGAACGCAATCTCGGTTAACCGCAACGAATCAGAGGAACGCGAGTGAAGACAGAGACCACATCAAACTTGCTAAAATATTCAAATCCAATCGCTTTAACCGACTTAAGACGTCTGCCGAGTTTTTTATATGATGCACACACATTGGTTTGTTAACAGAGAAGCCACGTGTTCTGATACACGGTAAGTCGGAGCACCAATGTTACTGACATTAGGGCTAAGAGGAGCCCCTTTCTTGTGGATCTTCGGAAGGCCATATAATTTAGAGTGGACAGCACAGTAAGAGTTAAGACTCTTCGTAGTCTCTCGCGACATGTAATTTTCCTTCAGGAGGTTATTAGTCTTCCTGTCAGTTCTTTTTGTCGGGTCAGCACTGAGTCTGCGATACGTTGCAATACAGATTTTGAACGTAATCTCGCTTGTCGATCACAAAGCGTGGCATTGAACTTCTCTGTGGATAAGATCATATCATAAGGATCCGCCCCGAGTGAACGCAAGTCAGCCCTCTTAGCTACTGTTATATTACTTTTTGGCGAACGTGCACCAGTCAACACACGACATGCGTCTCTCTTAGTTTCCACGGCAGCATCACGAGGCCGTTTAAAAACACCCTGTTCAGCACAGCTTATAAAATCAACAACTGGCAAGCTTTAGGGAGTTGGCGCAAATCTTAAACCTTTCCTTAGCTTAGATGAAGCTGCGTCGTCCAAAACTTTCTCCGTGAGGTTAATCACAGAGAGTGGAGATGTAGTATTAAACTCCGAGCCAAGGAAACGTTCAAATTTAGTCGACCCCCGGACAAATTCAAATGGCTCTGACCACTATGGGACTTAACATCTGAGGTCATCAGTCCCCTAGAACTTAGAACTACTTAAACCTAACTAACCTAATGATATCACACACATCCATGCCCGAGGCAGGATTCGAACCTGCGACCATAGCAGCAGCGTGATTCCGGACTGAAGCGCCTAGAACCGCTCGGCCACCTTGGCCGGCGACCCTCGGACAGTTACAGAACGAAATTCACAGTCGAGCTGCAACCGACAACTAACGTTTAGCCAATATCAAAAAAATGCCGACATTCTCTAAGCAGTAATCAAATGAAGCGAAGCTGTCACGCGACTCTTAGTGTTTTCGGCGTGCGTTCGCATTTGGTCCACCACCCGCTGTTCTCCCGACTGTGCTGAGAATTGTTTGCTAATATTTTCTTATTAGCGTCTTTTTTCATATTTTGCTTAACGAACGTCTTCATTTCTAGTTCTTAGAGACTTCTATCTGCGGTAGCTCACCAGCTTCAAACGCACCCTCTTTCAGGGAGGAGTAAAACTTCCCGTTGTTGTTCCGTATGACTTCGGTGAAGATTTTTATTTATTCTTCTGTCGATTAGTAGGCTTTGAAGACTTTCCTGTTGCTGTCTTTGTATTGTAGATTATATTTCTTCATGCGTTTGTAAAGTAATAATTTTGGTACAACTAAGCTGTTGTCGGCAATATTCCAGTATCTAAGACATGCCTCGTTAGCATTTCATTCGCTTTGCTGTGGCAATATTCCAGTATCTAAGACATGCCTCGTTAGCATTTCATTCGCTTTGCTGTAATCTAACACACGTCTGGGCGATCACGTCCATTTATGACTGTTACATTTTCTATAGGCTGTGTTTATAATTTAATCACTGCAACAGTGCTACATTGAGGTATACGAAATGCTCTTGAAAATGGTTTTGGTTTTCAATGAGTAGTGATATCGGTAGAAAACCTCTGTAAAGTAAACGATGTTTCAATTCATGCTCATTCATCGCCGGAAAGAAATCTGAAGCAGATATTAGCTTACACCTTCATTAAAAGAAGTATTGTTACGGTGAGATCTTAGAACCTGTCTTAACATTCTTGTATCTCAGACTGCTGTAGAGTGATAAGAAAAGCACGACCATAGACTTAATATTTTGTCTTTGCACACACTTTTATGAAAGCGAAATCTATGAATTAAGAATGTTCACTGCCTCACAATTGCATTTCTGCACATCGAAGTCAGCTACTCAACACGACGAACAGAACATCGTCTACCCGGCACGACAAACTAGAAACATTCAATAACTGATAACCTCCTCGTAATTATTCCCCTATATGTAACGCAAGCTCGACACCAATAGGGGTGATATGTTACAGTACAGCATCACCGGTCTATTGCGGTCTAACTGTGTTGGTGAGGCAGTAAATTTCCACAGGGCAGTGACTCTGTCGCTGCAATTCACTTTGGAGGTGTGGCGGTGGGACTTGTAGTCCCGTACCACCCTCTGACGGTGATAGTGCTGCATGAGTCAGGCAGAGGAATTTTGCCTAACATGGGCGGGTGGGGGTGTGGTGGTGGGACTTGTAGTCCCGTACGCCAGGGCAGGGGTGGCGATGTTTGTCGACACGAATAAGAGCAGAGCTATATTTATAGCTCGTCTTGTAAAACTTCGCTGCGAGCGTAAAAGTAATTTTGTGTGTTCTATTATATTTTAGTTCCACCCAGTAACCATACCTAAACGCAAGTGTATGCTCGAACGCTGGTTCACCAGTCAGGCAACACGTCTGCCCCACTGCCAGTTTGACTTACGAGCGAATCAAGAGCACCACGACTCTGTAGCGTGCCAGATTTCAAGCAGTCCCTTGCTATAGAGAATGAAAAGGGGAAAAATGGAAAAATAACAGTAATTCTCAAAAACATAAATCAGTTGGGACGGTACTTGTCTTCAGAGTATCAGCACATAGTAACACTGCGTACAAACCAAAAGCACTGCATTCTGCTTACGTCATCTCTACGTGTCGGACGACTCAGTTCTGCTGAAAGGCATTCCCGTACCTCTAGGGGAATTTATTTTTAACTCACTGGAACAAATCGGCACCGCAGATTTAAAACAGTACACGGATATGACACAGCAACGTATCTGTAAGTCGCCGCTGTGACGTACTATAGGGACGTTCGTGCTTATACAGGGTGTTACAAAAAGGTACGGCCAAACTTTCAGGAAACATTCCTCACACACAAATAAAGAAAAGATGTTATGTGAACATGTGTCCGGAAACGCTTAATTTCCATGTTTGAGCCCATTTTAGTTTCGTCATCTACGCTTCCACCTACGCTCAATGGAGCACGTTATCATGATTTCATGCGGGATACTCTACCTGTGCTGCTAGAACATGTGCCTTTACAAGTACGACACAACATGTGGTTCATGCACGATGGAGCTACTGCACATATCAGTCGAAGTGTTCGTACGCTTCTCAACAACAGATTCGGTGACCGATGGATTGGTAGAGGCGGACCAATGCCATGCCCTCCACGCTCTCCTGACCACAACACTCTTGACTTTCATTTATGGGGGCATTTGAAAGCTCTTGTCTACGCAACCCCGGTACCCAATGTAGAGACTCCTCGAGCTCGTATTGTGGACGGCTGTGATACAATACGCCATTCTCCAGGGCTGCATCTGCGCATCAGGGATTCCATACGACGTAGGGTGGATCTATGTATCCTCGCTAACGGAGGACATTTTGAACATTTCCTATAACAAAGTGTTTGAAGTCACGCTGGTACGTTCTGTTGCTGTGTGTTTCCATCCCATGATTAATGTGATTTGAAGAGAAGTAATAAAATGAGCTCTAACATGGAAAGTAAGCGTTTCCGGACACATGTCCACATAACATATTTTCTTTCTTTGTGTGTGAGGAATGTTTCCTGAAAGTTTGGCCGCACCTTTTTGTAACACCCTGTATGTGCGCCTTATCTGTGGTAGTGAGTATGAATTTAATCCATCTGTAATACAACTCAATGAGTAAAAGACGAATCACATTTTAAAAGTTTCCTTAAACATCTAACTCACTATCTCATGTCACGTTGTTATGTTTTTCCTAACTCTTCGGGAAGTCGTAACTTTACGTGGTCCCAGTGGGCCCGGAATATTATCACCACTCATCACTAAATGCTAAATCCTCTATTAGCTAATACTGGACTCGCATTCACCGAGCAGCTTCAATGTAAGTGTCTGAATGACGCAGCTGGTAGCATTTGAAAACGTGACGTCATAGTCACAAATAACTATGGTGCAAAGTGACACCAGTACAGGAACACACTGTAGTACCTGTTATTTATACCAAGTCTTGTGGTTTTATTGTTTTCATTATGAGAAACATAAATGTAAGCTTATAAACCAGACGTGGTTCTCTGCCCAAAAATTGGCGCGTAAGTCGGCTGCCTAGTAGTGCTTGATTTCTATAATTTTGGTGTTGGAACGCACCTCTTCAGTGTTAACGGATGTATAATTTAAGTGCAGCCACTCACTAAGGTCCAGTGTGAGCTGTGATTATCGTATGGCAGCGAAACTTGGTAGGTATTCTAATCTGCTAATGTGGAACCGTTTTACTCTAAGAATAATCCAGTTTTGACCTCCAGAAGCAAATCTGGCGCTGTGAATGCAAGGAAGACGTATACAAATATTTCCATAAGTAACTGATAATTATTAATGGGACGTGGACAGGAGAGGTCAGACAAGTGAGAAACACATAATCGTCATATTATTACTAATCGCCGCTTACACAGTTTGTTAGGTGTGAACACCGGAGACGTAGACGAGATGCTGTATCCGTAAAATGACGTGATCAGCAGCTGCTCGCAGCAGTTATGGTATAATCTGAGCAACGTGTTCTTGTATACTGGCCTTCAAATCAGGTAGAGACCGAAGGTGTCCTTGGTAAGGGCATTCTTATAGATATCCCCAGAGCTAAGCGTCACATGGATTCAAATTAGGTTCTCTTGCAGGCCATGCATCCAGAAAACTTCTGGAGATAAGGTTTTCATGGAAGATGGTATTAAACAGATCTTTGACTAGGGGTGCGACATGAGTTGTTGCCCCACGAGGCTTGGAAACAGTGGTTTCCACACACATGCGCTCTTCCAAAGAAGGAATCACATGCTGTACAAGGAGGTCTCGACAACGAGTTGATATCGCACTATGCCGGAGTGTGGTCTCTTCAAAGAAGAACGGACCATGAATAAAAGTACAGCCACGTACGCTGATTGTTATGGCACTTCGTGCATACTGCGCAGTTTGGCCCAAATTCGCCAGTTCTGTTTATTCATTGTAACCTTTAGAGTAAAATGTGCCTCGTCAGGTCATAGAAAATTACTCCATTACATCTCATCAACTTAAATCCGTGTCAGAAATCGAAGAGCAAATTCAAAACGTTGCTGAGAACCATGAGGTTTCAGCTGCTGCACCATATGGATTTTGTATGGATACAAGTGTAAGACCGCAAAACTTTAGTACTGTTTGTTGACCATAAAAAACAAAATATCGTCTGAACAGGGATTCAGGCCCGACGGTACCGATCGGCCACCATGTCATGCTCAGTACTTGGGCTGTGCGGGATGCTGATACGGAGGGCCATGTGGTCAGCTCACCGCTCTCATGGCCGTTGTCGGTTTTCGAGACCGGTGCCGCCACTCCTCAATCAAGCAGCTCCTCAGTTGGCCTCAGAAGGGCTGAGTGCACACCCCTTGCTAGCAGCACTCAGCAGACCCGGACGGTGACCCATCCAAGTGCTAGCCAAGCTCAATAGCTCTTAACTTCGGCGATCAGATGGGAACCGGTGTTAGCACTGTGGCAAACCGTTGGCAATACTGTTGACCGTGGGATGAACAATTCTCGTGACACTGCATGAGCAGTGGTACAACTCAAGTCATGTGCTACATGATGAGTTACCGCAACAGCAACCTCATTAATAACTACCATCGGTATAGGACGCCTTCCTCTTGCATGTGTCAAGTTTGCCCGTGTTTTCGAAGTTCATTATCATCTTCTCTAAGCCATTTAATGAGATTGGGCCCGTCCTCAGACCCTTCAGTCAGCAATTCTCTCTCTGCAGCACTGTAACTGGGGGAAATTGGGGCCGGTTGGCTCACTTTTTTTTCTTGATTTTTACCGGCTTGTATTTTAGATGCTTCCATTGATCTTGTTATCTGGGAGCATTGGTGCTTCGGTTCAGCACCTTCAGCACTAGGTAATTCTGGACCCTCCCTGTTCGTCAGTTCATAAAAAATTTGAACAGTAATACCACCTGAGCAACCCACCCCAACGAAGGGGCAAGTTGGCCCGGCAACTGGGACAGGTTGGCCCACTTGACTTTATCAGTTAATGCAGTAACAACATTTCTTTTTTAAAAGAAAATTTGTAGACTGTAGTGCTCACAGTTTATTTAAATGCAAAGCCCTTCAGCATTTTGATATGACCTACAAACATAAATTATGTTATCATTCTTATCATAGCAGTTTTCCAGATAAGTACGTCCAAATTTTTTATCGGTTTACGTCTGAATGTGCGACAGAATCTTCACAGTTCAAACATTCATGAAAATTTCTTTCACGTTATTTGTAACACATGACAGATACGCCCACTGCTTCAACTTGTGCACTGAATCCATCCTTTTCTTTATTACTGTGAGAGAATGGTTTAAGACACTTAAGACATTGGGCACTGTAATCCTCATCTTTTCCATCTTGAAGAACATACTTGGGAATACCTACTTTTTTCTACGCTTTGTGTGATGCGTTTTATCGTGTGATATGGCCTGAGCCTGACCCCTTTTTCAGAAACCACGTTTATACGCAGAACATCTGTATTTCTCTTCAAGATGTTTTCTTTTCTGGTTGTGGAGGCTGTTTGTTAGCATTCTGTCTCTGTTATTCTCACAGTTATGTCAGAAAGAATGCCTCTTTCAGTTTTCTTTTTATAATTTTGAACTGCCGCTGCTGTGGTTAATGCAAGTACGCTCACCAACAAAGTTGGAGTTGTTGGAGCATTGTCGCCTACGCCGACTACGGCATCTCGACGACTACAATCGTATAAAATCATTCATTTCGTTCATAAGCTGTGAGGCATTACCCAGTGAACTTATTTCGACCATTTTTCAAATGATGGTCGAGACAATAACATTTTCCTATTATATTCGTTAACCTAAGTCATTGTAATTTGGACACAGTCCAAACATTCCCTGTGTGCGCTAATCCCAAGGTCGTGTGTGAAAGAAAAGAACTGAATAAGAAAATTATAAATCTGCCAGGGTTCTTTGCTATTTAAAAATTAATTAAATAGCAACTATTGGAAACGCGACGTATAGTTGACCATTTGTCTTGCATAACAATCAAAATCAACGTCCACTTAAAGTTTGAGAATGAAGTAAATGTAAATTACTGTCAAATACATTTAAACAGTAATTATAAATTAAATTTCTGAACATCATTGTCATTCAGAGTATTGACCGGGTCGAAATACCTTATCAGTAAAGTTTTGCAGTTCTCATAATCAATCATATGATTAGTTTCCAGTCAAATTAACTTTAAAAATTGATGAAGAATCGTATGAGAAACTGTTACGTTAAACTTCACTTAAGTTGTGTTTCCTCAAAAGCTGCTAGCATCGAGTAATCAGTAGCGTGAGCTTACGCAAGATTTGTCGTAACAATAATGAGTTTTACTTCCATGAAATTCAGTGTCGTGTATTTCAAAGCCCATTCCAAATTGTTTCATTTAACTGCATAATATTACCTTAAGTTACCTATTTCAACCACGGAAGTTGTTCCCTGAGTCTTAACAAGTGTGCTACCTCCTATTCCCTATTCTTGTCAGTGTTTCCTATATACTACTTTACTCACAGATTCTCCGGAGAACCTCCACATTCATTGCCTTATCAGTCCAACTAATTTTCAACATTCTTCTGTAGCACCACGTCTCACAGTCCATACTTCCCTACCATACAATGCTGTGCTCCAAACATACGTTTTCAGAAATTTCTTCCTAAAATTAAGGCCTATTGTTGATACTAGTAGACTTCTCTTGGTCAGGAATCCCCTTTTGGCCAGTGCTAGTCTGCTATTTACGTCCCCCTTGCTTCGTCCGTCATGTGTGACTTTGCAGCGTAGGTAGCAGAATTCCTTAACTTCATCTACACTCATGCTCATAAATTAAGGATAATGCTGATACATCGTGGAACAACGCTTTGGTGGGCGGTTTGCGGGTTTAAATCATCTCGGAGTATGACCATGCGGTGCATTTGACCTGCGGTCGTCGCGCGGTGGTGCCGGCAGCAGTCCACATACGCAGAGGTGTGTTGGTGCATTTCAGAGTACGGTGCAGCGAGTAAGTGCGCAGACGTTATCAGACGTGCTAATGGTGACTGTGTGTTGAAAATGGAACACATATTGATGACGTTATGAGGGGTAGAATACTAGGGCGACTGGAGGCTGGTCAAACACAGCAGGTCGTAGAACGGGCTCTCCGTGTGCCACAAAGTGTGATCTCAAGATTATGGCAACTATTCCAGCAGACAGGAAACGTCTCCAAGCGCTGCGTACGGGTCGTCCACAGTGTAAAATACCACAAGAAGACCGATATCTCACCATCAGTGCACGCAGACGGCCACGGAGTACTGCAGGTATCCTTGCTCGGGACCTTACCGCAGCCACTGGAACAGTTGTCTCCAGACACACAGTCTACAGCCGACTGAACAGACATAGTTTATTCGCCCGGAGACCTACAAGGTGCATTCCACTGACCCCTGTCCACAGGAGAGCCCGTAAAGCATGCTGTCAAGAACACAGTATATGGTCATTGGAACAGTAGTCCCGGGTTACGTTCACGGACGAGTCCAGGTATAGTCTAAACAGTGATTCTCGCCGGGTTCTCATCTGGCGTGAACCAGGAACCGGATACCAACCCCTTAATGCCCTTGAAAGGGACCTATATGGAGGTCGTGGTTTGATGGTATGGGATAGAAAAGCAACTGGAATCACTCAATAGAGGAAAGTCCACAGGACCTGACGGGATACCAATTCGATTCTACACAGAGTACGCGAAAGAACTTGCCCCCCTTCTAACATCCGTGTACCGCAAGTCTCTAGAGGAACGGAGAGTTCCAAATGATTGGAAAAGAGCACAGGTAGTCCCAGTCTTCAAGAAGGGTCGTCGAGCAGATGCGCAAAACTATAGACCTAAATCTCTGACGTCGATCTGTTTTAGAATTTTAGAACATGTTTTTTGCTCGAGTATCATGTCGTTTTTGGAAACCTAGAATCTACTATGTAGGAATCAACATGGATTCCGGAAACAGCGCTCGTGTGAGACCCAACTCGCTTTATTTGTTCATTAGACCCAGAAAATATTACACTCCTGGAAATTGCAATAAGAACACCGTGAATTCATTGTCCCAGGAAGGGGAAACTTTATTGACACATTCCTGGGGTCAGATACATCACATGATCACACTGACAGAACCACAGGCACATAGACACAGGCAACAGAGCATGCACAATGTCGGCACTAGTACAATGTATGTCCACCTTTCGCAGCAATGCAGGCTGCTATTCTCCCATGGAGACGATCGTAGAGATGCTGGATGTAGTCCTGTGGAACGGCTTGCCATGCCATTTCCACTTGGCGCCTCAGTTGGACCAGCGTTCGTGCTGGACGTGCAGACCGCATGAGACGACGCTTCATCTAGTCCCAAACATGCTCAATGGGGGACAGATCCGGAGATCTTGCTGGCCAGGGTAGTTGACTTACACCTTCTAGAGCACGTTGGGTGGCACGGGATACATGCGGACGTGCATTGTCCTGTTGGAACAGCAAGTTCCCTTGCCGGTCTAGGAATGGTAGAACGATGGGTTCGATGACGGTTTGGATGTACCGTGCACTATTCAGTGTCCCCTCGACGATCACCAGTGGTGTACGGCCAGTGTAGGAGATCGCTCCCCACACCATGATGCCGGGTGTTGGCCCTGTGTGCCTCGGTCGTATGCAGTCCTGATTGTGGCGCTCACCTGCACGGCGCCAAACACGCATACGACCATCATTGGCACCAAGGCAGAAGCGACTCTCATCACTGAAGACGACACGTCTCCATTCGTCCCTCCATTCACGCCTGTCGCGACACCACTGGAGGCGGGCTGCACGATGTTGGGGCGTGAGCGGAAGACGGCCTAACGGTGTGCGGGACCGTAGCCCAGCTTCATGGAGACGGTTGCGAATGGTCCTCGCCGATACCCCAGGAGCAACAGTGCCCCTAATTTGCTGGGAAGTGGCGGTGCGGTCCCCTACGGCACTGCGTAGGATCCTACGGTCTTGGCGTGCATCCGTGCGTCGCTGCGGTCCGGTCCCAGGTCGACGGGCACGTGCACCTTCCGCCGACCACTGGCGACAACATCGATGTACTGTGGAGACCTCACGCCCCACGTGTTGAGCAATTCGGCGGTATGTCCACCCGGCCTCCCTTATGCCCACTATACGCCCTCGCTCAAAGTCCGTCAACTGCACGTACGGTTCACGTCCACGCTGTCGGGCATGCTACCAGTGTTAAAGACTGCGATGGAGCTCCGTATGCCACGGCAAACTGGCTGACACTGACGGCGGCGGTGCACAAATGCTGCGCAGCTAGCGCCATTCGACGGCCAACAACGTGGTTCCTGGTGTGTCCGCTGTGCCGTGCGTGTGATCATTGCTTGTACAGCCCTCACGCAGTGTCCGGAGCAAGTATGGTGGGTCTGACACACCGGTGTCAATGTGTTCTTTTTTCCATTTCCAGGAGTGTAGATACAGGCTCCCAGGTAGATGCTATTTTTCTTGACTTCCGGAAGGCGTTCGATTCAGTTCCGCACTGTCGCCTGACAAACAAAGTAAGAGCCTATGGAATATCAGACCAGCTGTGTGGCTGGATTGAAGAGTTTTTAGCAAACAGAACACAGCGTGTTGTTATCAATGGGGAGACGTCTACAGACGTTAAAGTAACCTCTGGCGTGCCACAGGGGAGTGTTATGGGAACATTGCTTTTCACAATATATATAAATGACCTAGTAGATAGTGTCGGAAGTTCCATGCGGCTTTTCGCGGATGATGCTGTAGTATACACAGAAGTTGCAGCATTAGAAAATTGTAGCAAAATGCAGGAAGATCTGCAGCGGATAGGCACTTGGTGCAGGGAGTGGCAACTGTCCCTTAACATAGACAAATGTAATGTATTGCGAATACATAGAAAGAAGGATCCTTTATTGTATGATTATATGATAGCGGAACAAACACTGGTAGCAGTTACTTCTGTAAAATATCTGGGAGTATGCGTACGGAACGATTTGAAGTGGAATGATCATATAAAATTAATTGTTGGTAAGGCGGGTACCAGGTTGAGATTCATTGGGAGAGTGCTTAGAAAATGTAGTCCATCAGCAAAGGAGGTGGCTTACAAAACACTCGTTCGACCTATACTTGAGTATTGCTCATCAGTGTGGGATCCGTACCAGATCGGTTTGACGGAGGAGATAGAGAAGATCCAAAGAAGAGCGGCGCGTTTCGTCACAGGGTTATTTGGTAACCGTGATAGCGTTACGGAGATGTTTAATAAACTCAAGTGGCAGACTCTGCAAGAGAGGCGCTCTGCATCGCGGTGTAGATTGCTCGCCAGGTTTCGAGAGGGTGCGTTTCTGGATGAGGTATCGAATATATTGCTTCCCCCTACTTATACCTCCCGAGGAGATCACGAATGTAAAATTAGAGAGATTAGAGCGCGCACGGAGGCTTTCAGACAGTCGTTCTTCCCGCGAACCATACGCGACTGGAACAGAAAAGGGAGGTAATGACAGTGGCACGTAAAATGCCCTCCGCCACACACCGTTGGGTGGCTTGCGCAGTATAAATGTAGATGTAGATGTAGATGTAGATGGGATGTACAAACCTGCATGTCTTTGACAGAGGAATTGTAACAGATCAGGTGTATCGGGATGTCATTTTGCACTAGTATGTCCGCCTTTTCAGGGTTGCAGTGGGTCCCACCTGCCTCCAGATGGATGATAACACACGGCCCCACCGAGCTGCCATCATGGAGGACTACCTTGAAACAGAGGATATCAGGCGAATGGAGTGGACTGCCTGTTCTCCAGACCTAAACCCCATCGAGCACGTCTGGGATGCTCTCGGTCGACGTATCGTTGCACGTGTTCAAACCCCTAGGACACCTCAGGAGCTCCGACAGGCACTGGTGCTAGAATGGGAGGCTATACCCCAGCAGCTGCTCGACCCTGCTCGACCACCTGATCCAGAATATACCAACCCGTTGTGCGGCCTGTGTACGTGTGCATGGTGATCATATCCCATTTTGATGTCGGGGTACATGCGCAGGAAGCAGTGGCGTTTTGTAGCACATGTGTTTCGGGACGGTTTTCTCAGCTTATCACCAATACCGTGGATTTACAGATCTGTTTCATTTGTGTTCCCTATGTGCTTATGCTGCTAGCTACAGTTTTGTGTAGAACCACGTTGTGTGGCACCCCATTGTGCAATTATCCGTAATTTATGAGCATGAGTGTACTTCGTTATCCCCAATTCTGATGTTAAGTTTCTCGCTGTTCTCAATTCTGCTATTTCTCATTGCTTTTGTCTTTGTTCGATTTACCAATTTATCGAACAGTAAATGAACTACTGGGCTGGCGACCGGAATTATTAACATCTTAAATCATTTCACTTGTGTTGCTGTGGCTTAGTCGATTGTTGTGGTACCCCTTTTATTTTAGTACTTTATGTGAGCGATTGTACTAATTGGCAACACAGGCAGCATAATATAGTAGTAGAGAAAAAATCTATTTTTCGGAATAGCTTGTTCTACACATCTTCCTTCTAATCTGTGTCAGATTTCTTCGGACACTTGCGAAACACGATCAAATTTCAGCAGTAAACTTATAAGTAAAGATACGGGAGGGACATTATACATGGAGACCGACGCTTTCTTCTATTAACACGCAAAGATGTCGTTATAGTGCTTCGATATTCTTGTATGAACCTAGCGTGCATCCACAGATTCAGTTCACACAAAATTCTTTCGTGTCGAAGCACATACCCGGCGTTGAGTCGTCTTATGAACAACGGTCCGGAAGTTGGGTTTAATAGGGACAAAGTTGGCCCAGAAACAAATTAAAATAGTGTCAATTCCCCAGTCCTGTCAAGGCCTTCGGAAGGATTATGTTGGTCATTAGTCGAATGCCTAGACTGCGGTTCCAGACTGAAGCGCCTAGAACCGCTCGGTCACACCGGCCGGCTGATGTAGGGTAAATTCACACGAATTTTGCATCTAACTGTTTCATACTTCCACTTTCAACTATTCAGATATTAGTGATAATAGTACACGTACTTCCTGACGAATATGTTATAGAAAACAACAGAAGATCGACAAATGTACGTTCTGTTTGCTGAGGGCAATCTTGTTCGATATAAATCCAGATGTTGTATAAATCTAATTATGGGTATTTAATTTTTAAAGTGGGTTTGTTCTTCTTGTGAATCAGCTCCTCCTCTTGAACAAGTTGAAGTTCTGAAGTACAGGGAAACGTGAAAGAATTTCTTATCCGTTCATACGAATTTACAGTATATCGAGTACAGGGAATTATCACATTAAATTGCATTAAATGATTGTGAGTCGATGGTTGTATTTTGTTACTAACTGCACACCTACATGTAAATAGAAGCATTTCAAAATTGCTTTCTCCGTTTTTCTCAACCATACTTCTACTTTAACTCTTAAGAATGCACCTACATCTACATCTACGTGATTACTCTCCTATTCACAATAAAGTGACTGGCAGAGGGTTCAATGAACCACCTTCAAGCTATCTCTCTGCCGTTAAACCCTCAATCGGTACGCGTGAAAAATGAGCACTTAAATTTTTCTGTGCGAGCCCTGATTTCTCTTATTTTATCGTGATGATCATTTCTCCCTAAGTAGGTGGGTGCCAACAGAATGTTTTCGCAATCGGAGGAGGAAACTGGTGATTGAAATTTCATGAGAAGATCCCGCAGCAACGAAAAACGCCTTTGTTTTAATGATTGCCACTCCAATTCACGTATAATGTCTGTGACACTATCTCCCCTATTTCGAGATAATAAAAAACGAGCTGCCTTCTTTGTACTTTTTCGATGTCATCCGTCAGTCCCACCTGATGCGGATCCCACACCGCACAGCAATACTCCAGAATAGGGCGGACTAGCGTGGAGTAAGCAGTGTCTTTAGTACACCTTCTAAGTGTTCTGCCAGTGAATCGCAGTCATTGGTTTGCTCTAGCCACAATATTATCTAGGTCATCGTTCCAATTTAGGTTATTTCTGATCGTAATCCCTAAGTATTTAGCTGAATTTACAGGTTTCGGATATGTGTGACACATTGCGTAATCGAAATTTAACTGATTCTCTTAGTACTAATGTGAATAACTTCACACTTTTCTTTATTCAGGGTCAACTGCCACTTTTCGCACCATACAGATATCTTATGTAAAATCATTTTGCAAGTCGTTTTGATCATCTGATGACTTTACAAGACGGTAAATGACAGCATCATCTGCAAACAACCTAAGACGGCTACTCAGATTGTCTCCTATGTCGTTAATATAGATCAGGAACAACAGAGAGACTGTAACACTTCCTTGGAGAACGCCGGATATTACTTTTGTTTTACTCGATGACTTTCGGTCTGTTACTACGAACTGTGACCTTTCTGACAAGAAATAACGAATCCAGTCGCACAACACAGGCGATACTCCATAGGCACGCAGTTTGGTTAAAAGACGCTTGTGAGCAACGGTGTCGAAAGCCTTCTGGAAATCTAAAAATGTGGAATCAATTTGACATCCCCTTTCGATAGCACTTATTACTTCATGAGTATAAAGAGCTAGTTGTGTTTTACAAGAACGATATTTTCTGAATCCGTGCTGACTATGTGTCAATAAATCGTTTTCTTCGAGGTACTTCATAATGTTCGAATACAGTGTATGTTCCAACTGCAAATCGACGTTAGTGATATAGGCCTGCAATTCAGTGGATTACTCCTACTTCCCTTTTTGGGTATTGGTGTGATTTGAGCAGTTTTCCAGTCTTTAGGTACGGATCTTTCTGTGAGAGAGTGATTGTATATAATTGCTAAGTATGGAGCTATTTTATCATACTCTGAGAGGAACCTGACTGGTACACAATCTGGACCGGAGGTTTTGCATTTATTAAGTGATTTAAGCTGCTGTGTTACGCCGAGGATATCTACATCTTTGTTTCTCATCCTGGCAGTTGTTCTTGATTGGAACTCAGGAATATTTACTTCGTTTTCTTTGGTGAAGGAGTTTCGGAAAACCGTGTTTAATAACTCTGCCTTAGTGGCACTGTCATCAGTGACTTCACCTTTGTTATCGCGCACTGAAGGTATTGATTGCGTCTTGCCACTGGTATGCTTTATGTATGACCAGAATCTCTTTGGGTTTTCTGCCAGATTTCGGGGCAGAATTTCGTTGTGGAAATTATTAAAAGCATCTCGCATTGCAGTACGCGCTATATGTCGAACTTCTGTAAAAATTTGCCAATCTTGGGGATTTTGCAATCTTTTAAATTTGGCATACGTTTTTCGTTGCTTCTGCAACAACGATCTGACCCGTTTTGTGTACCATGGGGGATCAGTAGCATCACTTGTTAATCTACGTGGTATATATGTCTCAATTGCTGTCGATACTATCTCTTTGAAAAGATTCCACAACTTTTCTATACTTGCACGATCAGATCGGAAGGAGTGAAAACTGTCTCTTAAAAAGGCGTTAAGAGCATTTTTATCAGCTTTTTTAAATAGATATACTTTGCGTTTCTTTTTGATAGTTGTAGGTGTTGGGGTATTCAGCCTAGCAGCAACTGCCTTATGGTCGCTAATCCCTGTATTCGTCGCAATACTCACTATTTGTCCAGTATTATTTGTTGCTAAAAGGTCAAGTATGGTCTCGCAACCATTAACGCTTCGAGTGGGGTCATGAACCAATTGTTTAAACAAATTTTCTGAGAAAGCTTTCTTTACAATTTCGGATGACGTTTTATGCTTTAAACGTATAATTTTTCCAGCATATCGAGGGTAGATTGAAGTCACCACCGAATATAAGTGTACGGGCGGAGTACTTATCTGAAATGAGACTCAAGTTTTCTACCCGTGTAGCCGCCTCCTGTGTGTAGTGGACTCCTGGCCTATTAAGTTGAACCCGGAAACCCACCACCGGATGGTGCAAGTCAAGGAATCTGCAGCCTACACGGTCACAGAACCGCCTGAGCCTCTCATTCAGACCATCAACTCGGCTCTGCACCAAAGGGCCACAGTCGGTTCTGTCGACTATGCTGCAGATGGTGAGCTCCGCCTTAATCTCGGAAGCAAGACTGGCCGTCTTTACCACTTCTGCTAGCCGCCCGAAACCAGACAGAATCTGCTCCGATCAAAAGAGACACACGTCATTGGTACCTACATGAGTCACAACCTGCAGTTGGCTGCACCCTGTACTCTTCATGGCATCCAGAAGCACCCTTTCCACATCTGGAACGACTTCACACAGAATGCACACTGGCTTTCTTCCCTTACTTGGCAGTGATTTTCCTAAGGGGCCCCATTACGCGCCTAACGTTGGAGCTCCAAACTACCAGCAAACCCACCCTCTGTGAATTCCCAGACCATGCGCGCCGAGAACCTCTGGAACAGGGTGGACGACTGCATCCGGCTCAGAGATATCGTCAGCCACAGATAACTCCCGAAACCTGTTCGTCAAACGAACCAAGGAGGTCCGACGATCGGCCCCTCAGAAAGCTTCTTGCTGCCTGCCAGACTTAGGAATGATGTCCCACTCGACCACAAGTGAGGAGTCAACCTCAGTGCAGGCAGTACCCGGGGTGGTTACAGCCGTGTACCGATCGGAGGACACATGGGACGTGCTCGACGTCCCTCGTATCCCCGCGTTCGATCCTCCACAGTGACGCCCCTTGGCAGCAGCCTCAAGCTATGTGACGGAAGCCAACACAGCCTGGAGCGAGGCTGCGAGCGAAGGGTCGCCAACTCAGGTCGCATCTGTACACAACAATCACAATTCCTATCCATTACGCAGTCGCTCCTGTTTGAAGCACGTAAAAATATACACTACTGGCCATTAAAATTGCTTCAGCAAGAAGAAATGCAGATGATAAACGAGTACTCATTGGACAAATATACTATACTAGAACTGACATGTGATTACATGTTCACGCAATTTGGGTGCATAGATCCTGAGAAATCAGTACCCAGAACAACCACCTCTGGCCGTAATAACGGCCTTGATATGCCTGGGCATTGAGTAAAACACAGCTTGGATGGCGTGTACAGGTACAGCTGCCCATGCAGCTTCAACACGATACCACAGTTCATCTAGAATAGTGACTGGCGTATTGTGAAGAGCCAGTTGCTCGGCCACCATTGATCAGACATTTTCTCTTGGTGAGAGATCTGAAGAATGTGCTGGCCAGGGCAGCAGTCGAACATTTTCTGTATCCAGAAAGGCCCGTACAGGACCAGCAACTTGCGGTCGTGCATTATCCTGCTGAAATGTAGAGTTGCGCAGGGATAGAATGAAGGGTAGAGCCACGGGTCGTAACATATCTGAAATGTAACGTCAACTGTTCAAAGTGCCGTCAATGCGAACAAGAGGTGACCGAGACTTGTAACCAATGGCACCCCATACCGTCACGCCGAGTGATACTCCAGTATGGTGATGACGAATACACGCTTCCAATGTGCGTTCACTGCGATGTCACCAAACACGGATACGACCATCATGATGCTGTAAACAGTACCTGGATTCATCCGAAAAAATGACGTTTTGCCATTCGTGCACCCAGGTTCGTCGTTGAGTACACCATCGCAGGCGCTGCTGTCTGTGATGCAGCGTTAAGGGTAACCGCAGTCATGGCCTCAGAGCTGATAGTCCATGCTGCTGCAAACGTCGTCGAACTGTTCGCGCAGATGGTTGTTGTCTTGCAAACGTCCCCATTTGTTGACTGATGGATCAAGACGTGGCTGCATGATCCGTTACAGCCATGCAGATAAGATGCCTGTCATCTCGACTGTTAATGATACGAGGCCTTTGGAATCCAGCACGGCGTTCTGTATTACCGTCCTGAACCCACCGATTCTATTTTCTGCTAACTGTCATTGAATCTCGACCAACACGAGCAGCAATGTCGCCATACGATAAACAGCAATCGCGATAGGCTACAGTCCGACCTTTATCAAAGTCGGAAACGTGATGGTACACATTTCTCCTCTCCTTACACGAGACGTCACAACAACTTTTCACTGGGCAACGCCAGTCAACTGCTATTTTTGTATGAGAAATTGGTTGGAAACATTCCTCATGTCAGCACGTTGTAGGTGTCACCACCGGCGCCAACCTTGTGTGAATGCTCTGAAAAGCTAATCATTTGCGTATCACAGCATCTTCTTCTTGTCGGTTAAATTTCGCGTCTGTAGCACGTCATCTTCGTGGTGTAGCAATTTTAATGGCCAGCACTGTATAACAAACGAACGGTGCACTCGCCTTGTTAATAGCAGGAACTTGCTGTGCGCTCTCGCTGTCAGTAAGTACTATCATATTCCCTTTTTGATAATAAAAGATGTATAAACTTGTAAAAACTGAGTGCCTGTATTGACTATTTGGCTGGTTGTTCGCCAAGAGGGGCGCTGATGAATATCGACAACAGCACCATTACCTAAGACAGATCCAATTCGTATAGGTTTCATTCCTACTGCTGTCTGTGTTGAAATCAGTTCACATTAGATTATAGTACACTGTGCATCTAGGGTGTGTTTGTAGAATAGATCAGGTTCATACCATGTTACCTGCTAATGGGACGGACGCAGGAAACTGGATTTGAAAACCGTGATGTATTTGTTTCTATGCACCAGGTAGGGTATTCCAGGAAGACAACAGTAACAAAAGTTGGCGTAACCCAATCTATACTGATGTATAGGTTGCAGCACGTCAGGCAAATTGGTACCAATGAAACTCTTTCGCGATGTGGAAGTCCAGATTAATATCATACAGGGAAGATCAGGTTATATCTGTACACAATAAACGTCAGAGGGATCCTACTGCTCCTTAGAATTTAATGGAACTTTAAATAGGGAAGGATATCACAGCATACTGATCAAAAGTGCCGTTTCATCTGGCAACAGACTTATTATTCGTGAATTTGTTCTGCAGTAAGAAAGTGATCACACACTTGCTTCTAAACTGTACAGAGGTAATATCAACAGAATTGAGAAATGTGGGGAAGTGAAGAATATGATTTGCCCAAGACAGTCAGCGGAGTTAAATGTCACTGAATTCTTATGGGATGAAGATGGCAAGGATGTTGGAAAGCTAAAGTCACCTAATGTTGTAGATCCTCGGAATAACTTACGGGCATACAGAATGCCAAGAGTTTGTGTAGCTGTTGTGAGGGCAAAGTGTGGTTACTTTGAAGAGGCTAAAGTATAAACTATAATATATTGTACTTAATGATAGAGAAGGAAAATATATATTTTGTTGGAGTGCTTAGATTGTACTATGTGTTTCTACACTGAAGTAAAGTATGTTGCTTTCTTCATGAGTGATCGAAAACTTTTGACCGGTAGTGTAGCACCTATACTAGGGTTTGTCTTGTTGAGTATTCAAAATAAATCAGAAAGGCAAGCTAGCTCCAGAGCACGTATTTTAATGAATACACAAGCTCGGTTTTGTTTTCGTGCTTAGATAACTGCAGCATTGCATCGGTAAGTTCATACACACGATTAAGCATTCTTTCTCTGGATAGGCATCGTGCATTTGAGTGCGGGCGAGGTTATGGTGCTGTGTTCCTATCTCGAGCGTTAAGTCCTGACTTCAGATGCCTGCCTTTAACGTAAATTATCTTTATCACGGTTTTGTCCAAAGCTGACTACAAATCCTTACCGGTAGGTATTGCCACGACCACTACGCGATGCTCTGTGCAGTGCGCAGTAATCAAGTTGCCGTTTCGTTGTTTCGCCTGTGAGATAAATCCCGTTAAGGAACCTGTAATTCAAGGGGCGCCATCTTAGTATATGTGGACAAATTCTTTCACGACAAATTCATTGTCTCCATGTATCCATTTATTACTCAAAAATGTCTGCTTTTCGTAACAATGGAATTTCCTCGTCTGTATTTCGTTCATCAACGAAACGAATAAGAGAAACGAGCAGAACTAGGCCACTTACATCGGTGTGTTCATCCATCTGAATCGCAAACAATAAAGTTTTTTGCCTCGAGTTTTCACAGAATGTTTTCAGATATGTCTTGAACATGTGCTTCGACTATATTACGCCAAGGGAATTTTTTTTACATCACATTCATACTCAGGGCCAAACATCGTTTTCGCCATAGCACAGCAACCTCTGACAATGGCTTTCTCTGCAATTACATGAGATAACATATTTTTAGCGGGAATTTCAGCTACAGGATGACTAGCTTCTTGAGATATATCAAAGGTCTCCAATTTCTATGCAAATAAGGAAACCTGCTGGTTCTTCTTTCTTAGAATTTGTCGAAATAGGTATTCAGAATTTATTCGGTACTATGTAGTCTATTAGCCCGGATGCTATAAGCGAAGTCAGCGCCGACCATGAAAGCTTACATAGTATGATTATTCGGTACCCTGTTTGCAATGGAAACATCGTCTTCTCGCATCACGCTCTCTGGAGTAGGGCATCATTCATTTCCACACCACGTGAACGTCATTTTTATATATTCTTTGGTATAAAGCCACGCTTTTATGTTGTTGCTACTGCGTGAAAGCGCCGAACAAACGAAGGCTTGGGACGCCCTATTTGACTGTTGTGTATCTGCTGAAGCTCCGCACAATTTCCGCATACATCATCGGACTTTTGCTCTGCATCTGAAGTTTCATATACTGCCAAAAGCCTCTTGTCTGGTAACTCCTGTAAAATTTATCACTTTGAAAGAAGTAAAACAATGACACAAGTCACTTACGAAACAAAGAAACGGACTGAAGGAAAGGCGCACAATCTCCCTCTAGCGTCGCTCGAAGAGCTTCTTAAGACGACAGTCAGGGCGCCTATTGAACAGCAGAAGAAGAGAGGCACTGGAAATTACGTGAACTAAATAGTGGAATTCGACATAACGATCACTCGTGTACTAAATGAGCTTTGGTTGCAGCGAAGGAAGACAAAGATGTTTTGTGTCATTTTATCTCAAGTTTTTCATTTGTTTTACGGTCTGAATTTACTATTCTCGCGACACCCTTGATGCGACTACGCTACACTCCGAACTGTCGGAACGCCGAGTTTGGAAAGCTGTGTGTTAGAGGTGACACTGATAAGAATGGTGGAATTAGACTCAATACTGACGAAATCCTCTCAGCCACCGACTATAGAACCGATGTTGTAACCCGCGAGCAATGTGCTCACGACGCCCTACTCACGGCAGCAAACGCATTACACATTCAATACTCTTGGTCTGAGTCCCTCTCACTAGAAGATTATTCTGAGATTGGCTGCAACAATATTCTAACATTGGATGCACTAATATTTTGTAAGCAGTATCCTTCGCAGAAATACTGAATTTCGCCAATAGGCTTTTATGATCCCAAGTCCTCCTCCAGCTTTACGTATGATTATGTCATTTTGACTATTCAGTTCAATATGTACACATATTGTTGCGCACAGTTATTTGTATGAATTTATTGTTTCTAATTGTGACTTACTGATATTGCGTTTTTAAGATATTACTTTCTTAGAGTAGTTTGTGAACACCATAATATAACAGTCCGCCACGCAGATAAAACCACAATTATAGACGAATGAAGTAAAGAATGAGCGTCTTAAAACGAATGTGTCTTACGGTGTCACTATCCTTCGCAAATGGGTCTGTATAATCCTAAAAACAGAGGTGGAAATTACCGCTACAGTTGTAAGGTTCTTTTATTTAGAACACGACCGGTTTCGGGCTCTTTTACGCCCGTCTTCAATTGTTGTTCTGAAAACAGCAAAAGATGGGAGATAATAATAGCTTTTAGAAGCAACAGTACACATGAAAAACAGAAAAAAAGTTCCATAAAACATTTTTGAAAGCACTAGTCGGGCTAGGAGTCGTAAAACTTAATTAAATGGTAAAGTGACATCAGACGACTGTCTGGGTAAAGAAATATGCAATGAATATCAGAATACTCACAGTTCGTGCGGTAACCCCGAGCTCCGTGGTGAACTAGTATAGGACGCGGTGTATGGTACACTACTGGCCATTAAAATTGCTACACCACGAAGATGACGTGCTATATACGCGAAATTTAACCGACGGGAAGAAGATGCTGTGATATGCTAACGATTAGCTTTTCAGAGCATTCACACAAGGTTGGCGCCGGTGACGACACCTACAACGTGCTGACATGACGATAGTTTCCAACCGATTTCTCATACACAAACACCAGTTAACCGGCGTTGCCTGGTGAAACGTTGTTGTGATGCCTCGTGTAACGAGGAGAAATGCGTACCATCATTGCGGTTTATCGTTTCGCGACATTGTTGCTCTCGTTGGTCGAGATCCAATGACTGTTAGCAGAAAATGGAATCGGTGGGTTCAGGAGGGTAATACGGAACGCCGTGCTGGATCCCAACGGCCTCGTATCACTAGCAGTCGAGATGACAGGCATCTTATCCGCATGGCTGTAACGGATCGTGCAGCCACGTCTCGATCCCTGACTCAATAGATGGGGACGTTTGCAAGACAACAACCATCTGCACGAACAGTTCGACGACGTTTGCAGCAGCATGCACTATCAGCTCGGAGACCGTGGCTGCGGTTACCCTTGACGTTGCATCACAGACAGGAGCGTCTGCGATGGTGTACTCAACGACGAACATGGGTGCACGAATGGCAAAACGTCATTCTTTCCGGTGAAACATGGTTCTGTTTACAGCATCATGGTGGTCGCATCCATGTTTGGCGACATTGCAGTGAACGCACATTGGAAGCGTGTATTCGTCATAGCCATACTGGCGTATCACCCGAGTGATGGTATGGCATGCCATTGGTTACACGTTTCGGTCACCTCTTGTTCGCTTTGACGGCACTTTTAACGGTGGACGTTACATTTCAGATGTGTTACGACCGGTGGCTCTACCCTTCATTCGATCCCTGCGAACCCTACATTTCAGTAGGATAATACACGACCGCATGTTGCAGGTCCTGTACGGGCCTTTCTGGATACGGAAGATGTTTGACTGCTGCCCTGGCCAGCACATTGTCCAGATCTCTCACCAACTGAAAACGTCTGGTCAATGGTGGCCGAGGAACTGGTTCGTCACAATACGCCAGTCACTACTCTTGATGAACTGTGGTATCGTGTTGAGGCTGCATGGGCAGCTGTACCTGTACACGCCATCCAAGCTCTGTTTGACTCAATGCCCAGGTGTCTAAACGCCGTTATTACGGCCGGAGGTGGTTATTCTTATTTCTCAGGATCTATGCACCCAAATTGTGTGATAAGTGTAATCACATCTCAGTTCTAGTATAATATATTTGTCCAATGAATAACCGTTCATCATCTGCATTTCTTCTTGGTGTAGCAATTTTAATGGCCAGTAGTGTATTACGAGCGAGCGCAGAACACGGAGTAGCGCACGCGAAGGGGGAAACAAACTGGTAAACCAGAGTGGCGAAAGTACTGCCATCTATTGACAGGAAGAACAACGAGGGGCCACTAGACCTTCATTTCACGGTTTTAATTGTGATTTACATTTAAAATGAAAAAAAGAAAAAAAAACATTACATAGATAACTACATCAAAAACGTTAAGAGTGCATTATGAGTGGTAAATGAACATACTGCAACAGGGCAGTGCAGGACTGTAATAAAAGTGAATGGTAGCCGGTGACATAAAATTTATGTACAAACCGTATAACGCAACGAAACTTTTCGCTTTCCACGAGTGGCATGCAAGTTTTTAACGCTTTTCATGTAACTTTCTGTGTAATGTTCCTTTTTATCATATTGAATGTAAATCACTATTAAAATTGTGAACGGCCGGTCAACTGTACCCGCGGTCTTATGTCCGTCAAAAATGGCAGTACTTTTGCCGCTCTTCTTTACCAGTTTGTTTTCCCCTTCGTTTACGCTACTCCGCGCTCTGCGCTCGCTGGTAGCACCACACATCGCGTCCTATACTAGTCCACGGCGGCGCTAAGGGTCCGAGCACGAACTGTATGTGTCCTGGTAGTCGTCCATTGTACTGTCTGGTGCCACTTTACCACTGACTTCGGTTTTACAGCACCTAGCCCTACCGGTGGTTTCTAAAATGTTTTAAGGAACAGTTTTTGTTTTTTTTATGTGTATTGCTGCTTGTAAAAACTATTATTATTACCCGTCTTTTGCTATTTTCAGAATAACACCTGACTACTGGCATATAAGAGTCAGAAGCCGGTCGTGTTCTAAATAAAAGAACCTTACAACTGCAGCGGTATTTCCAACCTCCGGTTAAACGCTCAGTTGCGGATGTTCCTCGGACAGGATAGTTTATAATCGTAAAAGTTTTATGAACTACATTGTTGTTTCTTCCTTTTGCACTGAGTTCAGTATACGCAGGTACGGGTAACTATCAGGCAGTCAGATTGCGAGAATTCCATTTGTTGAACGGAATGCAAAGTTAAACCGCAGCGGTGCGCCCCATCATCAACCTTTTCGTCGCTGCTGGAATTCTGCGGTGAACGGAACAATGTGAAATGCGCGAAAGAGGAACGATTCCTACGTTCCTTCAATAGCGCCGATGCAGACACACACACGCACTGACAGTAGGGGGTGCACAAAAGCAGTGTTTGTCATACCGCGCATTACCCGAATTGCGTCAGAATGTTTCGAGTCGGAATATAAAATCCTGACAACACTTTAAAATGCAGGGAATGCGATTCCGCGTCTCTTAAATGGCGGCAATAGCTTGCAGAGGTATGCGCCGAATACTCACTTATTGAAGTATGTAGCGGTTGGCCGTGTGCAACCAGCGCGATACCACGGCTTCACTCGTACGGTCGCAGCCCGGCTACAAAATGCTGCTTTGCAGGCCGGCGGCGTTTGATCCTCTCCCACGCGCCAATTTGCAGCGGCTCATCGTCGCTGCGTTCCAGCTTATTCGTTCACGTGATTGTACTGTTCACATTCGCTTCCATCATTACAGCTGCTACCTCGTTACGCACACACTCTGACACACAGCACACTCACTAAACGTCCATGCCTAGATTGGGACTCAAACCCGTGAGCTACCCTTAGTGAGACAGCTATTCTAGCCCTAGTCCACAGTTGGCGTGAACCATAAGGTTCACTTGACAATTGAATGTAGACAGTTGCTGATTAGTACATTTTATACGTCATGGAGTTTCCCGTACGGCGACAACAGTTTGGGATCGAGCCTTACGTCAGTGAGAAATGTCCCATTGCACCTCGGAAGGTAAGGGGGAAAAGAAGTTTAAGGTTGCCTGTCACAAACACAGTTTCAGTTCTCATTTTCTTTCGCATACCCTCGATCGCAGACACTTATTACGTAACGAGAAATCGATCTCTGATGGCATGACTGTCTTTGATATGCTTAGTAGGATACTACAAAGAAACATTTTGGCTTGCCGTTTACGACGGACCAATCAGGAGCGAACGCGGCACGTTTGAATGCACAAAGTAATTGGGAATTGGACGGTGGTGGTCACCAGGGACTGGCGTGGTAAGATGCTGTTACAGTTGAGTTAGATTTCAGTAGAAGTGAAGTCAGAGCCTGTTGTTCATTCACAGACCTTGGCTATAAATGTGTGCCTGTTTTCTGGTTCGTGTTGCAAGGTTTGGTGAAACGGTATTCACAATATTTTCAAAATTGTAGTACACATCTATGTGCCATTAGTCGGTACGCTCGATGTTGCGAGAGACTGGTGACTTTCGAAGCATGACAGAGAAGCGGGCTTAAATTAATGCGTCCAAGTACTAGAGCGCTTGAGGTAATCAGATTCCTGTTTAGTGAGCTTCTTTAATACTTTCTGATGCGTACAGAAGTCTCATTGTTTAAATATTTCACATGTAGTGATTCATTATTCCACATGCCTCATACACGGATGTTGTGTGCATCAAGGAGGTCATAATTATGTTTCAAAAGCAATTATTTATTTTCTCATGCAAAGATTCTAAAGTTTGTTAATGGTCCCTCGCCAGAACTTTATAATTCCAATACTTTTACGGCCTAGCTGCACGTTGCAATTTGCGTAATGTTCCTTCCATCTTCAGCAGAAAAACTAGTTAATGTTCCTGAACTATTATTGTAATCATTACGTAAATTCAAAAACCGCTGTGAGCGGTACGTCTCGTTTATTTGCTTTGCATGTTTTCAGGACAGAAGATAACTCAGCAGTTGGAGTTGCAGAGGGAGCTGTCAGTTCGATGCTTCATAAATTATGTCATTAATTTGCGTCTTTGAATTTCGGGTTTATAAACAGAATGGTTAGGGTAACAGACTGGGCCAGCATGCGCACTGTAGGTAAGATGGCTATAAGCTGGGTTGCTTACACCATCTCACAAATTAAAACGATCATATAATACAGCGAAGTGTCTACTTACGTCCATTATTATTGTGTAGTGCAAATTAAGCCATTCATGTGCTTCTGCTGTTCTGTTCCTCTAAGTATGGAGTCACACATCGATATTACACTATTCGGTGGGTCTAAATTTCGTACAGATATGAGGGAAATGTATTCGGCGCTTGTTTCAAGAAGCATATTTAATTGTAATTCGAAGTTAAAAAGAAGGCAGGAGGTTTACAGAATTATATCGTGAAACATTTGGTCAGCCCGTCTTGGGTGTGCAGGTAACGTATTTGGTAGTAAACTACGCGCGAAAGACAAATATTCAATGTTCGAGTCCCGGCCTTGCACACAATATCAACTCGGCGCGATAGCACTGTCAGCGACCATTACTTCGCGTTTCGAAAAGGACTGGGTGGATTTGCTGCAATGGACATCTTAGTACCCCGGGGATTAATTAAGGGTTTTTTCATAAGAAAATTAGGAACCTAAAACTTCAGAGCTATGAAGTATTCACACTTTCACACAGACACGCAGGAAGTGGATAAAACTGTGACTGCCACCGTTTGCTTGGACTTCGCGATACCTATAGTCGGTGTGTCATTTGTTGAACATAACAGACAATGCACGTTACGTTCAAATGTGTGTGAAATCTTATGGGACTTAACCGCCAAGGTCATCAGTCCCTAAGCTTACACACTACTTAACCTAAATTATCCTAAGGATCCTAAGGATAAACACACACCCATGCTCGAGGGAGGACTCGAACCACTGCCGGGATTAGCCGCACAGTCCCTGACTGCAGAGCCCCTAACCCCTCGGCTAATCCCGCGCGGCAATGTATATTTTGTTATGGTCGTATCATTGTCGTATACACTTACAGAAAACTATATTTTTTTTTTTACATGCTATTCATTTTCAGATATGTAGATGTATATTTATTGATTAAGTGTATATTGCAGTAATAAATGTTTGTTTCAGTCGCATGTCTTTTGAACGACTGAAGGGATGGATTACGTGATAAATGATAACCTACCTGTGGCGTCGATAGTTACTACACCACAACGTAGGTGCACGCTCTCGTAAGTTGGCACTTCGAGAGAAGACTAACTACGCCGACCACAGTGCACTCTGGCCGACGCTGTGGAGCTCAGTGAGTGCCGTCTTGATTCCGGCCCGTTTCATCAATAGCAGATGGCCTGGAAATATCCCTTCTACTACCGAGTGGGCTAGCTTGCTTTTGGGATTTTGTATTAGTTAAGTTCTGTTAAAGTTTGGACAGAAACGAGTATTTGTTAGGTTTGAGATTATACAGAACAGTCATCCTAACTTCACAGGATTAGACATGGATTACGGCTTCACACCTACGTGCTCTTCCTAGCCAAAGTTATGCATGCATTTGATATTTACTTGTGTTTTTGACTCTATTAAAAGTGCTGAAGTTACATGCAATACCGAAGTCCTTCACCTCTCCTGCTCTTACTCGCTTCCTTCACTCTCGGCCTATATTAGAGAAGCAGTTCACAGGAGCAGACTCACGCGCCGCCTAACCAGGCGGGATACAAAACTACCAACCTAGCAAAACACGTTAAGACACGAAGGAAACGTTGAAAAAGTTCGGGAAGAATTGTGGAATTAACAAACTAAAGGATAAATGGTGATTTCTGAACCTTCTCATAACACATAAGTGGGACATTAGAAAAGAGTGTGACGAAAAGAAGAAAAAAATTGTGGAGTGAACAAAACTAGAGATCAACAAAAGCTTAAATTTCGGAACGGATTAATGGAAAATAAACAATTTAAAAAAAAGAGTTATTTGATTTTGTGTGAGATAGAATTTTACGCATACTTCTAAAATAAATCGTAATCGGTGTAATAGAATTCATGACCTTGCCCACGAGCGGTAAATGCACGCTTGAATAGTTCGCAGTTCAAGACAGTGCCTGTAGTTTTATTCAGCATGTTAGTTTTCATTATGGCAGAATGGATACACGATGTTCAAAACAGTTAACCAAATGTAAATGAAATTGGTTTTGGGAACTTATAAGAACTTATAAAAAAAAAACACGGCAACGTAATCAGTGTCGCAGTTTTTATCTATAGTCTGATTAAATTTATTTCGTAGTTAAAGTCTGTCACATGCAACTGCATCATTGCTACAATAGCTGTCAATTTCCTCTGGGCTGATGTACTGTAAAACAGGGAACGGATTACACGCGCGGAAAGATGAAATTGTTGCCCCACTATCGTCGGAGACAGTCGGTGATGATGAACTCCAGCTGTTATATCTCTTGATCGTTATCTATCAGCTGCACCACTTTCTCGATCGCTGCACGTGAACTGACGCTTTGTTGTGACACATTGCAGCGGTGGAAAGATCACGCGTGACTTAGGAAGATCCAGTAGCTAAAGAATAGTTATAATCAGACTATAGCAATAAAATGTTTTGCTCGGTGGCTCAATGGTGCCATTCAGTTAATTCATAGGTCGGGGTTTCGACTGGGGTCCTACATCTTTTTTCTGTCACTTGCCGGTTCTTTCACCTATGTTAATAATGTTAACGTGAGTGTGTTGGCCTGTGGTTCAGACACCATTTCAAACTGTAGGTCTCCCTAAAAATGGCTGCGTAAGTCAATTGAAATCTCAGAGAATAGAAGTCCATACCACATTAATGAAATCATGCCAAGTAAAGCTGTGGTCAAATGAACCTTCGGATTGAGGAGAGTTTCTCTTCAGTGAAGTTGCTTCAGTCTTTGAACATCCACTATTCTAAGAAGACTTTGGCACGTCCGATCTTTTCCTAGTGTCAAAGGTAAATCCGTGCCAAAAGGGACTGACTTTGCGACGGTGGCGGAGGTAAAGGCTAAAATGGCGGGCATGATACACCGCCTCACGCAAAGATGAGCACCAAATTATTGTAGCAGTGGAATAAACGATTACTTACACGTGTGACTTTAAATGGATCTTTTGTGGAATTAATAGCAAATAATTGCATATTTCAAAGTTTTAAACAGGGCTGAAACAGTAACTGTTAAAAATCTTCACGGTAAATGATAACAGATAAACAGTTGCAAGATAAAGATTTATTGGAATCCTTGACCGCGGTTTCAGTATATCTAAATATACCTTAATCAGAAGAAAAATACACCTGAACAGGAAGACACCTTCATTAGCAAAAACACACTCTTCACGCTAGTTCACAGTCTCAACACTGATAGTATGCTGCGTTCACATCGACCATCTATTCATAATTATGCTGTGCGGATGGAGGTGATATTTTAATTTCAGCTACTGGTGCCGCCTTTGACACGATTATTTTATGCATCTCCACTGCAGGATGTGATTTTAGTAAGTGACTAAAAGTTTTTGTGCTTGTAATACTTTGGTAATTTTCACGGTTACTTAAAGCTATAAGCGTTTGTTTTTTCTTCTATCTCAGTGATGTTGCTAAGGTTTTTGCTAATGAAGGTGTCTTCATGTTCAGGTGTATTTTTTTTCTGATGATGGTATATTTAGATATACCGTAACCTTGGTCAAGGATTCCAATAAATCTTTATCCTGCAACTGTTTGGCCGTTATCATTTACCGTGAAGAATTGCGTATTTGCTAACTGCATATTTGATAACTGTCCACATAAGTCTATCCTGTACGTCTTCCTTAATCTGCTGGTAATTTCAACACCTTTCTTGCTTATCCATGTTCTCTGTCTCCTCCCTCCAATTTTCCCTTCGATGCCTGTTTTTTGGAGGCAATTTCTTCGCAACAGATGTTTTGCTTAGTCTCATCATTTCTGTGTTTTCCTTTTCTATCCGATTTTAAGAAAGTGAAAGTTGTCTGTTATACTTTCCAATCTGCACTGGTCGACCCCCGTACGTGTGCTGTGGTGTCCGCTAAGGTAGTCTTCCCTACCAGTCACCAGCCCGGCACACAGACGCTCTCCAAGTTTTGAACGAGGACAAATCCTTCTTCCTCGTTTTGTTCTGTTCGAGGTTGTACTATAGCGAAGGTGTATTTTGTTTACGGCGTGTTATAATGTGCTAAGAAAAGTGCCTGCATTTAAGTATGCCGAGAAGGAGAGAGAGAGCAATATATAAACGCTCCATAGCATTTGTGTTAGTGAATTGCTATGTGAAATTTTAAAGCTCATCTCATGCAACCATTCTGGATCAAAAGGTAACATTTTTCTACAACTGAAAGTTTTGCTGAGATATGTAAGATTGCCAGGATTTCTAAGGCACTGCATACAAGAAATAGGTACTCGCCACTATTATCAAGCACGTCACATTCCGTTTTGTTTGCGAGCCATATTTAATTTGCAATAAGGTAAGAAGGTATTTTATGCACCATAATAGAATTTGCATCTTATATGCTTTTTCAAATGTATATTGTGGAGCAGGTCTTTGGTTTAATCAGAGTCACTTCTGCTCGCATCAAGTACGATGCTTGCAAATATTCTTTGGGATTAGTAGATTTTTTCCAGATCACAGCAGGTGAGTTTGCCTTGACATCTTCAGGAGCGCATTTACTTCGCCATTGTGATGCTATGGTTTGTAATAATGAGGCATCAACGGATCACAGTAACGAAACACGATGAAGTTGAGTATGAATGAATACACGATCTTTGGTACAAATCCTGCTGATCAGGTGAAAACTAAACCCTATTTGTGGGTTTTGAACGTGGATTCAGTGAAGAGAAAGTCACTCGATGATCAATTGTGAAACATTTCAGTCTAAAAAAATATCGCGTTGCGTCTAAGTATGTTTGTCTGTGACGAACCATACGTGAGTGTAGTGAGATTACAGGACGTTAAGTGGAATTGGAACAATCTATCACCACGATGTTAAAGTTAGTGACTTGGCTTCCCTGTATTTCAGGAACCACTGTAGTCATTGACATGAAACTTTTACAGGACATTAAATTTTATTCTCTGAGGATACTGAACTACAATAATTGCATTTCAGCCACTGCTTTCGGAAACATCGTTTTTTAATTACACAGTTAATATTTAGTGTACTTTCTTGTACGTTATCCTAGATAATTTTAATTGCACATAACATTCTGTTCTTCGTTTAGTTCAGTAGACTCATGATGTGTACGTTATTACTCCCTGAAAATTTCAAACTCTACTCGAAGTGGTTTCTGAGATTTAGGGAAAAATGTAATAGAGAATATAAATTTTCAGGAATGGCTTCTAAGTTTCAAAAGACTGTAACTCCCTTAATATATGTTTAATTTTTTTTTATTTTTAGTCACTCAGAAGCACGCTGCGCCTTGCTATATCATCCTCTTCATCTTTTTCCATGTTTTTTCTTCTTTTCTTCTTTCTGGACTCCTTAGTGGCCAATTGCGCTACATACTCTACTTTATCAATGCGAACCCTGTCCATCCGTTCAAGTTCTCTGATGCAGTTTGTTCCAGGATTAATTCCCATATGCTGTAGCAGTTTAGCCCTACCAATGTTGCCATCCTTAAAAGCAATAACAGCATCACTGACCCCCCTCTTTAGTGGCTTCATTCCAACAAAAACATTTTTGGTAGGAGAGTCCATATAAGATTAGTGAACGACTGATTGGCATTTTGAGTGTCACCATGCAGACACTTCTTCAGTAATTCAGGATTTGTCAGGCCTCTGTAAATAGGTTTTATGATATCCATGACTGCTGCTGGGATGGAATGTTTGTGGCTGTATGATCTGTTTGAGTACTGGGCGTTGCGGTAACTTCACCATGAATCAGGTGCAGGAGGGCAAAAGTGGTGTACTGGTTTTTCATCAGTTGACAGTCTGTGGATGAAGCCTGCTTCATTTTCAACAAATTTACAGTATTATTTCTAATGGTCATCCCATAATACTGCTGTAGTTCATGAATCATTTTGTGTTTCGTTTCAATTTCCACAACCTGGTGCCTATCCTCTTCTGGACTTGACCAACACATTCCAGTTATGTGATAATTCTCTCACCATAAGGCTGAGCGGCTGCTAAAATGTTATATGCCTTTGAGTCTACATCACCTAATAACTTAGTGTAACACACTCCCCTTTCGTTCGCAGATCGACTGCAAATTTCAATAGCTGCGGAGGCCTCCATACCACTACTTGTTCCTTCATAATCTCTGTCACAGATATGCCCTTTTGATTCCCTGATTTACACTTATAACAATGTTTGGTTAAAACCTGGAAATCTACTTCCTTTCCAGTATCCACACTGGTCACTATAGCAAAAGAATTCTTAGAATTGTGGCTGCGCTTCTGCCAAGTGTCATCAAAAGTTACTGGTATGTCACTCATACCATCATTTATTTCAACAGCTTCTTTTGCAGCACCCTTCATTGACTCACATGCAACGGATTCTACAGCAGCTCCAATAAATCTTGCATACTTGTCGATTTTACGAGGTGGGCTTGTTTCTGCTCCAATGTGTCCTTTGCCAATAGCTCTCAATCCGTAAAACCACCTAACATTTCCTTCAAAATGAATGAGTATATTTACAAATGGCATAATTAATGATAAGTTTCGCGGATAGTCCATTTGATATGTCACTGTCTTCGTGTAAACTAACTGGCCCCCCACATATTTTAGAAGTCACACATTCACCTAACATCCTTGTTCGGATGTATAAATCTATCAGAATATGAGCTAACCTAGCATTACATGACTTTCGTTTTGAGAAAACTGTGTATCACAACGTTTTATTTTAATCTTCGAAGCACTGATGGGTGTTTCTCTAGATACTGAAGTGTTTGCCTGTATTTCATTGTCTGTAACTTCAGATTCCACATGTTGGTTACAGTGTTTCCCTTTATTCGAAAATCTATTACCATGAAACCCAGGTTTCTTAAAAACACTTCGTTTTGGTATCATACTTTTCTTTTTGAGATATTACCAATCTATTCGTCACTTTTCCTCTGAAAAACGTTAGCACTTCGTCATATAACGCGTGTTAATACTTTGAAACAATACGATACCGTTTTTGATAGTGCTACCAATACACATAATTGAACCTTTATAACACAGAAATCCAAGCAATAAAAAAATTGCCGATTTTATTAGATCTTGAAGTACTGCATGTAAAAATTTTAACATTTTCAACCAATGTAGATTATATTTAAAAAAATAAAATAAAATACTTCCCATGTGCGTTTATAAGTGATTTATACAGTATATCTTTTTATTCAGAAAATTACATATTTTTTATAATGACATAAAAATCCGAAAATGTGAAAAAAATTCCAACATAACTCCCCTTAATTTTATGGGGACTTAATTTGAAAAAGGGTTAACGTTTATGTGTAATTAGCGACCACTGAAAGTAGCAGCATAAGTATACACTTACAATTACTGTTACATAATTAATAGACACGGCACAGACTTCCCTATTTCTCCTTCTGTGAGACCATTTCGCTTTAAGCGTCTCTATCCACAATCAAATTTCAAAGCTATCCAAATATTTTCCATGTTTCTTTTTGATATTCGTGTAACACTACACCCCAAACAAAGCAACGTCCAATAAACATTTGACGTTGCTTCTCTACAGCATAATTTTCAGATGCACTTGATAATACCTTAACATAAAGGCGAAACCGATCACGTGAAATTAATAAAGTTCTAAAAAATAAAACTGGATCTGATTTTCATTACCTAAAATCCTTTTACGTTAACGCCGTCCAGAAGGACTACATTGTATTCCGCAGGAGAGTTTCCATTTCTCCATAACGAGTTGGCAAATTTCTATCATAATGTGTGTGTGTAAGGCCTTTTTTATGATGAAACTAAATAAGTCACGATTTTGAGGGAACCTGAGTGCGAATATCTGTGAAATTATCAACGTCTGTCTGTATGCTGACTGTTTGCATCAGATAAAAATTATATTACGTCTGCAGTGTGTCGAATGTAATTAAGTAATAGTGAAAATTTGTTTCGTTTGTGATGTATGTTGTTCAGAAATATGAATGCAGTACAATTGCGCTGCCATTTCAATACGGCGCGGTCACTGTTTACCCCTCTTCTCCCTCTTACCTCTCAGATACCGTGGAGTGGCTGTGGGGGAAATGTGCAGTCTCACTGAGCACGATGGCTCATTGGCCAGGGCACGACTCGACAGACAAATTCTCGGCCACCCCTTGAAACACGTATGTTGTGTGGCGGCGATGGCGAGGCATTGCAGAGTCTCTGACCAGAGAGCTATTTGTCGTCCCTAGTCTGCGCTTGACCGCGCGAGAGTTGCGAGCAGTAGTCTGTCGGTAGCAGTAGGCCAGTGCAGTCTGTGGGTAGTCTGTCGGCAGTAGTGGTCTAGTACAGCCGCGAGAGAGTCGCGAGCGGGACGCAGTCGCAGGCGTCGACATGGATCTCTGGTCAAGATGCTGAATGAGGTATATTGTTAATTAAGGTAACCAAGCCGCATTGCGCACATCAGATAATGTAAAGTTTATTTATTGTAATTAATTTTCAACAAGTGCCCCAATAATAATTTTGATTTCAAAGCAAATTTTAATAAAAGAACCATTTAATTGAACGAACGATCTCGTTCCATTTCCTCTGAAGAAAAGTTTCAATTAAATTTCAAAAAAATAAAAATAATACTTGCAACGCATTTCCTCCAAGCCGCGGCTAACAATGAGAGCAGAAATTTGGCATGCAGTTCCAATGAGGTAAGAAATTAATTCTGATTTTTTTGCACAGGGCCAAAGACTGATATTTCGGTCTAATTGAGTTTACATTGTGACTGAAGTTTCATTAGCATAAAACTGTCTCTCATTATTTTTGTGGGAGCTTGCACGTTGAGTCAGATTGCGAGTCAAACATTTAATTGTCATAGTCAGTACATTTCATGCAGGGAGGTTACGCTTGGCTCTCATTTATTAATTATTTCTATCTTTCGAAATTTCGGTGGGGAGGTTACACCCTGTGCTACGCAGTGAACTCCCCGCGCCACATTACCGTTGCAGGCCACTAGATGAGCGGCATGAGTATGGAGGAGGCCATTCATAAAGCGGAGTAATGTTCAAATATGCGTGAAATCTTTTGGGACTTAACTGCTAAGGTCATCAGTCCGTAAGGTTACACACTACCTAACGTAAATTATCCTAAGTACAAACACACACACCCATGCCCGAGGGAGGACTCGAACCTCCGCCGGGACCAGCCGCATATTCCAAGACTGCAGCGCGTCGGACCGCTCAGCTAAACCCGCGCGGCAAAGCGGAGTACTACCCGCCAACAATGCACCAAAACGCAACACATTGGTTAGGTCTCTCAGACGCTTCCACTGTGGCCAAACAAGTATGCGTAACGAAGAAGTGGCAGACCATGTCTCTGTGAAGAACCGGCAATCACAAGACGAGGTGCTGGTACTTGAAGACCGGCGTCAAGTAATCCAGGTGATAGCAGGAGAAGTGAAATGATTCTTCGGTCAGTTCTATCTCGTGAGATCTGAGTGTCTCTCGGCATATACAAATTCAAATAACTTACGGGTACGTTGTCGACAATCGCTGATATTTCGACAGGATCTTGTAGCACCGAAAATGCAGACAAGATACTCTCTGCAGCATCAAAAATTTTCGCCGTTTAATATCCATTGATAACTAGTACTGTAATCCGAATTCTGATTCTGTAAGCATTATTACAGAAACTATAATTAATACGTAATCGATGTAATAACGTATTTATATCTCACTGTATATAACTGATTGTAACTGTAATGAAAATATTGCAAATTGCTGGATAATAGCCAAGGGAACTTCAGTTAAAAGAATCGATAGCGACGACGATGACCTAATATAGAGGCCTAACCGTTTCTTGTGAATTTAATAAAGTTGTAAGGAAAAGCAACTGGGAGGCATTACCTTAACTGGACATGAGTTGCGAAATCAGAAGCATTATCCAGACTTGGAGAAACTATTAATAATAGAAGGGCGTGTCTTTAGAACATAAATTACATTTGCACATGCGCATGGGCGCTTTCATCTGACACGGCAAATGGTCTCGAAAACAGTTCGAAAACAGATGTAAGATTGGCAGTCATCAAAACGTTTAGAAAACCATCTTTGTAATTCTTTCAAGGCAACAATGAAGTTTAAAACCTTGCCTTTCCTTTAACGCCAGTTAGAATAAGGAAATGGACGGTGTATATTGTCAGAACTTGTCCCTTCGAAGCCGCGATTTTCTTTTAAATGCATCCCCATGAAATAAGACATTTTTCATTTTATAGTGTCTAAATGTTGGCAGGGTACAGGAAAGTCCGTTTAAATTGCGAGGTCGGAAATCCATTCCTGACGTTCTAATATTTGTTCCTGCACTCATTTTCGCATCATAAATTCAACAACAGCAGGTTTTGAATCGTAAAATCGTTACAGGCATGCATGCCCCTTAATTTAACCAACGTACTTTGCAGAATTACGTACACAGAGACTCTATACCCTTCATTTAGCCGCATCAAAAGCTGTTGCAGTTTACAATGTAATAATGAGGTGACTTCAGAAATTGTACTGTACAAACCATCAATTTGTTCAGGCCTACGTTGTTTAGGCCTACAAATTTTGCATAAAGTTCTTCTCTATGTACAGAAAAATGAACCCCGTCTCCCGAACGTTGCAATTTATTGATCTTTCATTGCCAAATAAGTCTTTAAATTCTTTCTGCATCATGTTGTAATGTCGTTTCATAGCAAATGATCAGTACATTCGATAACGCAACTGTGTAATAGATATTGGGAATTCTCATCCCTGTCTTCTGTCTATTATTCACATTCATTTTTATATGATTATGACAATGCCTCTTTTATGTAAACAGCCACTGGACCTGTGAACGTCCGTCATATTACAAACAAATAGCGAAGGCTAAACAGAGCTGACATCATGATTTTTCCGGAGTTGAGAGAATCGTGGCGGCCGAAAACTGCCACACCGCAGTACTAAGTGAAATGTGGTGCCCTGGCGAGTACTTCCAGGAAGGAACACACAAAAGTGAGACAGGCGAGGTTTGGACCGCCCGTGACCCGCACACCATGGCAGCGTGACGTTTGGCACACCGTGGCCGGCCGTGCTGTAGCAGGACTCTCCAGATGCACGGAAAAAAAAAAAAAAGAAAATCGAGAATTTAACTATCTAACCTTGCAACAACTACACTTATCATTACTGTCGAAAACATGATAATGTGGGCTGGTTGTAACAGCCAGACATTTCACGCGTAGCTGTTGCACGTAGACACGCACGCATCAGGCACACGCTGCACGTGCTGTGTCCACTCACAATGCGTCTTCTGTAGCTGTGTCCTTTAACGCAGAGAGTATCCCACGGTCGTCAGTCCGTTGACAGCACTCAGCTCGACTGTCATGAGGATCGCTGCAAAATTTCATAGACTGCTTGGCTATAACGATGTGTAATGAAATAATTTTGAAGGATGTCATCATACTCTTTGTTTACCACAAGAGCGATCCTCGTAAAATGTGTGCCACTCGTAACCATATGCACTTAAAATGATGACACACGACTGAAACAGAATAAAACAGACTGCCGCATTATGTACGTTTTTCTCCATGCATGTGAAGCCTCAGGTTCTCTTTTGAAACCTGGTCAATCATAGGCCAAAGAAGGCAAGACTTCCTTTTAAAGGCTTGTTATAGACAGCCAGTGGGACACGAGAAAATGTATTTCTCAGTCTACAAGTAGTGACATAGGCACGAAAATGCTTCTAGCGGTACAGGAAAATATTTGCTTTATTGTAGTTCCAGTCTTGGATCACAATTTTTACTTGTAATCAGGTTATTAATTTCAGTCAGTAATGACCATCTTCAGACTGCAATAAGAACATGTTGCAACACACATATCACACCATTACATGTGTTGGTGCATTCAAAATCATTACCCATTTCGGCATCGTCAAACAAGTAAAATATGTTTTTACTCAGATCTGAAGATGATCAAACAAATAAAATAAATTTTTACTCAGATCTGAAGATGATCGTTACCGAACGAAATTAATAATCTGATTACAAACAAACACTGCGATCCAAGACTAGAACTACAATAAAGCAAATATTTCTCAGTCGTTACATGTGATCAAACACAAACACTCAGCTTGTGATCACGGTGGAGTATGTGTCGCTAAGTTGAGTTTATCCCATTATTGCAAAACATTTCAGCTTCCGTAAACTGCAGTGTTTTGATTTAATGTCTGTTCCCAACGACCTAACTTCAGCTCTGAGATTAGGCAGATTCCAATACTGGGTCACTTATCGAAAAACGGCATACTTTCGAGGTGATAATTAAAACTTCAAAGTTGGTATGACAAAATCCATTACATGAAATAATTGGCAATGGCAATTGGTCACAATATTCAAAGATAAATCCTTGCAGATCAGTCGACGAAATATAACTGCCCTGGTTGTGAAGAATCGCTGCAGATATTTGTCCGGATTAAAAATAATCACTCATAAATTGCGAGTACTTACGAATGAAAGCTTTATTTTAATAGTATCTGACTTCGTTTAAGAACAAATTAATTTAGGCATAACTTATTACGTGAAAAGGTTAGTCAGTAGGCTTAAATAAATATTTAAATTCTACTTGATGATCTGATTTCCTGTCAGGGAAATAATCACTCGATCTTCAAAACCTGTAAATGTTCTGCCTTATGGTCGAAGCTTGTGTCCTGAGCGCGTCTGGATCACAGTTGGAGCTTACATACTTTCCTGCACAAACGATGTAAGTACTGAACAAAATAGTGAATACTGAATGGCTTTTGTGATATCATTAGCAGCTTGGAAGAGCTCGATGCAAACACACCTTCCGCAACCCGAAAGAGTGGTACGAAAATGCTTCTAACAATCTTGTACTCAATAAATGAGTGCTGACCGTCCAAGCATTTCCCAGTGAATAAATGCGTGTTCTGAAGGCTAACAATCATGACAGAGTTCCCGCTACCATTTCATTTCAATGGCAGAGATTTTGTCCAAGTCATCTCGTATCGCCCTAGTACGACGCCACGTTCCCGTACACGATAGCATCATGAGCAAACAACCACAGTGTAAGTAGGCTGTTTAAGTTTTCTTATTGGTAACGACACGTAGCGCTCTGTATGTGCTGCGTGCAGTCTGCGGCTGGTTTGCGTTGTTGTTGGAATATCTGCCATTGTAGTGTTGGGCAGCGGCAGCTGGATGTTAACAGCGCGTAGCGTTGCGCAGTTGGAGGTGAGCCGCCAGCAGTGGTGGATGTGGGAAGAGATATGGCGGAGTTTTGAAATTTGTAAGACTGGATGTCATGAACTGCTATGTATATTATGAGTTTTCAACACTATTAAGGTAAATACATTGTTTGTTCTCTATTAAAATCTTTCATTTGCTAACTATGCCTATCAGTAGTTAGTGCCTTCCGTAGTTTTAATCTTTTATGTAGCTGGCAGTAGTGGCGCTCGCTGTATTGCAGTAGTTCGAGTAACGAAGATTTTTGTGAGGTAAGTTATTTGTGAAAGGTATAGGTTAATGTTAGTCAGGGCCATTCTTTTGTAGGGATTATTGAAAGTCAGATTGCGTTGCGCTAAAAATATTGTGTGTCAGTTTAAGCACAGTCTTGTGTAATTGTTCAAAGGGGAAGTTTCATGTGTCGACCCTTAGCCGAGGATACCTCACTGGAATCTTCTGATTTTTTCTTGTAGTTTGTGTAATTAGTGTAGCTTTTGTTTATTGCTAGCGCGTGGTTATAGAGAGAATTTCCTTTGTAGTTGCAGTCTTTCATTGTTGTACAGCAAAACAGGTGTGGCACGCATGTAGATTTGCACCAAGTATTTCGCAGCTGCGCTTGCAATTAACTAGATATTATTTTCAGTGCTATGTTAATGTGTTCTCTTAATTTTGCTCTTCAAATTGTGTTTTTCTGTGTTGTCGTGTGAAATATTGTGATAATAATGGCGTGTGAAAAACGTAATACTAGGCTCCAAAGTAAACTGAGAAATGACAGTGAAGGCGAAAGCAGTGTATTAGCGCCACCATGTAATGAATTACCTAACATTCAAAGTAGTAATTTGGTAACTGTGTATAGGGAAATGGAGCAGGTGTCAAATAATGGTGTAGACAGTGAAACAGGTAGTGAACAGGGAAGCATTATCGATCGATCGGTCGGCAACAGCTCGCCTCAGGAATCGGGATTGACAGAACACAATACTGCAAATGCTGTAGACTCAGGTTTTGGGTTCTCACCGTTTTCTCAAATGAGTCAAGACACATTTTCCGCTTGTCAAAATGTGAATGTTTCAGACACCAGTGCTTTGTTATTACAATTAATGCAACAAATGGGACAAAAGCTTCAAAAGTTAGACACAATGGAACAACACCAGAGACAAACACAGCAACAGTTAGACACAATGGAACAAAATCTTCAAAAGTTAGACACAATGGAACAAAATCAGAGACAAACACAGCAAAAGCTTCAAAAGTTAGACACAATGGACCAAAATCTTCGGAAGTTAGACACCACACTTGAACAAACACGTGAAGATTTAACTACTGAGTTACATAACATTGAATAGAAATGTCAAAAAGTCTGTAATGACGTAAAAACACAAATTTGTGAGCATTTTCAACCTATTTTTTCGCGGCATGAAAATGCATTAAAGAATCACAAAGCAGCCATAAAAGAACTGCAAACTATTATTCATGAAAATCATGAGACCTTGCAAGCTAAAATTGACTCAGTTGCATCTACCAATTTGGTTACGCAACTTGCAAAAACTCAGGAAAACTTAAAGGATACAGTAGATACTCTGAAAATTGGTTCAGAAAGACACATGGAGGAAATTAGTTCATTATCAGAGAAAGTAGTTGAACTTTCGGATCAGCTGAATAATTTATCTACGAAGGTAGATGATAATCTGAAAGACACAAAACCGGTAGTCTTTAATGACACAGAAGAGAGCGAACAAATTAGGAAATTCAAACAAAATCAGAATCAAATTAATACGCAACACCAAAGAGATATCCGGGAAGTACAAGATCAGCCGACACAGGTAATACAAGAATTACGTATTTCAGAGGACACTCGCGCCCCAATACGGGAAGAGGGACATAGAAATACGACACATCCACTAAATAATAACACAGGGCACTTCGGAAATTATGTAAGAAATTGGCAAGGTACACCGAATTTTGAGATGGAACCGCCGAAACGACGTAACAATGACCGACATGCGACTTGCCGACGTGATGATTTTGACTGTAAGCTGTTTACCACTACACGTAAATTCAAAACATTTAAGAATTCCGGCAACGACATTCATCCACAAGCGTGGCTTCATCAGTTCTCTCATTGTTTTCCTCCTAACTAGTCATCAGAGCACAGATTAGAATTTGTGTGTGGCTATTTAGAGAATGAACCAGCTGTAAGAATGCGATCGGTCATTCACGATTGCCACAGTGAAGGAGAATTTTATCATGCCTTCCTCTCAGCATATTGGTCTCAAGCTACACAAGACCGAGTAAAACATAGCATCATAATGATGAAACATTTCGAACAATCTGAATTTTCCAGTCCTGTGAAATATTTTGAAGACATGTTGCACAAGAATCAGTACCTGTCAAACCCATACAGCCCCTCAGAACTCATCCGCATTTGCTTAATCAAATTACCTGAAAATTTGCGACACATTATTTTGGCAGGACGTTGCAAAGACGACATTGAAGCTTTTCAGGGACTCTTACAAGAATTAGAAATGGACACAGACAGTCGCGGGATGCGAAAACAGGAAAACCATCTCTACAGGTCACATCCGTCACAATTCCGTGACGACAGAATCAATAACTGGACACGACAAGTCTATTCTTACAACGCAAATCGTGACCAAAACAGACACCACCCATATGACAACCACTGGCAGAGTAATAATAGTTACAGAGAAAGATCGCATTTCCGTAGTAATGAATATGACAGAGATTACCATAGAAACAGACAATATGGGAACAAAAACAATTATTATCAAGGGAGACAGAATAACTTCAGGCGCAACAGTTCTGCGCACAGTTACGATTCAGGAAGAAATTCCCCACCACGTTACCGGCAAGAAAGAAACTATTGAATCTACCGACATGACGACAGACGATATAATCGTAACGACAGACCTGAATTGCATCAGAACTGGCGAGCTTCAAACAAGGCAGGGCCTTCTCGTCAAGGTGAATTTGTAGAAGTTAGGTCTCCTAATCCCAATAACGACGCACGCCAACAAAGAGTTAGCAGACAATGACTCGCACCGCATCCAGCCACGTGCGCCGGCTGGCTCAGAGAAAAATAACATAGACGCTAACATTGAGAAAAATTCCAGTATTCTTTACCGACGTATATCGCATGATAATTGCATTGAAGTTGAATCTCTGTGTACTAGGAAGAGTAAAGGATTGCACCAATTTTCACATGTAAAACCGTTTATTGAGAGATAATATGTTTTTAACTTAATTTTTGCTACAAAATTTTTCACTTTACGTTACTAATATGCTTTGTCAGACTTAGAATCTGTTAACATGCAACAATGTTTAAAGTTAAATATCCAGTCAAGAACCAAGAGAACTTATTTAAACAGAAATTACAAATGCATTGTTATTGTGAACAGACGACACAGTGTTATTGTGTGTATACATTCTTGCTTGTTAGTTGCACGATTACGTAACGACTATAAGGCTCACATACTTAGAACATTTACCAGTACTGCTAATGAAATTTTAATGCAACATTTTGGTTTATTTGAAAATACATTCTGGATTTAAAGTACTTTCTGTGAGATACCAGATGAAACAGTGGTTAGTTTATGTGACAGCTACACGATTTTATCACGACGCTACTAATGAGTGACAATATACAATGTTGCTTTTGCAATGTTTCTGTTTTATTTCTCCACAGTTTTTCTGTATTATTCTGGAATGTAAAACATGTTTTAGTAGTAACTTTTGTGGTATAGCTACAATGAGACAGCCTTTTTCGTAGCACAACAATACGTTACATTATAGTACTTTCTTGATCACGGTAAGGTATGTAATAACTACGGTATCCATACGCAAAGCATTTCACTTTCGTTTATGATGAGGTAAGTATATTGACTTCAGCAGAACTCTGCTTACAGAGGACGATAACTACGACACTTCCACAGACTTATCTTACAGCAAGACGCACATTTAGCGCTACAGGACACGCATTTGAGAGATTAATTTTGTACTTAAGCCATTTATTTTTCAAGATTTTTGAATTACAAAGAAAGTTTTCCATGATACATTTCATTCCATTGCTGTAATCTGTAACACCTGAGGGTATAATTACATTAATCCTCAGGGGGGTACACGCTTAGTTTGTGTACCATGTGTTTGGCAAGCACAAGGAGCCCTAGGTAATATGGTATTTGCTTATACAACTTTACACATCGGTACCATATTTCTCTATCACACAAAATACACAGCTATTTGATCATTTAACTGAGAGATAAACATTTTTTTTACTACATCAGTGACACATGTTTACGCAATTACACAGTTGGATAATTTCATACTTACGAAATTATATTTTGCCTGTACTTTGTGAACTGTTCGTATTTTTTCAGAACCATTGTGATACTATGAGAGCTCTGAATAATGTATTCAGTATGGGATCATGATTTTTAAAGTACGTTGGAGGTAGATGACACTGTTGAAATGAGCAGAGGTCTTTTATTTAGGTTTTGAAATTATTGCAGAAAGCTACGACGTTTTTGAGATTTGACTGACGTGTTGTGATGTTATTATTATGATGACTGTGTATTATGCTGTTGCGGTATGTTTATGATCAACAAGCTGGTGCTATATGAGTTATTTGATTATGCCACGTATCTGTTATGATGAAATATTGAAGAAGTGTCGACGAATAAGGTAAGGAATAATGAGTAGTGGTTAGGGACTCTGGTTTGTGAAAAAGGTTGTTGGAAACCAAGAATCGTACTTTAAGAGTTATGAAATGTATGTAAATGTGTGAATGTATTACAATGGCGACGAAAATTTTTTGGACACTGTTCTATCAATACGATTTTGTTTCTACAGATTTGTAACGCAAATTCTTGACCTGTGAAATATTTTTATATGACACTGTCACTGTAGCGGAAACTGCTGTCGTAAATATTTCGGTAAGAAAGTTAAGTGACCACCTTCACGTAATGCGTCATGGGCACCCAGCTGCACGACAATCGCCTGGAAAAAAGCCATTAGTGTTTGCCTTTCAGAGGCACAGGTGGAGAAAAAAAAGGGGGAGGCCAATATCCTCGCTGTTGACATTCCTTTGTAGAAAGCATCGTAAATACGACACCCTCAAACTTGAAAACATGATTACACTGTAGAGTTTTAATTTATGATATTTACTGAAATGAAATGATGAGAAACATTTCATGTCTATTGTCTTGCTAGTTGAAAGATTGTTTACTGCATTATGAAATGCCATATGGCTAGTGAATGACGTTTCACACCTTGCTTTGCCTATTTTGTTTAATATCTAGTTCCTAGCTGAACTGCAGCATTGGTTAAAATAAAATTTTATAGATGTACTGATATAAATATTCTATGCCTACAGATCCAGTAAAAGATAACAAAAATGAGGGAGCGCAAAAAGACATTTCCACTTCACGGGAATTGCATACATAATTTTTGTCAGTGACTTGGTAAATTGTCTGCTAGAGCAAGTTACAGTGATGCATCACTCTAGTGTTAAGATGTGACATAGGTATTAAACATGGCCATTTTTACTGTAATATTTTTTCTGCTTGAGCTTTCTCATGTTTAGATATAAGTTATTGCATTTGCTGCTGCTGTTTGCGAGGCATAGTGCTACTAAATTTCACTTTGTATTACTCTGTTAAGCTGGTTTTACTACTGATTTATTTTTCTTGTTGCTGCACATTGGCTCATATTAGTTGTAATGTTGCATTGCTTGGTAATTTAGATTTAGTGTAGCTTGGTTTGCAAATTTCCATTTTTTGTCATTGCTGTTTGTGTTAATTGTTTTGTGCTGCTGCATTGCCTCGTCCCTAAGTTTATGCATCTTAGCTCAGTAGATTTAAGTTAACTCAAGAGGGGGTAGACTATATAAGAAACTGACTATGGACAATAGGGAAAGAATGCATTGAGAAGTCATACGAAAAAGATTTGGGCCAAAATGAGTATTGTACACTGAGAAATAATTATTTTGAAAGAAATATGAATAGAATACAGAAAGCAGGTATAGATAGGACTTTTTGGGAATAATGATGAATGAAGGGAGATCTCCAAGAAGTAAAGAAAGTTTTGTTTGCAAAATGCTGCAGTAAAACAAACCCTGTCCTTTCCTTTTGTATTATTCCGCTATATGTTTGTGTACCCTTGTGTATTTGTGTTCTTCCTGTCTTTATTTGTTTATCTGATACGATTTATGTTGTAGAATTTTTCTAATACTCAGCTACATTCCCTATGATGAGGAATACTGTTATCCTCAAATATAATTTGCATTAATAATATGTTATTTACTTTGTAAAGATGTTTAGACATTATTTATCTGTTCTGTTTTGTTGCTCATGTGTGAAGTTGATGTTTCAAAAGTTATTCTGATCTTTTATGTAGGTACTTATAATTCCTGTAACACTGATGCATATGTTATTTCGATTCTTTTGTAAGGCCTGTATTACTACAAATGTTATCTGTATTATTGTGTTTTTAATGATGTTTTTTGTATCTTTGTAATTGTATTCTCACGTTATAAAATTGAAATTGTCACCAGTTCATCATATTATTAACTTGTAAGTTACATTTCACTGCACACGTTTCTGTTGGTCATAGTATATGGACAATATGTGAGAAGTAGGGACTTTTAGTGTTTGCACGTGTGTTAATAATTCAGCAAGGGACTGGTTAACAGCATTGCTGGTTCTAAGGCCAATTAAAAAAAAAAAAAAAACTTTGTGAGTGCACAAGTGGTGGTTTATGGACTTGCTATATTGTCCGCAAGACTCTTCGATGGTGATTATGCACCGGCACAGTCGCAACAGATGGTTGCTGGCTGTCTCTACAAGGACTACAGTGGGTCTGCATCTTTGATGATCCACCAATACCGTAATCTCTACCAGGACTGCAGTGGGTCTGCACCTCTGGTGGCCCACCAATACCGTAATCTCTACCAGGACTACAGTGGGTCTACTCTGTGATGACCTACCTACCAATACTCTTCAAAATTTCGACTGACTCTGCTGTGGGTTTGCTCTGTTGTGGACCAATACCTGTCTGCATGTCAAGAGTCAGCACTGTCTTTCCGTTGGAAGGACAACACTACTTCTTCAAGATTGCATGGAAATCCACTACTTCCGTGTGCATTTTCTTTTACTGCTCAGACTTTGAAAAAAAAAACACTGCAATTTTACTGTGATGGATGATCAGGACTGTCTTTATGGACAGTGAGAAATTTCAGCTTTTGACCAACATTGTGTCAATAAGTGTGTGCATTTGATTTCTTTGTTATTGTAATTGTGAAAAAATTTTAACAAATATTTATTGGCCAGTGCCCAAAAAAATTTGTAAAATTTTTTGTGGGGAGCATGGTGGCTATGTAAGTAGGCTGTTTAAGTTTTTATATTGGTAACGCCACGTAGCGCTCTGTATGTGCTGTGTGCAGTCTGTGACTGGTTTGCATTGTTGTTGGAATATCTGCCATTGTAGTGTTTGGCAGCTGGATATTAACAGCGCGTAGCGTTGCGCAGTTGGAGGTGAGCCGCCAGCAGTGGTGGATGTGGGGAGAGAGACGGCGGAGTTTTGAAATTTGTAAGACTGGATGTCATGAACTGCTATGTATATTATGAGTTTTCAACACTATTAAGGTAAATACATTGTTTGTTCTCTATTAAAATCTTTCATTTGCTAACTATGCCTATCAGTAGTTAGTGCCTTCCGTAGCTGAATCTTTTATGTAGCTGGCAGTAGTGGCGGTCGCTGTATTGCAGTAGTTCGAGTAACGAAGATTTTTGTGAGGTAAGTGATTTGTGAAAGGTATAGGTTAATGTTAGTCAGGGCCATTCATTTGTAGGGATTATTGAAAGTCAGATTGCGTTGCGCTAAAAATATTGTGTGTCAGTTTAAACACAGTTGTTCAAAGGGGACATTTCAACAGGCTGCTACTTACCTTATCCGTCAGATGATTTGTGTACGTAGAGAACAAGAGTAGCCCTATCACGCTTCGCTGGGGCATTCCTGGGATAGTCTTGTCTCTGATGAACTCTCCAAGACAACATACGAAGTTCTATTACTTCAGATGTCTTCGAACCACTCATATACGTGTGAATCTAATCCGTATGCTCGGACAAGCCGCTGCTTGGGGCACCAAGCTGAGAGGGGTGCTAGGCGGGCCCGAGTGCAAGATTTGTATACAGTGCATACCACAATTAGTAGATGAAAGTGCACGAGGGAACAGGGTGGAAGGGGAATGGGAAATTGCTGTGGATGCGGCCCTGGCTCGGACCTTCGTTAACACTCTGTAGTGGGGCGCATCGTCAAACACTTGCCCGAAATCTAGGAATATGGAATGTCTTTGTTGCCTTTAATGCATAGTTCGCAGGATATATGAGTAAAAGGCAAGCTGAGCTAGCTTTCTAAATTCGTGTTGATTTGTGGATAGAAGCTTTTCCGTTCCATGGAAATTTATTAGTTTCGAACTCAGAATAAGTTCAAGCATTCCGTAGTAAACCAACGCTAAGGATAATGGTCTGTAATGTTTCGGGTCTCTTCCTTTATCCTTCCTACGTGCAGCAGTCACCCTCTTTTTTTCCAGTCGCTTGGAATCTTGCCATGAGCGAGAGATTCGCGATGCATGCAGGCTAAGAAAGGGGCCTACGCCACAGGGTACTCTATGTAAAGCCAAAACTGGGAATCTATTCGGAGCCAAGGACTGATTTGTTTGAAACTGTTTCAATTGCTTGTCTGCCCCAGGGTTGCTTGTTACTACACCCACCGTTCGGGATTCTGTGCGACCGTCAAACGATTGTACGTTTGTACGATCTTCCATCGTGAATGACTTCTTAAATGCGAAATTCGAAACTTCAGTTTTCCTCTTGTTGTCTTTCTGTTGCCACACGAGAGTTGTCGACAAGTAACAATAGAAAGAAACCTTCGAACAGTTTCACTGTTTTTACGTACAACCAGAATTTTCTCTAGTTTTCAGCAAGAGCTTTTGCTAAGGTGTGATGATGGAAGTTGTATGCTGCTCGCATGAATCCTTCTACAGACGCACGAATATCTACAAACTTTTTCCTGCTGTCATTTGCAAGCTATTTTTTGAACCGAGGATGCAACAGTCTCTGCTTTCTCAGCATAAAACAAGCCAATCAGAAGCCAGGAGAAGCAACGCTTCTTTACAAGGGCGTGCTCTAGATCGCCAGTAGCAAACGAGAAAACGCATTTGTCAGTCGTTTCATATGATCGAACGATGTATTAATCATGTAATCACGAAACATAACGTGTCGCTTAGTTGCATTTACCGCATATTGTACAACATACAGTATCCAGTATCACGTCATCTGAATGGAACATCTGTCTCCCAGTATCCATTTCAAGAAAAAAAAAAGAAAAAAAAAAGAAAAAAAAAAGAAACAAACAAATGATGGTCAGGTCCGGCAGAAAGTGTCATCACTTCTGTCGCTGTACTGTTCAGTTTTGGAAAACAACCTACGACCAGCTTAGAGACAGAAGTGATGACACTTTCTGTGCCCGCATCTCGTGGTCGTGCGGTAGCGTTCTCGCTTCCCACGCCCGGGTTCCCGGGTTCGATTCCCGGCAGGGTCAGGGATTTTCTTTGCCTCGTGATGGCTGGGTGTTGTGTGATGTCTTTAGGTTAGTTAGGTTTAAGTAGTTCTAAGTTCTAGGGGACTGATGAAGTTAAGTCCCATAGTGCTCAGAGCCATTTGAACCATTTTGACACTTTCTGTAGTACAATGCTCAAGCACGTACAGTGCAAGCTGTTACTGATTTGTTTGACTGATGGACCTGTTATGTGCTACACCACCTACGGCACTCCACTGACTTAAGCCCGCGTGAGTTCAACTCGATTTCTAAAACAAAGGAAACGCTTCACGGCATTCGGTTCAGAACTGCTACAAATTCGTCGGGCAATAGACCGTGCCGCTCGAACTGTCAACAAAACTGGCCCTGCTAAGAGTATCCTACGACTTCCACATCGCTGGCAGCGGGTTATACAAAATACTGGTGACTAGTCTGAAGGTCACTAAAACTTTGAAACACGTATCTACACTCCTGGAAATGGAAAAAAGAACACATTGACACCGGTGTGTCAGACCCACCATACTTGCTCCGGACACTGCGAGAGGGCTGTACAAGCAATGATCACACGCACGGCAAAGCGGACACACCAGGAACCGCGGTGTTGGCCGTCGAATGGCGCTAGCTGCGCAGCATTTGTGCACCGCCGCCGTCAGTGTCAGCCAGTTTGCCGTGGCATACGGAGCTCCATCGCAGTCTTTAACACTGGTAGCATGCCGCGACAGCGTGGACGTGAACCGTATGTGCAGTTGACGGACTTTGAGCGAGGGCGTATAGTGGGCATGCGGGAGGCCGGGTGGACGTACCGCCGAATTGCTCAACACGTGGGGTGTGAGGTCTCCACAGTACATCGATGTTGTCGCCAGTGGTCGGCGGAAGGTGCACGTGCCCGTCGACCTGGGACCGGACCGCAGCGACGCACGGATGCACGCCAAGACCGTAGGATCCTACGCAGTGCCGTAGGGGACCGCACCGCCACTTCCCAGCAAATTAGGGACACTGTTGCTCCTGGGGTATCGGCGAGGACCATTCGCAACCGTCTCCATGAAGCTGGGCTACGGTCCCGCACACCGTTAGGCCGTCTTCCGCTCACGCCCCAACATCGTGCAGCCCGCCTCCAGTGGTGTTGCGACAGGCGTGAATGGAGGGACGAATGGAGACGTGTCGTCTTCAGCGATGAGAGTCGCTTCTGCCTTGGTGCCAATGATGGTCGTATGCGTGTTTGGCGCCGTGCAGTTGAGCGCCACAATCAGGACTGCATACGACCGAGGCACACAGGGCCAACACCCGGCATCATGGTGTGGGGAGCGATCTCCTACACTGGCCGTACACCACTGGTGATCGTCGAGGGGACACTGAATAGTGCACGGTACATCCAAACCGTCATCGAACCCATCGTTCTACCATTCCTAGACCGGCAAGAGAACTTGCTGTTCCAACAGGACAATGCACGTCCGCACGTATCTCGTGCCACCCAACGTGCTCTAGAAGGTGTAAGTCACCTACCCTGGCCAGCAAGATCTCCGGATCTGTCCCCCATTGAGCATGTTTGGGACTGGATGAAGCGTCGTCTCACGCGGTCTGCACGTCCAGCACGAACGCTGGTCCAACTGAGGCGCCAGGTGGAAATGGCATGGCAAGCCGTTCCACAGGACTACATCCAGCATCTCTACGATCGTCTCCATGGGAGAATAGCAGCCTGCATTGCTGCGAAAGGTGGATATAAACCGTACTAGTGCCGACATTGAGCATGCTCTGTTGCCTGTGTCTATGTGCCTGTGGTTCTGTCAGTGTGATCATGTGATGTATCTGACCCCAGGAATGTGTCAATAAAGTTTCCCCTTCCTGGGACAATGAATTCACGGTGTTCTTATTTCAATTTCCAGGAGTGTATTTTGTACGAGCTGTAAATTAATAGTTGTCATTATTAAAGTTCCATCCCTCGTATGAAGAGAAGTTTTTCATCGCCCTGACATATGCGCAAGCGTGCTAGAACTGTGACAGTTCCCATACGGATTGAAAGGGCACTTCTGACGTTGTTTGGTTCAAATGGCTCTGAGCACTATAGGACTTAACTTCTGAGGTCTTCAGTCCCCCAGAACTTAGAACTACTTAAACCTAACTAACCTAAGGACATCACACACATCCATGCCCGAGGCAGGATTCGAACCTGCGACCGTAGCGGTCACGCGGGTCCACACTGTAGCGCCTATAACCGCACGGCCACCCCGGCTGGCTCTGACATTGTTTATTAACAGACACACAGTTACCACGAACGCTACCTACGCATGGAATGGCGAACTAGAAATTATTACAGCATTTCATTTCTTTCATTTGAAAATATAGCACTAGTAGCAGTGCAATACAGACATCTATGCAACAGTAGAGTGAAAGAAGGACAATCGTGTTCAGTGATTGGGTCCACATCATCACCTTACGTCCACAATGCTTGTCAAACAGAGAAGTTGTCGCAAATGTAGATCGGAGTCAAAGTGATATGGTGCGGACTTGGAAACGGCGTCAATTGACAGTGTGGAGGATTTCCACCGCACAAGCCGTCCAACCGCGGCAGGTGCACATTATGATCGATATCTTCCATCGCCACACGTTGAGTCAGACGAATAGTATGCGAAGTGTTCGAGCTTAATTCGACATTAGAGGAAGCGACAGGGCGTCATGCATGGCATCTTACTGTTAGGAGACCATTGGATGATGCGGATCTCCATTCCCAACCACCATGGCGAGCATTATAGCCCTATGGTCTCCGTTACAGAAGGGCAAGAAATCACACAGAATGGACGCCGTAGGATTAACGTCGCGTCTTGTTTACCGACAAAACTCGGATCTTTTTGTACGCTGCTAGCCGCAGAAAACGCATTTGGGGATTACTCGGTAAAATCGAACACCTCCAAAGTTGTGTCCCACATTTGGAACGAGGGGGTGGTGGACATTACACGGGGGCAGCCATACGCCTCCCATGGCCCTTGGGTCAGTCTCGCTGCTCTACGGGACAGGAATGAAATTGAGCAATCAACAGTGTGACCGTATAGCCAATTTGTTGGTGACCATATCATCTCGATGGATAGCCACTAGCGTCCACACCATCTTGTTCTCGTGTAAACGTTCCTTTTGGATGCTAGGATCACTAGAGGGGAGTGGCCTATCTGTTCCTCGGACATATTTCCGGACATCGACGACGACCGCGTACCCTGTTCAACTTACGCAAGATCGCCATTGAAGAGTGGGACTGTTTTGACCAGATCTGGCAAGAGGATCTCATCGATGGTATGCTAAAACGATTTCAAGCCTGCAACTATTCCTTTTTGTGCCATGAATTTCGAAATAAAGGGGCGATGCGGTCGTGCACTATTCCTGCTGAAATATAGGGTTTCGCAGGGATCGAATGAAGGGTAGAGCCACGGGTCGTAACACATGTGAAATGTAACGTCCACTGTTCAAAGCGCCGTCAATGCGAACAAGAGGTGACCGAGACGTGTAACCAATGACACCCCATACCATCACGCCGGGTGATATGCCAGGAAGGCGATGACGAATACACGCTTCCAATGTGCGTTCACCGCGATGTCGCTAAACACGGATGCGACCATCATGATGCAGTAAACAGAACCTGGATTCATCCGACCATATGACGTTTTGCCATTCGTGCACCCAGGTTCGTCGTTGAGTACACCATCGCAGGCGCTCCTGTCTGTGATGCAGCGTCAAGGGTAACCGCAGCCGTGGTCTCCGAGCTGATAGTCCATGCTGTTGCAAACGTCGTCGAACTGCTCGTGCAGGTGGTTGTTGTCTTGCAAACGTCCCCATCTGTTGACTCGGGGATCGAGACGTGGCTGCACGATCCGTTACAGCCATGCGGATAAGATGCCTGTCATCTCGACTGCTAGTGATACGATTCCGTTGGGATCCAGCACGGCGTTCCGTATTTTCATCCTGAACCCACCGATTCCATATTCTTCTAACAGTCACTGGATCTCGACCAACGCGAGCAGCAATGTCGCCATACGATAAACCGCAATCGCGATAGGCTACCATCCGACCTTTATCAAAGTCGGAAACGTGATGGTACGCATTTCTCCTCCTTACACGAGACATTACAACAACGTTTCTCCAGGCAATGCCGGTCAACTGCTGTTTGTGTATGAGAAATCGGTTGGAAACTTTCCTCATGTCAGCATGTTGTAGGTGTCGCCACCGGCGCCAACCTTGTGTGAATGCGCTGAAAAGCTAATCATTTCCGTACCACAGCATCTTCTTCCTGTCGGTTAAATTTCGCGTCTGTAGCACGTCATCTTCGTGGTGTAGCAATTGTAATGGTCAGTAGTGTAGTTAAGAGTTTTATAGAACACTACATGCGGCTGGTTGCGGACGATGCTCCTCGTAGGCCAGCGCTCACCCGGACACGTGTATCTGCGCTACAGACGAAACGACAGGAGTGGAGACTGGTCTTTCTGCGGCGGCCGCAGTGTCACTGTGGAGTGAGGCGGGCTCGTTAGAAGCCTACACTCCGGCTGGCTACGGACGGGATGCGGCCGGCCTAATTTCCTCCGGGACGGCAGTGGGGCGAGGCGCCCACACAGCCCGCCGCCGGTTCCCGCCATCATTAATTCACGCCGCGCCTGCCGGCAGACGGCTTTTAATGCGCCGCCGTGTCGCCGGAGATCTAATAAGGGCGCGCTTGCAGATTGTTTCCAAAGTGCCAGTGACATCTTCATTTGTTCTTGGCGCGTCCCCTCAGGCGGCGGCGGCGGCGGCGCGTCTTGGCAGAAGGAGAGCGCCCTGCCAGAGGACAGCGAGCGGGCGAGCGAGCGCGCAACCATAAATTATTTAAATTTAATCGCGCAATTCTCCGCCCGTAATTCTATTACGATCGTGCTAATATGCGTGGCGCTGACAGTCTCAAATATTTACCGGCGCCCCGGCTTTGACCTTCCGCCCTGCTCCCTCAACGCTACGTTTTCTTTCTGAGCTCTCACTCCTCTTTGATTAATACTCCGTCCGTCCTGGAAGAATTCCTTGTGTGGGCCGCTGTGAGCGGAGCGTCACACTCAAGCAGAAGTAAACTGCACTCTCATGTACTTCGTTACTCACATGAGATGGACTTTACTCAAATGAAACTTAGAAACCTAATAAATCATTGTTATTGTCGCCTTTCAGGGATTACACGACTGCCCCTTCCGTCCATAATTTTCTTGGCCCACTTTCAGCCAGTATTCTTTTCGTGTTGTAGTTACGGCTCCGCCTCTACAACTGAGTGGTCAGCGCGCGTAACTACCAGGTTCAAACGGTTCACATGGCTCTGAGCACTATGGGACTCAACTGCTGAGGTCATTAGTCCCCTAGAACTTAGAACTAGTTAAACCTAACTAACTTAAGGACATCACAAACATCCATGCCCGAGGCAGGATTCGAACCTGCGACCGTAGCGGTCCTGCGGTTACAGACTGCAGCGCTTTTAACCGCACGGCCACTTCGGCCGGCGCAACTACCAGGTGGATGACACGTTTTCGATTCCTAGTACTGCTAGAGAACTTTCCTCGGTGATAGAACTGGTACGGGGTGCACTCACAAGAAGACCACGACAAGTACCATCCCTCGATTTTCCGGAAACTTCGCACAGTGGAAGAGGAAACAAAATAAGCGAACACGTGTTTCGGTGTATCCGTAGATACTCGGTGTTTCTGAGAAAATGACAGTCAAAGTTTTCGAGGAACTTTGTATTTGATTTAGCGAATGAATAATTCCATCGAAGCGGTGCCATAGTGGCTAGCGCTGCGGCTTCACACTTCTGAGCCCCGAATTTGAAACACGGTTATTATTTTTGATTTTGTTTCCCGTTTATTTACTCTTGTGCGTATCGGATCACTTTACGAATATTTTTCAATGTATACTGAAATAATGTCGGCTTTATTCGCCTACTAATTGTCTGTCTGGTGAATAAATTTTTAAAAAAGCAAAATAGGATGAAAAGTTATTTGATTATCCGTGACATCCCTGTAGTGTATCTTGATTCATAATCAACTGCAAGCGCCAGATCTCCCTAAAGTGATCCGTGGTTTCCCGCGAAATTATTGGCAACGCGTGGATACTTCAGCAATGTAGACGACATTTGTTTCGCAAGTGACATTCATAGGAAGAAATATCACTGTGGCAAAACTGTCTTCGCACGATGTTCGTGCTGTACGAAATTACTGTTTCGAATGTTTCTATCATCGGTTTAATGCAAGAAAATGCACCAATTATTCCTGAAGGTCCTAAACATAAGAATAAAACATAACAATTAATATAAGAATAGATATAAGACTGAAACATAAGAGTATGAGAATTTAAAAACTCCTGAAAATTTCTTGTATATGAATATTATATAAAAGATGCATGTCACTTGTTGTGGAACCCATTTGTAATTTTACAAGTAATATAACGCAGTTGTTTCCCCCGTAACTTTTTCAGATGGCTCAAATGGCTCTGAGCACTATGGGACTTAACATCTATGGTCATCAGTCCCCTAGAACTTAGAACTACTGAAACCTAACTAACCTAAGGACATCACACAACACCCATTCATCACGATGCAGAGAAAATCCCTGACCCCGCCGGGAATCGAACCCGGGAACCCGGGCATGGGAAGCGAGAACACTACCGCACGACCACGAGGTACGGACGTAACTTTTTCAGAAATATTCTTGCAGTAAGCTTGAACGGATGTGGATAGATAAATGAAGAAAATGATAAAAATAAAATAAAAATAAAAAAACTATTGGGTTTCGAACATGAAGCTCAAAAGTGGGAGGCTACGACGCGAGTTACTATGTCATCATTTTTTTCTGAGAATACTAGCCACTACGAGGCACCTAAAGTGCGTCGATAATTTTGACCATTGTTTTCACAGAAACGGATGAGTACCTACGGGTAAGCCTAGACACAAGTTGACTTACTTTGGCAATTCTTCCAATGAGCGAAGTTTTTGGGATATCGCGTTATGGCACTTGCCGTGTTCTCCTCGCCAGCCTTACGAGGCCAACTGAGAAGCTACTCGACCCATTACTAATGGTTCATAAGTGTAGAAACCCGATAACGGCCGAGATAACTACGTGCTGACAACATATGATGACGCATTTGGCAGAAGCTGACACGGTGATCGGTCGGGCGCGATTGGCCCGTCTGGCGTCAGAAGCGAGTCTTTGCAGTTCAGCATTATCCTGTTGTCTTTCAGGTTTCAATTTATTCACAGTTTATTTCCACCTCTTTCTGTCTTCATTTATTTTCTTATTAACAGCACGTACATTCAACTCATTTCCAACATATTTTTTACCAAATCTCTTCATGTGTAGCGATCAATAACCTCATCGCGCTGCTTGTATGTCGGTATCACCTTTCTAGTGCTTCATCCAACTCTCGCTTCCATACAAGAGCAATGACAGTGTCGTTGTTTTACAAAATGTAATTTTCTAATATTTTCGGTTTTTTTTTTTTTTTTTTTTTTTTTTAGTTAAGTGTTCCACATACAGTCTGAAGTTGATGCAGATTTTCATTTTGAGGGTGATCCCGTGATGATGAGACAAACTTTCAGGGAGGACGGAAAAGATTGTATGTATCAGTGTGAGGTACGGGGCTGTGGTCCGGAAACGACCGAAATTAAAGTTGTAAGCGAAAATCGTTCTGGTACCTCTGACAGTGAAGTACGTTTACCGGTACTGTTATCGCTAAGATTGTAGGGTAGACAATTATCAGAGGTGATAGTACGGATCAAAACAAGAAAGAATTGGGTTCTAAAATGCTTACCTTAAGAAGTACGAGCACTTGTGCATCTTCGATATTGTGAAACACATCTATTCTAATGCGAGAACTTTGGTTTCCATATTTTTGCCGGAGGTATTATGGACCGAAACAAGAAAAAGTGTCCAGTAAGCATGGACTTTAAAATGCACACCTTAAGAGCTATGGGACTTGTTCAGTAGAAGAGATGTGTGTCACAGTATCGAAGATGAAATAGTGTTTATCTCTGTTAAGGTATGCACCTTAGGCTTTACTGGTCATTTTTCTCCTTGGCTTGGTCCAATCTACCTCCTCTGAAAGGTGTCCACACTACAATCTTAGATTAGAAAACAGTGCCGCTACAAGTATTGCACTGTAAGAGGTATCAGAACGATTTTCGCTTTTCACTTTCGATTTGGTCGTTTCCTGACCACAGTCCGTCATCTCGAACTGCAACATTTACTCTTCTGCATCATCCTTGAAAGTTTCTAACATTATTACAAAATTACCACGTATATCGTTATCACGTTAATAGCTCGTGGCACTTCCGGTGCTACCTGTTCCTTCTGGTACCGGGCTGCTCGGAAGCTGAATGCCCGACGGAGCAAATGGACCTCGGTGGACGAAAGAGGGCAGTGTCGCCGCAGCACTGCACTCACATAGCGCGTGCGCCACTGTCTCGCCACGCGAATACACCAGCCCATAGTGTCCCTCGCAGCCGGCATAAATACTGGCGCACCTCGACTGCTTAGTCCCTCCAAAACCCAGGCGATCATTGTAGGCAAAACCACCCATTCCTTCCGCCTCCTTGATTTCTATCTCACCATCTATGGCCGTCCTATCACCCTCACTCCCACCCTTAAGTACCTTGGTGTCACCCTCGACCGTCGCCTCTCCTGGACTCCCCATCTCCGGACAATCCAAGCCAAGGCACGTTCCCGTCTCCGTCTCCTCAAGCTCCTTTCCGGCCGTATGTGGGGTCTGGACCCCTCCACAATCCTCCACACCTATAAATCCCTCATCCGCCCTATCCTTTGTTACGCCCATCCGGCCTGGATCTCCACCCCCCCTACCTTTTATAAATCCCTCCAAATCCTCTAATGCCATGCTCTCCGCCTCGCCTATCGCATCCGTCTCCCTTCCCCTACGCGGATCCTGTATGATCTCATCCCCTTCCCCCACCTCCTCCTTTTCCTTGAAAGGATACGGATCCTGTACACTTCCCGCAAACTCGATCCTCCTCATCCGCTTGTCTCACCCATCCTCTCCCACCCCCGCCCGCTGCTGCGCCTGTATTCCCATGTCCCACCTGGTCTCCATCTCTCCACCCTCCTCACCCTCTCCCAAGGTGGCTTCTGCCAGCTCCCTCTCCCTGATGAAATCCTCCTCCCCTCCATCTACCCCTCCTACCAACTTTGATCCTCCCCCCCCCACTTCCTGTGTCCTTTCCTTTCGGCACCCTCCCTCCCTTCTCTTCCCTTCCCTTCTCTTTCCTTTTCCCCTGTCTCCTCCCTCCTCCCCTCTTCCCCGGACTTCCCCTCCCCCTTCCTCCCTTTCCCCCATCTCCCCTGCCCTTGGCATCTGCTCTCCCCTCTCCCTCTCCCTCTCCCTCTCCCTCTCCCTCTCCCTCTCCCTCTCCATCCCCCGTCCTCCTTTCTTCGCAGGTCCCCAGACTCGTACACGGTTAGTGAACATTCGCGCGCCGGAGGTCTACGCCTCGTGTTCTGTGTGTATCGTCGTTTTGTGCTTAAGTGGTTCAGTATTATTCGTTTTGTGCACCTCTGTTCACGTGTGACAATATTCGTCTCTGTCCAAGTGTCTGAACAAATTTTATCTTGGACTCTACGCCCGTGAACGGCTCTATGTATTTTAAATAGTGATTGTCTCCGTTTCTATGTCCACCATGTTTTTTCTCTCGATGTCTTCCTTTATATCTTGTGTGTTTCTCTGAGGCGAAAGAGCGGCGTGGCATGCTGCTGCTGACCTGCCTGTACCCAGGTTTGAAAATAACAATAAAAAAAAAGACTGCTTAGTCAGTCGTGTAACGCGCCTGATTTCATCCGTTACTGTTCTCACCGTACTACTGATTAATCGTCGACGACTTTAATTTGGTATCGGTTTTCCTCTTTGGACTTGATTTGCATCGCGGCTCGTACTTGACCTGCTGACAGCGTTGTGTCGAAAGCCCGTGTCACTTTGTTGTTGCATAGATTGCTAATGACTTACTCTTGTTGTTTGGGGTTCGCCGCTAGTCTGCCCTGTTGTTCGACTCCGGCGTGGGTTTGAGTCCCGACCGCAGGCGCTCTTCCCGCCTTGGGTCATCATCGTTTCTCTTCTGTTTTTCTGACGTGTGCACCGCTATCCGGCTACTCCCATGTATGCCATTTCTCTCCTTTGTTCTCAATTATTACTTTACACAAAACTGGAAGTTTTGAAGATCGGCTGCTGCAGATATTTGATTTACCTAATGTACTGCTAACTGTACGTATCTGAAAATTGTATTATTACGAGGGTTGCCCAGAAAAACAGTGCTACGAACGCGAAACTTCACTCATGTTGTATTTGAAGCCTCCTGAGTGAGCGCGCCAAGTTTCCGTCACTTCCGACCGATAGCGTAGCTGCAGGACAGTTTCAAAATGGCATCTTAACGTTACAAGCAACGTGCCGTCATCGAATTTCTCACTGCAGAAAATAAAGCTGTCGGAAATATTCACAAACGCCTGTGCAAAGTCTATGGAGCGTCTGCTGTCGAAAGAAGTACAGTTAGTCGCTGGGCACGGAAGGTGAGGCCATCAGAAGGCAGATTTGCAGTGATCGGGGAGACCATCCACGGTCGTCAAACTTGACAGGTTGCAGCGAGCTGATGTCATTCGCGAGGGCAGAATCATTGTCTTGCGGTTCTAGGCGCTGCAGTCCGGAACCGCGGGACTGCTACGGTCGCAGGTTCGAATCCTGCCTCGGGCATGGATGTGTGTGATGTCCTTAGGTTAGTTAGGTTTAAGTAGTTCTAAGTTCTAGGGGACTGATGACCTAAGTTGTTAAGTCCCGTAGTGCTCAGAGCCATTTGAACCATTTTTGAACAGAATCATTCGTGGAAGACATTTTTAGGACGACGAGCAGGTGATTCACACAGTGAAGCACTGGCTCCGCCACCAGGACAAGGATTGGTGCTGACGTGGCACACACGCCCTTGTTTCGCGCTGGAGGAAGGACACAGAACGGGATGGAGATCACGTGGAAGAAACAGGGTGTGTAGATAAAACAGCATTCTTTCGTGTTTTTAATTCGCATTAGTTCAATAACGAATTGTTGAAGAAAAAATGTGGAGCATTTGTTTCTGTACAACCTCGTATTTGTGCTCGTAGACTAGTGTCTTCGTCTAATTTAATTCCTTGATAATTATCTGATCACGAAATTTTAAGGGCATTGCCAATGTAGAAGTTGAAAAGTGAAAGGGAACACTCATGTCTCACTCATCGACTTATGGTTTTCTCATTTGTCCTCTTTCACCTGTATTTATTACTATTTTTGTTTCATAATATAAGGTTTAGATTTCTGCGAGGAAAAATATACAGGGCCAACCAGAATTACAGCGACAAAATTTCGACGGTAGTTCAGGGGTATTCTTGTTGTATTTTGGTATAAGGGACACATCATATACGGTGGCTCGTTACATAGTAATAATGATTTATTCGCTTTGGTGAACCAGTTACTTTTGTTCCTGTGAAAATACTTCCAAAACGCTGAAATAGTCTGCAATATGCAGTCACCAACGCTGTAACCCTCAGTCGAAGCTCATATGAGAGATTCGTAAGTATCGCTTTGAAAATATCAAGTTGCCAACATGAAGGTTGGTAGTGGTGTAGTCCTTCTCTACATATTAACCCTTCAAGGAAACACATTTTTCCCAAAGGTGAATAACCTTGGCAGAGACCCTTGGTATACACTGATGGGAAAAAATCGCAACACCGAGAAGGAGTAGTGCTACATAAACGGAAGTTCAGATGGTTCAAGAATGGTTCAAATGGCTCTGAGCGCTATGGGATTTAACTTCTGAGGTCATCAGTCCCCTAGAACTTAGAACTACTTAAACCTAACTAACCTAAGGATATCACACGCATCCATGCCAGAGGCAGGATTCGAACCTGCGACCGTAGCGCCTAGAACCGCTCAGCCACTCCGGCCGGCATAAACTGAATTTTGTAGGCGTGTTTCTACAGGGTGTTTCAAAAATGACCGGTATATTTGAAACGGTAAAAAAACTAAACGAGCAGCGATAGAAATACACCGTTTGGTGCAATATGCTTGGGACAACAGTACATTTTCAGGCAGACAAACTTTCGAAATTACAGTAGTTACAATTGTCAACAACAGATGGCGCTGCGGTCTAGGAAACTCTATAGTACGATATTTTCCACATATCCACCATGCATAGCAATAATATGGCGTAGTCTCTGAATGAAATACCCGAAACCTTTGACAACGTGTCTGGCGGAATGGCTTCACATGCAGATGAGATGTACTGCTTCAGCTGTTCAATTGTTTCTGGATTCTGGTGGTACACCTGGTCTTTCAAGTGTCCCCACAGAAAGAAGTCACAGGGGTTCATGTCTGGCGAATAGGGAGGCCAATCCACGCCGCCTCCTGTATGTTTCGGATAGCCCAAAGCAATCACACGATCATCGAAATATTCATGCAGGAAATTAAAGACGTCGGCCGTGCGATGTGGCCGGGCACCATCTTGCATAAACCACGAGGTGTTCGCAGTGTCGTCTAAGGCAGTTTGTACCGCCAAAAATTCACGAAGAATGTCCAGATAGCGTGATGCAGTAATCGTTTCGGATCTGAAAAATGGGCCAATGATTCCTTTGGAAGAAATGGCGGCCCAGACCAGTACTTTTTGAGGATGCAGGGACGATGGAACTGCAACATGGGGCTTTTCGGTTCCCCATATGCGCCAGTTCTGTTTATTGACGAAGCTGTCCAGGTAAAAATAAGCTTCGTCAGAAAACCAAATGCTGCCCACATGCATATCACCGTCATCAGTCCTGTGCACTATATCGTTAGCGAATGTGTCTCGTGCAGCAATGGTAGCGGCGCTGAGGGGTTGCCGCGTTTGAATTTTGTATGGATAGAGGTGTAAACTCTGGCGCATGAGACGATACGTGGACGTTGGCGTCATTTGGACCGCAGCTGCAACACGGCGAACGGAAACCCGAGGCCGCTGTTGGATCACCTGCTGCACTAGCTGCGCGTTGCCCTCTGTGGTTGCCATACGCGGTCGCCCTACCTTTCCAGCACGTTCATCCGTCACGTTCCCAGTCAGATGAAATTTTTCAAACAGATCCTTTATTGTATAGCTTTTCGGTCCTTTGGTTACATTAAACCTCCGTTGAAAACTTCGTCTTGTTGCAACAACACTGTGTTCTAGGTGGTGGAATTCCAACACCAGAAAAATTCTCTGTTCTAAGGAATAAACCATGTTGTCCACAGCACACTTGCACGTTGTGAACAGCACACGCTTACAGCAGAAAGACGACGTACAGAATGGCGCACCTACAGACTGCATTGTCTTCTATATCTTTCATATCACTTGCAGCGCCATCTGTTGTTGAAAATTGTAACTACTGTAATTTCGAAAGTTTGTCCGCCTGAATATGTACTGTTGCCCCAAGCATATTGCAACAAACGGTGTATTTCTATCGCTGCTCGTTTAGTTTTTATTGCCGTTTCAAATATACCGGTCGTTTTTGAAACACCCTGTATATGTGAATGATGGCGTCCGTTCAGATTTCACGCTGGTCGCAAATGATTGGCACTAATAGCACCTCTATGGCAATACAAATCAGGTTTGCTTTAAATACTCGGTGTAGAAAGTCGTGAGCGTTAGTTACCTTTGAGACTGGACGTGGTGAGTTGATGTTAGCCAAGAATACCTTTAAGGCGACAAGGACGACATTATCAACATGTGCGTTTCAGCGAGATGGTGTAAAAGAGATCAGAGAAGATAGATGTTCTTTCTACATCTACATCTACATTTACACTTCGCAAGCCACCCAACGGTGTGTGGCGGAGGGCACTTTACGTGCCACTGTCATTACCTCCCTTTCCTGTTCCAGTCGCGTATGGTTCGCGGGAAGAACGACTGCCGGAAAGCCTCCGTGCGCGCTCGAATCTCTTTAATTATTTATTCGTGATCTCCTCGGTTGGAAGCAATATATTTGATACCTCATCCAGAAACGCACCCTCTCGAAACCTGGACAGCAAGCTACACCGCGATGCAGAGCGCCTCTCTTGCAGAGTCTGCCACTTGAGTTTGCTAAACATCTCCGTAACGCTATCACGGTTACCAAATAACCCTGTGACGAAACGCGCCGCTCTTCTTTGGATCTTCTGTATCTCCTCCGTCAACCCGATCTGGTACGGACCCCACACTGATGAGCAATACTCAAGTATAGGTCGAACGAGTGTTTTGTAAGCCACCTCCTTTGTTGATGGACTACATTTTCTAAGGACTCTCCCAATGAATCTCAACCTGGTACCCGCCTTACCAACAATTAATTTTATATGATCATTCCACTTCAAATCGTTCCGCACGCATACTCCCAGATATTTTACAGAAGTAACTGCTACCAGTGTTTGTTCCGCTATCATATAATCATACAATAAAGGATCCTTCTTTCTATGTATTCGCAATACATTACATTTGTCTATGTTAAGGGTCAGTTGCCACTCCCTGCACCAAGTGCCTATCCGCTGCAGATCTTCCTGCATTTCGCTACAATTTTCTAATGCTGCAACTTCTCTGTATACTACAGCATCATCCGCGAAAAGCCGCATGGGACTTCCGACACTATCTACTAGGTCACTTATATATAATGTGAAAAGCAATGGTCCCATAACACTCCCCTGTGGCACGCCAGAGGTTGCTTTAACACCTGAAGACGTCTCTCCATTGATAACAACATGCTGTGTTCTGTTTGCTAAAAACTCATCAATCCAGCCACACAGCTGGTCTGATATTCCATAGGCTCTTACTTTGTTTATCAGGCGACAGTGCGGAACTGTATCGAACGCCTTCCGGAAGTCAAGAAAAATAGCATCTACCTGGGAGCCTGTATCTAATATTTTCTGGGTCTCATGAACAAATAAAGCGAGTTGGGTCTCACACGATCGCTGTTTCCGGAATCCATGTTGATTCCTACATAGTAGATTCTGGGTTTCCAAAAACGACATGATACTCGAGCAAAAAACATGTTCTAAAATTCTACAACAGATCGACGTCAGAGATATAGGTCTATAGTTTTGCGCATCTGCTCGACGACCCTTCTTGAAGATTGGGACTACCTGTGCTCTTTTCCAATCATTTGGAACCTTCCATTCCGCTAGAGACTTGCGGTACACGGCTGTTAGAAGGGGGGCATGTTGTGCTTGCAGATTTGTGCGCCAATTTGGTGATTCGGCCTGTTGTACTGCAGAAAGACTTGGCAGGAACGTCGTCACTGTACATGAGTGCTAGCAGTGGTATTGACGAGAATGTACGTTCGCCAGAAGACTGGGCTCCGGACCGCCTAGTGGTACAACCGAGAGGGAAGACCATCGTGTTCGATGTATGGCCATCTGCAGCAGCAATTTGAGCAGCAGTTGGCACCACAATGACACAACCAACTGTTACAAACCAGTTACTTCGAGGACAGCTCCGAGGCAGATGCTCTGTAACGTGCATTCCACGGACCCAAACCACCACCTCTTAAAAGAGTTCTGTGGTGTCAAGCGAGAGCTCATTGGAGGCCAGGGTAGAGGTGTGCAGTATTTTCTGAACAAAGCTGGTTCCAACCCGGTGCCAGTGATGGCCACGTTTTGGTTAGGAGGCCAGTTGAGGGCCTGCAACCAACCAGCCTGCGAGCTAAAGACACTGCATCTACACCTGGACTTATGGTTTGGGGTCGTTTTAGTATGTCAGCAAGACCACTCCCGTAGTTACGCCACACATTGTGCTTGCAGATTTGTGCGCCAATTTGGTGATTCGGCCTGTCGTGCTGCCATCCATAAACAGCACTCCAGATGGTGATAACGCACGGCCACATGCCGCCATTGTATCCCAACATGCTCTAAGAGTGTCGACATGTCGCCTTGGACTGCTCGATCACCAAATCTGTGTCCAATTGAGCACATTTGGGACATCACCAGACAACTCCAGCGTCTTCCACAAACAGTATTTTTCATCCCTGTATTGACCGACCAGGAGCTACAGGCATGGATCTCCATCCCAAAAGCTGACATCTTGCACCTGTACAACACAATCAATGCACATTTGCATGCTTGCATTTCACTCTGGCGGTTACACCGTTTATTAACGTGGTTATTAACATGACAGCATTTCACATATTTCAATGGATTACCTCGCGATTACATTAGCCTGGGATCTTGCAGTGTTAAAAACGTAAATATGTTACCTAGAATAACGTATTCCTGACACTTCGTTACTCCACACTCTCTTATTGGCAATGGGATTTTTGTTTCTTTCATTGTAGACGTCTGTTTACTGCCTGTTGACGGCACGGACATTCTGAAAACGACAATGTCATCATCTTGGAAATGCGTGCCGTGCAGTGATACCTTCATTCGAGGAAAATGTCACTATGTGCCATGCCACGAGAGTACGAGAAGCGAAGCTAAATTTTAGCTCAACGATGGCGTGTCCTAGATAGAAAGAATTGCGGCATTGTCACAGAGTAAAACACTCGTTTGGACAGCTTGCCACGACTATTCATATTGACAGCTACTGTAATCTCGTCAGGAGATTTCAGTAGTATGCTCCTATCACGGTTTTCCACTTGCAAACATAATCGGTTAGCACGAGACTGTAGCAGTCTGGAAAAATCTCTGCATCACCTTTTCCCTGCGATGGTTGGTTCTTGGCCACTTCCAGCAGTGGCAAACCCACATATTTAAATTGCTTACTTCGGTTCTATACTTCGGGGCAATAGCGATGTTCTACATATACATCTACATTTATACTCCGCAAGCCACCCAACGGTCTGCGGCGGACGGCAAATTACGTGCCACTGTCATTACCTTCCTTTCGTGTTCCAGTCGCGTATGGTTCGCGAGAAGAACGATTGCCGGAAGGCCTCCGTGCGCGCTCGAATCTCTTTAATTTTACATTCGTGACCTCCTCGGTTGGAAGCAATATATTTGATACCTCATCCAGAAACGCACCCTCTCGAAACCTGGACAGCAAGCTACATCGCGATGCAGAGCGCATCTCTTGCAGGGTCTGCCACTTGAGTTTGCTAAACATCTCCGTAACGCTATCACGCTTACCAAATAACCCTGTGACGCAACGCGCCGCTCTTCTTAGGATCTTCTCTATCTCCTCTGTCAACCCGAAGTGGTACGGATCCCACACATGTTTTTGTAGCTGTCTCTGTTTAGACGGCTTTTTTGATGTGTGAGAGCAGTCACCGAATCTAGCAGGCGACGATCTACATGTCCAAACGGTCGTGAACAACGGCTTCGATTGTGGCACGCCGTTCGCCGATCAGCAGTGTCTTTATTTCTCTTGCTATTCGCCGTTCTTTACAGAGATGGTCTGTGACTTTATTTTTAGTTATTCCAAATTCTCTTACCACTCTGGAAGCACCTGTACGGTAGTACATTGTTTTCTTACACTTCCACCAGTTCAGCCCAGTTAAGCGTGGATTGTTACAGCGTTATTCCTCACTATATCTAGGAAACAGATTACTCAATATCCAGAAAACAGACAACGGAACGAAATTTGTCTTCATCCGTGGTGCTGCCTCAGTTTGTTATCGCTTCTGTAAGTGTACCAAAGCTGTAGAAATGTAGCTGAAAACAGAATCTGAAGTAATTACATAGCTTTAGGCTTTTGAGGTGATCTCTTAAAAGATTGTCTTAAAGATATTGCTCAAAATTGCAACAGCCGTAATCATGACGACGTATCATCGACTGTCTTACGTTCACGGGTTTGGCGCATTACGTCCGTCGTTGCGTCAGTTCTAGCAACAGACCAGGTCCATGTGGGTATCGATCAGAGTCTAGTAAACTAGGATCTGCACGTGCCCCTAGAAGAGCAATTCCATGGGATGTCGCGCATGGTGACCGAACTGGCCATGTAACAGAAGTACCGCAACAAATGCCCTGTTGTAATAATATATATTCCAGGTGAAGAGCAGAAATTTAGTCCCTGGAGTCCAGGCTCGCCCTCTATAAATCTATTCCTGTCACAAAGTCTTCACTTGATACCCAGTGCGTTTTGGCGGTTGCACTGCCTGATATTCCTGCATTTTCTTTTACCGATACTCGAACTCGGGACCTCTATTTTCGGGGGCAAGTGCTCTACCATTTTTTTCCCTCCAAAGCACTTATTTAAGGCAATCAATTAAAATGAAACAAAAGAAGTCATTTCAACAAAAACAAAGGGATTAAATCAGAAAAACGTTTATGAAGGCGTTAATTTTAACGTGCCCACACCTTCTTTCCTGCATCACTTCTACATCGTGTAACATTTAAATCCAAACAAGAGTGTCCACAAAAAAAGGAGGGATTTCAACTCATTCAACTCCTTGTCGATGAATAACAATATACAGCATATTAGAAAAAAGCTCACGATAACGTGGCATTCTGAGCCACGTCTAATGGGCTTTTCTAAAAGCCATATATTGGGAAAAGGCACACGGATCTGCGTCATGTCCACTAACCATCACGTAGTGGACATAAGGTCCAACAAGCCACATGATGGCGTTGTTCTTCGATCGGGGTAAGAAAGTTGAGTCGGGACGCACGAGAATCTCCCCCGAGATGGCCGCCTTCGACGTCCTGAGGAAAAAAGCCAGTTGTCGGCGAAGCCGACTCCAGTCGCCATTAAAGCAGGAGATCAACGAATGATATAACGTATCAGTTTCATGGCAACGACTGCAGCGATCCGTCGCAATGAGACCAATACGAAAAAGTCGCGTTTTGGTAGGTACAATATCATGAACAACTTGATACCACGAGGACGCCACTTCCATCGGGAAAATTGGGAGGCTAACGTTAGACCAAACAATCTTCCAATTCGTTTCTGGGGTAGATCTTCCACAGAGGGAATACTATGAGGAATTGGCCAGCGGCTTAATAGTATTTTTAGGAAGAGATCCGCTTGGGAAAGGATATTTACTCCTAAATAACTGACTTCAAGAAAAAATTCCTTAACGGACCGTAGTTTATAGTTAATCCTTCCAATATCTACCGGAGCTTCTAAACTCACCGGTCGGCTACAGTCACGAAGGTGAGCTGTAAGTGACTGGGAGGTGGGTAGACATGTTAAAATGGGACGACGAATGAATAGGGGGGGGGGGGAATCATAGATATGTTAAAACGGTGCGACGGATGAATAAGGCAGAAGCCTCAACCCGAATGTCAGGGAGGCACAAACCTCCCAGCAGACGGGGGAGCGCCATGACCCCATAACGCACGCGAAATGTAGAGTTGCGCCAGATAAACCTGTCAGTTAAACTTTGCAACTGGCGGTACATCATCGCAGGAAGTGGAAAAAATTGTGCAATAAAATAATCCTTAATTAACACATACGTTTCCATGGCCCGGACCTTATGAAGAAGGGAGAGGGAGCGACACCTCTGTTCGATGATTGCTCCCTGAATCTTATCCATGACAGATTTACAGTTTATCGTAGCCATCTTCAGCGTACAACTGTAAATTACGACACCTAACGATCGATATCGGGTGACCTTCAAAGTGCATGGAATATCAACAGCGTCAAATCCTCGCAAACTGAGTAAGCGACATTTCTGGTCATCAACCCGCGCTCCCGTTAGACGGCAAAAGGCACCAAAACTTCCTTCAGCAGTGGTATATCATTATGGGTACGGCGAAGAACCATAACGTCATCAGCATATGCACGAACGGTGAACCTTTCCCCCACAGCGACCAGCCACCCAAACGAGTAGCTATAGATTGCAATACGGTTCCTAGAAACATCACGTAGAGGGACATAAGTAATTTACTCCCTTGAAGGACGCCCTGACACCCCGCGATGGAGGAAGTAAGACGGCCATTTCCGTAAAAAAAAAAAAAAGGCTCTGAGCACTATGGGACTTAACATCTGAGGTCATCAGTCCCCTAGAACTTAGAACTACTTAAACCTAACCAACCTAAGGACATCACACACATTGTAACCTCCCCACAAAAATTTAAAAGGCAATATTATATAGAAATGGAGCCAAGAAGCAATATCGTCCCCATAGAAATATTTAAATAAAAAATATAATAATAAATGGGAGCCAAGCGTAACCTCCCGAGCAATTAAATTTAATGACAATAAAAAAATGAGAATCGCAATCTGACCCAAATATAAGTTCCTCACAAAAAAAATTAAAGTCCATTCAGTGATAAGAAAATCTCAGTGATAATGATAACTCAATTAAACCGAAATATCGGTCTTTGGCCCTGTGCAAAAAAAAAAAAATCAGAATTAATTTCTTACCTCATTGAAACTGCTTGTCAAATTTCTGCTCTTATTGTTGGGCACGGCTTGGAGGAATTGCATTGCAAATTTTTTTTTTTTTTTGAAATTTAACTGAAACTTTTCTTTAAGGGAAATAGAAGGAAATCGTTGGTTCAATTAAATGCTTCTTTTGTTAAAAATATTGCTTTGAAATCAAAATTATTATTGGGGCACTTGTTGAAAATTAATTACAATAAATAAACTTTACGTTATCTGATGGTTACCTACATTAACAGTATACCTCATTCAGCATCTTGACCAGAATGCCATGTCGACGCTCGCCGACTGCGTCCCGCTCGTGACCGTGACAGGACTAGACCACTACTGCTGACAGACTACACCACACAACTGCACTGGGCTGCTACTACTGACCGACTGCTCTGCATGACGACTACTAGCGTACTGCTCGCAACACTCGCGCGGTCAAGCGCAGACTAACTACGATAAATGGCTCTCTGGTCAAAGATTTTATCATGCTTCACCATCGCTGCTACGTTACATATGTGTTTCAACATCCATGCCCAAGGCAGGACCGTAGCGGTCGCGCGGTTCCAGACTAAAGTGCCTAGAACCGCTAGGCCACACCGGCCGGCCATTTATGTCAATGGACGCCCGAGTACCACTAATTAGAGAGCTAAACAGCCGTCGTGCAGCATTGTTAAAAGCAACACTCGACAATACTCGCGTAAGGAAGACATGATTAACGAAGTCGAACGCTTGGTGAAAACCAATGAAAAGCAAAGCTCTTGGCACGGGAATGGTGGAAGCAATCGAAATTAAATCATGACATTCAGCAACGGGAGACAGGAGAGTACGACCCGAAAGACAGCTTCGATGGCTCGCGATGATGGTAGCAACACCGATAGTCAGCTATTTACCGCTCGCGCCACTATTTTATAATCATAGCTGAAGAGGGTTATCGAGCGGACCTGATCCACACGCAAGCTCCCGACTTTTTGGGTATCAGGACAATTATAGCAACCTTAAAGCCGGGCGGGAGAAGGCCTCCGTGGAATACTTCATTCACCAAAGAAATTATCGTATCTCCTATAAGGGGCCAAAATCGAATATAAAATTCTTTGGGAAGGCCATCGAAGCCAAGCGATTTGTGGGAGGGAGAACGAGCCACCATATCAAATATATCATCGCGTTGGAATACAGAGAAAAACTCTTCCTGGAGAGCTGGCGTAGCAACACTATCAAGGAGGGAGATGAAATCAACAGACGGTGGACCGTCTGAATCCACTTCAGTTTAAAGTTCGGAAAAGTTCTGGTAAAGTTCACGCATGATATAAGATTGGGAGTAGATCTGACGCCCATCTAGAGAACGAATGCCAGTAAGACACGTCCTTTGAGAACGCTTGCAAAGCCGAAGAAGAAGAGAGAGAGAGGTCAACTCATGATGTAAGATTGAACGAGGCTGCGAACGCAATCGGACACCATCCATTTGCCTCCGTTTGAGTTGTAGAAGTTTTGCCTTCAAGCGGTGGGCGTTGACGACTCTCAAGGAGGCATCACGAGCATCGTCGTAAATATCGTTAAGGACAGCATAACAAAATTGCCTAGTACGCCTTATTTCAGCCGCTTTTTCGCGCTCAAATGCTTGAGTGTATTTCGAATCCTGGCTTTAGCAAAGTTTACCCACCATTCTAGAAGTGAGGGAAAACGCACCTGGGACCGGGTTGTCCGCCGCCATACGTCTGCGATGGTGCCTTCCACAGAGGAGTCCGTGACATGTAGAGTGTTTAGTTTCCACAAAGCTCGCGAAATATGGACCCTCTGAGGGACGTGGTTAAAAGTCATAGAAACACCACAGTGATCAGTGAAATTGGCAGGAATTACATCAGTCGATAGAAGCTGACAACATATGGGAGCAGATAAATAAAAGCTGTCCAATCGGCTACTTGAAGTAGTGGTAAAAACGGTAACCGCACCAATGTAGGATATCTGCAAACCCAAACATCACGGAGATGCAAAGACGTCACCATATCATTAAGTTCACGACAATATGTATAATTGTGGGTGTGATCTACACGACGTAAGACGCAGTTAAAATCGTCCCCCAAAAATCTTGCGCGAGTTCAGTCGGAGTAAATAAACAAATTCTTTCTTACAAAACCGCGCGCGATCGGATGAACGACCGGATCCAGACGGAGCGCAAAGAAAAATTTAGGTGAAGTCATAAAAATTACAGCCTATACCGTGACCATCGTCTAGTGTTTCGAAGTCCGTCAGCGGGATTCCATCTCGATAAAGCAAAGCCATACCGTGTAACGCCGGAAATGCATATCCTCCTATTTCCATCTATTGTACTATAAATTTCACATTTCTGTGTCTTTATATATTGTAATTGTTTTACTATATATATATATATATATATATATATATATATATATATATATATATATATATTCATTTATGACGGTGTATAATTCGTTTGTTTTGTAAATACTTTTTGTATTTTTTCGCTGGGTCTTGCCTAGGGTAAACTATGCTACCGAACGAATACACCGATAGGTCGTGTGGAGAACAAAAGTGTTTAGGATCTTTGGTGGTGTTAACTCTGGCGCGTGGAGCGCGGGCTGAGCAGAGGGAAGCTGGCTGGGGTAATGCGGTTGAGCAGGTGTGTTGTGTGACACTCCCGCGAGTTGCCGCGCTTTCGGGGATTGGCAGCATGTAATTGCGCTCGACTAGCTATGATAGTTTCTGACACGGTGTCGCGGACGGGAAGCATTAGCTGGCGCACATCAAGAGCCCGTTCGGCTGGTGAGAGTGTTGAGAACAAGGGGCGCCAACATCCAGCTTCTGCAACAGCGTTGGCCGACAATGAGTGACTCTCGCCACCTCCTCGATCGACGGTTTCAAACCTTCAATCAACCAACAAGGAAGACTGGAAGCACGTAAAGTTTTAGAACTGTATGGCAGACCTCAGCTTTTCAAACTGTTCCATTTTCGTAACTATAATTACAGCAACTTAGCATGAACATTTGTGCTCATTGTCCCAATTGCATTACCAAGCAGGGTCCCTTCCTTTTCCGGAATGAACCCGAGTGTCGTTGAAATTCAAACGCCAGCATCAAAGTAATATTATTCCATTTCACTGCTTTAATTTCAAAGTTCAGTTAAGGTATTCAAAGATGGCTACAAAATTTAGATTACACAAGCGCAAATTAAGAGTGCGAGTTTTGTTACCATATTTTAGCTTACATGTGACTTCAGCTCAGCTTGGTACGTACTAAATTTTACTATTGTTAATTGTTCAGCATCATTTAATTTAAGTTCAAAGTTAAATCTCTTATTTCTAAATTGCGTAGATTGAAGAAGCTTTTGAAATGATTGTTGAGGTAGCCCAAGACTAACCTTATTTTATTGAATTTCGTAGTGATTCAGAAACAAATCTCACTATTAATTTCAGTCACTAAATTAACTTTCAATTTTCCGGTTTTATTAATTCTTTTGCTAAATTAAGTCAGATTGTAGCGAAATTTATTACTTCTGACAAACTTTCAGTTTTCACACTACACGTGTCAACCTTCAGTTGCCACGCTTCTAGTGCTAATTATATGTGTAATAACCTTTCTTTTTCAGTTACTATAGTAATTGTCCATAGGACTGGCGACCGTAATTTCCCCAAATCTCAAATATCTAATTACCGCTAGTTAATTGTTAACGTAACGGCCGCACATTTACTTTCTTTATTAACTTTACCCCTTTTGAAAATTAATTTCCACCAGTTTCGTTTGCATTTTTCCTTTCATTTAGATGTAACCCTTTCCTCCCTCTTTTCCGACAGATTAACTTCGGTGGCGATTGCTTTCCTCAAATTTCCATTAGGTACACGCGGTTTTATTTTTCACTGTCATTAAGGTCGATAAGTGAGGGGGAGGTTACAACCGGTAGGATTTTCAGGCGCGACATTGAAAAACAGAGTATCCAGTAAGACAAAACACACCAAATAATACCTCTTGTAAACACACAATATCAGCTTGGGAATCGTAAATAAACTGGCGTAATGCAGCAAGCCGTAATTGGAACATATCCTCTTAACATTGAGGATTAGAAATGTATATGCCTGCTTCCGTCAGCACATGTAAGGTCAATTAAACAACACTAAGGAAGGCGCACTCATCATGTCCTCCTCTCCTCAACGTCCGGGGGCGGTGGAAAGAAGGTATAATTCTAATCCTCCCCACCGGAAGCCGAGGAATCCTAGTTTTTCTTTTTACGACGCACCGTTGCACGTGCAGGTGGAAAACGCTGTTTCACACCACTCTGGGAAAACATACACTTGATGTGGAAGGTTTGGGGGCATGTCAAGCTCCGATTTGATAGAGGAGCCATCGCCACTGCACTCATCGGAAATCGGGGAGCACAACTCAGAACGACTAATAGCAAATGGTTCAAATGGCTCTGAGCACTATGGGACTTAACTTCTGAGGTCATCACTCCCCTAGAACTTAGAACTACTTAAACCTAATGAACCTAAGGACATCACACACACCCATGCACGAGGCAGGATTCGAACCTGCGACCGTAGCGGTCGCGCGGTTCCAGACTGTAGCGCCTAGAACCGCTCGGCCACGACTAACAGCAACATCAGGTACAGAAGAGACAGGTAATGCAGTGCTGTGTCGGGTGTCATCACCTGATCTTCAGGAAGAGAACCCGTAGAATTCTGTTGCTCCACCGTCGCAGCGTGGAGGAGGGGTAGTATTTCACTGGAACACTGTAAACAATGGCCAGCAGGCAACGTCTCTGCGGGGACATCTGAACTCACGGGAACCGTCGCGTCTATGGGTGAAGTGGGGGACGCGGATTCAACACACATTTCAACATCAACAGAAGCAGCTACATCATCTCTGGTAAAACTGGAATCACAATTAACGTCGGTAGACAACTTATTACCGCCAGAAGGTGCAGCCTCTGCCAACGGAGTATCAGAAGAACGAGACTGGAGTGGGACGTCCTCGAAATCTGTACCGTCCTCAGTCCGCCGGCGTTTGACTCGTGCTGCAGGAGCCGTTGTCCTCTCACGTACAGAAGACCGCACTGGGATGCGCCGGTAACGGTGGAAATTCGCTAGGAGTAGGGGCAACGTAGCCCCTACATTGCTTAAAGCTGGAGACTGACTGACAGCAGACTGTGATGACACTGTATCTGCTAATGTTAAGGGAAGACATTTTTGATAAGACGACGTCATAACAATAGTACGGCGCTGTGGTGTGCGTACTGTAAGATCTTCGGTACACACACCATCAGATTATTTGACTTGTCGCTCTAGCGAAGTAGGCGAGAGTCAGCAATATGTCTCGTGGTCTTATCGTGGCGTGTTTATCTTCTGCCGTTAGGTCAGTCGATAGAAATGCCACTTGCACGCTTAGACAGAACTTGATTAATTTTCAAACACATTTATTAAAATAATAACAAACATAAAAATAACTTAACGTGGTTCTGGATGCTATTTACAATTGTCAAACTGAAGTTCCTTTGGTCTTGGTATGTTAATCTTATTCTCACATATCTCTGATACTTGACAAAGTGTCTATGCATTTCTCTTCATGGCTATGTACAGGAATATGATAATCTTATTAGGTGCAGACTGAAACTTGACTATAGACTGGTGCAGACAAATGCAGACTGGTGCAGACAAATGCAGACTGACTAATCGGAGGTCTGCACACTCGTTATAATACCTCGCGCGTTCAGGTATCACTGTGCGAGTGTGATCCGCGAAGAGAAAAGGTTCTACGTTAGCAGCAATCTCACTGGCTGTGTTAAATATTAATACGCGGATCGGCGGAAGCAGAATTTGGTCCGTCTCTAAGACAGCGCCATCTCGTAGTGCGGAGACGGACGAGCGCTGCGCCTTCGCTGTTGCGCTTAGCGGCGCGTGCCCTATTGGGAAAGTTGTGTACGCGCTGACTACGCGGAACTATGTACACAACAGGAGCGGACAATCGGATCTGAGATGACCGCTTCCGTTACAGAGAAAACAAGTTCCTTCTTGCCCTGCATACGTAACATGGATTCGGTAACCACAAACAGTTAAGTGGCAAGGAATATTCTTTCTTACGCACATGTCCACAGTCCGGATAACATTATAACACTGGAAGCGATGTCGTGCTGACCAGCGTTCCCATCGGATATGCCGTATTACTCCAAACGGAAGGAAAGCTGTTTTAAGAAATGAATCGTCCACTTCAGGAGGAAGGTTATAAATTCTAACCGGAGTTTGCTCGAGTGCCGCATTTTCAAGGACGACTTGACTAACGGAACCATCTCGATGTGTAAACAACACTTTACAACCAACCCGAGAGAGAAGCCATTCTCCCTGCCAGTGTGGCCGAGCGGCTCTAGGCGCTTCAGTCTGGAACAGCGCGACCGCTACGATCAGCGGTTTGAATCCTGCCTCGGGAGTGGGTGTGTGTGATGTCTTTAGGTTAGTTAGGTTTAAATATTTTTAAGTTCTAGGGGACTGATGACCTCATGTGTTAAGTCCCATAGTGCTCAGAGCCATCTGAACAAGTCATTCTACTTGAACGGCAACATAAAAATTCACAAAGAATGCATACAAATCAGAATCAAAGTAAGCAGTATCTACCTGATCAGGTGTAACACGGATAACATCAGCCAACCAATCGCGATTTTCTAGAGAGCCAGGTTGAACACGAAGCGTAGTCTTGTCAAAAGTGAAACGAACAGTAGCTAGACGAGAAACAGACTTAGGAGACTCGACAGACACCATGGCGCGGGCACAAAACACCCCCGCCAAGAGAAAAACGACAACAAACTGCGCTACGCAACTACGATGTGACTCCGGCCGATACACCAACAAGACTGAGTAGCTTCGACACAAGCGGCGCTGCGGCACAGGCGGAAGTTAACTACGACCTGCTCGCTCGAAGCGCAAGGCGACACTGACATCGATGTTCTTAATGGCAAGCATTAGTGATGTCTTCCCGCCTCATGTTAGCTGGTTGAGTGGTTAGGCTGCGACTTCCAAGTTCGCCTAAAAACATACATGTTCTGCATAGTGAGGTGTAAAGTTGCATATTCTTCTCTCTGTACTGCAGTCACCAAATCTTGTCGTTGTGTAGAAAATAACTTTTACATTATGATCATGGTGTAATGGTATTAAGCGCGTGGTGGCTGTGCACATAATTATATTTTTTTCATTTTAATTAACATCTGCAGTTCTCACAAATGAGTCCACGACGTACGCAGTTGTAAGACGTTCTTACTTTTCTACAGTCCCGCAGACAAATCTCAATATTTAGGTGCTGCGCATACAATTACCACAAAAGGACTCTCAGAATTAAATAAAAATGAAAGGAATTTTGTAAGGAAGGTCCTGGAGCCGTATACAGGAGCGGCAAATGAGCTAACATTGCACGTGGAAATCAAGTAAGGCGTTAATAAATGGCAAAGGTATGAACCTCTATATAAAAAAAAGAAAGGAAGACTGCCTTTCTATAAAAAAGTTGAAAGAATGGAACGAGAAATGATTGCAAATAAATTTTCCCACAAGACGCAGGTCCACTACTGAAGGAAGTCGATGTAAATACAGGAAAGTATGGGACCAGTTCAGAACATGTAGGAAACAGGGAGACGTCCGGAGAAAAATCGTGGTAGCGGTGCCGCTATCCAACGGAGAACTTTGAGCCAGCTTTTCATGTGTTTTTAATTATGAAGGATTTACAAGCTTCAGATATTTTGACAGGTGGTAATATTAATCGAAACTGCAAGAACAAGTCCAACAAACATGGGTTGGGAAATACATGCTTTCTGCTGTACGAACACTTGTTCAGAGGAGGGGCCCAGCATTACGTCCACCTATAGCTATGCACCCGACAGCCGTTCGCTAAGAAATCACGCGTTCTTTCAAGTTCAGAAATTGTCCATGAAGTACAGCTCACATGCAGGATGACTTACACCTTCCTCTGCAGCCAATCGTCTCACATATGTTACACGATTTCGTCGTCTGAATGCAGTGACGTTCCCCCATATAAAAGTGAGGAACGTGTAACCATACGACACTGGAAAAATCGACCCAACTGCTAATCAGGAGATATTCTGCTAGCCCAACGCTTGGTTTACTTCCATTTGGTGAGCCACAGCTGAAAACATTTCCACTTATCACTTCTGAAGCAGTAGAAAGTGGTTCAATTGGCGCTGAGCACTATGGGACTTAAGAGCGGAGGTCATCAGTCCCCTAGAACTTAGAACTATTTAAACCTAACTAACCTAAGGACATCACACACATCCACGCCCGAGACAGGATTCGAACCTGTGACCGTAGCAGTCTCGTGGTTCCAGACTGAAGCGCCTAGAACCGCTCGGCCACCGCGGCCGGCTGAAGCAGTAGGCTGCTATTATTAATACAAGGTGCGGTAAAGAGAAAACGGAACCTTCCGTAAGTACTATCAGCACAATAACGGTAATGACAAATACGAAGTATTCTGTGGAAGTAAATAGGACATCACAAGGTATATCTACAGTTGCGAGTAATCTACTCTGCACTAGCGCGCGCGCGCACACACACACACACACACACACACACACACACACACAAACAAGAGTGAACTACTGTACTACGCACCCTGAACCACACTACTTTCAGCAGAGGGCCGAACTCTCACTTGTTTTCACTGTTTAGGTGTTTAATACCACTTCTGAAAATATTTGGACATACTTTTTTGTCGTGTGAACTCTTCCTCTCTTAATGACCTTTCGACTGACTCAACATTGTCTATTTCGTTTGCCTTTCTGTACAGGTATCAACCTTCACTATGTGATCAAAAGTATCCGGTCACCCCCATCAACATATGTTATTTATATTAGGTGCATTGTGCTGCCACCTGCTACCTGGTCCTCCATATCAGCAACTTCAGTAGACATTAGACAACTTGAGGCAGCAGAATGGGGCGCTCCGCGGAACTCACGGCCTTCGAACGTGGTCAGGTGACTGGTGTCACTTATGTCATACGTCTGTACGCGAGATTTCCACACTTATAAACATCCATAGGTCCACTGTTTCCCATGTGATAGTAAAGTGGAAACATGAAGCGACACGTACAGCACAAAAGCATACAGGCTTACCTCGTCTGTTGACTGACAGAGACCACCGACAGTTGAAGAGGGTCGTAACATGTAATAGGCAGACATCTATCCAGACCATCACACAGAAATTCCAAACTGCATCAGGATCCACTGCAAGTACTATGACAGTTAGGCGGGAGATGAGAGAGCTAGGATTTCATGGTCCAGCGGCTGCTCATAAGCCACACATCATTCCGGTAAATGCCAAATGACGCCTCGCTTGGTGTAAGGAGCATAAACATTGGACGATTGAAAAGTGGAAAAACGTTGTGTGGAGTGATGAATCACGGTACACAATGTGGCGATCCGATGGCAGGGTGTGGATATGGCGAATGCCTGGTGAACGTCATCTGCTAGCGTGTGTAGTGCCAACAGTAAAATTCGGAGGCGGTGGTGTTATGGTGTGGTCGTGTTTTTCATGGAGGGGGCTTCCACCCCTTGTTGTTTTGCGTGGCACTATCACAGCACAGGCCTACATTGATGTTTTAAGCACCTTTTTGCTTCCCACTGTCGAAGAGCAATTCGTGGACGGCGATTGCATCTTCCAACAGGATCGAGCACATGTTCATATCGCACGGCCTGTGGCGGAGTGGTTACACGACAATAACATCCCTGTAATCGACTGACTTGCACAGAGTCCTGACCTGAATCCTATGGAACAGCTTTGAGATGTTTTGGAACGCCGACTTCGTGCCAGGCCTCACCGACCGACATCGATACCTCTCCTCAGTGCAGCACTTCTTGAAGAATGAGCTGCTATTCTCCAAGAACCCTTCGAGCACCTGATTGAACATATGGCTGTGAGAGTGGAAGCTGTCGTCAAGGCTAAGGGTGGGCCAAACCCATATTGAACTCCAGCGTTAGCGATGGAGGGCGCAACCAACTTGGAAGTCGTTTTCAGCCAGGTGTCGGGATACTTTCGACCACATAGTGTATATTTATCTGGGAAAGGTGGTCAACTTACACTGAACGCCGTTACACAGCAAGCTTATTTTCTCGTGGAAACGTATCGAAGTTGTGGTAAATAACGTGCTCCTGTTCTGTCCGCTTAACAGCCATGACTTTACAGCTCTTCACGGAATAGACAGTGACACTTAAGCTTCTGTCCCCATTCCCCACTCCTGCGACCCCCCCCTCCTCCCCCCTCCCCCCTCCCCACACATATATACCATTCCTTTCCGCCATAGGATTTTGTAATTTTAATTCATTTTGTGTAAGAATAATTACTTCTTTCATTTCCTCAGACAATAAATTAGTTTCCAACACTAGTTCACAGCAGAAGTAACGTCTTAACTGTCTAAAGACTTTCACGGCAAGTCATTTTGTGACGTTAGGATATAGGTTACATACGACCAAATAAGGGAGATATGGTGGGTGCAAAGCTGTCTGGAAGTCCAGTTACTGCGCTTTTAGCATCGTGACGTCAACGACAAGAGGGACCTCCTGGAGCAAGAATAATATCGTATTCTGATTTTGATAGCTTCTCTTTCTACTTCCAAGACACCTTTATTTGAAAGCGCTTGCTACCATTAAATATAATTTTCGTTTAGGAGTTAAAACAGTTAGTTATGCTCTGTTACTGTTAGTATAACGACTGAGGTTTATATTACATCGTATAGTATGTCGATAACACGACCGAGAAAATACGTAGTTCACCTGAACCGTTTATCTTAGAAACTTTTACATGTAATAAAAAGTAGTGAAAGACATATTACGTTAAAACAGATAAAATTAACTTTGAATGCTATAGCTCAGTCAATGATTGCAGTTAAGTCACTTATTTCTTGTACTGTCAAAATTATTGTGATTGCACACGAAATTCTACATTTATGCTATCTGTGCCATTCAGAAGATAATATAGTTCACACACTACACCTCAAATACTCATTTACTGATCGCGGTCTGTTACTCTGAAATATAGTACGACCGAGTAGTACACGCTTCAAGGCACCACTTACGCTGCATTGCCTGTGATTTGTTGGCCCCAGTGCAGTATTTTCCGTTATGTTGATCGATTCAACACGTAGCCTGGGAAGCAGTGCCGCCATTTCTCCTTCTTGTACGGATGATTCGGTGGTGTTGAATAATAGGAAGCAGTCGTTATCTTTCCGTTTTCTAAAACTGGCAGTTACGAGTATAAAGATACTTCGTGAGTCTCCCAAAACTAGTCATAACCCCTTTCCCGCGGACAAAATGCTTTACATCATTTTCAGTCCTCGTTGATCCACACTAACAAACTGTTTTCATTGCAGTTATTTCTCTTGCATATACTGATGGATCCACGCTGTGCCATAACGATAACGACGTCAGAACGCATTCGGTTTATCCATCAGCTTTCCAAAACATCGATTTTGAATATTGTTTTTCGACGAACTTGTCCTGCAGCTCATAAAAGGGTCTTCAACTTACACAAGCTTCTTTCTTATCCGAGTTCAGTGTTGCATCCACTACAATCACGAATACACTCTTGTGGAATGTGATATGGCCTCCGGATATTATTCTCTGAAATTAATTGCGATACCTGAAATTGATGACGTGACAGTTCACGACGGTTGCTAGCTAGATGCTGTTCTGATAGTATACGTCTTCCATTGCATTCCATGCGTACTCTAGAGGTAACAGGCCCTAAAGCAGGAGACTCGACAGGCAAGTAATGGTTCCGTACATTCCTGAAGACTTTTTTCGTGGGACTTGTTTTGTTGTCCAGGAATATGGCGTTTGGTATTCTGGCCATGAATCGTACAGCAGCAGAGCTGCTGTTCTTGGAACATTCTTGTGAACATTCAGCCCTCCTTCAACGATTAGAAAACAATACCTACTGACATACTGAAAAATTCTCAGCACAGCTATACGACGAGTAGGAGACCGGTGCGTCTCTAGAGTTCCTGCTGCCTGTGGCCTTTCACCACGTCGTCTACAGACATGTTGGTGCCTACCTGACAGACACAAACAGAAGCGAGACTCATCGCTGAACACCAGCGAACTCCATTCGACGTCCCAGTTGAGTCTGGCACTGTACCATGCAAGCCTCTATGGCCAGTGGTATGATGTCAGCACAGACAACGCATAGTAACCCGAGATCTCACCGTAGCTTCCAATAAGCTGCTTGCGGTAGTTCGTTGTGGCACTACTTGTAATCTCTGACCAGATTTAAGTTGTTTTTATCAATATATTCGTTGTAGCTAATCGAAAATTGCATCCGTCTTCTGGTTGTGTAGTCGCTCTAGAAAAGGGCAGGCCTACGAAACGCCATGCGAGCCGGATATGCGAGCCGGACGCTGGCGAGGCCTGTCTCTTCTCTTCTCGGTCCTCGACGAAAGTACCCGATCCCACGCGACATTCCATTTAGTACTGCGGTATTACATTTTTCCGATCGGCGCAACTCGCTTCAGTTTCTCAGAATCGTGATATCAGCACTGTTTACCCTTCGTTGTTTGTTCGTGGTACGAAAAAGATTATCAGGTCCAATGGCTGTTTGCACAAAAAGAGGCAGCCTTGCTGTCTTTCGTCAAAACCGAATAAATTGGTGATAAATCTCAATATCGATTATGCAGTCTCATAATCAATGGGTAATGCAAAATTGCCATGAAACAACGTCACAATGCCACGCAGTAGGAACTTAAATGAATGAGCAAAATATAACAACAATTCATTGCTCTGTACGTCAGCAAACACTTTGTGCTAAATTTGTGGGCATGGAGGACTTGAAGAAATTGGTGGTTCGAATAGAAAAATTTTGAAGACGCACGCATTATTCCAGTGTCGGTTGCAACAGTTTTCCCTGGAACTGAACGAAGAATATGGAGACTTTATACACCGAGATGAAACGGAGTAGCTTGTAAGTAGCGTGAATAAATATAAGCTATGTGTAAGGTGCGTGCCGGCCGCGGTGGCCGTGCGGTTCTAGGCGCTCCAGTCCGGAGCTGCGCTGCTGCTACGGTCGCAGGTTCGAATCCTGCATCGGGTATGGGTGTACGTGATGTCCTTTGGTTAGTTAGGTTTAGTTAGTTCTAAGTTCTAGGGGACTGATGACCACAGCAGTTGAGTCCCATAGTGCTCAGAGCCATTTGAACCATTTTGTAAGGTGCGTGAAGCGCACTTTGAATAAGAAAATGCTATCTGACATTGAAGAAAACGTGAAAGATTGGGTCACCACCAACTCTAGTCACATGACAAATCAGAGGTTGGGCTGAGTCGGAAGATTGCTTAATTTATTCATAAGAAAAAAAGAACATTCATTATAAAGTCAATCATAAGGAACGGGATGTAATTATTAAATATGATCCAGGCATTGTTCACGTGAATCAGATATTAAAATAAAGTGTGCGTGAACACTGTACGTAAGAGCAGCTTGCTGCAACGTCCCTGAAAACAAGATCTATTTTAAAGCATTTGTTTAAAATAGAAAGGGAATACTCATTGTTGGACCTGTGCCCATCGAAACGCTATGGATGGGCTAACAAGGAATCTACAAGGTAAATGGCGTGGGTAACAGAGACGTAACATCGGTACACTAGATAAGATTGGAAGTAAAATTATTTATTCCTCAAAATATTGATGTAAGGCATCTATACAACTGCTGTTGCCTGGTAACTAAGTACAATTGCTCGTGAAAACCTATACGTTTCCCAACACACTCGTGTGACCACTTGGTTCGTGGTGACAAATTTTAGTAACATCAAACCACGCAGTCGTGATCAATTAACATTTTACAGAGGACACATTTGAATAGACAAAGGATAATGGCAGAGGGCCAAAAAACTCTAATATTAACCAACGTGGATGATTTCCGACGAACGTAGAGTAATGAGACAAAGAAAGTTCACAAAGGGGAAAAAAGTACCAGGACTCGGAAAGATTAGTATGTATAGACACGCAGTTGCAGGCACACAAATATTTACGCTGAACCGAGGGCGCTTCAACGTATGCAACACCTTTGAGCTACGTTCTTCTTACGGATCAAAGTCAAGTCTGCATTAGGAATCAAACTGAAAGTCTGCAAAAGCCTTGCATACCTTACTGCGACCCAGTAAAACAATCTTTATAAGTTGAAACGCGAGGCCAAAAACTAACAGCTCTCCTCTGGCTATGAGACAACGCGCCACGCGGTTAAATCATCTCACCCTTCTTCGGAGGGACTTCGGCTGCGAATTCGCGGTGCACCGAAACCAGACTGACCGTCTCACACACTCCAACGTTTCCCACGCGACCTCTTGGCCAGGAAAACACGGAGATGAGGCTTCCGCCACCAACCTAACATCGGTAACTTTCACACAAGGGCAGCAAACTTATTTGCCTACTTGAAAACTACAAGGGTTGCCCAATCTGTATGACTACCGCTGATTCTCTGCAGCAGACAAAACCACCATATAGCAAGTTGAAACACACCCACATTCATTCACTCACACATGCCAGAGAGTTCTGTATCACTGGAAAGCAATTGAAATGATAATGAAAGGGGACTATAGAACCCTTTCAAGATCCTAAAATGGCGTCCGATCTCCTTTTGGCGGCGTGATGCTGCAACTCGACGTGGCGTGCATGGTGTCAACAAGTCGTAGGAAGGCCCTGCAGAAGTACTGAACCATTCTGCCTCCATAGCCATCCACAAGTGCGAATGTTTTGCGGGTGAACAAAGCAAGAGCATATGGACTATCAGACCAATTGTGTGATTGGATTGAAGAGTTCCTAGATAACAGAACGCAGCATGTCATTCTCAATGGAGAGAAGTCTTACGAAGTAAGAGTGATTTCAGGTGTGCCGCAGGGGAGTGTCGTAGGACCGTTGCTATTCACAATATACATAAATGACCTTGTCGATGACATCGGAAGTTCACTGAGGCTTTTTTGCGGATAATGCTGTGGTATATCGAGAGGTTGTCACAAAGGAAAATTGTACTGAAATGCAGGAGGATCTGCAGCCAATTGACGCATTGTGCTGGGAATGGCAATTGAATCTCAATGTAGACAAGTGTCATGTGCTGCAAATGCATAGAAAGAAAGATCCCTTATCATTTAGCTACAATATAGCAGGTCAGCAACTGGAAGCAGTTAATTCCATAAATTATCTGGGAGTAGGCATTAGGAGTGGTTTAAAATGGAATGATCATATAAAGTTGATCGTCGGTTAAGCAGATGCCAGACTGAGATTCATTGGAAGAATCCTAAGGAAATGCAATCCGAAAACAAAGGAAGTAGGTTACAGTACGCTTGTTCGCCCACTGCTTGAATACTGCTTATCAGTGTGGGATCCGTACCAGATAGGGTTGATAGAAGACATAGAGAAGATCCAACGGAGAGCAGCGCGCTTCGTTACAGGAGCATTTAGTAATCGCGAAACCGTTACGGAGATGATAGATAAATTCCAATGGAAGACTCTGCAGGAGAGACGCTCAGTAGCTCGGTACGGGCTTTTGTTGAAGTTTCGAGAACATACCTTCACCGAGGAGTCAAGCAGTATATTGCTCCCTCCTACGTATATCTCGCGAAGAGACCACGAGGATAAAATCAGAGAGATCAGAGCCCACACAGAGGCATACCGACAATCCACGAACAATACGAGACTGGAATAGAAGGGAGAACCGATAGAGGTACTCAAGGTACCCTCCGCCACACACCGTCAGGTGGCTTGCGGAGTATGGATGTAAATGTAGATGTAGGTGCAGGATCTCTCGATTATGTCCCACAAATGTTCAATGGGATTTATGTCGGGCGGTATGAGTGGCCAAATTATTCGTTCGAATTGTCCAGAATGTTTGTCAAACCAATTGCAAATAAGAGTGTTTTAGTGACGTGGCGGACTGTCATCCATAAAAATTTCATCGTTGTTTGGGAACATGAAGACAATGAATGGTCTCCTAGTAGCTGAACTAAACCGATTGTCAGCACTGACAACTCTACGCAAACGCCGCTGCTCTCGGACGTCAAGTGAAGGCCGGAGGCCACCGCATTGTTTGTGGTAAAAGGTAACGCCTGAAATGTATTATTCTCAGCACGCACTTGACACTGTTTCTGCAATAATGAATTCCCTAACGATTTCCGAAATGGAATGTCCCATGCGTCTAACTCCACCTACCAACCCCCGTTCAAAGCCTGTTAATTCTCGTCATACAGCCATAGCCATGTCGGACACCTTTTCACCTACGATGTGCATTCAAGTTCTAAGGCCTCCGATTTTTTTTTTTTTCTAATTAACTACTCACCCGAAATCGATGAAACTGGCGTTACTTCTCGACGTAATCACTCTGCAGACATACACATTTTTCACAACGCTGACGCCATGATTCCATGGCAGCGGCGAAGGCTTCTTTAGGAGTCTGTTTTGACCACTGGAAAATCGCTGAGGCAATAGCAGCACGGCTGGTGAGTGTGCGGCGACGGAGAGTGTCTTTCATTGTTGGAAAAGGCCAAAAGTCACTAGGAGCCAGGTCAGGTGAGAAGGGAGCATGAGGAATCACTTCAAAGTTGTTATCACGAAGAAGCTGTTGCGTAACGTTAGCTCGATGTGCGGGTGCGTTGTCTTGGTGAAACAGCACACGCGCAGCCCTTCCCGGAGGTTTTGTTGCAGTGCAGGAAGGAATTTGTTCTTCAACACATTTTCATAGGATGCACCTGTTACCGTAGTGCCCTTTGGAACGCAATGGGTAAGGATTACGCCCTCGCTGTCCCAGAACATAGACACCAAAATTTTTTCAGCACTGGCGGTTACCCGAAATTTTTTTGGTGCCGGTGAATCTGTGTGCTTCCATTGAGCTGACTGGCGCTTTGTTTCTGGATTGAAAAATGGCATCCACGTCTCATCCATTGTCACAACCGACGAAAATAAAGTCCCTTCATGCTGTGGTTGTGCGTCAACATTGCTTGGCAACATGCCACACGGGCAGCCATGTGGTCGTCCGTCAGCATTCGTGGCATCCACCTGGATGACACTTTTCGCATTTTCGTGTCGTCATGCAGGATTGTGTGCACAGAACCCACAGAAATGCCAACTCTGGAGGCGATCTGTTCAACAGTCATTCAGCGATCCTCCAAAACAATTCTCTCCACTTTCTCGATCATGTCGTCAGACCGGCTTGTGCGAGCCCGAGGTTGTTTCGGTTTGTTGTCACACGATGTTCTGCCTTCATTAAACTGTCGCACCCACGAACGCACTTTCGACACATCCATAACTCCATCACCACATGTCTCCTTCAACTGTCGATAAATTTCAATTGGTTTCACACCACGCAAATTCAGAAAACGAATGGTTGCAGGCTGTTCAAGTAAGGAAAACGTCACCATTTTAAGTATTTAAAACAGTTCTCATTCTCGCCGCTGGCGGTAAAATTCCTTCTGCAGTATGGTGCTGCCATCTCTGGGACGTATTTACAATGAACGTGGCCTCATTTTAACACAATGCGCATGTTTCTATCTCTTTCCAGTCAAGAGAAAAAAGATCGGAGGCCTTAGAACTTGAATGCACCTCATAAATCCCAAATGGCAGTTCCGCCGATGCACCGCCCTTTTATACATAGTGTTTGCAATTCTACTGACATCTGTATATGTGCTTGTCGCTACCGCATGACTTTTGTCACCCCAGAGTACCTTACAACAAACTATGTTGGTTAAGTCAAGGGGCACCTCTGTAACAATTATTCAACTTAAAACTCCCTAGTGTTACATTTGTTGAGGTAGCAGGAGTGCAGAAAAGAAAATTACAACATTCGGAATGGAGTTTAGATCTTGCATTTTAAGTGTACTTGGCTACATGGCCACAGGAAGACATTGCTGAGATAGAAACAACTTATTTTAGATTTGATGGGGATGCATTTGAAAAGAAAATCGTATAGAACCAGGGAACAATTCTAACCAACCCTGTCCAGTTTTCTGAGGTCGCTGGGCTAGAGAAAACATGAGATTTGAGGAATTAATTGTGACTTTGAAAGAATTGCGAGCATAGTTTTCTAAAAGTTTTGAGGACATTGACTATCTTACATCTCTTTTGGAGCTGTTTCCGAGTTGTTTTAGAGACCGTTGGCCGTTGCAGCAGAAAGCACGCCTGTGCATGTGCAGGTATAACTGATGGATTTGCAGCGTAATTCCGGTTTCAAGGATAAATCCTTTTACATTAAAACTGTCCAGAACGATTGCGTAGCTTTCCTCGCGTAGAGATTCGACGTCTGCACAGTGGGGTTGCAAAAGTTGAACAATATTTCGATGAACATATGTGTGACCTTTTTTTCACTATAAATCTAAATAAGTCACTATTACAAGACAACCTGAGAGCGGAAATTTATTAAGTTGTCAGCGTCTATCGTATGCTGGCGGTTTATAACGAATAAAGATTATATTATGTCTTGAGCGCCCCAAAAAGAACTAAATAATCCTGAATATTTTGTTTGTGTTTATGGTATATGTAGTTGAGAATTGATAAATATTAAACTGTCATATGCAGTGTGAATGCACTGCCATATAAATGTGTTGTTCTCGCAGACTCTCCCTCTTCCGACTCCTGCCACTCAGTCAGTATTGCCGTGGAAATGGGGGAGGTGTGTATTCATTCTGAGAGCAAGTGTACAGCTCGCTAGCTGAATTCTTGGCTGCCCCTGTTCTAGAAGGACTCGTACCTATTCGTTTTGTTGTACTGTAGTCCTGAGTCCACCTCGTCACCATTCGTTCTGCAATCTTTCGCTACAGACATGCAGTCACCTGCTTGTGCCATCTGTTGGTGCGATGATGCCAGTTTCCTGATACCAGTAATTCGACCTCTCTCTAAATCGAGAAAACGGTTATTAACTGCCTATGTATGTTCTCTGGGCTAGCTATGTTGCGGTCTCCACCTGAAAAGCTCTAGTAATGCTAAACACTTCCAGTATCGGTCATGTAACTACAGTATTGCTTTTGGGTACGATGGTTCTTTTTCGTACGAAAAATAAGTTCGCAAGAGGATGAAACTTTAGTCAACAACCATTAGTGGCGTGGAAATATTGGAATATCAGTTTGCTAGTGTTCAGTCAAGGTGTTACTGGTGCAACAGTTTCCTGTTTCGGCAGTGTTATTAACGGATTTCTGATGTCGTGATGCGGACTGACGATGAGAAATCAGCGGACATGTAACGAGGTGTGCTGAAAGTCTTGTGAGACTCCAGGTGCCCTCGCACAGCACAGCGGCGGCCTGCAGTGTTTCTCTGCTGCGGGACCCCCGGCACGTAGCGCTACGTGCTTCGGACCACAGCAGCGGCGGCGGCGGCGCTATTTATTACTGTTGTTTATCTGCCCCCGCCGGGCGCAGGAAATCACGGGCCACAACAGGCGGCGGCGCGACCCCGCTGATGGCAGCGGGGGAGATCCCCGCCGTCTCAGATCGATAGTCGACACGGACCGCGCCGCGGCGCGCCGACTGCTGTCTGTACACCACCGGGCGCGGGCGACTCCTAGGCTACGCAGCAGGTGACTGCACGCGATAGCCGGCGACTTGGAGGCTCTCCTCACTGGTATTCACGACTAGAGTAGTCATGTTATTGGTTTTCTTGTTGTTAGTCCTGTCAACGAACGAAAATTAGCAGAAAAATTTCTTGAAGTCTCAAAAGTTTGTGCTCTGGTAGGGGAGAGTTGTCGTGAAAAACATACTACACTCCTGGAAATGGAAAAAAGAACACATTGACACCGGTGTGTCAGACCCACCATACTTGCTCCGGACACTGCGAGAGGGCTGTACAAGCAATGATCACACGCACGGCACAGCGGACACACCAGGAACCGCGGTGTTGGCCGTCGAATGGCGCTAGCTGCGCAGCATTTGTGCACCGCCGCCGTCAGTGTCAGCCAGTTTGCCGTGGCATACGGAGCTCCATCGCAGTCTTTAACACTGGTAGCATGCCGTGACAGCGTGGACGTGAACCGCATGTGCAGTTGACGGACTTTGAGCGAGGGCGTATAGTGGGCATGCGTGAGGCCGGGTGGACGTACCGCCGAATTGCTCAACACGTGGGGCGTGAGGTCTCCACAGTACATCGATGTTGTCGCCAGTGGTCGGCGGAAGGTGCACGTGCCCGTCGACCTGGGACCGGACCGCAGCGACGCACGGATGCACGCCAAGACCGTTGGATCCTACGCAGTGCCGTAGGGGACCGCACCGCCACTTCCCAGCAAATTAGGGACACTGTTGCTCCAGGGGTATCGGCGAGGACCATTCGCAACCGTCTCCATGAAGCTGGGCTACGGTCCCGCACACCGTTAGGCCGTCTTCCGCTCACGCCCCAACATGCAGCCCGCCTCCAGTGGTGTCGCGACAGGCGTGAATGGAGGGACGAATGGAGACGTGTCGCCTTCAGCGATGAGAGTCGCTTCTGCCTTGGTGCCAATGATGGTCGTATGCGTGTTTGGCGCCGTGCAGGTGAGCGCCACAATCAGGACTGCATACTACCGAGGCACACAGGGCCAACACCCGGCATCATGGTGTGGGGAGCGATCTCCAACACTGGCCGTACACCACTGGTGATCGTCGAGGGGACACTGAGTAGTGCACGGTACATCCAAACCGTCATCGAACCCATCGTTCTACCATTCCTAGACCGGCAAGGGAACTTGCTGTTCCAACAGGACAATGCACGTCCGCATGTGTCCCGTGCCACCCAACGTGCTCTAGAAGGTGTAAGTCAACTACCCTGGCCAGCAAGATCTCCGGATCTGTCCCCCATTGAGCATGTTTGGGACTGGATGAAGCGTCGTCTCACGCGGTCTGCACGTCCAGCACGAACGCTGGTCCAACTGAGGCGCCAGGTGGAAATGGCATGGCAAGCCGTTCCACAGGACTACATCCAGCATCTCTACGATCGTCTCCATGGGAGAATAGCAGCCTGCATTGCTGCGAAAGGTGGATATACACTGTACTAGTGCCGACATTCTGCATGCTCTGTTGCCTGTGTCTATGTGCCTGTGGGTCTGTCAGTGTGATCATGTGATGTATCTGACCCCAGGAATGTGTCAATAAAGTTTCCCCTTCCTGGGACAATGAATTCACGGTGTTCTTATTTCAATTTCCAGGAGTGTATAATTCCCCACCTGTTGGGCGTGGGCGTTGTGGTAACGGGTGTTTATAGGTCACGTTTTTAGGTTTTTCTTCAATAGCTCTGTAGAAAATAGCTTCGGTAGAAAATATTTCCCAGCACGAACTTAAACTACAATAAATTTCCCACAGTAAAACTCCTATTCATTTTGTCCGTAGAATTATTAATATACACATTGCAGGGGATGTAAAAATGGCAAATTATGAAAAATAATGTTTTATGATAAAAAATTAATGTTTAAGGCCAACTAAACTTAGAAACAGCAGAAAATCTGCATCAGTTATCGTGGGTCCCGGGTTCGATCCCAGGTCAGGTTGGGGATTTTCTCTGCCAGGGGACTGTGTGTTTGTGTTGTCCTCTTCATTTCACCACCACCACCACCATCATCATCATTTGTAACAGTGGCTAGATTGTACTGTGTAAAAAAATTGGACTGCGTAAAAGTTGGGACTTTGTACGGGCACTGATGACCGGGCAGTTGGGCGCCCCACAAACCAAACATGATCATCGTTACTTATTGTAAAATAACATCTTCAGTGGGTACATTTCAATAATCGACAATCTTATCGTCGTCATCTTGCAGCTCGAGTAACGGTGCACCATTCACACACGTACCATGGGACATGCCACAAACCACGTAACATGTAGTGCCAGCTTTTCGTCACCCACAACATCCCCCACACCCAGTAGCACATCGGAGAAAACATCATCTTCAGTACAGCTTCAGGTACTACTGGGTCGGCCTTCCTGTCAATGAAGGGGCAACAGCACGTAGTAGAGGTGATATGAATGATCGAGGGCGAGTGGCTGCAGTGGGGACGTGAGATATACAGGGTGGTCCAGATATCTCACGCAATAAGCGTCAAACGAAAATACTACAAAGAACGAAACTTGTCTAGCTTGAAGTGGGAAACCAGATGGCGAAATGGTTGGCCCGCTAGATGGCGCTGCCGTAGGTCAAACCGATATCAACTGCGTTTTTTAAATAGGAACCCCCATTTTTTATTACATATTCGTGTAATACGTAAAGAAATATGAATGTTTTAGTTGGACCACTTTTTTAGCTTTGTGATAGATGGCGCTGTAATAGTCACAAACATATGGCTCACAATATTAGACGAACAGTTGGTAACAGGTAGGTTTTTTAAATTAAAATACAGAAGGTAGGGACGTTTGAACATTTTATTTCTGTTGTTCCAATTTGATACATGCACCTTTGTGAACTTATCATTTCTGAGAACGCATGCTGGTACAGCGTAATTACCTGTAAATACCACATTAATGCAATAAATGCTCAAAATGATGTCCGTCAACCTCAATTCATTTGGCAATACGTATAACGACATTCCTCTCAACAGACAGTAGTTCGTCTTCCGTAATGTTCGCACGCGCCATCTGGTTTCACCCTTCAAGCTAGACGAGTTTCGTTTTTGTAGTTTTTTCGTTTGATGCTTATTTCGTGGGATATTTGGCCCGGTCACTATCAATGGACCACCCTTTAGATGCCAGCTTTCTTTCAGTTTTGGGTTTCGCCCCTTTTCTTCGCTGAAATGCAATCCATGAAGACACGGAGTGTACGAAGTACCGTTTCCTCACCCCCAAACCTCCAGATGTCAGGCAGTCATATCAGTAGCAAACGTAGTATGTCAATAGAGTACTAACCAAAACTCCGATCTAGTTCGTGCTCTGCGCTTTCGTCCAGTATAACGTATATTTTGGAAAAATGGCAGCATCGGTCGTAAAGACTGAAATCCTTTATTTTACAGATCGATTTCGGTCAGAGAATGACCATCTCAGTGCAAACAATTCGAACCGTGTAGGCCCTTATTATAACAACACAGCTTTTGTATGAGGTGTATCATGTACTGTAATGATTACTTCCAGCAAATATCTTCACTTTTGCTGCATACAATAATTCTGAATTACAGAAGAACGTATCCTGAGACCTCAGCTTTTGCCGATCCAACATAGAATTTCCAGTGGAATTAGACCTCAGTAGAACATACGAAAACGGTAATTAAAAGTAACACCAGAAGTAAGAATCACAGGGAAAGCGTATCTGTGAGTAATTATTTGTACGTAACCATTATTGTGAAGCCTTTGTTCCTCAATGAATGACATTGTATGTGTGTGTTTATGTGGTCGTGTTTGCGTTGATTTTTCAATGTTTTGTACTTATTATTGATATTCCTTTGTTTATTATTAATACTGTTTTATTATTATTATTATTATTATTATTATATTACCTCTACTTCCACACGTCTGATGCAATGGTTTCGTTATTTTTCTGTTCTGTTTGGATATTCCGTGAAACCACAAATGTACTTAGTAGGTGCACTGCTTTCAAAGAAACGAGGTTTAACCTGTAAACTCCAGACAGCCCCTTTAAATGTCATGAAGATATTGTTCCGTATAACACTTCCACGCATAATACATTAAAAACGGTTGTCATTACTGGCATTTGAACGCAGGATCTTCGATACGACGATCCAACTCTCTACAAGCTTCTCCACGGAAGCTGAGCTTGCTGTGGTCGCGTTATTATAGTTTGCCTGTAATCCATAGTTTTTGTGTTACTTTTAACTGACGTTTACTCCCGTTCTGCTGGGAGCCAGCATATAGTACGAACTAAATCGGAGTTTTGCTTGATAGTCTATGGACATATAACGTTTGGTATCGATCTGAGTTTCTGTCATCTGGGAATATAGGTGTCAGGCACATTACAGAATTTGTCACAAGGTGGAAAAAAAGAACTATCATGTGCCATTGCCTCATTATCTTCTAAGATTACAGTGGAAGCAGCTTTTACAGTTCTTTCCCGTTCTGCTTGCTCGTCTTTGAGCTTCTAAGGATACCATGCATCTTTCAAAATTTTTCACCTGAACTACTAAAGCATACAACTGCTTTTGTGGCGCAGATTGTGCTGCAAAAGGGATTGACTATTCCTCCCATTGACGCTGTAATTACTTCATTCTCAGGGCGTCCATATTTTCTGCATTTAGCTGCTGAGCCTATAAGAAGCTTTTTATAGCATTTCTGTTGATGTCTTGCATCTACAGCGTATAGATCCCAATCAGAGCAAATAGGTCTTCAGATGGAGTTCTCCCAATTCATCGTTCCTCTTGACTGCTCGAACCGTATTGTGCTATCGTAACTCAAGGATCGAACACTGTATAGCTTTCGCCGCCGTTTATAGTTTCGTTTTTCCTTCTGTTTATCGAAAACTTTATCATCAATAGCTTCCACACAAAACAGACTCCTAGTTTTAAGAGCAGATTTCGCTTCAGCTGAACGGAAACAATTGACTCTAGCTGATGTTGAAGGTTGTTTCTCTGGGACAGCTTCTCCTACAAAACTTTTAATTGACTTAGCACTGATGTACTCTTGTCTGCAAGATGCATAAATACCATCTGTTTTTTTTAATTCTTGAACTATCAGCTTTTACACTTTTTCTCAAATAGCTGGCATTTACCAAGCCACGTAAGTAGTAGAAAAATCTACATGTCACCCCACTCTGCATTATTACCAAATTTATTCAAGATGGCGGATACAAGATCAGGATAGATATGGCCACGTCACAATGACGTAATCGTGGGAAGTTCAAATTTTGGTGGGAAAATAGGCCAATTGGCTGCCTCCACTAAGCTAACCCCTCCCCTACCCAAGAAAATGGCAAGAAGTTCAAATTTTGGTAGGGGAAATAGGTCACTTGCGCTGCTTCCACTAACCTAAGTCATCAGATTGGCACCTCTTCTTAGGAATTGGTGGGTAAAGGGCTCAGCCTGTGCTGAGCTGCTGGATACGATGGACATAAGTCTTTATTTAGCATTCGGTGTTTATTTAAACTATTTGAGGCAGTAGCTCCATCCAGTGTCTTCACCATGAGGTCAGGAGTCCAACTGACCTAGTACACAGTACTGCCACCAGAGGGCACTGTCGTCTCTTCTGTCATGTAATCGAAGATGACGGTCGGTCAGAAAAATGGCGGGAAAAGGACACTGAGATTGTTCTGGGCTGCTGGAGAGAGGAAAGATTGTACTTTATATATTATGGAACAATTTATTTATGGACGGATTTCAAGTAGTTTATTTGTTAGACTGATACAAAACACTCACCACGGCATGTTTGGGGTCAGTAAATAGTCTACAGACCGGCAAAATATTCGTAAATCACAGAAATAATGAAGTAGACTCATATAGAGACACGTAAACAACTCGTAAATTACCGAATTTGTGTATAGCACACCCTACAGACCTGAAAACTACTCGAAGATCACTGAAACAATTCATGTAAAATGCTTTGCAGACAACATGAAAGGAACTCATAAATTGTCAAAAAATAATGCATGTGTAAACGCCATACAAACGCTCACAATGCTAAAACAGCCAAAAATAATAAAGTGTACAACCACTCATTGCACGTAAAATAGCTTTAGAACTATAGACAACTCTCATGTATCAGCAAATGCCCCCTCTACAGAACTCCAAGGTGCACATACCAGGCGGCGCTCAAGCCAGTCCCATATGCAAGACGCCTCTGACCCTCGCTCTCATGTTTACTGTTGTTGGTGCGATACCTCTCTAACTGTGGATACTGAAGACGAAGGTTGTGCTATAGAAATCTGTGCCAATGCTTCCTAGAATAGCACAGGCTGCATTGTTCCTAGCAATCCTAACAGGACATGTGAGCTGTGTCTAGCTGTGCACGTGTGCTTATTTGCTAAGCATGGCTGACTCATCACCGCAAAATGTTCGTGCAGTGACCAGGACCTGTTTACGAAAATATCCCAGAATAGCACCGATTGCATTCTTCCTGACGGTCCTGATAAGACATCACGTGTTCCCTTCCCAAATGGTAATGTCCTGCTGTCAACATATGTCTCTGAAATGTTATCATGCTTGTGCATGCTCAAGAAAACACTCTTAATCATGAAATAGTTCTTGTTGTTTGTGAAATGGTGGCGCCTTTGTGATGAGAGGAACCGACCAGCCTTTGTACAACAGATCTGAGAGTGACTTCGGTCCACTGAGTGCACTCTGGTCACACAAGGGGGGGGGGAGGGGGTGGTGGATCACCACCTGACCTCGTGGATAATATCCAGCAGTGAGGAGCATACCTATGGTGCATGTGCTTATGCAATCTGTCTTCACGGTATATGTACAAATGTCTGGCAGTCGATAGTTATATGCATGATGCCCAAAGGTGATTTTGTATGGTGCAGGATATGAACTGTATGTTTACTACATCAACATGGTATGCAGTTATATATTGTCGGGTTGGAGATCAGTTTCACACTCTAACGTTCAAGCTTCTATCCTCAGAGCAGTATAATTGAGTAAGAGTCTTTCTGTATTGCACGATCTGTAGGCCACTTCTCAGGGTTTAACTATCAGTGCAATATAGTTATCTGTACGAAAATAGTTTTCATGCTGAAAGTCTCGTCTGCAGAAAGAAAAAAAAGGGCAGACAGTGCTTCCTCACCAGCAGCATCAGTTATTTTGAGGGTAAATTCAGTAAGATCCAATCAGAATACTTCATTCATTCACAAGATGTCCTTCATGCTGGGGCATAGGAGTGCCTACAAACTGATTCAAACAAGATGGAGGCAAGATATCTACAGAAAGTTTTGAGAAAGCAGTCAAGGACAAGTTGAAGCAGACCATGCATCTCTGGTGGGGATGCCATCACTCATCCAGCACTGTGCCATTAGGGCATCTCCAGACCAGTAGCTGCAGGATACCGAAAATTCCCTCTATTTTGCTCTTCTGTAGGACAGTGCTTCAAATTCTGTTTGTGTCATTGTTCTGATTTCGCCCCATCTGTGCTTAGACAGTGCTCTCTTTACAAACAACAAGAATGCTTTTATGATTGATGGTGTTTTCGTGAGCATGCACAGACATGATGAAAGCCTTTAACAGTGACAACGTTTAACATTTCTGAGACATATGTTGACAGCAGGACATCACCATTTCAAGGAAGGGAACATGTGATGTCTTGTTAGGACCATTGGGAAGAATGCAATTGGTGTTATTCTGGGCTATTTTCGTAAACAAGTCATAGCCGCTGTGTGAACATATCATGGCGATGCATCAGCCACACTTGGCCGGTAAGCATGCATGCACAGCTAGACACAACTCACATGTCCCATTAGAATCGCTAGGAACAATGCAGCTTGTGCTATTCTAGGAACCATTGATACAGATCTCTATTTCTATAGCGCGACCTGCGACTTCAGTATCCACAAGGAGTGAGGTACTGCACCAGCAATTTTAAACAAGTGCATGTGGGTCAGAGGCGTCGTGCGTATGTGATCGTCATGTGCACACTGCCCGGCATGTGCGCCTTGGAGTTTTGTAGGGTGGGCAGTTTGCTGATATGTCACAGTTGACTATAGTTCTAAAGCGATTTTACGTGCAATGGGTGTTTGTTCACTGCATTATTTTCGGCTGTTTAAGCATTGTGAGCTTTTGCATAGCATTACACGTGCATTATTTTTTGACAATTTACGAGTTGTTTGCGTGTCTGTTGCATTATTTTGTGAGCATGTGTGCAGGCTGTTCAATGCGTTATTTCGACAGTTTACGAGTTGTTTTCGTGTCTTTACATCAGTGTAATGCATTATTGCGGTGATTTACGAGTAGTTTTCAGGTATGTGGGTTGTGCAGTGCATTATTTCGACAGTTTATAGTTAGTGAGCGTGTGTGCAGAGCATTTTACATGCATTATTTTGACCATTTACTAATTGTTTTCGTGTCTGCACTTCAGTGAACCCCATTATTATGGTGATTTACGAGCACTTTGAATGTCTGTAGGCTGATGCAATGCATTATTTCGACATTTTACAATTAGCAAGCATGCCTGCAAAGCGTTTTACATGCGTTATTTCGGTGATCTGCGAGTCTTTTTTATGTCTGTAGTGTGTGATATGCGTTATTTCGGTAATTTACGAGTTGTTTGCCTGTCTGTATATCAGTGTGCTTCATTATTTCAGTGATTAAGGAGTAGTCTGTAGACTATTTACTGAGAACCCAAGCATGCCAGGATGAGTGTCTTGTATCAGTCTAATAAATAAACTATGTGAAATCCATCCATAAATAAATTGTTCCAAAATAACTACAGTCGTCCTCTCTCCAGCAGCCCAGCACAGGCTGAGTCCTTTCCCAGCCAATTCCTAGGAAGAGGTGGCGGTCAGATGACTTAGGTTAGTGGAGGTAGCGCCAAAATTTGAACTTCTCGCCATTTTCTGGGGTAGGGGAGAGCAGTGGTGAGGGGAGGGGGGAACAAAGGGGTTAGGTTAGTGGAGGTTGCCCAATTGACCTATTTTCCCGCCAAAATTTGAACTTCCAGCAACGATGGCATCACGACGTTGCTGTATCTATGGTCTCCATCTTTGATCAGCCATCTTGAATAAATCTGGAAACAATGCAGAGTGAGTTGACACATAGTTTGCTCTGCGACTCACGCATTCCTTTCTCATCAACATTGGATGGGTCACTGACATCATAATTCACATAGATGAAACACTTCTCAGCCATTGTTTATAAGAATATACCAGAGATATTCGGAACGTAAGTTCCGATCGGTCGTAAATGGAAACCACTGTGAGAATCTGATGAAGCTTTGCACAGCTGTGTTTGGCAGTGTCTCTAGCATGTCTGTCCATCGCAACACGTCGCTCTTCTCACAACTGAGCACATCGTGAGCATATAGAGATGTCTAGAAAATAGTTTTCCGCCAAGTACGAGGACCAGGTGAGAAATTTTGCCTGAAGCCATGCAGCCCACATAACGTAACTGTCATGAGTTTCCTTCTTCAACACAATTCTCATCCACTTTCTGCAGGGGCACTGAAGATGCTCCTGCATTGTTTTCGATGTGAAGTGTTTTATCATCCACAAACAGGGCGTAAATGGCTGTCTATGGGTCGCATATCTGCTCATAAGAACTGTTGGTTGTGAAAACAACATTTTAGCACAGCCAATAAGCTGTAGACCAGCGCAGAGAATTGGTGGAAAGGACTAGCGGATACCTCTTTTGACGATCGGAACTTAATTTCCGAATATTTCTTGTATTTTGTACAAAACTCTCTTAATTACAACAAATAAATGCTCACTTAATAAAATGTAAGTCACTCCACTATTCCTGTATATGCACAGTGAAGTTGCTTTGTTTACCCACTTAAGAGAACTAGGTAGGAAATTCTGGGGAGTGTACTGTCGATTATTAAGTGTATACTAAAGAGCGAACAATTTTCGTGGTAGGGGAACTGACCTTTCCCAGAAGACAGCCACAACAGTAGTACATGATGACTAACAATCAGTTTTCCGTTTCCCTACTAGCAGTGGAAGGCGGTGTGCAGAGATTTACGTACATTCGTTTCATAGATGTAATTTTATTACTATCTGAAATCTGTGTTCCATTTAATGTTAACGTATTTTATAGAAAGTAAACATTCCCCAGACGTTTCTGCACACAACGAATTTTGTGGGAAATAACACTCTCCAAGTGTTATCCACACACTGCGTCACCAATGATTTACAAACGCACTGCGAAAGGGTTGGTTTGACTGTGAAACAGAGTGTAGTTGTTTCCTGCAGCTTAGTGGGGACTCACTTCCTCACTCTTCGTTCTGCCAACGTCCGCACCCGGTAGTTGAGTGGTCAGCGCCACAGAATGTCAATCCTAAGGGCTCGCGTTCGATTCCCGACTGGATCTGAGATTTTCTCCGCTCAGGGACTGGGTGTTGTGTTGTCCTACTCATCATCATTTCATCCCCATCGACGCGCAAGTCGCCGAAGTGGCGTCAAATCGAAGGACTTGCACCCGGCGAACTGTCTACGCGACGGGAGGCCTACTCACACGTCATTTTTTAGTTTTACCAACGCACAAATGAGTGAAGTAAGTGGGCTTATTCTGGACACCAGCCTTCCCTCATACTTCTACCTTCTGCCCCGCTCCCTATCACCACCAGCATGTGGAACACATATAATGCCTCAACACGACTGTAGGGAGATACGCCACAGTCATTTGATATTTGGTCTTAACCCCGTTAATTTAACAATTTATGCTAATTTTATACCATTAAAACACTATTTTTAATAATTTGCGGTTTTTCCATCCCCTGCAACGCCGGAACTGATAGTTCTAGACAAACAATTAATGGAACTTCTTTGTAGAAAATGTAATGTAGTTTAATTTTTTCTAGAAGCCGCTATTTTCGACCAGTTCAAGAAAAACGTGAAAAAGTGATTTCTAAACGCCGCCCACCGCCCACCCTCCCCCCGCCCCCAGCCCAACGTTGACACCCCATAGGTGGGATTTTTCACTTTGTTGTTCATAACAGTCCCTCCCCCCCCCCCCCCCCCACACCCTTTTCCCGTATTTGTCCGTTTTTGGTCTTCGTTGACCGGGCTATATTACTGTAATTCTTGCTAAAAGACGGCAATATGTTAGCGTGCCGACACCTCGGTGAGCTGTACATTCAAACTGTCTGGATTACGCACTTCAGACCAAAATTTCTTATTTATTTTCTGTAGCAGGTTTCAGCCAGTATATGCCATATACAGATATAAAACTCGTCGCAGAAACTACGAGTCCTATAAAGGAAATAGACATTGTGATCTATACCGCGTCATTCACATAACTGTAATTCTCAATTATAAAGACAAAGGACAATGTTACTGTAGAGGGAGCACGTAGTGTCCTGTTCCAGTTGACTATGAGGTCCGCCATAATGCGCCAGCAAAGATCGAGTGATTTCAGTTTAAGTGGATACACACCTTCATCATTGTGTTCACTACGCTGGTTTGGGGCGGTCACCATTTAGGGATCTTTTTCAGACGTTTCTACGCAGCTGTATTTGTGACCGCTTAGAACCACACATTCACAGGTTCTTCTTAGGCTTTCCTATAACTGACCTGATTGGAGAAGAAAATTTCTTGACATCAAAATTTTTATGTTCATCGGTTTGAGCTTATTTTGTGAGTTTGGAAACGTACAGCTATTCTCTGACTTTGCCGCTATAAAGGTATTATAAAGATCGTATCATGCTGTAATCGACTTGTTGTCACTGAATTTTAACTTCTACAAATTTTAATGCTGATTACCTCTTTTACCTCTAGATTTGTATAAATAATGACGTTCTACCATATAAGTTGCTACCTATGATTAAAATTGCTTTAGTCACTGTAAAATTATTTCACTGGTTATGAAGCTTTACGTAAAGTCAATCCTCCCAAGATTTCCATGGGTAGTATTTAAACGTTCTTCCTGATAAATGTTTGAACTTTAGGACATCTTTCTCACGCATGGTATACAGTAAAAATCTAATAATCAGTTTTATTTTATTCTTCACGAGAAATCACACACAATGTAAAAAAGAAACTTTCAGCCATAATAAAATGCGTTACTTTCAATACTATTAACAGCTTGGCAGATAAAACTGCCTTTATTGTTCGGCAATTGATCATAGACTAAGCTATCTTCAACATCTCAAAACATTTTATCAATATCATACAATACAGCTCTCTTTTCTCAGACAATGTGTAATAAGTAAATAAATGTGAGCGATGCAAACCAGTCAAGTTGACTGGCTGTCGGCTAGTATGTTTTCCGAGAAAAGCGCTAATCAGACCTGCCACGAAAGAAACTCACGACGCTGGTTGCCTCTGATCTTGCCCTTTGTCCTGCAACAAACAAAATGAACACAACCATGAATTTCATTCGCTGTTTCGACCTTAATGCATTAAACGCGCCACTTAAAAGTAACACAAACTTGACTATGTCATCTAGATTCATAGGGACGTAGTCCACCGAAACGTCGAGCACACTGCAAGCACAATCTCGAATTAGGGGAAGAATGGAAAAGAAAATTGGCTATGACTTTTTCAAAGGAACCACCTCATCATTTGGCTTAAGCGTTTTAGGGAAACTACTGAAATCCTGAAGCTGGATGGCCGGATACGGATTTGAACCAACGTCCTCCTGAATGTAGTTCGTAATTACAGCACTATTCATTCAAATCACTATCATGGGAAAATAACGTACAGTTCTGCGGCAGGCCTCGAGCTGGAATGCGTGTTGTAAAAATACTACAAAGCTCCATTCATGTTCAAATATTTTTATACTTCTGGATATGTGAGTAATTCACTGAAGCCCAGAATTTCCTACGGAGAGGGTGCTTTCATGAATTTCTTCAAGGCTCCAGTAACTTCTTCAGTCGCCATACTGTCAGGCCCTACACAGCTATGAAAGAACCAACTGCCAGTCCCGTACCGTGCTCAAGATGTTAACATGTCAACATCAATGGGGCAAATATGAAAAATACTATACCACAAGTTCTCCTCCGTCGTACCGAAACTCTTGAACTCACTACTTTGCTTACGAAGGTTTATATAAAGGAGCCTCCTGGCACGATCTGCCTTATAACGTACACCTGACACTCGCAGACGTTCTGTTCTCTCTGCTGCAGAACAGAAATAAGACAGCAATGATGGGATTTAGTCGTTCGTGTCTCCAAGTGAGAAGAGTATTAAATCCACAGATCAAATAAACTGCTAATATGGTTTAATCTGTGGAGTATGATATGATTTTCGGATCACATCTTTCGTCACTACCGTGTTATTATCTTCGTCATTACATCTGGTTTTGTTCTTATTGTTATTATTATTATCATCATCATCATCATCATCTATATTTGCGACTGACTTAAATAATCTACAACAGCCTCACACTCATTTCAGCTCAACACTTTCTTGGAGCGAGCATTAAAATGCGAAGATTTCCCATTGATTTAGCAATCATCTGTGTGAAAGAAATCACTAAATGGCAATCGGACTAGTCTAATACTAAACTCTTTTCAAAGTTGTGCGGCAGAGCTATCAAAAGAAGACATGTTGTTACACAATAGCCATATCAACTTGTTATAATTTTTGTTTTATTGCTTGGCAATTAGTTTTATTCTAATGGTCATATTTTGGCAGAACCTGAATACGATGCACAAGCAAAAGCGTAGGTTCTTTTTTACTACGAGAAAAGAGATAATGCAATATGACAGACATTAAAACCATTGAGAACTAACATAAATTTTTTTTTGGAAAGAAATCTATGTACGAATATGTGACCCTATAAGTACATGTAAGATAAACAAAAGAATAGGACGTTTGTTACATATCACATCAAAATATAAATTTAAGTGTTAGGAAGACTACCTGAAGTCTTTGGAATGTAGCCTAGTATGGAATGAAATATAGTCGAAAAGCAGTTCGTAAAAGAAAAGAATGGAAGCTTTCGAAATTCGTTGGTACAGAAGAATGCCGAAGATTTGATGGGTAGATAGCGTAACCAACAAGATAGTGCTGGATATAATTGCGAAGAAAAGGGGCTAGCTATCCAGACAAAAGAGAACACTAGTTTAGTTCTGTTACCAGTTACAGTTGAGCAGTGCTGTGCAGTGTCGTGCAGAATAGTAAATTACAAAATTTGTGATCTAGCAAATGCTGCATAGTGTAGGGAACCACTAGCATGCGCCTTCTCGATTCCAGAGGAACATACGCCCGTGCGCCAGATGTCCGCCGCAGGATTCACAGTGGCTCTGCTGCTCTCTCAACAAAGGTATAGAGATTGGAAAATGACCGTCACGGTCTCAGGAGATCCTTCATGGTCCTACCCGAGGCTCATCTCCTCAAAGCTTCCGGAAGATTTTTGCGGGTTAATGTTCTAATTTGTTGTGTATACACTACTGACCTTTAAAATTGCTACACCAAGAATAAATGCAGATGATAAAACGCTAGTAATTGGACAAATACATTATACTAGAACTGACATGTGATTACATTTTCACGCAATTTGGGTGCATAAATCCTGAGAAATCAGTACCCAGAACAACCACCTCTGGCCGTAATAACGGCCTTGATACGCCTGGGCATTGACTCAAACAGAGCTTGGATGGCGTGTACAGCTTCAACACGATACCACAGTTCATCAAGCGTAGTGACTGGCGTATTGTGGCGAGCCAGTTTCTTGGCCACCATTGACCAGACGTTTTCAATTGGTGAGAGATCAGGAGAATGTGCTGACCAGGGCAGCAGTCGAACATTTTCTGTATCCAGAAAGGCCCGTACAAGACCTGCAACATGCGGTCGTGCATTATCCTGCTGAAATGTAGGGTTTCGCAGGGATCGAATGAAGGGTAGAGCCAAGCGTCGTAACACGTCTGAAATGTAACGTCCACTGTTCAAAGTCCCGTCAATGCGAACAAGAGGTGACCGAGACGTGTAACCAATGGCACCCCATACCACCACGCCGGGTGATACGCCAATAGGGATATGACGAATACACGCTTCCCATGTGCGTTCACCGCGATGACGCCAAACACGGATGCGACTATCATGATGCTCTATACAGAACCTGGATTCATCCGAGAAAAATGACGTTTTGCCGTTCGTGCACTCAGGTTCGTTACTGAGTACACCATCGTAGGCGCTCCTGTCTGTGATGCAGCGTCAAGGGTAACCGCAGCCATGGTCTCCGAGCTGATAGTCCATGCTGCTGCAAACGTCGTCGAACTGTTTGTGCAGATGGTTGTTGTCTTACAAACGTCCCCATCTGTTGACTCAGGGATCGAAACGTGGCTGCACGATCCGTTACAGCGATGCGGATAAGATGCCTGTCATCTAGACTGCTAGTGATACGAGGCCGTTGGGATCCAGCACGGCGTACCGTATTACCCTCCTGAACCCCCAATTCCATATTCTGCTAACAGTAATTGGATGTCGACCAATGTGAGCAGCAATGTCGCGTTACGATAAACCGCAATCGCGATAGGCTACAATCCGACCTTTATCGAAGTCGGAAACGTGATGGTACGCATTTCTCCTCCTTACACGAGGCATCACAACAACGTTTCACCAGCCAACGCCGGTCAACTGCTGTTTGTATATGAGAAATCGGTTGGAAACTTTCCTCATGTCAGCACGTTATAGGTGTCGCCACCGGCGCCAGCCTTGTGTGAATGCTCTGAAAAGCCAATCACTTGCATATCACAGCATCTTCTTCCTGTCGGTTAAACTTCGTGTCTGCAGCACGTCATCTTCATGGTGTAGCAATTTTAACTGACAGTAGTGTAATTATGATGTATTGCCCCTTCTTGCTTGTCTTTGAACTATGTAGTTCGTAAGCTGACATTTTAGATGTCTGAGAGTTCAGATTATGCCACAGTTCCTCATTCCTTATTATGTTATAGACGTTCCTGTCCTGGTCTGTAATCTCCTGTCTACTGGTATATTCCCAGACGTTGTTGTCTTGGCTGCCGATTCCTCCACATTCACAAGTGTATGTAGTGCCTCTGGTGTAATCAGTAAGTAGCTGGCATTTGGACCCTGTCGGGTAGATAGTATATAACTCCCTTGTTCGGAAGAAAGTGTGGCAGTCTCGATCTTTCTCTTGTTCAGAAAGGAATGGTAGGTTCTCCTCTGTGTTTCTGCCCTGTTCCATATTTCTTGCCACTTATTATGGCGTGGCTCTTGTGACCAACATCTCCTTTACGTTATCATATTCGCTCTTTTTGAGTCAATACGTCTCCTACTTACTGACAGGTCCTAGTGTCACCAAGAGTCTCAGTCGGTGTTGTTTCACAAGTACACGCTTCTGTCAGGGCAGGAGCACACTTCTCTGTGCTCGCCGTACAACTTGTGCTGTCCTTATCTCTCTGGTTCTGTGAGCTCAAACGCTCGACCCGAGGGCCGCAACAGCAATTAACATTGGGTTGTGGCACTCTCTTATGCCATTCAGTAGCAGCTGAAAACTTCTTTGGCCAGTTGTTCCTGTTTTGTTCCGGATTTTGATGCATCTCTTACTGACGATTTCTACGTGTGGAAGAAAGTTTTCATTTTGGTCAATGTTTATGCCAAGGTACCTACATATTTCCTTTCTTTCCACATTTGTCCATATGTCCTGATTGTGGGGTTTCCCGTTCTTGATGATGTTCATTTTAGTAATACATAAGCCGGCCGTTGTGGCCGAGCGGTTCTAGGCGCTTCAGCCTGGAACCGCACGACCGCTACGGTCGCAGGTTCGAATCCTGCCTCGGGCATGGATGTGTGTGATGTCCTTAGGTTAGTTAGGTTGAAGTAGTTCTAAATTCTAGGGGACTGATGGATGACCTCAGATGTTAAGTCCCATAGTGCTCAGAGCCATTGGAACCATTTTTAGTAATACATAAAATGTTTTGTGTACTGCTATGGTTAGTTTGTATTCTATACACCAGTTACCTAGTATTTCAAGAACCGTCCTATTGCTTTGCTCCAATTTAGTCCCTGACTTGGCAGGTACTATAACTAACAGATCATGCGCGTAGGCTGTGTTTGTGTTTGTTATACTCTGACGCTGGATGTGTAACGACTCTATGTCAACACCCCAGAGCTCTGGACCACAGAGTACTGTGGACAGGCTTTCGTTATGTTTTTCAGAATTTTCTTTCCAAGACATTCTTATAGGAACTGCCTGCCTGTGCATTAATCTCATAGGCTGTTGTAGGTATAGCTGGGACAGTCCAAGTGTTTTACTCTTCAGACTGAAGACCACAACAACAACAACAACATAGCATAACATCGTTTAATTTGGAGCCCGATTAAGTCTCAGCACTCATTCTATTGGTGGGTCAGACAGTTTATATCGACTTCATAATGTATGAGATAAGTCGTATTGAAAAATGTATAATATGTATTCTCCCTCCATGTTAATATTACGATTTTCATATAACAGATTGTTATACATTATCAGTTAATAATTACGTATTACAAATAAAGTACCTTATAAAAATTGTAGGTCAGAAAATCTAAAAAACTTCTTAGGCTGTAAAATCTGTTAAAGATAGATCTTAATAATAAAACTGTTGGTCAAAAAATATATAATCATTACACTGTATAAAAGACTGTGGCTACTTTTTATAAATATTTTAATCTATTACAATAAAAGCTGCCCGCATCTCGTGGTCGTGCGGTAGCGTTCTCGCTTCCCACGCCCGGGTTCCCGGGTTCGATTCCCGGCGGGGTCAGGGATTTTCTCTGCCTCGTGATGGCTGGGTGTTGTGTGCTGTCCTTAGGTTAGTTAGGTTTAAGTAGTTCTAAGTTCTAGGGGACTTATGACCACAGCAGTTGAGTCCCATAGTACTCAGAGCCATTTGAACCATTTTGAACAATAAAAGCTCTAAATAGTATGTAACACATGGTGTAAGAGGTATGCGCTGTCTGAGATATGAGAATCGCTGACCAGAGAGCAGTGTTGACTGCAGTACGGACTGTGTAACTGTAGCAGTTAGTTGTTGCTAGTCGCTTGTCTGAGGTGGTCTGCGCTTGTCTGCAGTCTGCTCTGGTTGGGAATCTGGAGATGGAGTGTTATTGTATATGGTAAAGAAGCAGCGTCGCGCATATCTAGTAATGTATCTGAACTGTCATCCAAATGTTTTAAAAATGTCCTAATAATAATTTTTGCAATATAAAGTAATTTCTTTTAAAAAAAAGCATTCATTTCAAAAACATCAGTTGCTTCCTTTCACAAATCACAAATGTGTGAGCCAGCATTGCACGGAGCTGTGCCGGAAAAATGTTAAGTAAGAGCTGATATATTCGCCGTTTTTATTGAGGTAAGAATTTTTGCTTTTTATTCAGAATGATCGTACAGGGCCACGACGCAGCACTGCTGTCGTCCTAATTTTACCAGGTTACTGAATTTATTTTTTATTATGAGGTTTAGGAATTTTTCTGTTTCGTGCTTACATCAAATGAGAAAAGAATTTTGTGGGTACATTAAATGGGAACCAGTTTTGTTCTGAGGTCACACAAAAATTGGAATCGCTATCCATAATAATTATTTTTAATTACAATTTTAAAATTTTGCGGGGAGGTTACACTTGGCGACATCCGGCCAGGATTGTATTTCTTTGTGAATCTCTGGGAAGTAGTCATATATCTGCTCCTATTTACTTAAATGTAGTTAGCACCTGGCGCAACGCGTTTACTAATTTGTCACTCTTACTTTCACAGATCATCGGCAATTTATTGCTCTTTGTTGTAATTGTTTGTTCCATTTTTGCTTTGTCTTTCTTTCATTTTGTGCTTCATTTTGATTTGTGGAAAATGCCGCGATAAGCTGTTAACAGAACATCACGATGTGCAATGAGTGAAATAGCCGACTCGAATAGCTTGACCGATAATATTTACGGCACTCAGTATAATAGTGATAATCCCCTAATTACAGATAATCAGTGCGTACCGACCACTAATAATGAGTTTAATGCTAATGATGAGCAAACAAATTCAACTACGTCCACCGTAAATGTAACAATTGATGACGCGGCATGTTCCGGTGCAATGAACGCTGCGCAGTTTGACACCCCCGGTTTGCAAAATTTGAATTGTGAACAGATAAATTTTTCTAACGAAAATGAACAGTGTAATCAGAATACGTCAGATTTATTTGATTCCGATGTAGTGACCAACAGTGCACATCCGACTAGCAAACATTTTCAAGAATCACAGAATAACCAAATGGTTACACAAAACGTGACACATACAGATGCACCATTAAACAGTACGGAGAATAGAGCTGATAATTTTGGCTGGGATCAAGTTATGGCATTATTACAACAACTCAATGAAAAACTAGACAATGAGCACAAACAACTTGATGAAAATCTCAAACGAATTAATGAATCGTACAAACAACGTAATGAAAATCTCGGACAGTGAAATGAAAAACTAAACAACAATTTCAAACAACTTAATGAAAAACAAGACAATCTCCATGAAAATTCCAAACAGTTGAATGAGTATCACGACAACCATTTTAAACAACTTAATGAATCGTGCAAACAACTTAGTGAACAGATTACAGCCATTACCGTGCAATGTCATGATACTAAAGAACAATTATGTGAGGAAATTAAGGCTTGTGCTAGTAACAGTAGTGAAGAAATTAGATCTGTTGCACAAGAATTAAGTAATACACGTGCAGCCACAATAGAATCACTTAGAGATGAAATTAATGCAGTCACTGAACAATGTTCAGAAAACGCAACACAGATACATGACGAGTTTAAATTAATGTCGGCAGAAGTTTCACGCACTTGGGATACGGAAGTCGATAAGAAATTTGAACAACAGAACAGCCAAATTGACGAACGCTTTAAAGTGACAGAAATGAAAAATGTTTCAGTCACTAACACGTCACGGCATACGCCACATTCCGAACATTTCTCACAGTCACACAGCCAGTATAATTTAGGTAATTTACAGAGACCACGCGAGTTAGATTCCGAACAGTCACAGACAAATAGATTCTCATACAATCCTGAACCTGTTCACACATTCAGACGATAACGTTGATTACAAGCAATTTTTATCTGTAAAAGAATCTAAGGTATTTAAAAATGACAGAGCACAGGTACACGCTTTGGACTGGATACAACAATTTACTTTTGAATTTTTACCGCCATTGCCTGTAACACAGAAACTAAAATTTATTTGCAGCGCGTAATTGACCTCAGCGGATTCATTACACTTCGATGAATATGTGCCGTAGCGTGCACAGGGCCCCGAGCCGTAGTAGTGCTGTTTCATCTGTAGTTTTCTGCACTGCTGCCTTCTCTCTTACTATCCTTTATATCTATCAGAACTACTCTCCAACTATCGATCTATCTAGAATTAAGAAACGTGTAAAGAAAATCCGATATGACAAGTTTTACCGAAAGTGACAATTTTCATTAGACACTCCAGAAATGACAATAAATACCAGTATAATTTTAATAAGTGACAAAATTTTAATTATCAGCATCGTCAAAATTTTCAGCAATCGCAGACACATTTTAGTAACAATAGAGGTTTTTCCCAACAACATCAACAAAACAACCGGTTAGCATACCTAACCAACAATGTAATGTACAAGGTCAACCAAGATTTAATTTTTCGCCGCCTACAAGTATAGCATCGGCTCCGCCAAATAGTAACTCACAGCAACAAGGAAATAACTACGTACAGAAAACACACCATTTCAACTCATATCGCAATGCACCGTATAGAAATGGCTATCATGACAGACGTAAAAGTAATGAACACAATTTTAACAGTCGGTCTTACCAGCAGCAAAATCATCCGCAACAACAAATTATCATGAATGAACCAGACAGTAGATATCATCCCGAACGTAATACGTCAGGAAGAAATAACTGAACAGTACAAATAGTTGAAGTGCCACAGCATCCTCCCGCAAATAACACCACGTCAGAAAGGATTTAACTAAATACAGTACAGGTTGCATCTTCCAGCAACGTAACCAATACTTCAGATACACAGAATCTTGTTCACGAAATAGTTATTTGAAACATGCCTTGTTGAATGCACCTCTTTTATCATACCCAGATCTTACTAGGAACTTTTCCATTGCCACCGACAGTTCTAACACCGCTTTAGGCGTACACATTTTTTAGGAAATTGAAGAAAATGGTAATACAGTAATTAAAAACATCGCCTTTGCAAGTCGCATTCTGTCACCTGCTGAACGCAATTATTCTGTTACAGAACTTGAAACATTATGTGTTGTTTGGGCATTTACGAGATTTCGGCATTTTCTTTATGGAAGACACACCACCGCTTACACAGATCATAGAGCTATACAGTTTTTACTTTCCGCTAAATTTACACACGACAGATTAAGCAGATAGAAACTTTATTTACAGGAATTTAATTTTACAATTGTTCACATTCCCGGCACACAAAATATTGTAGCAGACACACTATCACGTTCTCTCAGCAACAATCAGCAAGACATCGCAACCAACTTCTGCAAAGCAAATTTCAGCGTCACGTACATTCAACAAGTTGCATTTGAAAATTTCATTTCGTCGTCATTACAAGACATAGCACAAGAGCAGAGTAAAGACAACGTATGGAAAGAAATTAAACACCTTTGGCAAGATAGGAATAATGTTACCAGTAGAAACCATTACATTGTACGGAATAATATTCTGTTTCGCCGCTCTCACCCTGACAGCAACAATTGGTTATCATGTATCCTGACAAGCATGTTAACAAATTAATTTGGTATACTCATTTAAGTTAAGCACATTACGGAGCCAGAAAATGTTTTCTTATACTGTGACAGAACTGTTATTTTACCAACATGGAGAAACGTATTCGACGAGTTTTAGCGTCATGTAAAATCTGCCAGAACGCTAAGTCATATACAACTTCACATATTCCTGCGTTACATCCCATTGTACCTGTTAAATTGAGACACATGGCTGCTGTAGATATTTTTGGTCCGATTCCCAGAACTAATAGAGGTTTTTGCTACATCTTTGTCGCTGTTGAACTCACTTCAAAATTTGTTACCTTCACTCCGTTACACAAAGCTACTGCTAAAACTGTTTCGAAAGCATTTGTAAAACATTTTCTATTCCATGTAGGGCATGTATTGAAAGTAATTTCCGACAATGGATCACAGTTTCGATCTGCTATATGGACACGTATGTTACGAGCTAGAAACATTTCTCCGATCTATATATCCAGGTACCATGCTTCTTCGAACCCTTGTGAAACACTAATGAAAGACATTGGTAAACTATGTAGAATATACTCCCATAAAAAACATATTGATTGGGACACACACATACTCTCATTCCTGGATGTAATTAATTCCATAGCAAATGAATCTAGTATGCTATCTCCGACTGTTATACTGAAAAATGTTGAACCACCTAACAAAATTAAAGAAGTAGTAGCCTTTCCTACATCTCGTCGACCACGACACCATGAAATAATTGACATTGCGCTGAACAACATCAAACGTGCCGCAGAGCGCCGGAGAAGACAGCAAAAACAGATTTGTACACGTCGTGTCTTTCACATTGGACATAAGATATTAGTACGCACACATTATTTATCCAACAGAGGAAAGAATAGGTGTAGTAAATTTGAGCTTCCATACGCAGGTCCATATCGAATTCGCAGCATTCTTCACCCCAATGTAGTACACGTCGAAACTTTGAGAACCAGAAAAAGCAAAGGCAATCACCATGTCTCCAATATTAAACCCTTTATTAAATGAATATACTTTATGATTTATCACACTGTAATGCCATTTCCTGATTTTTATATGACCAATGATGCAATTACATTTATGTGACTACTTACTGATGATTATCGTATTTTTTCTTGGCAAGTGTCCGGCAAGGTAAGGTTAGCAGGTCGCTTTTCTTGTCGTTACACATCAGACCGTGCACATTTTTCCAGATAAACATACGTATTTTATGACTACTTATGCAATTACATTTATATGACTACTGACTGATGATTATCGTATTTTTTCTTGGCAAGTGCCCGGAAAGGTAACGATAGCAGGTCGCTTTTCTTGTCGTTACACATCAGACCGTGCACATTTTTCCAGATAAACTTACATATTTTATGACTACTTATGCAATTATATTTATATGAACACTTACTAATGATTATCGTATTTTTTCTTGGCAAGTGCCCGGCAAGGTAAGGTTAGCAGGTCGCTTTTCTTGTCGTTACACATCAGACCGTGCATATTTTTCCAGATAAGCTTACATGGTTTATGACCAATTATGCATTTCTATCTAGTGACATATTAATTTTATCAAAGTCTTTCTCCATTAAAGTCTTCACCTCTCGCCTCTATCAACTACACAAGATACAAGCTAAACAAAGAAAGGCATTTCTTGTCGTTACATATCAGACCGTGCACATTTTCCGTTCTTCATGTATGTATGATTGTTTTCCTGTTTTGTTTGTAAGCACTAAGAAATCTTTAAGATATAACAAACACCAGTTGACTTTGACATTTTGCCTTATGATATCTCAACATCGTGACTATTTTACATTTTTTTTGCTGCTCCATTGTGATACTCTGTGTACATTTTTGCACGTGCACACTGTCTATGTTTTTGACATATTACGTTTTCTGTCATGCTATGCTGTATGCTCAATTATATCACTAGATACCAGTTTTTATTTAATGGGTATATGATTTAAATGCAAGACATTAATCATTGTTCATCATTTTCAGAAAGCAATAACGTGTAAAAGAAATAAATTAAACAAACCACAGTGGATTACTATGAAATGGGAATTTCACCTTCGGAATGAACGAAAGAAGATGCAATACCTCGTCACGAAGAGTAAATGGATCAGAATTAACAAGCATTAACAAGAATATACTATACACATCGTATGATAGCGGTCTTAACTAATTTTTTCTTTCAGAATACGTGACGTTTGATGCAGGCTGTCAGACAGAACTACACATCTTAGTTTTAGTGATGAAATATGCTAGAAATAAGGAACTCTATACTATGAATAGTTGTATGATGAAGTGTCTTTTTGCAGATGATAATGAATGGTGATGAATAGTGATGAAGAATATAGTAATATGAATAATGAAGTTTTTCTTTACAGGTGATGATAATAGTGGAGTTATGGTGATATGAATAATGAAGTTTTTGTTTACAGGTGTTGATAGTGATAAACTTTATATGGCCACTAAACGCACCGCTTTTAAGTTTTTCTTTGCAGATGAGGATAATGATGAAGTTTATGTATTTATGCTATGTAGTTATTTAAGTGTTTGTTGCAGTTCGTTTTCACAGTATGTCTTATGTCGCATGGTATGATGACTGAAGGTTTTGGAAAGGACAGCTAGAGAACATATATACTTAATACACATTTAATTACCTGTTAATTCGAAGTTCACTACTTTTCTGCATAATATGCGTTTCTTCTTTCAGCTTAATAGTCCATTTTGTATTTTTTTTTTTTTTCAGGAGAAGCTATTCATGAAATTAATGTGCTATAAGCAGTTGGTCATTAAACCTGTTCTAGTACTTGCATTTTTTTTACCCATTTGTGTGTGTCATTCATGAATGTGATCACATATACTTTATTTTTTCATAACCTTGCTACAGCTGACTCATGACGAATGACGTTACCTATCCTCATTTGCAGCAATAAGTCAAGAGTAAATATTGTTATGCCCCAGCAATTAATTATCGATCCCAAAGCAATGCATTGCTAGTATAAAAAAAATGTATTAACAGTCCCAAATAATGCTACCAGTTTAAGAGTGTTCTGAGTAATACTGAATGATGTTTTTCTAATCACAGACCTTGAGTAATAGTTACAGTGTGTTACATTTTAAATATGTCTTATGTCACTTGTATGATGAGTTCTGAGTAATAGTGAATGATATTTTGTAATAATGCCTACATGCTCTACACTATTTAACTCCTGTTTTGAAGGATGACTTCTGATGTTTTGTAACTGGCCAATGAGTGCCAATAATTATTTTTAAATATGTCGTATGTCACTTGAATGATGAAAAATGTTTTGTAATATTCAATACTTGCTACATGTTTAGTAACTGGCCAATGAATGCCACTGTTTCTTATATTTGTATTATCTCACTTACATCCTATATATATGAATACTAGTAGCTTGATGCTACACTCCTTAGCTCCTGTTTTGAAGGATGACTTCTGATGGTTTGTAACTGGCCAATGAGTGCCAATGATTACTATAACTAGCTGAATTATGTAAATAGTATGCCATTAATTAACTCTTGTTGAATGATCACTTTTGAATAATGCATAAAATGGTTTGTAACTGGGCAATGAGTGCCAATGTTCACTATAATCAGATAACTTATGAACATTATTCTGTAATACTTCATACATTGTACAGAAATGTTCAGTAACTTGGCGATGAGTGGCACCAATTACTCAAATCAGTTGATAGACCAGTGTAATTCTCAATGATGACTGGCGTAAGACTTAATGTCCTTCACCTTCTGAACTAATTACCAGGAATTACTGCAATATCCGTTTGTCCTGTCTATCCTCATGATCATAGAGCACTATATTTGGATTTTGCACTAATTCTACGTTGGTGTACCTTACAAGAATGTGGTGTTGACACGACATGCTGTCCACCACCTTGAGCGATGGAGATGTTATTATGGTCCCACTGTTTGGTGTACCTAATGTACTACCAAAATGATAACATTGAATATTAATACGACATTTCAGTGTCTTGGCTACACTGATTAATACTTCAGGGAAGAGAACTTCAGATCATCTCACTTGGTGTTGTGCTTCTGTAGAAAGATAAGGACTTTCTGTGCAGCCACGTGCAACCTACTGTACTACAACCGTGATGCAATCCTTCCCTTTCCTGTCCCAGTTCTTGTAAAATGGTAAAAAAAATACTGCAGTGCGTGTGCACTTTATGTCATCTGTTAATATGTTTTGAACTCATTGCGTATACATTTTGTGATTTCCTGATATGTTCTGTACTACAGTGCGTGTGCACTTTTGTCATTTGTTAATATGTTTTGTACTTATTGCGTATACATTTTGTCATTGCTTGACATGTTCTGTACTCAGTGCATGTGCACTATATTTTATTTCATGTTCTGCACTTATATATATGTATATATTCTGTGACTGTAAACTTAGTTAATTAAGAAAAATTTGTTGCTCATGGCAAGTCCAATTGACTCACCATCGCTGCCAAATTTTTGCCCCGCTAGTGGAGGGTTATGTAAGAAGTATGCGCTGTCTGCGATATGAGAATCGCTGACCAGAGAGCAGTGTTGACTGCAGTACGAACTGTGTAACTGTAGCAGTTAGTTGTTGCTAGTCGCTTGTCTGAGGTGGTCTGCGCTTGTCTGCAGTCTGCTCCGGTCGGGAATCTGGAGATGGGGTATTATTGTATAAGGTAAAGAAGCAGCGTCGCGCATATCTAGTAATGTATCTGAACTGTCATCCAAATGTTTTAAAAATGTCCTAATAATAATTTTTGCAATATAAAGTAATTTCTTTTAAAAAAAAGCATTCATTTCAAAAACATCAGTTGCTTCCTTTCACAAATCACAAATGTGTGAGCCAGCATTGCACGGAGCTGTGCCGGAAAAATGTTAAGTAAGAGCTGATATATTCGCCGTTTTTATTGAGGTAAGAATTTTTGCTTTTTATTCAGAATGATCTTACAGGGCCACGACGCAGCACTGCTGTCGTCCTAATTTTACCAGGTTACTGAATTTATTTTTTATTATGAGGTTTAGGAATTTTTCTGTTTCGTGCTTACATCAAATGAGAAAAGAATTTTGTGGGTACATTAAATGGGAACCAGTTTTATTCTGAGGTCACACAAAATTGAGAATCGCTATCCATAATAATTATTTTTAATTACAATTTTTTAATTTTGCGGGGAGGTTACAATGGTCAGTGGTTTAATACATGTGTACTAACGGCGTTGACTTGTAAATATTGTAGTAGTAACGTGTTTCCCGATACAGCTATTATTGGCGGAACAAAGGATTAACTTTGGTATAACATGCGTTATAAAATTGATAATCTGCATATGTTAGTAACTGCTCAGTTTATTAGGGGTCATGGAGCTTAATACACTTAACTGTTGATCTCTTTTGAGGCGTTGTTGCTAGAGCACATGTCTCAAGCACAACATATAGATACGTTCACTGTATGTGTATAAAAGTTGTTTAATAATGTTAACCGTAATTAGCTTGTAAATTAGACTTCTCCTTTTGCTTTGTACCGCAGAATTGAAATACTTAAACGATTTATGCAGACACACGTTATCTAGCTAACATAACCATCCAACTCAGTCACCTGCAGGCAGAGTTACGAGCATTGTGTGGCCGGCAGTGGGCGCGGGAGGTGAGCGTGCCGGATGAGTGGCTAGTTGACCGGACTGAGGGGAAACACTTTTAACAGGACTCAGTGCTAGAGGAAGGTGTCGTTTAAACTGTTTCACACAGATTTTGTTATTGTTTCTTCGTTAGGGCTTCACGAAGTTTCTGACTGTTCACCGACGTTCCGACCGCCAACAGCTTAAGACTGGTTTGAAGTGTCGAATAAATGACTGTTTTGACAATGTCATTGTTGTGACTTCCTTTGTAAGCTGTGTGGTTCTTTAGTGGATACAGGAGCGAGGAACACATGCCGTTCACGAACAGAGAAATCCGATATTAATTTATTCTTCCTCAATATCAAATAGTGAAAATAACACGTAACTTTGTTGCTGTATTTGCAGCGTCGGTTTCTAACAGTAGTTCTGAATGTTGAAACATACATGGATACAAAAATTTATAAATTTGTCATTCTTCACTACAATGTCTACGCAGTCCTGGCCATTATGAAACTCTGTAAGCGTTATTCATTGGCAAACATACAAGAAAGGCTTAGTGCAAGAACATTCGAAGTACATACGCCGCTGGGGCTGCGGAGAGGGGGTGCTTGTGTCCCATTGGCAGCGGGCGTAATTGTTCGTGGCAGCACAATCGTGTACGAAACACGGCGGCGTAACTGGCGACGCGCGTGTTTGAAAGTTCGGATGACCGGATAACGGTCGATGTTGCAGTCATTTGTTACCTGTACCCGCCTGTAGCTATTTGATATATTTTGCGCTAGAAACGGTACAACATAATCGATGAGATTGTCGGGCATTATGCGAAGATTCGCGGTAACTCCTAGACTATAGGAATCTCGCAAAATCCATTACGAAAACCATAGTGGAATTGTGCCTTATTTTCAGAAGCTGGAGTTGATGAACATTTTCATGTGGACTCAAGGAAATTCTCGGGCGATCTACAGGAATGTGTTTTGCTCTTGCTAATAATTTAATGCAATCTTCTTAATTGTTGGTAAGGCGGGTACCAGGTTGAGATTCATTGGGAGAGTGCTTAGAAAATGTAGTCCATCAACAAAGGAGGTGACTTACAAAACACTCGTTCGACCTATACTTGAGTATTGCTCATCAGTGTGGGATCCGTACCAGATCGGTCTGACGGAGGAGATAGAGAAGATCCAAAGAAGAGCGGCGCGTTTCGTCACAGGGTTATTTGGTAACCGTGATAGCGTTACGGAGATGTTTAATAAACTCAAGTGGCAGACTCTGCAAGAGAGGCGCTCTGCATCGCGATGTAGCTCTCTCGTCAGGTTTCGAGAGGGTGCGTTTCTGGATGAGGTATCGAATATATTGCTTCCCCCTACTTATACCTCCCGAGGAGATCACGAATGTAAAATTAGAGAGATTATAGCGCGCACGGAGGCTTTCAGACAGTCGTTCTTCCCGCGAACCATACGCGAGCGGAACAGGAAAGGGAGGTAATGACAGTGGCACGTTAAGTGCCCTCCGCCACACACCGTTGGGTGGCTTGCGGAGTATCAATGTAGATGTAGATGTAGATGTAGATCACGCAAACAATGGCCGTGTAATATCTGTGTTTGCTTTTCTGGCAGATTCTTCCAGAGAGTCGAAGTGGAAGACATTCGCAGTCCCTCTCCCTTTCGAGTCATACAGAAGATCGAGCCTGCGCGAAAGAAATAACGAGCCAGGGCGTCATCAGAAAGTGGGGACTGTAAACGGTGGCCTTTGGTGGCTTAATTAAAAAGGCCGGCAGCAGATCAAAGCGGCCGCGACAAAGGCGGCCCTAATTAAACCGGTGGCCCGTGCGCGCGACAGCCGAGGCTGTGCCGTCCAAGGAAGCTACTCGGCCCCGGGCGCCGTCTCCGGCAGGTCTTCACGGCGTGTCCTCTTGCGCGCGCCCCGGCCTTGTCTCCGAGAAACAACACCGAGCAACGCAGAGGCTGCCGTGTTGCTGGTAGTTGGGAACAAGTCTTCTAGAAGCTCTGGTACGTGCCATGTCAGGACACAATACGTCAGCGATTCTGTCTGGCATGAATCCGACCGGTCTGTGGTTGATTTTCAGAAGTATTTGGCACCATATGTATACGAACGGGTCACACAATTGTCATAAATTGGGGGCCAGTGATTTATGGTCGAGAAGATGGTGCTTAGTAGTATCGCACATATGTTCCATGGGGTTTAGATCAGACGTATTTCCTGGTGCAAGTCTTTGGAGTTGACGCCACTTCGGCGACATGGGCGCCGATGGAGATGAGATGACGATTTAGAAGATAACACAATACCCAGTCCCTGAGCGGAGAAAATCTCCGGCCCAGCTGGGAATCTAACCCGGGCCCCTTGGCAGGACAGTCCGTCGCACTGACCACTCAGCTATCGGGGCGGACAAGACATCAGTGTCAGCTCACTAAACATACTCTTCAAACCACTGTAGCACACGATTCTGGCCTTCTGACATGGGCAGTAATCCAGCTGGACGATGCCATCACAGTTGGGGAAGACATCGAGGTGAAGGGATGCAGGTGATCCACAACAATATTCACGTCATCTACAGCTGTTTTGGAGCCTTCGATTACTGACACATGTCCCATGGAAGCCCATGTGAATGTGTCACATAGCATAATGCTGTCCCAGCAGTCTGCATCAATGACGTGGTGAATGTCCGCGCAGCCGTCCGCCTGGATGACGGCATACCTGGACAAGAACTGGTGTAACGACAAACGTGAACCATCCGACCAGACGACTCGTTTCCACTGATCCATGGTCGAATCTCGATTATCCTTTGCACAATGCAGTCGTGAATAGCCATGTCGTTGGGTCTGCATGGGAACAAGTAGGGGCCATTACTGTAGAGCGCCATGTTCAACGAGGTGTATTGAATGTTGTGCTTCAGAATACATGTACGTGCACCAGCATTGTACTCTGGTGCCATAGCCGCCACAGTTTGTCGCCTAACCTGCTTTATAGAGCGGGGAAGCCTCCGACTTCCAGGTTCCTTGATGCGGAGTGGATGTCCAACGCATTGTTGCCTCTTCGTGATTTTGCCGTTTTTCAACCACTTCCCATAGACGCTGATGACAGTAGCACTCGAACAGCCGACCAGCTTCGCCGTTTGTGAGATGCTCGTTCCCAGGTGCTGGGCCATAACAATCTGCTCTTTGTCAGTGTCGCTCGTGCCATTTAATTTCAACATTTTCAGCTGCCTCCATCGCTAGAAATGGTGCCTTGTTTGATTCTGCTCCAATTATCTACTTTCCTTAATGTGTCATGTACCCTCAGCGCCTCCAGGCGTCATTCAATCCCCCGGTAGGCAATGGTCATAATGTTTTGGCTCATCAGTGTATATATGCACTTGAGTGTGTCATATATAGTGAGGCCAGGAGAGTTGAAGCATTAGGTGAGACAGACCACCGGCGTAGCTCACCAATGCGCCACTGGAGAGCTTCTCTCGCTACTTGCGAGGAAGCTCTATTGTGAAGAAACGTGCTGTAGAAATGTTCCTGTCATTTTCCTGTTAGTTCTTTCCATTATTAAAGCTAGTTTGGACAATGCTGATGCGGTTTTCTTTTTTACTGTTAGCTTCGCAAATGTATAGACACGAAACTAATCTAATATGCCCACCGGGTTTACTGCTTACAGGTGGAAGTCGGGGTGGTCCATCTATCCCAGACAATCGGGAGATATGAATCACTTGTTTTAATACGAGAGAGATGGAGCATAATTTAGCTTCAAGGCAAGTGCAGTAAGCACATTGAAAATCGTCGCAGTCTCAGACTATTCTTATTTGTCGGAAGACACGGCTATGGCAGCAAACGGAAGATCAGAATCTCAGACATAGGCCAACAAACCATTTCAAAGCTCATGAAAAGGCCTACTGATCCCAAGCACACAACAAGAGCAGAGTTATCTGCACAAGTCAAATTCTTCCCCTGGCACAACTTCAGACTCCATTCTTATTAAAACCAACACTTTCATGGCTACCACCTCATAACTGATTACTCCTAAGCCAACACGGGCAAAAGTTATGGAAGAAGTATCACCCGTTCTTTCTATTGATAAAACCATGAATTTTAAAAGTAAGTTAGCAGCTGTATCCAAAGGACTAAACACTTCTGAAAATATTGAAATTGAAAAGAAATATCTGGATCAGAAACGAAAGGAAACAAAGAAAAAGCACCAAAAGACTACCAAAGGGAAATACTAGTGCTGAGGGAAACAGGGTGAAGAAGCTCCGCAAGAACAATACTGCAAATATCCCACCGTGTTCATAAGATGCAGACATGATAAGGAAAACGAAAATAGCTTTAATGAGTGGGATGTGGATGAATGTGTTCCAGGTGCTGAAACCTATTACGAAATTGATAAAAATGACGATTGGATTCAGTGTGTTTCCTGTTTGCGATCATCAGATGCATGTTGTTCACCATTTAGTGATAAGTGTAACTGCTGTGGTAAGAGAATGACAGGCTAATGCTTGAACAAAACCAACAACTTATTAGAAGAGCCAATGTTCAGTCAAGATTTGTAAGAAACTCATAAAACTGTTTTGGACTAAAATATTTAAAAGTGTAATTCAGTATTCATTACAACACATTCCACATGAAAATAACAAATTTTAATGTATTCTTTTCTTCGTGCATAGCCATTTTCATGTGGTCCATTTTCCCCTAGTACACTGGTCCATCTCATCCATACACCTATGAGTGCAGTTTACAACAAATTCCACACGTTCTGACCAAATTTCCAAATTTTTTTGTAGCTTATACCAAATAGTAATTTCTTATTCATCAGGTAAATAGCCTTCACTCTATTCCGAAAACGCAGTTAACTTTGTCAGAAACCGTTTCACTTGATACAAATACGAAATATTCTCAAACATAGACAAATCTTTTCAAGTAAAATATTTTGGAAGCTGAGTTTTTAGTTTTGGTGGAAAGCTGTGGTAAGTTCCTATGGGACCAATCTGCTGAGGTCATCGGCCCCTAGGCCTACAACACTACTTAATCTAACTTAAACTAACTTACTCTAAGGACAACACACACACCCATGTCCGAGGGAGGACTCGAACCTGGGAAAGGCGCCCAAGACCACGCGGCTAAGTTTCTAGTTCAGGACTATACAAAGAATCTTTTGTAACTATTTAGGTTCTCATTTTTTTAACTGTAGAACACACATTTTTACCTATGTTTTCATCGTATGTAAAACCGGATGTCATAATCTCATAACCACACTTAATTTCACAAAAAAATTTATCGAATATTGTAGCGGCAAGGCAAGGATATAAATGCCACTAAATGTGCACCAAAGCAGTTAGTTCGTATTTTGCATTTGAATGAGATACACCATAGATGCTACTACGTCTCTGTAAGCAGTATGCACTTAACGTGTCATTTGTTCTCCAAAAATGCGTGTGGATGAAGTCCTTTCGTTCATGAAAGCACATTGTGCTTGAAAATGAAAAAATGCTTTCGTGATGCAAATAACAAGGAACTGTGAATTCTCTTTCAGTGTGACGATTTGTGAAATAGGGCTGATAAAGATCAAAGAGAGAGGTGTGAAATAAATCAAAAATTGAATATACAACATAAAAGCGTTCTTTCCCGTTGTCAAAAGGCGCCAAGGGAACTGTTACTGCCTAGACAACGATCAGCATTCGTCACTGATGACATACTTTGTTCTACAAATTACTGAACTGGAAAATCACTCTTTCCCATGTATTCTGTCCCCACTGATATAACATCACATTCGTTAAAAAGTGTGAAGTTTTCTGCAAGAATCATTTCGTAATTAAGGAAAATGATGTTTTCAACGTAATTATGCCGTAGATACTTAGAAAACAACAGTAAATAAATAAGAAATACAACAAGAACAGTTTGGTGGCGAAAAAATTGTTGGTCTCCATAGCATATTCAACAGCTGATACAGTACTGTCTGCCCCATTTCAAAAGAATTGCCGATTCAGAATTTACGATCGTACTGACAACACGCAAGTCAGAGCAGATGTTGCTCTTTTGCTTTGGTGACGAACCTGTGGAGGACGGATGAGATGGGAAATGAGTCCACTTATTACGTATTTGATCCATATTCCTTCCCGTGAACCTTTCCGAGTGAGTTCCGCAAGGGACTAGAGAATTAAACACTGTATTTAAGAGCTTCGCCAAGCTAACAGTAACTATGTAGTTAAGTACAGCAATGAAATCAGGTCAAACCAGAGGTGTATCGTTTCCATCAAAACACCTCGAAGCATGGGTTACTATGGTAACGCGATCGCCTTCTCTTTCACCCTCTGTCAGAGCGCGTCCTGTGAAAACTGCCAACGGGCGAGCACCCTTTTTCCGGACGTGTCGCTACGAGGTGGTTCTGTTTAGAGCTTACTGTTATATTTTTGAAGGTAGATAATGGCCTCATTTATTTTAATCTATAGCTGACCCTAACGTGTTTCTTTTAACAGTGCAATTCAAAAGAGTGTTTCACTATTATATTTTTGGTTTCTTTAATTTAATTTGGACGTGCAGAGTGCAGCTTAGTGTGAAGGGCTTTGCCTCTCATGGCTTATTCAATTCCTAATTCATATGTATATTTATTCAAGAGGTATATGAAAATCATTCTTTCGGAATTCTCGTCATTTTTAATACATTAAGCAGTAGTTTAGACCTTGGTTCTTTGTCTCTGAGTGTGCTATGTGGTGCCACGGTCAGACTAAATTCGTTAAATTCTTAAGTGAAAAGATTAACATCTTTGTCCACCTGATGTCGTTATATTGTGACCGTTTTCTTTTGCAAATTTCAAGGGAGTTGTATTGTTTTTCTCAAAATTGGATCTAGTTTTGGTGGACTGACCATGCCACGTATCCCTTGTATTATACTCACCAAATAACCACGTAATCCTTGTTGTAAGTCGTGCAGAATGGTTACTAGTCTGCTTAACGTATGTTTTTCCGTTTTTCATTTAAAGATTTTAACATTCTTTTGCTAGTACGGTACAAGATTTGTAACTTGTCTGTGTATGTCCTGCTTGTGATTCAGTAGGTTTAATTACAGATTTAATATCACCCACAGCATCCTATCATGCTTGGCTAAGTGAATATGTGCGAGTAATTCACATTATCTTTTCTTATTACATCCTTTTCACGTTCATATCGAAATCAAGGCTATCCATGTGGATGGTACACAGATAGTTTGAATAATAACGCATTCAGTCACATTTTCATGTCTTAATAAATTATAGGATGCATTTCAGAGTCTGTGGTTCCCTCTCCTGGTGCGCATCGTCTAATATATAATTCACAAATGTTATTTGCATGGCTTAGTTCCTGTGCCGTTGCAATAGGGAGAGGATGAACAATATGTTCAAATGTAAGTTATGTACTAGACGTCTGCACCTGAAGATGGAGCCACAGCATCTGAAATACTTCGTACAATGTAATAAAGTACGAAAAAATTGTGACGGAAGGAGTTTTTATTCAAACTACCTGTGTATTCAATACAGTCAATTCCACAGCTCCAAAATACAGATGAAACTAAAATGTTTATTATAGTTCCCCTGCGTCTATTATTTTTGTTTTATTGTCTGTGTTGATTCTTTAGTTGATTAAATACCATGACAGTTTGTTAAGAATAAATTACCGTTTTTTGTAAATTGTGTGCATAAGTTACAAGCTTTATGTTCTTTCCTCTTGAATATCCGTGGCTGTCTCATATCTTTAATCGTAAATGATCTGTCATTATTTGCCGTTAACACCACATCTTTTCTTGCCGCCCGACACGAGTATGAACTTTATGCACTTCCATAAATTCATCTACCTCCAAATACGACATTTATATATTAGTGTTTTGGATAGAAATGGAACTGATTTATAATAATGAACTCCAGATCACTCATTGCGTTGTCACTTAGCACTGAGCTTATGTGAAGGTATACCTGAACTGTCCGTTGCTCTTACAAATAGTATTAATAGTTTTGTTGGGCCCATGTAATCTCATAATGTCAGACCATCCACACAAGTGAACGATCGTGAACATAACGTTACAGAGAAATCAAACCTTTTCCAGGCCAATATGCCGCTGCGTAGGCTGCTGCTTTTTCCGTCACTTGTAAATTCATTTGAAATACCCACCTTGTGTGACATTTCCAAGATCCTGGAAGCGACAAGAAAATGTCGTAGGTGTATCAGAGCAGGAAGGAGAGGGGTGATACGTTTGTTATACAGCAATATTGGGTTGAGGGCTGCCCTGGCAGTTGCCCAGCATGCGAACTTGAGCTGACCCCGGGTTCTGACAAGGCCTGAACGGGTGTTTTTATGTCCATAGCTTTGGTGAAGCTTACCACTCTTTATGTTTCACGCCAATCTTCTTCTGTCATGGGAGGGTAATATACGGTTGGTAGGGTTGTCTCAGACATATTTCAAAGCGCACCTTCCTGGGCCTTCGCTGTTCCGACAAAGGTGAAACAATTTTGAGATTCGAGAATTGTTGGTTGTCTGGAAAAGTCTTTACGCCAAGGGGAACGGTGAGTTACTTCTGCGTCTGTACCTTCCTGCACGAAAATTGGCTGATGATGCGTTAACACGGACCGTACAAACGCCGGCACGGCTACTATCTGTTTAGGGAGATTAAATCCCGAAACTTTAAAGTTTAAGGATAGGTTATCGTATTTGAAAGAGGGATTAAGTACCATCAAAAGAAAAATAGCAAAGTTATCAAAAGTACAGCTGTATTTACATGGCATTCATGTACCCAGGGCATTACTTCTTGGTGGTATCTTTTCTTTCAATATTGTGACTATTTGCGTGGATGTGATGGACTGTATCAGTCATTTCAGTTATTAATGACTGTTATCGTACACATAAAATCTATATTTGCGCATATCTCACTGTCGTAAGTCAGAACAGGTGATAAAAGTACTTGTAAACGATCCTTCTATGGCATATCGAAAGCTTGGTTTTTAATGTTTCTGTAGTGTACCAAAAAACTCCAGGTCACTTTTACTCTTTTGTTTGTTTCTTCCGCGCGGCTAGAGGCACCATGTCACTGACTGCGCGGCCCTCCCGCCGGAGGTTCGAGTCCTCCCTCGGGCGTGGGTGTGCGTGGCGTGCTTAACATAAGTTAGTTTAAGTAGTGTGTAAGTCTAGGGACCGATGATCTAAGCAGTTTGGTCCCTTAGAAATTCACATACATTTGAACATTTTGTTTGTTTCTTTTGTTAATTATCTAGTCTCTGTCTTCGACTGCTCTGAACACAAAAACGCGTCTTTGTTTCCTTGATTTCATTGCTGGTTAGTACTATTTTCTTTTCAATACGTTGGTTATAATTTATTTTTGTCTTACTGTGATTTACATTTAGGCCTACTTTCAAACTTGATACATTAAGTTCTTCCATTAACTTTTAGAGTGTCTGCAGTTTCATGATACGTTGATAGGGTCATTTGGGCACACGACATCGAAACTTTTAATATCCAAGCTGGGTTAAAGGTGAAGATTACAATAAAGTGGTTGAGATAACTACACAATTACGCAATGCTTTTCAGTTTCCCCTTTTAAGAACTTGAAAACTTCATTTCCCTTCCATGAATATTTCTTGTTACATGGAATCTCCTTACCAGACTCCATAAGCCAAGAAATCGTTGCTAATACTGCTGCTTGACTGAGACGAGCAGATATTTTAGTTTTTAGTAGTTCACGTCTCTAGTTTGGAGAGTCGGCCACGAGTTTCCGCTGTAATATTCTGACAGCTGCTAGGCGTCCTACGTGGTGCGTGGTTGAGACGAACGTTTTCGTTGTTCTGTGGACTCTGGAAAGAACATTCAGTCCAGTCAAAATGCAGATATACCTTGCAAAAGGTGGGGTAGAAGATTTTATTTTTTTAACTCGTTCATATTGTTGGAAAGGTTAAAAAACCAAGTTTTGCCAACAAAATTTCTCTTGGGAAAACTTCGAAAATTACGGACATTTTTCAGTTTTTTCAAAATATTTCAGTTTCATTTGCTCCTATCGCTTTAAAGTCTATTTTCTTTTTTAAAGAGCGCGAAATTCTCAACAAATTTGATTCTTACCATTTTTTTCTACTCCCAGTATCTAAGGCGCTGCAGCGCGTCAAAAAACACCAATTTTTCAAATTTTGAGCATAGTGGCAAGATACCTTATTTTTGAACACTTTTTTCAGTTTCTGTTTGTGTAGTATAAATACATTATACATCATGCTATATGTTGGAATTTACCAACTCACTTTCAGGTATTCAGTTTCTCTGTATGCAACATGAGGATTGCTGGGCACCCAACTACTGTGATTCTTACATCACTATCTGAAGTTCACTATGGACCACCTCAGCCTTGGTATTTGTAAAACTATAAATATAAAAATACATCATTAAGAGACATACACACACAAAATAAATTGTCTCAGGAAACTGAACTATTATTAGTGCAATAGGCAACCTAATTAGGTAGGTAATTATTCTTACGTATAAAGGCCACACAGTTGACATTAAAATAAGTAGCTTTATTACAATTAAAATGCATTGTCAGTTACTAAAAATGTTGACAGTTCTCGGTGTGTAATACTTGTAATATCGCACTTTAGCGCACTTGAGACAGGTATGAGCATCACTTCCAACGTTTTGATGGGCCAGGTTCCTCAGTATCACCTGAAATACCTTGAGTTACGGATTCAGGGTCTGTACATAGTTGATCCCAGATTGACCTTTTCTTTAAACAACAAGTCAGCCTCAGCAAGTTCGTTGATTTCGTCAGCGGTTCCTCAACATCCTCCATAACATCGTCTTCACTGTCTTCATATAAAAATTTTGGCACGTTTTCACAGTTGACCCCAATACATTTCTTGCAAATTGAAGAACATTTCAAACCCGCTTTTCTGCAGGAGCACGCTCCGCCACAGTTCAGCTTACATGAGCATGGAACAATGTGAAGAAGTGCTTCAGGTGCTGGATCTTGGCTCATTATAACGAATATTGGACCGTGGTCACTGTGATTTCAGCCCCATTTCTCAGGAGATTTCCAGTTTCCCATCCAACTTTGGACTTGTTGGTAAGTCCGCAACGAATGATGTTGTGCAGCATCTTGTGTAGGTGGCAACCGTGCAAGATTCGGTTCGCTTTTTGTGGCAGACTTGGCGAATAGCTGGTACCGCAAATGGTCTAGTGTGTGGGAACTGCTGACACCTCCACCATACAATGCGATAGTAACCTGTTCTCCTGTTGTTATTATTTCTTCACGGGTAACATGTGGTTTATTGAACGTGCAAAGTGCTGAGGTTAGGTGTTCATTTTTCGCAACAATATTGCAGCACTTAATTTTTCCTTGACCAAAAGAAGCGGATGTTGCATCACATCCGCTAAAGGCGTGAGTGAACAGAATGTATACACTGTCATACTTGTAAGATGCAGTGGAAAACCACTTGTCTTCTGCTTTTCCTCTTCCTGGCTTTAAGAAAAATAAGTCTTCAATGCCTTGCCGTAAACCGGTCATGAGCAAAAGCAGATCAACATCTTCTCCTACAATGACAACACTTCCAAAATCTTTGGTTCTTGAAATGGCAGATGTTACAATTATAACGTCAGCATCTTCTTGTGCCTGGCTTTGAAGCTGTTTCAGCTATCACCACATCGTCACCATATTTCTGGAAAAGGCGAGCCTTGACAGTTCGAATATCAGGACGAGGTGATGTGGCTATTTGCTGTAACAGATCGTCCATAGAAAACTGACATTCTTCCGTATTGGTTTCCAGGTAGGCAAATATAGCCTCCATGCCTTCATCTACTTGTGTTGCAGTAGCTGTCCAGTAGCTGAAACACGGTGAAAGAACTTTCTGTAGCAAAATCTGTGGTATCACCCATCTGCAGCAACCAAATCATTTACATTTTGAATCCGCTGTATCACTTGCTGACCAAATTCATCACCACGTCGTTTAGCTTGTTCTAATACTGTCGATTGCACTTCCAGTTTCATTACTTTGTAAACAAAATTTCGTTTGGCGTATGGCAATCTTAACTGCTTGGTTAAAAAGTCATCAGAATTCCCTTTTGCAAATAAGAAGCATTTCTCTTTGAAATTGAACTGACCTTTTTCCTGCGACCGACGTAGCACGCCTGTTGGTTCCTGAGAATGTCAAAGGCTAGCTGCTATCATTCTCTCATTAATGTACTTCGTGCAGCATGCTTCATGCAACATCACTTCACTGAGCGTTTTCAAAAAACGGGTGTGGGCAGACTCCCTGCGTTTAGCACTACAATCGATAAGTGTGCTCTGAACACTATAGGACTTAACATCTATGGTCATCAGTCCCCTAGAACTTAGAACTACTTAAACCTAACTAACCTAAGGACATCACACACATCCATGCCCGAGGCAGGATTCGAACCTGCGACCGTAGTGGTCACGCGATTCCAGACTGAAGTGCCAAGAACTGCGCGGCCACACCGGCCGACTTCTTTTTCACATTGCGTCCACCACTCACCACAGTTTTTTCGCAAATAAAACACAAATTCATGTCAGACATAATCATTTTCAGCACCACAACATATACTGAATGGAAGCGACTCCAAACTGTAGGACCCTTATTGTTGTGTGCTAATAGCTGCCAGCGCGCTGTGAACAATCACCAGAGATAATCGCCTTCCGCCCGCCTAAGAATAAATACGCTTTTGTCCGCTAAAGAACAATTCCTACATACTTTTTCTTATAACTGATCATTAACGTCAATCAACTGTAGAAAATGTACGGCACCAGCCTGCAATCGTATTACATATTGTGACATAAACAAACTTCACGCAATCCGACGTGAATGTGTTCGTAGTTACTGAATATGATGCTGTTTGACCTGGCCCTGCAGCAGAGTGAGACGGTAAATGCCAATGAATAACATGATGAGTAATATGTTTATACTATACAAATAGAAACTGAAATAACAGTGTTCAAAAATTAGGTAATTTGCCACTTTTCTCGAAATTTGAAAAATTGGTATTTTTTGACGCGCTGTAGCGCCTTAGATACTGGGAGTAGAAAAAAATGGTAAGAATCAAAGTTGTAGAGAATTTTGTGCTCTTTAAAAAAGAAAATAGACGTTAAAGAGATAGGAGCAAATGAAACTGAGATATTTTGGAAAAACTGAAAAAAGGCCGAAATTTTCGAAGTTTTTTGACTGCAGAAAGTTTTCCCAAGAGAAATTTTGTAGGCAAAACTTGGTTTTCTAACCTTTCCAACAATATGAACGAGTTAAAAAAATAAAATCTTCTACCCCACTTTTTGCAAGGTACAGGATTTTTTTCTGACAGTTTCACTGGACTAATAGGCGAGTATCTGTGTGTGTGATTGAGGGACGTTCTGTGGCGAGGTTATCAGCTCCCTCACAAAAGTAATAAAAACCAATGTGATTAGAAAAAGTGATACGAGATGTGAGAAACAGTCAGATGAAATATTGCACTCACTCTCTCCCATGCCGACCCATGATCACCCGCATAAATATACTGTTTCACATCCTGTAATATAACGCTGAAGCGTTTTCATATTCTAAAACTGCCAATTACAACATTAGTAAGACAAGAGAAAAACTAAAATAAAAACAAAAGACTATGTGGCTGACTGATCACCCATAAAGACGTGAATGACCAAGCCAACCTGTTGAAAAATCAGAACCACTCCCTGATTTTCTATGGAACCAATCGGACATTTCACAAAACCTTAAAATAGGTATGACTTTCGTTTGGTTATCACCTAAAGTAAAGGACAAATCTGTCATTAAATTAGCTGTTGTCTTCTTGTGTTGAAAATAATCATACACTCAAGGGTTTCCCAGCGGAACGTGAAGCCGTGCAACATAGGGCTGTGTCCTATGCGAAGACGTGTAAGCAGGACCTCATACCTTCCGTGTGGTAGGGAGGAGGTGTGCCGTAGCTACTTTGTTGACTTAACTAGGCGCACTGTCACTTCCAGCCACTCTACTTTCCATACGCGAGGAAAGAATAGTTTTTGTCCAGAGGCGCTGGAGAACTTCAAGTCCAAGCGAGCGAAGCTAGAAGGGATACTGAGTTTAACGTCCCGTCGATATCGAGGTCATTAGAGACGGAGCACAGGCTTCGATTGGGTCAGGGATGGGGAAGGAAAACGGCTGTGCCATTTCAAAGGAACCATGACCGGCATTTGCCAGGAGCGATTTAGGGAAATCACAGAGAACCTAAATCTGGATGGTCGAGCGAGGGTTTGAACCGTCGATCTCCCCAATGCGAGTCCACTCGCCACCTCCCTTGGTGTGAACTTGCGCTTATGGGTTTGTCGTAGACAGCTAATAGAGTAGGGGTGTTTAGAGAAATTTTATTGTGTTTATAACAAGGACACAAGATTTCTAAATGGTACAAGAAATCATAGTCCTAGCTGAAGAAAGTTATGATCGAAAAGAATGCCTATCGTAGATTGGTGTAAATTACATTGTGTTGTTTCAGTGGAAATTGTTGTATTGTCTTTAGCCGCTCTTATGTCGTCTCGTTGTCTCTGTAGAGCTGTATCATGAGAAGCAAGGAGAGGATGTTGGTAGGTGGCCGGTATGCTCGTTCTGTAACGCAAACTACCGCAATTAAAACTCGGTTCTTTATCCATAAACATAGAGCTACTTAACGTAAAAGTTCATATGCTGAGGTACAAGCTCTCTTCTGTATTGTCCACGCAGCCTCAATGCTGTTGAAGTAGAAGTCCGCTACGTTCACTACAAGGTTGCTGTGTGCTTAGACTCGAACTAACTGGCTAACTAACTTGCTAAACTGGAACGAACTAACTGACTAAACTCTAACGAACTAACTGACGAACTAAGTGGCCCTCCGGTGCTCGGTGGTGATCCTAAATACTAGAGGCTGAGAGGGCGTTTGCGGAGCGTTTGCAGAGTCTTGTCGTTGGCCTCCATCGATACTCGTAACCTCTATGCCGCATGATGTTCTAGCGCCAGCGTACGCCAGCACAGAAATAAAATCGTCTCAGTGGAAATGATTGTTTCCTTACATCGCATTTGAATTACTACACTCCTGGAAATGGAAAAAAGAACACATTGACACCGGTGTGTCAGACCCACCATACTTGCTCCGGACACTGCGAGAGGGCTGTACAAGCAATGATCACACGCACGGCACAGCGGACACACCAGGAACCGCGGTGTTGGCCGTCGAATGGCGCTAGCTGCGCAGCATTTGTGCACCGCCGCCATCTGTGTCAGCCAGTTTGCCGTGGCATACGGAGCTCCATCGCAGTCTTTAACACTGGTAGCATGCCGCGACAGCGTGGACGTGAACCGTATGTGCAGTTGACGGACTTTGAGCTAGGGCGTATAGTGGGCATGCGGGAGGCCGGGTGGGCGTACCGCTGAATTGCTCAACACGTGGGGCGTGAGGTGTCCACAGTACATCGATGTTGTCGCCAGTGGTCGGCGGAAGGTGCACGTGCCCGTCGACCTGGGACCGGACCGCAGCGACGCACGGATGCACGCCAAGACCGTAGGATCCTACGCAGTGCCGTAGGAGACCGCACCGCCACTTCCCAGCAAATTAGGGACACTGTTGCTCCTGGGGTATCGGCGAAGACCATTCGCAACCGTCTCCATGAAGCTGGGCTACGGTCCCGCACACCGTTAGGCCGTCATCCGCTCACGCCCCAACATCGTGCAGCCCGCCTCCAGTGGTGTCGCGACAGGCGTGAATGGAGGGACGAATGGAGACGTGTCGTCTTCAGCGATGAGAGTCGCTTCTGCCTTGGTGCCAATGATGGTCGTATGCGTGTTTGGCGCCGTGCAGGTGAGCGCCACAATCAGAACTGCATACGACCGAGGCACACAGGGCCAACACCCGGCATCATGGTGTGGGGAGCGATCTCCTACACTGGCCGTACACCACTGGTGATCGTCGAGGGGACACTGAATAGTGCACGGTACATCCAAACCGTCATCGAACCCATCGTTCTACCATTCCTAGACCGGCAAGGGAACTTGCTGTTCCAACAGGACAATGCACGTCCGCATGTATCCCGTGCAACCCAACGTGCTCTAGAAGGTGTAAGTCAACTACCCTGGCCAGCAAGATCTCCGGATCTGTCCCCCATTGAGCATGTTTGGGACTGGATGGAAATGGAAATGAGCGTTTGGCGTCATTGGCCGGGAGGCCCCTCGCGGGGCAGGTCCGGCCGCCATATCGCAGGTCTTATTACATTCGGCGCCACATTGGGCGACCTGCACGCCGGATGGGGATGAAATGATGATGAACACAACACAACACCCAGTCCCTGAGCGGAGAAAATCTCCGACCCAGCCGGGAATCGAACCCGGGCCCAGAGGACGGCAATCCGTCACGCTGACCACTCAGCTACTGGGGCGGACTTGGGACTGGATGAAGCGTCGTCTCACGCGGTCTGCACGTCCAGCACGAACGCTGGTCCAACTGAGGCGCCAGGTGGAAATGGCATGGTAAGCCGTTCCACAGGACTACATCCAGCATCTCTACGATCGTCTCCATGGGAGAATAGCAGCCTGCATTGCTGCGAAAGGTGGATATACACTGTACTAGTGCCGACATTGTGCATGCTCTGTTGCCTGTGTCTATGTGCCTGTGGTTCTGTCAGTGTGATCATGTGATGTATCTGACCCCAGGAATGTGTCAATAAAGTTTCCCCTTCCTGGGACAATGAATTCACGGTGTTCTTATTTCAATTTCCAGGGGTGTATTTACATCTACGTTTACATATATACAAAACAAACCACTCTGAAGTGCATGGCATAGGTTACTCCCCACTGTGCTAGTTATTCGGACTTCTTGCTTAAACTTGGGCGTGCGCTCTACAGTTAAAGTAACTCCATATTCGTGATCTCCGCGGGAACGATACTTATGGGTTTGTAGTATAGCGCTAGGTTCCCGATTTAAGGCTTGTTCTTGAACTTTGAAAGTAAGCTTCCAGCGGATAGTTTGCGTCTGTCTTCAACTGTCTGAAAATTCAGTTTTTTCAGCATTTCCGTGACGCTTTCCACCTGCCAAAAATTTCTGAACCTATTTGTTCTGTCCTTTGTACACGCTACATATCCCCTGTTAGTTCTATCGTTAGTTCTATTTGCTAGGAGCCCTCACAATTGAGCAATAGTCTAGGGTGCATCGCAGGAATGTTTTGTAAGCAATCTTCTGATGGTATTTTTTTAGTATCGAAGTACTGAACAGGAATATACCAGCAGCTCTGCCTGTGAACCTATGTGGTTGCTTCATCTCAAATTTCTGCCAGTGGATATATCCAGATATTTGTATGATTTGACAAATCCTAATTCTGTAGTCATAAGATACTACATTTATTCGTTTTATCAAGTGCATTGTTTTACGTTTCTGAAATCTTAAAGCAACATCCCAGTCATTGCACCGCTTTTAATTCTTATTTGAATGTAACTGAATCCAGAGATTTATCCGGAGACTTTACTCCACAAAGTCTGAAGGTCGTTCATTGGAATACCAGTTTCATCTTCCGGTCCAGTGATCGTATCTGTGGGTTACTGAGCATCAATTGGAGATGTATGGTTATCATGTTAGTAGAGTATGAGTTACTGTCCCGACTAATATTCTTGTTTCGCGGGTCAAATCGAGTAGTTTGAGTCTGGGAGTAGCATCTTTGACGAACAAGGCCAAGGTTCTAGGTCACAGGTTCGATCGCAGCTTCGGCATCGAACTCTTATGATCATCCTCCCAATGGCGCATCTTAACAAACATTTCTTTCCTAATGAACTGTGTCACCAAGCAAATACCGGTGCTAAGTGCTTCTAGTTTCCATGATAGCTCGATGTCATCCAATGAGCTCTTAAGGTCTACAGTTTAAACGTGAAATGAATATTACTAAATTTCCATATTTGCAATGATCGCTATGTATATGTACATTCCATAGGCATATACTGGTCATGTTTTGATTCCTGTCGACATTATGTTTCAGATGGATAACGCTTAAAGGAAATTGTTAAGGCTTTGGCTTAAAGGAAAGTACGTTCCAGGAGCGGAACTAAGATTCTAAGGTCCAGGTTTTCTCAAGCACAAGTGAAGGAAAGCAGAAGTGTTTTCCTTGTAGCGCCGCGACGTCTACGCAGTCGCACGTGCCATAACTACACCGCAAGACTTATGTGGTGGCTAAGCTACGCAGGCAGCCGTTCGTTGATGTTACAAGCTCTGGAAGAGAGCAAACAATAATAATTCAAGTAGATGAAGCACAGAACTTACCTACAACCAGCACGTTCGCTTCTGTCTGTGTCGTCCACGCAACGCACTCCTCTCCTACCGCCATAGCATCAAACAGCATCGTGCGCAGACGCAAATATGTACCCACAAAGATCTGCGGCGGGGACGGAGATTCTCCGTCGTTTCTAGGTCCTCGGTTAACATACAATACAATACAGTACCCACAAAGACACCCATCCACCCACATCCACAAACACATACATACACCAACACACACACACACACACACATACACACACACACACACTTATAGCAGCCAAGAGCCTAGAACAGTGTAGTGAGATGAGAAACGGAAAATCATTTTTACCTCATATATTCATGAATATTTAGTCCGTATTCTGCCTCTATTTTCAGATTTGGACTTTTATTTCCGACACATATTTCGGGTGATAACTTCATCACATTTTCAACATTCTCATTAGGCTTTCCGTCTGGGAATGGTGAATTAGTCGCATCGGTGAGACGTTACGGTTTTATACAAATATGAAAACATTTGCGAGCTCACAGAAGCAAACGACAGCGCTACAAAATACCTGTACTTGGTGAGGAACTGCTTCACGGGTGGTCAATGGCGAAATCACTCTACAGCTTTCATTTTTATTGTAGATATATCGTATCAAACATAATAAGGAAGTATTGAAAATCAAGAGGTTACGCCACCAAAGATATTCATCTATAGAAGCTATAGACGCTGGAGAGACAAAAATTGCTTATTACTACTAGAAATTACACCGTCCGTCCGAAAAGTTCCTAAACATGACGTCATAGGCTAAAACTTTGGCAGCAGCTTGAAGTAACAGCTGTAACTAACAGGCCTTGGACTAGTCATTTGTGAGCAGGCTGTGTTAAGTAGTGAACGTGCGGCCGTTGTTCGACAGCGTTTTCGTATCACAAATCGCAATGGAGCAACAGCTCTGAATCAAGTGCTGGTGACGTGTAAAATTTATGCAAAAATTGTCCCGCACACGTTGTCTCCCGAACGAAAACGGTGACACGTGGACACCAGCCACAACTTGATTGAAGTGCTAAACGTGAATAATTATTTTCTGAAAAAAATCCTTACAGGTTACGTGACCAAGCTACCACAAAAAAGCAAAGTAAAGGAATTCACTTGAAGTGTGAATGTTTTGACAGCACAACAGACATTGAGTTCAATGTCACGCGCGAGCTAAAACATCCCAAAGAAAGAGTGTTCTGACACTTTCACATGGCTGCATGAACACTCTGTGCATTGTACTGAAGTAGGGGGAATGCACGTAGAACAGCTTAAACACTGAAACCACCATCTTCAACTTTCTCAGTTTCTTAATAATCCACTCTAGAAACTCATTGGACTCACGGGGTGTGTAAAGCATTATGAAAAAAGTAACAGTGTTTTTAGTTTTATTCTTTTCTTTGATTTTTGAAGGAACAAAATAAGATGACGTGAAATAAGAGATCCAGTGAGTGGAATACTTAAGCCAAAATTTCGGGAAATTATTTAGAATTTTGGTGTACTCGTATTCGTTGTCTCTCTTTCCGTTTCGTGTACAATTAACATAATGACATACACTTTATTTATAATAATGATATATTCAATCCACGATCATCTTCGGGATATTAAAATCCCACTTTCAGGTGTATGGAAAACTGTAACATACCGAAAGAGAGTGGGAGTGCAGGGGGGAGGGGATGTAACGTACCTGTGAACACCAAAATACTAAGAATATATACATAACAACATAACAAACGGTCGGACCAGTCAGTGCAAAGCCACCAAATCACTGTGTCTTGGGCGGGACTATAGAAAAAAGGAGAAGGCCTAATGACTAAAAGTGCAACGACCTGGCCGCAGTGGCTACACCGGTTCCCGTCAGATCACCGAAGTTAAGCGCTGTCGGGCTTCGCAGGCATTTGGATGGGTGACCGTCCGGGCCACCATACGCTGTTGCCTTTTTCGGGGTGCACTCAGCCTCGTGATGCCAATTGAGGAGCTACTCGACCGAGCAGTAGCGTCTCCGGTCAAAGACAACCGTCGTAACGACCGGGAGAGCGGTGTGCTGACCACACGCCCCTCCTATGCACATCCTCAGTTGAGGATGACACGGCGGTCTGATGGTCCCGATGATCACCTTGTGGCCTGATGACGGAGTGCTAATGAGTAAAAAGACCTGAAAGTGTAACGTCCAGTAGGCTATGACGAAGGAAAAGTGTCTGAAACAAAACACCGTGCTCATACTGACCGCCATCGAGTAGCCGTGTGGTATATATGCCAGCAAGGAATCAGAGGAGGACCACGTTGGGGCTGCAGATGCGCAGAGAGGCGCAGGCACCAGAAGGAGGCAACTGACGTCGACGTCGGTATTAACGAAGATACGGCAAATCGGGACTCCATATACTGAGCGCTTACAGTACTTCAATTAAAAGGACAATAAATCATAATCAAGCTAGGTAGACCGTAAAGATAGGTAGCTAACAGCATATAAAAATATGTGATGTATTAGGCAACAAGGCAATAGTACACACGCAAAATAAATAGAGAGGGGATAAGAAACCGTGATAAATCACTGACAGGCTCAATTAGCGCGGGTAATGCAATGCATAACACTACCATGCAAAGGCCAATCAGCGAAGCCTGTGTTAGCAGGATAGTGCCCCACCCAAGATTGTCCTTTTGTCTTGATCTTGTACTTTCTGGAAAAAGAAAACAAAAAAGCGGTTCAGCTGTAGTGTTAAACGACAGTATTCCCTGCCCTGTACAGTACGGTCCTGCACAGCTGATACGCTGCTTTATATTAGCTTTTCTGTATTCACTGTAACCTAGGCATCATCTTTGATTTCCTACTAGCAGGCATAACTAATCACAGTTAACAGGTAGTTATAAAGTAAGGGCAAATAGACACTTTATAACACTACTCAGATAAGAGCTGTACTCGAATCAAACAAATGGATATAAGGCAGTAATCAGTTACATACCAATAAAGTTCACTGTTTCACAAACGAAATCGTACTAGAAAAGATAGCAAAAACTGTTTAGGTTGTTGACAATGATGATACACTAAATTCAGATTCATTGCTGGGTTACTTGTAAAATACAAGTCAAAAGAAATACAGTAACATACTAAAATAACGAGGGAAGTGAGAGAGCTATCGCCAAGTAAAGTTACAATGACAGTAGAACATTTTGCGTTGCTGAACGGCGGCATGAAGGACTATATGTGTCAGTAACTATAGTTCTATTGAGCTAACATCACTATATTAGCCAAACGAGTTATCGATAGCAGCGAGCAATAATATGATTACATTTACTGCTTGCTGCAAACATGTCGCCTCCCTTTTTTTGAATCTCGACCATGTGGTTAAACTTCTACAGACATGGTGCATGGGGGCTTAATTAAATATAATGAAAATACTTTTTAAATTTCGTAGCTGTATGTCCGATTACGCTGTGTCTCGTAATCGGTTGGCCCTAACTAGTATTATTACGCTATCTGACTGCAAACAACAACAACAAGAATGAAATGAAATTTTTCGTTAACACAATTAATTAATTAAGTCCCCAGCAACTATAAAACCTACAAAACCCAAGCACAAATATAATTGTTCTGTGTGTGGGAGTGTGACTCAACGTACACATCTGGCACGGTTCTTCTTCAACAAGACAAGAATTTTTAAATACCAATTATACTGACGTGATAAAAGAAAATTAGAAATACGATAATTGCGTAAGGAAAGCAGAATTACACTCTAAAACAAGAACATACGCCAGATGCTTTGTTGACTGAACCTGTAATGACGCATTATTTAGGATACTGAAATTAAAAACAAACGGAGTTAGTTACCTCATTTATATTGATGAAATCACTCTAATCCTTTCATTATATCTCAACCAGAACTCTCCAATATCACATCTCAGCAAGCACTGCCTAATAGAACATCTCAACAAACACTCTCTGCTACAACATCTCAGCACAGACTACCACGAGACCTCGACAGGCACTGACTTCTACGAGTTCTTAACAGGCACTGACTAGTACGAGCTCTTAACAGGCACTGTCTACTACGAGCTCTCTCCAAGCACTGACTTCTACGAGTTCTTAACAGGCACTGACTAGTACGAGCTCTCGACAAGCACTGTGGAGGCGGCTTAATAATACTGTTTGGCGCAATCTCTGGCGCAGTGGCTCAGTGTAGCCACCTTTCAATGGAACTTAAACTGAAGGTCCATGTGGCCGTAAGACGGATTATACTAACGTGACACCGTTTATTCTCTTTAACTGTAGACAAAGAATGACTGCTCCTTCTCGGCTCCCGTTTAACCTCTGACGCCGAGAAAAGTGGGTGACCAACCTCATTAGCACCACCTTGTATGACTAAATCAACCATGTCTCTGTGGGAAGGTCTGAAAAGACCGTTCTTGGCTGTTACATTCCCTGGCAGCTTCCCGTTGCAGGCGTATCGCTCTGTGTCAGAAGACAGGCTCGTATCACAAAACCACTTGCTTTTAGCGAAAAACGCCAGCTCAGTGATAATTTGTAACATGCGAACACCATTATGTATCGACTCGTAAAAATATGAGAAAATACTCCTATAAAATAGTGTTGAACATCATTATTATTATCTCCCGGTCACTCACAAAATACACATAAAAATAATACTGAAATTTCCCTCCTTAGTAATCAATAAAGCTTTTTCATTAATTTTTAACCTTAGTAGCTTCTCCTTCTCTATTCTACTTCATTATGGAATACAAAATTGATGTCATCGTCACTTCAGGGTGTGATATCACGTTGCTTAAGACTATTAGTCACATTTTCTACATGTTTGTGTACGTTTGAAGATGATCGTTTCACGTAGCAAACATCAGTTGTTTCCGTTACAAGTAATATGCCCAAGTTAGCACATTTTGTGATCGTGTATCGTTTTAACTGATGTTTGTTATCAGTATTATCAAATGGTACCATGTGCTGATATATTTACGATAAGTTATTATGACTTGGATATAATGCACTGAAGACAGCAACGCAGTAGCTGAAATCGAAGATTAAAAATTTACGGCCGATACTGCCCTTCCTCCTATCGTCGTTCTCATTAATACAATCGTGGAGCACGAAGTTCCTGATGGAAACAAACCTGAAAAAAAAGGGGCAGGACTGTTTATACTGTAACCATCAATGTTATTTTTGATTTGTGATTGGTAAATGTATTCATATGGTGAAGTTATGGCCCTAAGTGTTTTGAACATGTATTTGCAGTAACCTAGACTTCTATTGTTGGTTATTATTCGTAAGGACCTTTTCTGGATGTTGAAAGCTCTCTTCACACTTTGTGCATTTCTTCCATTGAAACAATATTGGTAGCAGAGTGTTGTATCGTCATCATTCCCACGGTACCATTAGTATAGTATTTCCCGGAAACTGTGCCTTGCGCTCCTTTGTCATGTTTCAGGTATTGCTGTCAGAGGACTTACAAATTGCTTCGTCGTTCTCTGAAGATGAAATGGTCCACGAAGGCGCCATTCGATGCTGGGCCCCTGCAAATACTGTGACCCAGTTAACTCATTCACTGCGCTACATGATGGAGGAGATGTTATTAGTGATATTTGCGGAGCAGCTGTATGTGAGCAAAAATTAATAAATAAATAAATAGTATTCAGTTGTCTCTGGCTAAAGTAGACTTTGTGCTGAAATTTTTCGAGAGCAAAGCGCCCTCTTCACATACATAGGTTTCAGGCTAAGGCTACGCATTATGTAAATAGGGTAGCTAATTTAATATTTGTAACTTAAGGGGTTGCAGTCAAGGGGGTCTTTGATGAAATGCAAGGTAGGACAGCACTGATAGGTATTGTAAGTGATACATTGTCAGCGTCGTCTTAACAAGACAGTAGGACGAATCTGAATATGATACACAAGGACGATATTAATCACGGTGGGAGCTAAAGGCCCCAGAGTTCGAAAACAAAAGGTGGGATAAGCAGTTTACTGGATTGCCACACTAATTAATAGGTATGATGAGTAACAGTGAGTTCTCCATAGATTCAATAACGGAAAGAATAAAGTGCCTGCATTACGTGGTAGCCTTGAATGTACAAAAACATGTGTTCGAACTGAATGACGTGGAAATATTGCAAATGTATTCCCACATGCCAGGAGCATTTTAATGAAAACTCTTTTGTTGGGAAGATAACAGTTGCGAGCTTCCTTGTGCCATTGTGTGGCAGAGTGATTCTGTCTCACGACTTAGGTAGGTTGTTTGCCTCTCTTTGTGGGCGTGGCGTGAAGTGTTTGTCCGATCGCTGCCATAGATGGCCACAAGGAAGTTCCAGTGATGGTGTCCTACCTTAGGTTCCTGTACTGAGTACCTTCGTTGTATCTGGTGTCTCGATGGAAGGCACTATTTAAAATCTTGTCATGTTTGTAACGTTAATTTCATTAGTAGTGCCTGTCCAGTGGTTGCCACACCCTCTTGTGGTGATAAGGGTTGGGGAGGGGGGTGGGGGAGAGTGTTTGCACCAAGACTTTCGAATTTCGCGGCACATTTGCGTCCTGCCGGCCCAGCCTGCACCAGTCAGGAGTTCTTCTTTCTCAAAGAACGTGTATCGTGGTAAGACGGCAGAGACACCGCCACACCAAGTCATACTGGGGCGGCGCGACGAAGCATTTGACGGTAGGAAGCACGGAGAAGGGTCGGGTTAGTCAACCGCATGGAAGCGCCGGGGCCGCACTGTGGAAGCGGCTGACAACTCTGTGGTACGCTGCCGGAGGCCATCCATTGGATGAGGGTATCAGGAATCGCAGAGATTGCCAGGATCTACTATCTCAGTGGAGATGGGAGTACAGACTGGTAGCGGCCGCATACGAGCTTGCCTTGTCATCGTCGTGGATGGCCAACGAGTTGTCCAGGATCGCTGTCCGAGGCGAGGCAGAGTGGTCGGCAGTTCATTGGCGGCAACAGAGGAAAACACACACTGGGGAAGAGGAGTGCCGCTATGTCGAGAGCTGTGCGCAAAGCGGCACAGTGGACTGCGGCAGTCAAAGAGGGACGTGGCCAGCTGTAACGTGGACATCGTCAAACTGGTGTAGCTGACGGCCCCTTTCTTCCAGTGTCCAGGAGAAGACGGCTGCTCACAGACAAAGAGGAGGGATGGTGAAGAACTCTGGGATACACAGAACGTCAAAAGTGATGTGTGCTTTTTTGAGTACGGTAACTGCAGGAATTGGTAGTTGTTGATCTGAGTGTCGACAAGTGGAGTTCTGCAGTATACGTAGGAGTCAGTGACACTGTCCTTCTTTAGTATGTTGTTGTAGGGAATCATGACGAAACCATGAAACATCAGATTCTGCCTTAATTGTGACAGAATGTATTTGCACTTCATGGCATTGGTGCCTTCTCCGTGTACCATCATTCTTTGAATTGGAAAACCTGGAGAAGGGCCGGCCGCGGTGGTCTCGCGGTTCTAGGCGTGCAGTCCGAAACCGTGCGACTGCTACGGTCGCAGGTTCGAATCCTGCCTCGGGTATGGATGTGTGTGATGTCCTTAGGTTAGTTAGGTTTAAGTAGTTCTAAGTTCTAGGCTACTGATGACCGCAGCAGTTGAGTCCCATAGTGCTCAGAGCCATTTGAGCCAGCCTGGAGAGGGCGTTGTCAGTTATTTCGGTATTAGAAGCCGCAGTAACTTTTGGTTGACTATGCGTCTACCTAGAACATTCTGTAGTAGGTTGAATCTCCACGTAGTCTCTCTCTTATCGTGTCTATTGTCTGTCTAGGGTATGGTGGAGGTGTTGGGAGTAATTGACTGTGGACCATTCTGGTGAATGACTTCACCTATTGCCACTCTATTTTGGTTTCCTGTCGTAAAGTGACTTGCGGAGAGAAGCAATACTATTTTATCTCTACAATGTGTACATACACACACATATGTTAATATATGTTTTACTGTGTGTCATTGTTGAGAACTTTGCAGATCAGATCATTTGTTACTTTGAGGTGAACCAATATTGCATTTTCTACACCTACGTCTACATCTATATCTATTTGAATACGCTGCAAATCACATTTAAGTGCCTGACAGAGGATTCATCGAACCGCCTTCACAATTCTTTATTATTCCAGTCTCGTATAGCACGCGGAAAGAATGAACACCTATATCTTTCCGTAAGAGCTCTTATTTTCCTTATTTTATCATGGTGATCGTTGCTCCCTATGTAGGTCTGTGTCAACAAAATATTTTCGCATTCGCAGGAGAAAGTTGGTGATAGGAATTTCGTGAGAATATTCCGTCGCAACGAAAAACGCCTTAGTTTTAATGAAGTCCAGCCCAAATCCTGTATCATTTCAGTGACACTCTGTGCGCTATTTCGCGTTAATAAAAAACATGCTGTCCTTCTTTGAACTCTTTCGAAGTACTTCGTCAATCCTATCTGGTAAGGATCCCACACCGCTCAGCAGTATTCTAAAAAAGGACGGACAAGCGTAATGTAGGCAGTCTGCTTAGTAGATTTATTAAATTTTCTAAGTGTCCTGCCAATAAAACACAGTCTTTGGTCAGCCTTCCCCACAACATTTTCTATATGCTCCTTCCAATTTAAGTTGTTTATAATTGTAATTTGTAGATATTTAGTTGAATTTACGGCCTTTAGATTATATCGATGTATCGTGTAACGTAGTTTAACGAATTCCTTTTAGCACTCATGTGGATGACCTCACACTTCCCGTTATTTAGGGTGAACTGCGAATTTTAACACCATTCAGATATCTTTTCTAAATCGTTTAGCAAATTGGTTTTGATTTTCTGATGACTTTATTAGTCAATAAACAACAGCGTCATCTTCAAACAACCTAAGGCGACTGCTCCGTTTGTCACCCAAATCGTTTATAAAGATAAGGATGAGGAAAGGGCCTATAACACTACCTTGGGGTACGCCAAAAAATACTTCAGATTTTTCTTTGGTTTCCTTTACTGGTTGCTCAGTGTACAAACTGAATAACGTCGAGTTTAGACTAAAACTCTGTCTCAGTGCTTCCCTTCCGTTTCTTTCGATTCTAAAAACTGCAGAGTTGTGTCTGTACAAGTCAGTTTTGGGTTACGTTTCCAATCACGTCATGTTTACGTGAATGGTGCACTCTGATACGTTTTCGAACAGGTGAAGAGAAAGTGAAAAACAACAAAAAAAGATATTGTACAAGGCCGGGGGGGGGGGGGGGGGGGGGGAGAAACAGATTATTACGAGGGTGGGTCGAATGAAAACCTTAAATTTGTAGTAACAAATCGAAATTTTGCGCCGTTATCCTGTAAGTTGGTAAGCGTGCTACAAACAGCGTGCAGAATGGCCTGTAGGTGGCTGCATAGTTCAGATGCACACATACCGTCGCAGTATCAGCATAAAGATGGCCGCCCCACTTGCGACTTGCACTAGTGGAGAACTGCGTTCTGTTATTCGGCTTTTGTGTAGTGAAGGTGTGAAACTTATTGAAATTCATCGACGAATGAAGGTTCAGTACGGTGATGCATGTTCATCACAACAGCAAGTCTACGAATGGAGTAGGAAGTTCGCAAATGGTGTGACTTCAGTGGAAGGTGCTCCTCGTCCAGGTCAGGCACAACGAGTTGTGACTCCACAGAACATTCCAGCAGTTGAAGCCATAGCGAAGGAAAACCGCCGAGTGACACTGAATGACATTGCAGCATGTTTACAGATTAGTCATGGGTCAGCACACCACATTGTGCATGATGTGCTCCAGTTTCACAAAGTGTCTGCAAGATGGGTGTCACGGCAGCTGACTCCTGAAATGAGAGAACGACGTGTTGATGCTTGTGAAGAACATCTTCAGCGCTTTGAACGAGAGGGTGATGGCTTCCTTGCAACAATCGTTACTGGGGACGAAACCTGGGTTCACTTCCACCAACCAGAAACGAAGAGAGCGAGCAAGTTTCGAACAGAACCATCAGCAGGGAAGGTTGTGCTGACTCTCTTTTGGGAAGAAAAAGGCGTCATTTTGGAGCAGTACATGCCTAGAGGGACCACTGTTACCAGTGCATCATACTCAGATGTCCTAAAAAATCATCTGCGGCCTGCAATCAAATCAAAGCGACGTGGATTGCTGTCAGCAGGTGTCCTTTTGCAACATGACAATGCAAGGCCCCACACTGCCCGTACAACAGTTGCAACAATCACAGACCTGCATTTGAGTGTCTTCCTTATCCACAATACTCACCAGATCTTGCCCCAAGTGATTTCCATACGGTTGGACCACTCAAAGACGGAATGGGAGGAAAGAAGGTTTGTTCTGATGAAGAGCTACGCCACCCGGTGCATGAGTGGTTGCGCATACTACCAAAAGAATTGTTTTTAAAGGAATTTATGCACTTTGTAAGCGCTGGAGGACTTGCATTGAGCGTGGGGGAGATTATGTTGAAAAGTGATACAGCTTTGTACCACTTCTGCACAATAAATAATATTTTAAAAAATATTTAAGGTTTTCATTTGACTCACCCTCGTACATGCGGCTTACGACGACATTGTCCAGAAGGTCGAGAGATCAGCGTCCTGGGCTGCAGTTAAATGGCAGAATAGGAAATTAGGTAAAATAAAGAGAATATATTTCAGTGTACGGTATACCTGGGGAGGAAGTTACAAGGTTTAGGCTAGTCTAGGAGGTCGAACAACTAATTAAAATGGGCAACGGAAGAGGAGGCGGTTCATATTAATTGATTTCGGTGGCCGGTCATGGAGCGCAGAGACAGAGGCTCCGCCTCCCATGAAAGAAGTCTGTTCTGCTCGAGGCCCAGATTCGCGAAAACCGATGGCGTGAATTCGCTAGCAGTTTCAGCAGAGGGCTCAAGGTGTCTCTTGCCAGCAGCTTTAGCTGGACAGAACTGCCTCGGTTCTGAAAGGAAGGCAACTTGTGTGACGTAGGCACAGCCGAAGTAGCTCTGGAAGAAAACTTGTAAAGATCTGATTGCGGGCTTGGAAATATTTTTTTTTTTAATTTGACTGGCTGCCACCTTATGCAATATAGGCCGTTGTTTAAAGGAGACGCGCTGCTGTTCTCATCTACGTAACGAACAAAGCTACAAGAGAGGTAATAACGCTGATTAATGTTCCCCGGGAAATAAAATTTGGCTGAATTTTTATTTTGCTGCAGGACACAAAGTAATCTGATCTGGCCTAGAAGAGCCATAGATTTACATTATATACAGCATGAGCAATAGTAAAAATTGCTGTTTTCAAGAGCGCACCGCAGGGCGTAGTGTGAAGCAGTCGCCCTCCGTTTCTGGCGGTGGCACCGCTGTGGCAGTCGCAGCTTTGGTGTCTCCCTCTGGTGGGAAAGGTTGCCTGTTCACGTGCGTTTAAGGGGCGCTATGAGCTCGCCAGTCGGTCAATCTGAGCCAGTCTCTCGTCCCCAGCTTGCTAGTCTGTCTCTCGTCCGCATTTGTTAGGCAGCTAGTGTCTGTCTGTCGTTCGGAGCGCTAGTATGTCTGTCTTTCGGATCAACCTTTAAAGCCGACAAAATGAGAGTCTTTCCACTCCGCCAGTAAGAGCACTCAGTAAGTGGTCGCCCGGTCGGGGCTTAGTTCCTGCATCTGTGTCTGCGCGTTAGGCCGCCAGTCTGCTAGAGTTTGCTCAGGCAATGATCATTGGCGGTTGGATCGATCGGTTGGTCGGTCGCGCACTGAGACACAAGATGACTTGCCCGCCTTGAGCGTCGGCGTATTTGAGGTCGCCACGTGAGTCCAGTGGGCCTCGGCGTATAGCGAGGGTTCGTGACTTAGCGGTTGAGAGCTCCTAGCTGCGACGCCGTGAGACGGGAGATCGGCGCGCCTTCCTGCGTCCGTTGAAGCGGCTGGCAGCTGACGGTTCGGGAGAGCGATTTGGGGGTGATACGGCAGGTCTTCTCGAGAAATCGCAGTTTCTTTGAAGTTAAGTGATTGGTGATATGTTGTTTGATTTCTCTTGTTAAATTCTACTTGTTTTCTTGGTGAGGTCACCAGCAGTTTTGCTTTGAGTTCGCCCCCACCATTCATCTCCGTTTGTCCACCCGCGGGAAGGTGGTTGTTTATAAATTGGGTGGTCCGTTTTTCTCTTGTGGAGTAGGTTAGAGGAACCTGCGTTTCGGGTTGTTCGGTAATCTCCCTATCATTCTACCGTATGTTAGTAGCTGCCTCGGTCATGTTTGTCGGATTTGGTGTGTTAACGAATTTATTGCTTTGAGTGTAGCGGCCTAATACCTGAAATATGTTTTGATCTTTGGAAACTTAGATATTATTGCCTATGATCTTGGGAGGTGGAATCTGTGTACTGTAGAGCACCTTAACTATTGTTTGGCCAACGTAGTAGAATTTTATATAAGATTGCATTTAATGGGGTTTTATTTAAATGATCATTTTAGTATATAAAGTTGTCACCCTTTCACCGTAAGACTCTTCTTAGAAGTTAAAATCAAGTTGCACCTTCGGTGGCAAGGTTGATATTTTAATTGTTAGTGTTTCGTACCATTTCCATCCCTCCTACGGGGGAGCGCATAGTTTGGGCGCTTGTGTAAATTGTTAAAATTCTTAGTTTAAAGTTATCTGGTGTGTTGCAGATTTGCACCAGTGTAGTCTTTCAGAGGCTGTTGTGAGCGGTCGTAACTATGGCCGTGTCAAAAGGGAGCGGCAAGGTTCTCTGCCTGAAAGCTCATACAGTCAAGACTTGTTTCTTTCCGCCTCTGAATAAATTGTAACTTTGATATTTAGAGGGTGCTTTCTGATTATAATTTTAAATCTGTTTCTTTTTAGAAGTGCTTTTAGGCACTATTAAAGTGAATAAAATTCCCATCTGTTAAAAAGGATTTGGTTATGATTTCATTAGCTACTCCCTGGCAACTACTTCCATGGTTAGATAGTGTGATTAAATGTGTTAACGTTCTTGATGAATCGCTGGTAAATAAAATAAATTCTTAAGAATATTCTTTGAAAATAAATCACGGTTCACAGCAGTTAAAGTGCGCGTCATTTATGTTGGCGGCCGAGTTTAGGTTCGTTCTGCGCATCTGACGTCACAAAACACAGTCAGCCAATGAACGGAGAACGACGTTGCCAGATCTCGACTGCAGTGCAGAGCATGAACGAGTGTCTTCAGTTTTAGAAACGTTCAGTCATAAATAAAGTAATAGAATAAAAGCATCGTCTTGACAGCTGACTTTCTTTTATAGAAAGTTTGGAAAAAGCATTCTTTATACCAATTGCTTCATATTCTATTAACTAATTAAACCAAACAAGCAATAAGACTCTTAATTCAGGTGATAGCAAGGAAAGGTGTTTGTATCAATCTCACGAACCGCTTTTTCGCAATAAAGAACAGCGGCAATTGTTTATTTCGTATTGTACTTCGACGAAGCGTGAGAATTCGTAGTCGTACCAACAGTGTTTGTCAGTATTTTGCGCGAAATGTTAGAGTCCTCATGGAGCAGTGCAGTTGGGCGAGCTGGGATAGCGTAACGGTTAAGGAGTTGGGCTTCTATCTGAAAGGTTGTGAGTTCAAACCTTATGCGGTGCTTAATATTTTCATTATTTAAAAACAATATCGAAGTGCCTTACTTCACGAATTATATTCGTTTGAATGCAAATTTTTTGAATTTTCTAGTGCTTTGTCTCTTCATTAACCCTTTCGCTGCTGCAGACACGTGCTCCCCGCATTCCACGCTGTGCGCGATTTTGTCATCACTGCACTGCTCGCCTGTGCAGACACATGGTGTTCCCACTGCTTTGACACACTTATCATTCGATTTCACAAAAACTATTTGGCCCAAAAGTTGGATTTTTACACGTCTTCTTGACTGGTACCTTCCACCCATAAATGACTTAATTTTGTTTCGATGTTCAACGCAGTTATTATGCAGCATTAATTTTAGTAAACCATTGCACGAAATTTTGAAGAGTTTGCAGAGATAGAAGTCCGTAGCGTATACTTTCCGTATGATCGATTTTATTTGCCACAATGTTGAGAATGAAATGTGGACAAGATACCTAAACTTCATATAAAATTTAATGTATAACAATATCCCATTTAATTTAAGTACCACACAGGTGTCGTATGTAATATTGAGAAATATTCCGTCTTTCGCGACTGTAATAAAAGTTTTATTTACACCGGACGCGTTTGGCTTTATTTTAAAGCACTTCAGTCAATGAAAGGTATGGCACATACACAATGGCACTCATGTTCCGTTTCTTGTTTTTGTTCCACAGTCGCAGTTTTACCACTGGTACTGAAATACTTCTGCAACTGTAATAAGCGACATATTTAGACCAGACGCGTTTCTCTCTTTTGAAGCATCTTCAGTGGACAGTATTTTGTCTCCTCCATTGCCAAGCCACCTTTCGTAGTTTTGTGCTGCGGTAACACAATATCCAACGTTTGTGTTGGCTGATCAGCGTTTTGCCGGCCGAAGTGGCCGTGCGGTTAAAGGCGCTGCAGTCTGGAACCGCAAGACCGCTACTGTCGCAGGTTTGAATCCTGCCTCGGGCATGGATGTTTGTGATGTCCTTAGGTTAGTAAGGTTTAACTAGTTCTAAGTTCTAGGGGACTAATGACCTCAGCAGTTGAGTACCATAGTGCTCAGAGCCATTTTTTTGATCAGTGTTTTAGCAAATAAATGATGTTTGTGTGTGCCACACACAAAAATTATATTTGACATAGCTCAGAGCACTTCACTGATAGACGGTATATTCAAGTCCTAATGTTTTTGTAAGTCCAAAGTTTTGTTTAATGTATTTTGTCTACTTCCTTCTGATTGATTGAAGGGCTTTAAAATAAAGCCAAACGTGCTCAGTGTAAATAAAACTTTTTTTACAGTCGCGAAAGACGGAATATTTCTCAATATTACATATGACACCTATGTGGTACTTAAATGAGATATTGTTATACAGTAAATTTTATATGAAATTTAGGTATCTTGTCCACATTTCATTCTCAACATTGTGGCAACTAAAATCGACCATACGGAAAGTATACTCTATGGACTTTTACCTCTGCAAACTCTTCAAAATTTCGTGCAATGGTTTACTATATTTAATGGGGCATAATAACTGCGTTGAACATCGAAACAAAATTAAGTCATTTATGGGGGGGGGGAAGGTATCAGTCAAGAAGATGTGTAAAAATCAAATTTTTGGGCCAAATAGTTTTTGTGTAATCGAATGATAAGAGTGTCAAAGCAGTCGGAACACGACGTGTGTGCACAGGCGAGCAGTGCAGTGACAAAATCGCGCACAGCGCGGAATGCAGGGAGCACGTCTTTGAAGCAGCGAAAGGGTTAATGCGGCCGTGGTGGCTTTAATTCATGAACTGCGCGCTCCCCCCTAAACGTAAGCTTGCGAACTATGCTATACTATGGCGCTGCTTCTATTGGCACGTGCGTTGTGTGCAACTGGCAACGCAGCAATCTCCCGCGTCTGGGCGGGCATGCGCGACCCGCCAAGATAAAAGAATTCAACTATAGTGTGCGATTCCTCTTTCGTAACCCTATCCATTATCATCTTATAAGTCTCTTTTGCACAACCTGCATTTATACAGCATAGTGTGCGGCGCACTATGTTAGCGAGCTCTCTGCCTGCAGTGGAGCTGGCGCAGCACAGGGACTCGGCCCCGGCTGGCTGGCGGCCGGGCCGCGCCCAGTGGTCCACGCGCTCCCCACACGGCGGCCACGCCCCACTGACCCAGAGCCCACCTCGCACACTGACCCCCTGATCCTCTCCCGCGCCGCCCCTATCCGCACTGCCTGGGGGGAAAAAAAGCCCTCCGCAATAATCCGCGACCCTCATCCCGCACTCTGCCAAGCCAGTCCCCATCGATTGCGGCCCCCTGTGTCGCGGTAGCGGCTCAGCAGTGGTTATCAGCCCATCCCAGTTGGCTACAACAGTTCCGTGGCTTCCCTCCCATGTGCGCCAGGCTGCTCGTTTTACCAGCCGACATTTACATCTACATGTGTACTGAGGTGACACAAGTGAGGGGTAGCGTTATGCACATTTACAGATGGCGGTAGTGTGGCGTACACATGGTATAAAAGGGCGGTGCATTGGCGGAGCTGTAATCTGTACTCAGCTGATTCATATGAAAAGGTATCCCGTGTGATTATGGCCGCACGCCGGTGATTAACAGACATCGAACGCGTTATGATAGTTGGAGCTAGATGCACGAGACTTCCATTTCGGAAATCGTTAGGGAATTCAGTATTCTGAGATTGCGAAGTCCAGCGTGTACCGGGAATACCAAATTTTAGGCATTACATCTCATCATGGACAACGCAGTAGCCGAGCGCCTTCATTAAACGACCGAGAGCACCGACGTCTGCGTATCTACATCTACATCTACATGGATACTATGCAAATCACATTTAAGTGCCTGGCAGAGGGTTTATCGAACCACCTTCACAATTCTCTATTATTCCAATCTCGTATAACGCGAGGGAGGAATGAACACCTATATCGCCGGCCGCGGTGGTCTCGCGGTTCTAGGCACGCAGTCAGGAACCGTGCGACTGCTACGGTCGCAGGTTCGAATCCTGCCTCGGGCATGGATGTGTGTGATGTCCTTAGGTTAGTTAGGTTTAAGTAGTTTTAAGTTCTAGGGGACTGATGACCACAGTAGTTGAGTCCCATAGTGCTCAGAGCCAGCCAACACCTATATCTTTTCATACGAGCTCTGATTTCCCTTATTTTGTCGTGGTGATCGTTCCGCCCTATGTAGGTCGGTGTCAACAAAATATTTTCGCATTTGGAGGAGAAAGTTGGTGATCGGAATTTCGTGAGAAGATTCCGTCGCAACGAAAAACGCCTTTCTTTTAATGATTTCCAGCCGATATCCTGCATCATTTCTGTGACACTCTCTCCCATATTTCGCGATAATACAAAATTTTCTGCATTTCTTTGGGCTTATTCGATGTACTCCGTGATTCCCACCTGCTAAGGATCCCACACCGCGCAGCAGTATTCTAAAAGAGGACGGACAAGCGTAGTGTATGCAGTCAGATTGTAGATCTGTTCCATTTTCTAAGTGTCCTGCCAATAAAACGCAGCCTTTGCTTAGCCTTCCCTACAATATTTTCTATGTGTTCTTTCCAATTTAAGTTGTTCGTAATTGTAATACCTAGGTATTTAGTTGAATTCACGGCTTTTAGATTAGACTGATTTATCGTGTAACCGAAGTTTAACGAATTCCTTTTAGCGCTCATATGGATGACTTCACATTTTCCGTTATTTAGGGCCAACTGCCACTTTTCGCACCATTCAGATATTTTTTCTAAATCGTTTTTCAGTTTGTTTTGAACTTATGGTGACTTTATTAGTCGATAAACGACAGCGTCATCTCCAAACAACCTAAGACAGCTGCTCAGATTGGCTCCCAAATCGTTTATATAGATAAGGAACAGCAAAGGGCCTATAAGACTACCTTGGGGAACGCCAGAAATCATTTCTGTTTTACTCGATGTCTAAAGCTTTCCAGAAATCCAGGAATACGGAATCGATCTGAAGTCCCTTGCCAATAGCACTCAGCACTTCATGTCAATAAAGAGCTAGTTGTGTTTCACAGGAACGATGTTTTCTAAACCCATGTTGACTGTGTGTCAATAGACCGTTTCCTTCGAGGTAATTATGAATGTTCGAACACAATATATGTTCTAAAATCCTGCTGCATATCGACGTTAACGATATGGGCCTGTAATGTAGTGGATTACTCCTACTACCTTTCTTGAATATTGGTGCGACCTGTGCAACTTTCCAGTCTTTGGGTACGGATCCTTCTTCGAGCGAACGGTTCCGAAAGGAACCTAATTGGTATAAAGTCTGGACCTGAAGACTTGCTTTTATTGATATGAGTTGCTTCACTACTCCGAGGATATTTGCTTCTACGTTACTCATGTAGACTTGCCAGTGCTAACAGACTAGCAAAACTGCGTGAAATAACGGCAGAAATCAATGTGGGACGTGCGTCGACATCTGGCGCTGATGGGCTGTGGCACCAGAGAACTGACGCGAGTCCCTTTGCTAACAACACGATATCGCTTGCAGCGTCTGCCCTGGTCTTGTGACCATATCGGTTGGACCCTAGACGAATGGAAAATCGTGGCCTGGTCAGATGAGTCCTGGTCAGATGAGCTGATGGTAGAGTTCACGTCTGGCGCAGACCCCACGAAGCCATGAACCCAAGTGGTCAACAAGGCACTGGTGGTGGTCGCTACATAATAATGTTGGCTGTGTTTACACAGAATGGACTGTGCCCCTGTTCCAACTGAAGCGATCACTGACTAGTAAAGGTTTGTTCGGCTACTTGGAGACCATTTGCAGACAACAACAACGGAATTTTTAAGGATAACAATGTGACATGTCAGTGGACCAAAGCCGTTCGCGATTGGTTCGAGTAACATTCTGGACAATTCGAGCGAATGGTTTGGCCACACACATCGCCAGACATGATTCCCATCGAACACTTAAAGGGTAATAATAGAGAGTTCAGTTCATCTACATCTACATACATACTCCGCAATCCGCCACACGGTGCGTGGCGGAGGGTACCTCGTACCACAACTAGCATCTTCCCTCCCTGTTCCACTCCTAAACAGAACGAGGGAAAAATGACTGCCTATATGCCTCTGTACGAGCCCTAATCTCTCTTATCTTATCTTTGTGGTCTTTCCGCGAAATGTAAGTTGGCGGCAGTAAAATTGAGGACTGACGCGACTCCCTTTGCTAACAACACGACATGTCTTGCAGCGCCTCCCCTGGTCTCGTGGCTATATCCGTGCAGTTCGCGCACAGCGTCCTGTACCGACAGCACCTTCGCAGTTCTGAACGACTGTAGGCTCAATATCTCTGCAGGGGACTTCCAACGACTTGTGGAGTCCGTGCTATGTCGAAGTTCTGCACCAGGCTGGGCAAACGATGGTCCGGCACGCTGTTGGGCGATATCTCATGACTTTCGTCACTTCACTGTAAACTCAAGAGGCCACTCTACAGTGCCTGACCGAAGATGCTTCGTACCAGAATTAGATGTTTACAATCGTATTCCATTAGCGAGTTGAGCGAATGAAAAACGACTCTCTGTATGCCTCTGCAAGCGTCCTAATCCCTCTTTTCTTACTCTGGTAGTCCCTACACGAGACATGCAATCGTGGCACCAGAACAGTTCTACATTCCCGAATACAGAGTCTCTAAATTTTTCAAACGATTTTTCGCGAGAACAGCGTCATTTGCTCCTAAAGATTCTCAGTAAAGTTGCTCGAACTTACCTGCTATACTTTAATATGTGCTTTACAGACCAGTTATGACCCTAACTGTACGTATTTAATTTGTTCGACGTGTGCTGTCATATGAAATTGTTGGCACGGAGATGCTTCTTCCTACGCACACGAAGGCCCTTTTCCTTGTTGATACATACTGTGTGCCATTATGGAGACTACGAATGTTTGGAAGTCCTCCTTGCTGGCCTCTCGCAGAGAGTCTGTGCTCCGCATTGGCCGCACTTGAGTGACCAACGGCCATCTCCTGCGCCATGAAGATCTACCTCAGAGTCGGTGCGGCTCCCGGTTGACAGTGGTCCATATTCTGTTGCGCTGCCGTATTTTGGCTGCCCTGCGACGTATTCTTTGGTTACCAGCCTCGTTACCGTTAATTTTAGCTCACAGTGCATCAGTGGCTCATTTAGTTTTACGTTTCATACGTGGGGGTGGTTTTTACCATTCTGTCTCAGTTACAGCGCATGTCCTTTGTTCCGCTGTATCATCCTCCATCCTAGTGCTTTTAGGATGAAGGTTACAATGTGTTGCAGAGTGGCTGGCTTATCCTCTTTATTCTCGTGATCAGGCAGCCACGGTCGTCTGCTCACTTATTTTAATCTCTTCTACCTGTTGCCTGGTTCTCTCTATGGTTTCCTTGTATTATTTTGTCCATCATAGTGTTTGTTGCCCTTCTGTCGTTCTTGTGGTTTTTCATTTCTTCTAATTTTGTGCTTTAAGTGTCGTTTGTTTCATTCTCTTCCTTGTGGAACTGTTTTATTAGGAACAAGGGGCCGATGACCTAGCAGTTTGGTTCCTTGCCCCTCCCCCCCTTAAACCAACCAACCAACAAACCAAGCAACCTGTGAGAGCTGTGTTTGTGTGTTGAGTGTAGTCGAGTGTAATGAATGTCTGTGCAGTATGGTGTTACGTTTGTGTTGTTTGATGACTCTGAGAGGAAGAAAACGCCAGCACATCCTACTCTTCTTGAGTAGTTCCAAGGTGGCCGTCGCGTTTGACGTCCCCACTACGAACAGTGGCACCTGCCCTCACTTTATGGGACACCATGGAGAGGTCTATAATTTAATATATGACGTCGGCACAAAAGCTGGTGATCAGAAACTATACGCCGTCACCTCTTCTTCACTTACTGGGCAGATACCGGCAGTGAAAATTTCATCTACCACCATCATTCGAACCGGTTTACCTCCGAATCGAGAGCTTCCGCACATGCGTGCATTAGCGATCTTTTGACTAAAGCTCTTCTCTTACCCCGTTTTTCCTCTTAGACGATACCCCTCCCGACCCCTATTCTTAGACTAACATAGAACCGTCAGATCCAGAGCAGTATCAGTTAACCAGCTTTTTTCTTTCTTTATTTTTTCTTTTCTTAATTACGAGCAAGCCATTCAAAAATCGTTGTTAGTAGCTTATAGGGGCAATCCGTAAAGAAGGAAAACTGCAAATAAACTAAGAAGTGTGACGCCTGAGATAAAGAGTGGAGAAGGGAAGAAGGGGCGGGGTAAGAGTTGCAGGCATCCTCCTGTTCGGCGGACGGGAAGTGGAACAGAGAAGGTAGGAGTAAACATTCGAGGCCTAGCCACGGGGTGCCCGGTACCACCACAGGGCAGGAGCGCACGAAAGGAGGACAGAAGCCCAGTGGGAAGGAGGGAGGGGGTGGCACAGAAGAACTGGGGGAATTTCCAGCTTGGCACGGCACTAGTGTATAAAAAAATGGCTGAGAGTCCATGCGCCTGCCCTGCGGTGAGTTAAGGTACAGAAGTACAACGTGGCGGGGGTTGGGAGGAGTGCCGCCTGCATGACGTCAAGATTCCGCGGGAGTAATTGACTAAAAAGGTTCGACAGCCCGATCCGTGCTCGATTTCTTTGTGGCCGGCTTGTAAGTTCCGCCAGAACTAAAGATGTGAGTTATCGCCTTCGGTAAACGTGTACAAGTGGTCGTCCATCGCTTGACACATACAGTAGCGTGGTTTTGGTGTTCGTCTGCTGTGGCGGATCTCTGTTTGTTGTCATGTCTACTTACTAAGGAGTCCAATTGCTGGAACAGTAGTCTAGAATTTGTTGCGGTGTCGTATTGTATGCGATATCATTTAAATATCCTCTCCAGTCTTCCAGGACCCATCCACAAATCTAATGTTCCATTCCCCTTTCCTCCCTCTGTTCGTCCTATTTCACTTGCTTCGTTAGCGTCTCTCTTAAATAACTGAACAACGTGACATACTCCACATGTTCGACAATAATCTTGTAATCGGATGGTACTAGGTTATTTCTCTTTTTCACTGGCATTATCTCGCATTGAGATATCTTTCGTTTGCTATCCCAAGCACGAATCTTGCATTTCCTTATAACAGTCCAACGTCAGTACTTTCCTGGAGAATACACGACCATCAATAAATAAATGTCGTTGGACTAGAGCCTCCCGTCGGGTAGACTTTTCGGCGGGTACAAGTCTTTCAATATGACGCTACTTCGGCGACTTGAGCGTCGATGGGGATGAAATGATGATGATTAGGACAACACAACACCCAATTCCTGGACGGAGAAAATCTCCGACCCAGCCGGGAATCGAACCCGGGCCTTTAGGATTAACATTCTGCCTCGCTGACCACTCAGCTACCGGGGGCGGAGGCGACCATCAGTGATCAATCTTGTACTGCTGCCGGTGGTATTTCGTTCATGGTTAATGTACATGACAACATTAGCGATCGCTTCCATTGGGCACACCCAATATTACATACGTTTTCTTGAGCACATGCAGTCCTGCATAGTGTATTAGGTTGTATCATCCAAATATTACCGAGCGCATCGCATATCAATAGACACTCTTCTGATCATATCGCCGTTGTTGGTCGACGATGCCGCTCAACGCCGGAAGTCCTTTGGAAAACTAGGAATACGGAAACCATCTGTCCACTTTCTTCAGTTCCAAGACGTCGTGTATGAGGAAAGCAAAATTTGATTCACATGAGCAGTTATGCATAAATATGTGATGATTCAGATTGACTGAGAGGCATTCCGCATCACGTGATTTACCGTTAAATCTCTGACAACGCCCGTTCCTAGATGAGTTCGTCAATTTATTTATTCCGAATGCATATGTCTCGCGGAAAGAACATTAACGTAAAATTAGAGTAATTCGAGCGGACACACAGGCTTACTAAAAATTGTTCTTCTCGCGAACCATTCGTCACTAGAACGGGAAAGGGGAATGTGAAAGAGGTAAACAAAGTACCCTCCATCACCCATCGTAAAACGGCTCGCCGAATATAGATGTAGATGCAGTGGCAGAATAATACTGTAGCGTAAGTATATTGTTCTCCGAAAATTACGAAGAAGTTCACAAAAATAGGAGTTGCTCAGGAAGACAAATACTATTACCACGTAAGTTAATGTTGCTATTACTGCTGCATTGCAGAATAGAGCTGTCGCGCGCGTCGGAGATTTCGTTTGCTACTACTTGTGATCAAAGTTTGTTAACAAGCTTTTGGTGCGTTTATGGCTCAAACACTTTTTGCATTTATAATATTTGTCGCATTCTTGTGTATGAAAATAGAGCGTTGTAGCTTCGGTGTGGCCGAGCGGTTCTAGGCGCTTCAGTCTGGAACCGCGTGACCGCTACGGTCGCAGGTTCGAATCCTGCCTCGGGCATGGATGTGTGTGATGTCCTTACGTTAATTAGGTTTAAGTAGTTGTAAGTTCTAGGGGACTGATGACCTCAGAAGTTAAGTCGCATAGTGCTCAGAGCCATTTGAACCGTTGTAGCTTCGAAATCGATAGCAAGTAAACTGGAAAATAATGGAGCGAGGAATAGAATGAAGGGACTAGGTAGTACTATTTTCCTCTCTGAAGAACTAGTCTGTAGTAAACTTCTCGTTCGCTAATGCTCAGGTGTTCGAGTAAACTGAAGTCATCACAAGGTAAGAACACAGCGAACAATGAAAAAGCAATCGTAGAAGATTCACAACGACAAACAGTCGTTAAATAATCACGAGTCGAGTTTCTTTTATATCGAGAAAATATTCAGATCGCCACAAGCAACTCTACCAGTGTTACCAGCTAGGTCTCTTTCTCTCGTTACGGATATAGAAAAGTGCCAGATTGTAGCACCAGATCGTTGGTATAGATCCAAGTTTTTCCTCCGCTTCACTAAAAAGTAAAACGTGTTCAAATTCTATTCAGACGTTGCTGGTAAGTAGTTACGGAGTGTCCCGAGAACAGATGGGGCTGCCGACAACCGTGGTTTATGGGAAGTACATATGGAACTAGTCACTTTTTCTCCCTGCAACCGGTACAGCATCCCAGTACTCCGCCGCTTGTCTTCATAATTCCTCGAACGCTTATACCCTCTGTGTTCGCACGTTGCGGCCGACGCTCTTTTCATTTGGCAGTTCGTAAATTAGATGTGTCGCTGCTCTCTGCGGCCAACAGGTGCTAGACTGTTGCGGAAGGCGAGAAGAGAGGTTGATCGTGAGAAAGAAATCAGGAATTTTAATAGCTCGGCCGGACGCCGCGCTTATTTCGCCGGCGCCACGCCGCACAAAAAGCCGCTGCCCGTACCGGCACCTACCGCCCGCGGAGAGCAGGACGGAGAGGTGCTGGATAAATCTGCGCCCTCCTGGGGGCCGCCAAGTTGCCGTGTCTCACCTCGAGACCCGCGACTCGGCCTGGTTTCCCTTGGTAGTCAGGACCTGCCTCCTAGCAAACGTTACTATGTTGAGGATTGTATGTGCCTTTGTAAGACGTGTATATTTCTATTGTCTATTGTCAAACCACAATTTATGAACGATATTTATATATTATTAATAGGATTAAGTAGGAATAATTAATATGTGTCATGTTGGAAATAATTGTGGTAGCAGGGAATGTCTGCGCCAAAGTATTGTTGGCAGGAAAGACCGCCCTTTAGCGTTCGTAGGAAGTCAGTAGTAAGCGAGAAGTGAAGCGAGTCGGTAGCAGGTGTGGAGCGAGAGGTTGAGAGGAGAGATTTACAAGAGATTATAAACAGATGTACAGAGACATCGGCTAACTATTATCATAAGAGGAGCTAATATTAATGAGTTATTTTTTTGAGAAACTCAAGACTACTAAAGGTATGTTTGCGCAATGCTAGTTGTAAGATTATTGTAAAAAGTAAGTGCCATTTGATCGTTTGTAAAGTCTTTTCATTCAGAATATAATTAATTTTTGCCAGAAATATTGCATTACTGATTATAATATAACCCAAAAACCATCAACGTAAAACTTTGCAAAATTTTATTGTTGTCAAGAAAAAGTTTAACTATGAATTACGTAACGTCAGTCAAATTAATTAAAGAATAACGTCAGCTTTGCTATTAAAGAATAACGTCAGCTTTGATAATAAATACACCCACTTATTATGACAGCCCACCAGCAGCTAATAAAGTGTAGTAAAACAGATTAAGTATATTCATGTCGCAGTTCGATGTAGCAGTCACATGACGATCCAGTAACAGTAAAAAAGGTAAGGAATAGTTTTGGGTTATTGCAGATAACGACTGAGGGCCACGACGACGACACATTCTATGTTTCGTCGAAACAATCAGAAAATCACTTTCAATAAGCAGGAATTAAATTTGTATGCGAGGATTGAGAAAGAGAATAAATTTCAAAGGGAATATTTCATTTATTATTATTAAGCAAGAGATAGAAATCCTAAGGCAAGGTTTCATAGGTTATTGTAGAAGGGAAGGTCGCGTAACAAAAGTGATATAGAGGAGACGGGAAGGATTCACCTTCTCTGATTTAACAAAAGGATTTGACTGTGTAGACTACGCAATACTTTTGCATAAGTTGTAGCATTAAGGGATCAAGGAAGAAGCTCAACACGCTGGAAAGTAAGAGGCAGAAAGTTGTCCTTCAGTGTCAACAAACGGGGAAAGGTTGGCAGATGTAATGTTACTTGTAAGCGATGTCGGAGAAGAATATTAGTGGGATTATTGGAGTATTCCAAAGATATGAATAACAGATTGAAAGAGACAATCATGACACAAATGACTGTTTGGCTACTTACACATGTTCTAGTAGTAATCTTTTCTCCTGTCAAGATCCGCTACAAATGGTAATCTAATGAACTATCTACATTCCTTAACTGTTAATGTTGGTTAAAAGTATGCCCAATGACTCAAAAATACGTACAGAATGAACCCCGATTTACAGTGTGCACAAAGGTATGGATAATGCTGAATGACACTAAATCAGGCTGCTGCTGTCGTCATTAACCACACTTTAAACTGAGAAAACTTTCTGCCCTCTTTCACCTAAAATTGTCGTGGTTGCTTGATCCGGAGATTTAAACTATGATCCAATGTATGTTATACTTACCCAAAAGACTCTATCACGTGAACGAACTATCTCAACTCTGAAGTGTCAAGAATATTAATCGGAAGTACATCATGCAGCCCATTCGCTGTTGGCAGACACTAATTTCACTTAGTTATATCTCAACAAAGTATTGCAGAATTCAAGTAACTGAATCTTTTCATGTTGGTTAACTCTAGTGGTGATAGGAAATGAATGCAAAAAACATTGCTGCGTTTAACGGTGTCCCATGTGGTAGCTGTAATAACTTTTGCATTGGCCAAACAGGAAGAAATTGTAACGTGAGATATAAAGAACACATTAGAGAGAGCGAATATAATCAATCGAGCTTCTTTCTACACATGAAAAATCACAATCACACTGCTGATACAATCGAAACTGCACTAAAGATCCTGCACAGAATATTAAAAGGTTTTCAATGAACATTCTTGAAGAATTATAAATCTATATGTACACCACAAGATATCCCAAGAAATACTGAACGTACATACAGAATTTAGACACAAGTACTACATGAAAAACTTTATTGAACTTTTCGTGCACGAAATTGGATAAATTGAAAGAAACATAGGCAACAACCAAAGACAATCGTAACAAATTTTCGTTAATAACATAATATTGTTAGTATCTGGACAATCTATTTAAACATTTAGCGTCGTAAGAGTGGAACTGTCGAAACTAGAGTCATGCCGTAATTATAACATTTTATTTTCAACGTATTGACATCATGTACCATTTTATTAAAACAGTGACAGTTATAAGACAGTCCACTAACGACGTAATATGGACATCACATCGATCTAGACGTGAGTACAATACAGCTACTTTAATATAAATAAAAATGGCATCCATACATGTTTTCAACAAAAATTGTAATCGCAGGTACTTGAGGATGGCTATAAAGCCGGAACAGTCTGTCGTAAATAAAGATTACTTGATATAAGCAGCTATTCGGTGCTTCTACTCTAATGATCATGTCGTTAACTAGAACATTTATTTAATACAGTCTTCATAAAAAATAAAACAAAAAACAGGCATATCCGTATGTAATTCCTAAAAATACAAGTAAAATGAACTTTCACTGCGTGTCTGTGTCTGGAACTGTTTCACTCGAACTGCTGAATCATAAAAAAAAGGTAAACTATGGTACAGCCTTTTGGATCAGTGAATGAACAGATTAGACAAGGGGTACGCACTCTCTCACACAAAATGGTTAACATGACTCTAAGCAATATGGGACTTAACACCTGAGTTTATCAGACCCCTAGAACTTAGAACTACTGAAACCTATCCAACTTAAAGACATCACAAACATCCATGCCCGAGACAGGATTCGAACCTCCGACCGTAGCAACAGCGCGGTTTAGGACTGAAGCGCCTTGAATCAATCGGCCACTGCGGCTGGCTCTCTCACACACCGCAGCGCCAGAGCTGGAACAAATTACCTGCACGATGGTATGCAGGAACTTCCCACACTAATAGATTAGCACGGAGCTGCATCACTTTAACGTGACCTGCTGCCTGTAAGATGTTGCTCACGGTTACCTCTGAAACTGCTCCGGCTCTGCCGTTGGAGTGCCGCCAAACCCGGTGACACGTGTAAGACTGCAATGTACTCCCACTGACACAACGCACTTGAGTGCTCGCTGTCAAATAAGATTTCGCAAGAACGCCACCGATCTCTATATTCCTACCTTGCGTGAGCATAGCATGACACAGCTCCACTGGCTTTCACTCTCACTGTCAATTGCACACAATGTACAAATGATGACCTTCCCACAGAAATCAAACCACTAGTGTCAAAATCTACATCTACATCCACACTCCGCAAGCCACCTGACGGTGTGTGGCAGAGAGTACCTTGAGTACCTCTATCGGTTCTCTCTTCTATTCCAGTCTCGTATTGTTCGTGGAAAGAAAGATTGTCGGTATGCCTCTGTGTGGGCTCTAATCTCTCCGATTTTATCCTCGTTGTCTCTTCGCGAGATATACGTAGGAGGGAGAAATATACTGCTTGACTCCTCGGTGAAGGTATGCTCTCGAAACTTCATAAAAAGCTCGTACCGAGCTACTGAGCGTCTCTCCCGCTGAGTCTTCCACTGGAGTTTATCTATCATCTCCGTAACGCTTTCGCGATTACTAAATGATCCTGTAACGAAGCGTGCTGCTCTCCGTTGGATCTTCTGTATCTCTTCTATCAACCCTATCTGGTACGGATCCCACACTGCTGAACAGCATTCAAGAAGTGGGCGAACAAGTGTACTGTAACCTACTTCCTTTGTTTTCGGATTGCATTTCCTTTGGAATCTTCCAATGAATCTCAGTCTGGGGTCTGCTTTACCGACGATCAACTTTATATGATCATTCCATTTTAAATCACTCCTAATGACTACTCCCAGATAATTTATGGAATTAACTGCTTCCAGTATCTGACCTGTTATATTGTATCTAAATGATAAAGGATCTTTTTTTCTATGTATTCGCAGCACATCACACTTATCAATTGCCATTCCCTCTATATTGCGTCAATTCGTTGCAGATCTTCCTCCATTTCAGTACAATTTTCCTTTGTTACAACCTCTCGATATACTGCAGCATCATCTGCAAAAGGCCTCAGTGAACTTCCGATGTTATCCACAAGGTCATTTTTTGTATATTGTGAACAGCAATGGTCCTAAGACACTCCCCTGCGGCACACCTCAAATCACTCTTACTTCGGAAGACTTCTCTCCATTGAGAATGACATGCTGCGTTCTGTTATCTACGAACTGATCAATCCAATCACACAATTGTCTGATAGTCCATATGCTCTTACCTTGTTCATTAAACGACTGTGGGAAACAGTATCGAACGCCTTGTGGAAGTCAAGACGGATGACAGTAATCACTCTCTAAAGACAAGCGGGATCTCAAACGCACTGTCTCTGTTATCAACTACCGCGTCTCTGCTGCACAGAGATTTTGCAAACCACTTCTCCTTACATCGACTCCTGACTGCAATTATACTAAAAATTTCTGTCTTTTTCCCTCTTTTCGATACTTCTGCGCCACCCCGGTTCTTGTACCAATAGCGGAATTAGGCGCCAATAGCGGTATTAGGCTATTTTTCCTTCTGACGCAAATTCCCACCGAAAATGCGCGTCCCTTCCCAAATCCAGTCGTACCAAAATACCGTCTTCCACACCAAAATTAAGGCCGTCCGCACTAAAGACACTGACGTCACGAGCTCTGGGCCAAAGAGTCTCTTGCGTTTGTTCAACGTTTCAGCCACTCGTCCAGGCTCTGGCTTACAGATGTCAATGCACCGTGCCCGAGGCTACATGGTTGTTTTTCCATAAACAAAAGTTTTGAATTTTAAACGATTAGCATATTCGGTAAAAGTTTACAAGCACAAAATATAAGTCATAGTATTATTATCAATTTCCCTCTCGGAAACAGCACTATTAACAGTTCAGAGGTACACTCATCCACCTCTGTACCTCTTACAATGACAGAGCGCTAATTTCGCTTCAGTGTTACAAAGTACTATGTTGTCAACGTGGCTCGGTTGTTGGAGGAACGAATACATTGTCTGTCTGCTGTGTTACCATCACATGTTGCAAAACTGCTACTTCACCGCAGAAATAGATTTATGTTCTCGAGTTTGCGAATTGTAATTCCGTGATTACAGTGCAAAGACTTTTCAGATGGAGGCATCAAACTGTTACTCCGGATGGAGAGAACATTTTCAGATGGAATCGACAGATTGTAGACCCAGAATGTGTATGTAAATGAAAGAGACCTGGCCACTCTCGTGTTTCCGACAAAAATTTGGTGTATTTTGAGACGTTGGTTGTCTATGACGTCATACGAGTTACAACTGTTACAGGTTCTACATCAAGACGACAAACGCACAGGTGTGGCATTTTCTGAAGAGGTACACAAAGTTGTTGACAAAGTTAAAACTTTGTGTGTGTGTGTGTGTGTGTGTGTGTGTGTGTGTGTGTGTTGTAACGCCGGAAATGCATATCCTCCTATTTCCATCTATTGTACTATTATTTTTTTTCCTTGTTTTGTTACCTCAAGATATGACATTTCTGTCTCTTTATATATTGTAATTGTTTTACTGTTTGTATATATATACTCGTATATTTATGCACTTATGTCGATGTATAATTGGTTTCTTTCGTAAATATTATTTGTATTTTTACGCTGGGTCTTGCCTAGGGAAAACTGCTATCGAACGATTACATCGATAGGTCGTTTGAAGAATCAAAGTGTGTAGGATCTTTGGCAGTGTTAACTCTGCCGCGTGGAGCGCGGGCAGAGCATGAGGGAGACAGGCTGGAGTAGCGAGTGGAGCAGGTGTGTTGTGTGAAGCTCCCGCGAGTTGCCGCGCTTTCGGGGTTTGGCAGCATGTAATTGCACTCGACTTGCGATCATAGTTTCTGGCATGGTGTCGCGGACAGGAAAGCACATCAAGAGCCCGTTTCGTCTGATGACCGTGTCGAGAAGAAGGCGCGCCAACATCCAGCTTCTGCAACAGCGACGGCCGACAATGAGTGACTGTCGCCACCTCCTCGATCGACGGCTTCAAACCTTCAATCAACCAACAAGGAAGACTGGAAGCACGTAAAGTTTCAGAACTGTATGGCAGACCTCAGCTTTTCAAACTGTTCAAATCACAAAATTACAGCAACGTAGCATGAACCTTTGTTGCTCATTGTCCCAATTGCATTGCCAAGCAGGGTCCCTTCCTTTTCCGAAATGAACCCGAGTGTCGTTGAAATTCAAACGCCAGCATAAATCCAATTCACTGCTTTAATTTCAAAGTTCACTTTAAGTATTCATAGCTGGCTACAATATTTAGATTACACAAGCACAAATTAAGAGTGCGAGTTTTGTTACCGTATTTTAGCTTACCTGTGACTGCAGCTCAGCTTGGTACGTACTAAATTTTACTATTTTTAATTGTTCAGAATCATTTAATTCAAGTTCAAAGTAAAATCTCTTATTTCTAAATTGCGTAGATTCAAGTGGCTTTTGAAATTGTTGAGGTAGTCCAAGACTAACCGTGTTTTACTGAATTTCGATGTGCTTCAGAAAGAAAGCTCACTATTAACTTCAGTCACTAAATTAACTTTCGATTTTCCGGTTTTATTAATTCTTTTGCTAAATTAAGTCAGAGTGTAGCGAAATTTATTACTTCTGACAAACTTTCAGTTTTCACGCTACACGTGTCAACCTTCAGTTGCCACGCTTCTAGTGCTAATTATATGTGTAATAACCTTTCTTTTTCAGCTACTATAGTAATTGTCCTTAGGACTGGCGACCGTAATTTTCCCCCAAATCTCAAATATCTAATTACCACTAGTTAATTGTTAACGTAACGGCCGCACATTTACTTTCTTTATTAACTTTGCCCATTTTCAAAATTAATTTCCACCAGTTTCATTGGCATTTTTCCTTTCATTTAGATGTAACCCTTTCCTCCCTCTTTACCGACAAATTGACTTCGGTGACGATTGCTTTTTCCCGAATTTCCATTAGGTACACGCGGTTTAATTTTTCACTGTCATTAAGGTCGATAAGTGAGGGGGAGGTTACAAGTGGCGACCTGGTGACAGGACAATCTTCAGTATTGAGGTTGTTCTGGACACGAATTTTGTATGGTGCAAATCTCGTAACAAAGTACTGGTTACGTACAGGCCATTACGTCAGCGAGAATAAGTAGTGGGAGTAATCCTAATTATATTTGAGATTTGGCATTTATATTGAAAATTATTAAAATGAGTGAAGGCAACAATTGCCAAAATTTGGTAGACTTGGATACGGAACAATCGGTCGAACAGTGGGAAACGCGCACCGCGGTACCCATTGTTCAGGGGCAGGCGGCTAGCATGAAAGACGCGACCGCCGAAACGCAACAAAGAGCAGAAATGGAATTCCAAACTTTAGAAAATGTTTCGGAATCGGAAGTGAAAATCAAATCTGAATCCCTTGATGACGAATACGGGGGGACAATTAAAGAGGAAGCCGCTACGGAAGTAAAACCGGTAGTTTCCGGGAATTTAACTGATTTATTGAATGTTTTGATTAACGAAATCAAGAGTCAGTCGGCCAAGCAAGAAGATCATGCTGCCAAGCAAGAAGCTCAGGCTGCCAAACAAGAAGCTCAGGCTGCCAAGCAAGAAGCTCGGGCTGCCAAGCAAGAAGCTTAGTCTGAAAGAATTGAACGGATGCTAGACAATCAGAACAAAGCTATTAACGTTGTTATCAACAATGTTCGAGTTGTTAACACAAAAGTTGATAAAATCAAAGAAGATATTGTTGTAATTAATACCGAAATCGGTAAACTTAAACAGGAAATGATAGGCGTTCAGGCGGAAATTGCGAGCATAAATACTCGTTTTTATTCCGAAATTAGCAGAATCGAGAAAAGTGTAGGAGAATCAGTTGCTCCGATCATCGAGAATAAGGTGACGGAACAAATTCAATTAGTGAAAAAAGAGGATCAAAAGAAGGTGGAAACTTTCAAGGCTTTAGTATCCGAAGTAGATACCAAAGTGACGAAGCAGGCTAATACCTGCGAAGAGAAAAAGAGGGAAGTGGAAACGCTTGCGACAACCACTTGCCAAGTAATTACGAGAGTGTCGGAATTAGAAAAGAAACTTGACGAAAAACAGAGCTATGTGCCAATCTATGCACATAGTTCGGAATTGTTGACGAAAGAGGAGCGCTTCGACCCCTTGAAAAAAGGTGGTATACACGCAACGGATTTCATTAAGAATTGTGAAAGAGTTTTACGCAGATCATGGACTGATGAGAGAAAAATTAATGCGATTATTGATGTGTTGGCTGGTGATGCCAAGCGTTGGGGCTTAAACCTCAACATTACGAACCTGACTTTTGACGAATTTAAAAATTTGTTTCTGGCTGAATACTGGTCAGAGCAAAAACAGCAAAGTGTCTGGCGCGAATTTGTCGTATCGAGGCCTTTCGATGCGAATTCGCGTGGTTCGATGAAGGAGTTTTGTGAGGGCTGGATCCGCAAGTTGGAATACTTGCGTGATCGCCGCACGGAATCCGAAATAGTCTGGGAACTCTACAAAAAGCTTCCAGATGACACAAAACGCTACGTAGGAAGCAATTACAGGACAATAAATGATTTCGTGGAAAGAGTTGAGGACGAGGACAATTGGCGCAATAATCGTGACAGTGGTAGAGGCCGTGGTAACAACAACGGGTACCACAGCAACCACAACAACGATAACCATGGGAATAATGCATACTGCAACCATGGCAGCAATAACAATAATGGTTCGGACCGTAATAACAATCGGTACAATGCAAATAATAACAGGAATAAAGGAAACCAGTATCACACTAGCATGATACGGGCTTCGCAGAATAGTAATAACGCCAGAGGGTGTGATCAGCCGCCTCAGCAGCATCCGGGGAGCGTATCTGCTGGGACGAGACAGGGAAACCATTAGCCGCGACGGTGAGGGGCCGACTGGGCGTGGAGAAATTTTGGCGGAACAATAACAGTAGAAAACCAAGGTGTCGTCGTTATGAAAATTCCGTATGGAATAATCAACGGCGGGAGAGTGTGCCAGTGTTAAGAGAAAGGAGTGCGCCCACAAGTAGTAGATCAGCTGCAGACACGGCAGTAGAAAATACATTCACTGTCAGTGGGAACAATTTAAGCAGTGTTCCAGAAATCGATTATAAAGTGGCAGCTGTAACACCCACAGCGGAACTGGAGATTGAGTTTAAGAATGATTCGCAAGTGTTGAGAGAATATCAGATGTCGGATAAAACGTCCGTCATTGAGCGAGGGGATGCAGAGAGGGATGAGGTCTGGTTAAGGCAGTTCGGTCGCTTATACGACGAACTAAGAGATTATAGGGGCCTGTACGGGAGAAGTGTTCATAGGGAGCGCGGGCAGGATTTGCCGCGTCTCGTCCCACAGGAAGATAGTAGTTGTGAAGTGATAGAAAGTTCTGGCCCTAACCGGCAGACTTTACTAGAAATAGTTGATGTTAATGGGGAGCACGAGTAAGATGCGTCGTGTTTCGTCCCGCAGGAGTTGAATGTTGAAGTAGTAACGGAAAGTTCTGGCCCTAACCGGCAGACTTTACCGAAAGTTGTGGTGGTAGAAGTAGCCGACCCATCCGACGCGAACATCCAGTTTAAACATTGCGACAGTATTAAGGAGAAAGATTACGAAAATTTTAGTGATAGCCGGACACGATTGGTAGAAAAGCACATAGATTACAGCGTGTATGAGGTTAGAGCTGACATTAAACGGTCAGACGATAGCAGTGTGGGTTGCGCAGATCTAGAGGAAGTAATTGCAGATACTACTGGGCACATTTCTCCAGGTAGATTGGCAGATGAGATCAATCTGACTAAAGAGGAATCAACGAAGGTGACAATTAGTGAATTGATAGCAATGCAACACTCACTAGTTGACGAGTTACAGGAAAAGGTTTCGGAATTGGAGGCGAAGCTACAGACTAAGCCTCAGGACAGACGTGTTGAAATTAAAACTGTATGTGAACAGAGGCTGAAAAAGCCGCCAGATAAACCGGATTTAGGATCAAAGCCGGATGGTTTTTTCTGGAATGACCTGGATATAGACGAGGATTTACTGTGGGAAAATAAAGAAACAGTCGAGGACAAGTGTAGACAGATAGTAGTGTCTGTTAATATGCACGACCTACAACTAAACGTGTTGATTGACACCGGTGCAGAACTGAGTGCTGTATCTGGGAAAATATTTGAGTTACTGAAAGACAGACCTGGCATCGTAGTTATGCCAGTAACAGGAGTGAAAATTATCGGTGCTACTGGGAAGGCCAGTAAACCGGTCACAAAACAGATTTTTGTCAACTTCGAGATATGTGGGGCACGATTTGAACTAGAGTTTGTCGTCGTGCCAGACTTAACTACGGAAGTAATTATCGGGTTAGATTGGCTATTAAAGTACCGTGCAGTGATTAACTGCGAAAGCAAAACTTTGACATGTATGTCACTAGATAAAACAATGGTAGTTGGTTTTGACGAGGCAGGAGACGGTGTGCATAGGCAATACCAGCCTATACACATTGTTAACTGGCCGGATGACATTAACGTAGGAATGAGTTTGAACTGCCGTAACATGAGGAATTTCGGCATTGACAAAAGTGTAGAAAGTGAATTGGAAGAGATGATCAAATTCCCTCCATGGATTAACATTAGTATTGGTGTGAAAAAAGATCGTTTGCGAGAAGTAATGAAGCTAAAAGCCGATGCTCGCATACGTCGTCATGACGCTAAAGCGCGTTTTGCTAAGTTTGCAATCGGAGACGAAGTACTAGTAAAAGCTCATGAGAAATCGAGCGTGTTAGACCATGAAATCTCTAAATTTAAGTTTGTTTATAATGGACCATATAAAGTCATTGGTATACCTCACACAAATGCTTATTGCTTAGAATATCCAAGCTCTGGAAAACTATTAGGTATACGGAACATTGTAGACTTGAAATTGTACCAACCTAGGATCGATTAATACCACACAATGGGTAATTTATACAGTATGTAAAATAGAGTGTAAGATTTAACGATTTGCTAGATTGCCATGCTTTTGACTGACCAAGAGGAGATTAAAGTAGTTGTAATTAATAAGTAATTAATTTTTACTATATGATTTAAGAGTCATTATAAATCAATAGAAAAATCCAAGCTGCTAGTTTAAGTTTTCAGCTGAGTCATAGTAGATTAAGGAATGTAAATATACTTTTGTAACTAGCTGTCAGATTTCATGAATGTGTGATTTATTAGTCATTGCCGATGTACTTAGACGCTGTTTTAAGTTTCAGGGTAGTACATGCGTGTGATGATGGACAGTGTTGAGTTATCCACTGTGATAGTATTAAGGGACTCCTTGAGAAAACTCGGGAGTGAGTTTTTCCTAAAGAATTCAGTGAAACGAACGTTCTGGAAATGCCATTACACAGGCGAGTGAGATCAAGCGTGCCGCACAGGCGGGCGCAACAATACTTGCGAGGCGAAGCCGCTGTCGGCTCTTGTGCCGCTGTCGGCTCTTGTGCCGCTGTCGGCATTCTTTGTACTTGCGGGTACGGAAGGCGGAATTGTTTTTCTTCCTGGACAGCTGAAAGAATTGTACTGTCAATATTTATGGTTTTTCCGATCTGCTGAATATCATTTTCTTGTTTAGCATTAAGTGGACTCTCATGGCAAGAGTATTAATTACGAAAAGATTATATAAAATGTGGATTCTATGTAATTAATAATTAATTTGCGTATTTTGATCTACCTGTTTTTATGACCATGTACTCTGATTAATTTTGTAAATAGTATTCCATTTCTTGATAGTGTTACGGATTTTGACGATTTTGGAATAACTAAACCATTTTCTATATTTTCTATGAATTTTAATATGTTGTCATCCTGTTTTATTTTGTGCAAGATGACAGAGTGGACTAAGATTAGGAGTGTCTCCACTCAATTATTATGGTCTAAAAATTGATTTACGGTTAATTAGACGAATGCTAAATTTTGTTGAAGTTTTGAGCATATGCATTTCCGCTGTTTCTTTTGTGGGACATTTTCTGAGTCTGTTTACGTTACACGAACATCCTCAGACAATGTGGGGCACGTGTAACGCCGGAAATGCATATCCTCCTATTTCCATCTATTGTACTATTATTTTTTTTCCTTGTTTTGTTACCTCAAGATATGACATTTCTGTGTCTTTATATATTGTAATTGTTTTACTGTTTGTATACATATACTTGTATATTTATGCACTTATGTCGATGTATAATTGGTTTGTTTCGTAAATATTATTTGTATTTTTACGCTGGGTCTTGCCTAGGGAAAACTGCTATCGAACGATTACATCGATAGGTCGTGTGAAGAATCAAAGTGTGTAGGATCTTTGGTAGTGTTAACTCTGCCGCGTGGAGCGCGGGCAGACCATGAGGGAGTCTGGCTGGAGTAGCGAGTGGAGCAGGTGTGCTGTGTGAAGCTCCCGCGAGTTGCCGCGCTTTCGGGGTTTGGCAGCATGTAATTGCACTCGACTTGCGATCATAGTTTCTGACATGGTGTCGCGGACAGGAAGCATTAGCTGGCGCACATCAAGCGCCCGTTTCGTCTGGTGACCGTGTCGAGAAGAAGGCGCGCCAACATCCAGCCTCTGCAACAGCGCCGGCCGACAATGAGTGACTGTCGCCACCTCCTCGATCGACGGCTTCAAACCTTCAATCAACCAACAAGGAAGACTGGAAGCACGTAAAGTTTCAGAACTGTATGGCAGACCTCAGCTTTTCAAACTGTTCAAATCACAAAATTACAGCAACGTAGCATGAACCTTTGTTGCTCATTGTCCCAATTGCATTGCCAAGCAGGGTCCCTTCCTTTTCCGAAATGAACCCGAGTGTCGTTGAAATTCAAACGCCAGCATAAATCCAATTCACTGCTTTAATTTCAAAGTTCACTTTAAGTATTCATAGCTGGCTACAATATTTAGATTACACAAGCACAAATTAAGAGTGCGAGTTTTGTTACCGTATTGTAGCTTACCTGTGACTGCAGCTCAGCTTGGTATGTACTAAATTTTACTATTGTTAATTGTTCAGAATCATTTAATTCAAGTTCAAAGTAAAATCTCTTATTTCTAAATTGCGTAGATTCAAGTGGCTTTTGAAATTGTTGAGGTAGTCCAAGACTAACCGTGTTTTACTGAATTTCGATGTGCTTCAGAAAGAAAGCTCACTATTAACTTCAGTCACTAAATTAACTTTCGATTTTCCGGTTTTATTAATTCTTTTGCTAAATTAAGTCAGAGTGTAGCGAAATTTATTACTTCTGACAAACTTTCAGTTTTCATGCTACACGTGTCAACCTTCAGTTGCCATGCTTCTAGTGCTAATTATATGTGTAATAACCTTTCTTTTTCAGCTACTATAGTAATTGTCCTTAGGATTGGCGACCGTAATTTTCCCCCAAATCTTAATTGTTAACGTAACGGCCGCACATTTACTTTCTTTATTAACTTTGCCCCTTTTCAAAATTAATTTCCACCAGTTTCATTGGCATTTTTCCTTTCATTTAGATGTAACCCTTTCCTCCCTCTTTACCGACAAATTGACTTCGGTGACGATTGCTTTTTCCCGAATTTCCATTAGGTACACGCGGTTTAATTTTTCACTGTCATTAAGGTCGATAAGTGAGGAGGAGGTTACAGTGTGTGTGTGTGTGTGAAATCTTGTGGGACTTAAATGCTAAGGTCATCAGTCCCTAAGCTTATACACTACCTAACCTGAATTATCCTAAGGACAAACCCATGCCCGAGGGAGGACTCGAACCTCCGCCGGGACCAGCCGCACAGTCCATTACTGCAGCACCCTAGACCGCTCGGCTAATCCCGCGCGGCTAAAGTTAAAATTATCGCATAACACATTGTTTTCAGTGATGACGCGATTTTCCATCTTAGTGGGAAAGTAAACAAACACAGACCTACAGAACCCACAAGCACATACTGAATATGTACGAGATTCACATAAAATCAGTGTGTTTTCTGTGATATCCCACTAATCTGTTTATGGCCCATTTTTCTTTGATGGAAACATGGTTGACGGTCAGCAGTCTTGCTGTGGTGCTAAACTGTGTGTTTCCGGGGTTGAACGAAGACATTATTTTTCAACAAGGTGGGGCACTGGAGTCGCCAAATGCTTGTATATCTGAATGAATTTCTACTGAGCAGTTGTACTGGTCTTTAAACAACCAGCAACTTAATGCTTCTCAGCTGGTCTCCAGGGTCACCAGTTATGATACCCTGTGACTTCTTTCAGTGGGGTTTCTTTAAGGAGAACATTTACACAACAACACTACCACAGAAGCTAGAAGAGTTGAAGAACCGTTTCCGTGCTCCTATAGAACCAGTGACAGTAAATATGCTTACCCGAGTACGGGAAGAATTTGTGTATCGATGCGATATTGTTCATGTCGCTGGTGTAGGACATATGAAAAACCTGAAATTTGCGCTTGAAAGATTCGTAAATATGTGCACCAAGTTTCATAACTATTTGGATTACAGTTTAATAAACATATGCGTTCGAAAAGTACTTTTTTAAACACCCTATAACTATGACATTAAAGCGAGGTGGCTTGTTGCCTTGTTTACCTTTTTTTCGTGGAGTTAATACAAGAAATATATTTCGAGAAATGCACAACACAGTGCTGTATCATATTTTTTATAACTAGTTTCAGTCTACGAGCATCAGGTAGGCAGCAGTAGCAACGTACTCGTAAAATAAAGAACACGCAGTGTAGAATTGCAAGACCGTATATAACCAACTAGTTAATTTCAAAAATGGCTCTGAGCATTATGCGACTTAACTTCTGAGGTCATCAGTCGCCTAGAACTTAGATCTAATTAAACCTACCTAACCAAAGGACATCACACACGTCCATGCCGAGGCAGGATTCGAACCTGCCACCGTAGCGGTCGCTCGGTTCCAAACTGTAGCGCCTAGAACCTCACGGCCACTCCGGCCGGCAAAACTAGTTAATTTGTGTTACTTACAAAGACAAAGGTAAAAGCTTCACATGTCACACATAATTCCACGTAAAAGGAACATCTTGACTTATAGTGACATCCCACAAAACAAAATAGTTAGAAATGTAACTCTGTGGCCCATAAATGACGGATGAATAACTGGATCCTAACATTCCAGGTCCGGCCAAAACTGCTGTGAGAGATACAGGGCCATGGAAAGCATATATCAGAGTTATAAATATTTCAGTTAACTCATCAAAATAAGTAGTATCATACTCTAAAATGCTTTTACCATAATATATAGAAATGTGCAAAATATGACCACAATCACAACGAACTAGTACAATAATTTTAATATTGCAGTATTTATTCCTTTTTTCCATCTCCCTGTAACACCAAGTATTGTAAGAAACAGTGTACATAGATGATAGTGATATAAAGTTATGTGGAGAGCAACGCTCTACTCCATGCATAGCATACAATAAAATCATTGTCATTCATTTCATTGTTGCCCTTATGGACATTGTTTGAACTCGAAAATCACATGATGACACAATTTTCACTTCTTTCCTTTCTTCCTCTTCTCTTCCCAAAATCTCTTCATCCTTTGGCTGTGCTCCTGTTTCCTTTGCTCTGTCCATAATGTTCCTTTCTTCTTTCTCTCCTTTACAATAAATTTTGCACTCCTAACTTTGTTTCTGAAGTATTTCCTGTCTCCTATCATTTGCCTGTTGATCCCTATCTGCCTTAAGTCTTCGACTATTTCATGATACCAATTTGTTTTCTTGCTTGAGCTGTTTACTACATCAAAAATTTTCTTTGTAAGTCGGTTGTTGTCCATTCTCTGTATGTGCCCATAGAAAGTTAATCTGCGTTTTCTGATCGTTTCTGTTAGTCTGTCAGTGTGCTGGTACAGCTCTTTGGTAGGTCGCTTCATCCATATGCCATCTCTGTGAGTTGGTCCAAATATTTTTCTGAGAATTTTGCGTTCTATTTTTTCTGTGTCTATGATGCCTGATGCTCCAATTGTGGTTGTTTCTGACGCGTACAATGCTTCTGGTAATACAACTGTTTTGTAGTGCCTAAGTTTGGCCTGCCTCGATATGCTTTTCTTATTATAATGTGACCATGTGAGTTTGTATGCCTTCTGGAGTTTCTTCGTTCGTTCCATGTTAGCCGCCTTGTTTGATCCTCCCATTTGTATGTACTCCCCTAAATACTTAAGTTTTTCGACTCTTTCTACGGATCCATATACCGTATGCATGGTGTGTACATTGTTGGTCTGTCGTTCCATATATTGTGTCTTCTCGTAAGATACCTGCAGACCTGTTTTGGCAGCTATTCCATGCAAGCATTCCAGTGCTTCCTTTGCCTCTTGTGTATTATTGCTGAGTATGGCTATATCATCTGCAAATGCCAGACATTTTATGATTGTTTTGGTTTCACGTGTTCTTCCCAGCTGTATTCCTTTAACTTGTTCCTCCCACTGCTTGATAATTTTGTCTAACACCATGTTGAACAGGATTGGTGAGAGCCCGTCTCCTTGTCGGACACCTGTGTGTATGTGGAAGGGTTCCGAAATTTCTCCCATGAACTTAATCTTGGAGGTAGTGTCTGTAAGCGTCTGTTGTATAAGTGCCCTGGTTTTTCTGTCGATACCATATTCTTCCAGTACGTCAAAGAGTGTCTGTCTGTCTATGGAATCATATGCTTTTTTAAAGTCCACAAAGGTAACTACAGTGTTTCTTGCCTGTCTGACTTTCAAAAGTGTTCTCAAGTTCCAGATCTGTTCGATGCATGATCTCCCTTTTCCGAAGCCTGCCTGGTATTCCCCAATTTGCAGATCTGCTTGTGGTTCTAGTCTGTTTAATAGCACCTTATAGAAAATTTTGTATGTAACTGGTACTAGCGAAATGCCTCTGTAATTGTTTGGATCTGACTTATCACCCTTTTTATGTAACGGATGGATCAATGCACATTTCCATTCCTCTGGCACTTTCTCTGCGATCCAAATGCCGGAGATAATCTTATGGATTTTTTTGGTGATGTTTTCATCTTGGAGTTTCCAGATCTCGGCGATAATACCATCTTCTCCGGCAGCTCTGTTATTTTTCATTTGTTTTATGATTTCCTCTATCTCTTCTATTGTGGGTGGATCAGAATCGGCATTAGATGTGGTCTTTTGGAATGTTAATTTTCCTGTAGGTTTTTTGCAATTCAGAAGTTTATCAAAGTAATGTTTGAGAATTTTACAGTTTTCTTTTGTGTTTGTTTCCAGGGATCCATCTGTTCTTCGGAAGCAGAGGCTAGGGGTTGATAGCCCTTAATATTTTCTTTGAAAGTTCTGTAAAAATTTCTTGTGTTATTTCTTTTGAAATCTTCCTCAATTTCTTTTAGTCTGTTATTGTCATATGCTCGTTTTTCCCTTCTGATTTCCTTCGATGCTAGTTTCTGAACTTCGTGAAATTCTTTCCATGTTTCTGAATTTCTGTAGCTACTGAACTTGTCCCATGCTTGCTTTCTTCTCTCAATGGCTTCATCACACTTTGCGTTCCACCACCTATGTTTGCGTTTTCTAGGTGGTTGTCCCCAGCACATAGTCTTCTGAACTGAAGAAATTAATAGGCACTCAATAGACACATGGACAGATCTGTCGAAGGCAGTTCAGAAAATCATTGTCATTATTATACCAGAAGGTTTTTATCGCTGTATGTAGGAGTACACATGGATTTCGTACCGTTAATCCCCCTTGCTACTGCTTTATTTACCTAGAACGCCTAAGCATTACCTATATTCTGGTAATGGCTTTAACATATTTGATTCTTGTCCACTCTTGAAAACTGGTCAGGTGATGCATGATATTTCATAATAATTCATTATGTTCTGTTGATTATTTATTTTACACCTCACTTTCCTTATTAAGTGCATGACTATTCATTATGTTTATAGTTTAAAATTGTGAAGTAGTTCATTAGGGACACGTGAGCTAGATTGTCTTTCCTTGACTAGATTCTAATATCTATTTAGGTTGCGTTATTATGTACCATGTTATCTCATTATGCTTGTTGTATTCTCGTGATTACACGGCAAATACGGGAGAGATGGTGCATAATTTCCAAATTGCATATGCAAAGTGCCATGGTGCACTTTCAATAAAACTGTTCTTTGTACAATTAAACACACTAACTGTCTATGACATACAGTTTTGTAGCTTTTTCTACGCAACATTCAGACATAATATTTGACCATGAAAACATCTTTACATCGCGTAGTCTATGCCTTTTGCTATGCTTTTGCTTATCATGCCACATGATAAAAATCACAAAACTACCCTGTTTTTAAGCAAAACTTAGCATTTTGGTAATAACTATGTTGTGGGGTGAAGAAAAAACTATGAAGTTTTTTATATCTCATTTGATCAAAGCAGTTCGATGGTTTATGTAACTAGTTTATTACTGACCGTTGAAAACAATAAAACGAAGACTTATAATCGATTTACATTTACTTAATACACTCAGTACATTCTGGTGAAATGTTAAAGTAAGACGTACAGACCTAATTAATTTGGTTTTGTTTTCGTTTTCTTGGGCCAAAATCGACACAAAACGTATCATAAATTGTGCAGCCTCTTTGTAACCAGAAATTACTATTTGCGAATCATAACCAGTCTTTTTTTCTGTTTTCGAGTATAGTTCTCCACACTCCTTTCGCAAATCTAGGGATACTTTATTTGATTCAATTGTGTATTACATTAGGAAACGAGACACTTAAATTGGCAGATGAGTTTTCCTTTCCGAGCAGCAAAATAACTGATGATGGCCGAAGTAAAGAGGATGTAAAATATAGACTGGAAATGTCAAAAAAGCATTTCTGAAGAAGAAAAATCTGTTAACATCGAACACAGATTTAAATGTTACGAAGTCCTTTCTGAAAATATTTGTCAAGAGCGTAGCCATGTATGGACATGAAAAACGGACGATAAACAGTTCGGACATAAAGAGAATAAAAAGTTTCGAAATGAGGTGCTACAGAAAAATGTTGAAGATTAGGTGAGTAGATCACGTAACTAATGAGAAGGTATTAAATTGAATTGGAGTGACAAGAAATTTGTGGCACAACTTTACCTAAAGAAGGGATCGGTTGGGAGGACACATTCTGAGATATCAAGGGATCACCAGTTTAGTATGGGAGGAAAGTGTGTGTGTGTGTGTGGGGGGGGGGGGGGGTAAAATCATAGAGGGAAAGCAAGAGATCAATACAGTAAGCAGAGTCAGAAGACTTTATGTTTCATTTTATTTATTTTTATTTAAACTTCTAGTTACTTAGGACCAAATTCAGGAACAAATGTCCACGATCATGTAACGTATCAAAACATGAGAGTACAATATAAAAGTAACAGCAGATAAAATAAAATGTTTATGAAGCCAAAAAGTAAACCCATAAGTTTAAGTAAAAGCAATCATCAACACAACATAGGAATCAGCTTAGCTTTCAAGGAACTCCTCAACAGAATACAAGGAGTGATCCAGGAGGCCACTCTTCAGTTTCGATTTGAGAGCGTGTCGATTACTGATAAGTTCTTGTGGTAGCTTATTGAAAGCAGATGCAGCAGTATACTGTACACCTTTCTGTACAAGACGTACGGAAGTGCGATCCAAATGCAAATTGGATTTCTGCCTAGCATTAACTGATTGATAGCTGATAGTCCTTGGGAATAAGCTGATATTGTTAACAAGAAGTGACAGGACAGTATATATATATATATATATATATATATATATATATATATATATATATATATATATATATATATATATAGCTGCCAATCTTAAAATACCGAGACTAGTGAACAGGGTTAGACAAGATGTTCGTGAACTTAAACCACTTGTTGCCCGAACTGCCCGTTTCTGAGGCAAAAATATCCTTTGAGAAGGGGAAGAGTTACACCAAAACATAATACGATTCGACACAAGCGAACGAAAATAAGTAAAGTAGACTTAATTTTCTTGTCGAATGATCACTTACTTTAGATACTGTTCTAAAAATAAAAATGGCAGCATTAAGTCTTTGAACAAGATCCTGCATGTGGGCTTTGCGCTAAAGTTTACTATCTATCTGAACACCTAGAAATCTGAACTGTTCAGTTTCACTAATCATATGCCGATTCTGCGAAGTTAAAACGTCGGATTTTGTTGAATTGTGTGTTGGAATCTGCAAAAACTGAGTCTTACTGTGACTTCACGTTAGTTTATTTCCTACAAGCCATGAACCTATGTTATGAAATGCACTATTTGAAACAGAGCAAATATTGCACACAACATCCTTTACTACCAAGCTAATGTCATCACCAAACAGAAATATTTTAGAGTTACCTGTAATACTAGAGGACGTATCATTTATATAAATAAGGAACAGGAGTGCCCCCAGCACTGATCCCTGGGGCATTCCCATTTGATGGTACCCCACTCAGACCCCACATCACAGCCATTCTCAACACTGTGAATAATGACCTTTTGCTATCTGTTGTTAAAGTAAGAAGTGAACAACCTGTTAGCTACACCCCGTATTCCATAATTGTTAGATTAGATTAGATTTTCGTTCCATAGATCCATGATGAGGAGATCCTCGTGGATGTGGAACATGTCTTTTTTTTAAGCTGAAATAACAATACTAATAGTATGAAATTATACAGTACATCATTTGCTTCTATTAAAAAATTCTTCAATGGAGTAGAAGGAGTTGGCCACTAGTAAGTCTTTCAGGCTCCTTTTAAACTGATCTTTATTTGTAACTAAATTTTTTGTGTTTGCTGGCAAATTATTAAAGATGAGTGTTCCTGAGTAGTGGACCCCTTTTTGAACTAAAGTAAGTGCTTTTAAGTCCTTGTGCAGATCATTTTGTTCCTGGTATTGTATGTATGAACCGAGCTGTTTGTTGGATAAAGAGATATATAACTTAGGACAAATTTCATTAAGGAACAAATATACTGAGAGTTAGTGTATCCAGTTCTTTGAAGACGTTTCTACATGACGTCCGTGAATTTACTCCACGAATAATACGTATTACCCGCTTTTGGACTCTGAAAACTTTTGTTTGACTTGAAGAGTTACCCCAAAATATTATACCATATGACATTATTGAATGAAAGTAAGCAAAGTATGCAAACTTTTTCATTTTTATGTCATCTATGTCAGCTAACACTCGAATCGCAAATACAGATTTGTTAAGGCGTTTCTGCAGTTCTGTGGTGTGCTCCTCCCAACTGAATTTATTATCAAGTTGAAATACCAGGAATTTAAGACTGTCAACCTCTTCTATCTGCTCTTCTTCATACTTTATGCATATGCTGGGTGGAAACCTCTTACAGGTTCTGAATTGCATATAGTGAGTCTTTTCGAAGTTTAATGCCAGTGAGTTGGCTTTAAACCATTTATTAATATCCATGAAAATATCATTAGCAGATCTTTCTAGAACTACTCTCGACATGCTATTTATTGCAATACTTGTGTCATCTGAAAACAAAACGAACTCTGCTTCTGGCAATGTAACTAATGAAAGATCATTAATGTACACAAGAAAAAGCAGTGGCCTTAAGATGGATCCTTGTGGGATACAACATGTAATTTCTTCCCATTCTGATGCTGACTGATGACTTAATTCACTAGTCCCTTGCACTGACACCCTTTGTTTACTGTTAGCGAGGTATGACTTGAACCATTTTGCAGCACTGCCCGTGACACCATAGAATTCTAATTTATTTAAAAGGGTGTTGTGGTTCACACAATCAAATGCCTTTGACAAATCACAGTAAATACCTGCTGCTTGTAATTTTTTAATTAATGAATTAAGTTCAATTTCACTGTAGGTGTAAATAGCCTTCTCGATATCAGAACCATTCAGAAATCCAAACTGCGTTCTTGATAATATGTTATTTGTGGTCAGATGGTTGAGAAGCTGCCTATACATTACTTTTTCTACAATTTTTGAGAATGTTGGCAAAAGTGAAATAGGTCTGTAGTTTGATGGTATCTCTCTATCCCCTTTCTTGATTAGAGGCTTAACATCTGCATATTTTAGCCAGTCAGGAAATGTCCCAGTTATAATTGACTGGTTACACTAAATGTTGCAACAGTTAACTAGAGATGAAGAGGCTCGCACAGGATGGAGTAGCATGGTGAGCTGCATCAAACCAGTCTCGGAATGAAGACAACAACAGTAACAATAATAATAATAATAATAATAATAATAATAAAAAGGAAACCAGATTTACAGATGAAGATTTAATGGATTATGAAGGATACAGGATATTTAAAGGAAAGAAAGGCTGGAACCCATGTGGAAGAGGCCTTCCCCACCTTGGAACAGGCTTCATCGTGAAATCTAACTGGGTAAACTCAATAACCGACTTCCAGTCACCTAATGAACGCTTGTCTTTTCTCACATTCCGCGCCCTAAATAAAACCTATACACTTATTAATTGCCACGCACCCATCAACAATGACAATAAGAAAAACCCTCAGAAAGTAGATACATATTGGGAATCTCTAGACCACGAACTTTCTAAAATCCCAACATCATATGTGAAAATACTGTTTGGGGACTTCAATGCACAAATAGGCCAAGAAAAAAAAATAAAAAAAACAGTAGGAAACTACCCGGCTCACAAAAGGACAAACATAAATGGAGAAAGATTAACAGGACCATGCAAGGGTCATAACTTAAAATTAATATCTACAAATTTCAAAAAACCTCCTAAGAAACAGAAAACATGGAAATCACCAAACACAAGTATTGGAGAGTTCCAGATAGATCACATAGCCATCACACACTATAATCAAAAAGAAATAATGAATGTGAGAGTTCGGAAAGGGGCAAACATTGTAACTGACCACTACTTATCGACAATCAAATTAAATTTCATACCACAAAGAAAGAAACAAATACAAAACAGGAAAACTCAAAAGATAGACGCAAACATCTTGAAAGAGAAAAGAGAAGAATTCTGTCAAAACATAGTTATATGTTCGGATAAATGGGAAGATATAAAGGAAGGAATGATAAGATCTGCTCAAGAAGTCGCAAAAATGAAAAAGAGAAAGAAACACGAATGGTGGGATGAGATATGTGAGGTAGCAATAGAACAAAGGATGAAGGCATGGAAGAAATGGCACTCAACCAAAAGTGATAAGGACTACCTGGAGTTCAAACAGCAAAGATCTACTACAGCAAAACTCATTAGATCAGTAAAAAGACTATTTGAAAAGAACCAACTTACACAAATGGATAAAGATTTTAAGAGAAACAATAACAGATCCTTTTACAGCACATTCAGACAGAAACTACAAAAATATGTAGCACCAAATCTGTATTTTAAAGATACCAGTGGAAAACTGGCAATGAATAATGAAGAAAATTGTGAAATATTAGCAAAATATTTTGAACAACTCCTCAACTGTCAGGAACCTATTGAAAAATTACCAGCCAACACCCCAAACACAGTAAACAATAATTCTGAACCCCCATGCCTCATAGAAATCAGAGAAATCATTAAAAACCTTAAGAACAATAAAGCACCAGGGGAAGACATGATAATTGCAGAAATGTGGAAAAGTGTGGATAATACAACTCAAGAAAAACTACTGGGAATGATCAATGAGATTTGGAGAACGGAACGTATACCGGAAGAATGGAAAACTGCATTAATCCACCCCATCTTCAAGAAAGGGGATAAAACCGATGCAAATAACTACAGAGGGATATCTTTACTTCCGGTAACGTATAAAATTCTATCTAAGGCCCTACAAAACAGATTGGAGAAACAACTTGATCAAGAAATTGGTGAATACCAAGCAGGCTTCAGGAAGGGAAGATCTTGTGTGGAGCAAATTTTAAACTTCAAGTTAATTATTAAATATAGACGATTAAGAGGAAAAGACATCTTTATCACGTTTGTTGGCTTCAAGAAGGCGTACGACTCCGTTGACAGAACAACCTTGGTTAACATCCTTAGTGAGTTTGGAGCAGACAAGAAAACAGTCGCAATCGTCAAAGAAACACTTACGGATACCCATTCAAAAGTAAAGTTCCATGGTGAGGTATCCAGACCATTCAAAATCAGAACAGGATTAAGACAAGGAGATGGGTTGTCACCTACCCTATTCAACTGTGTGTTAGAAAAAGTTATTAGAGAGTGGAGGAAGAAAACGACTGAAGAAGGAATACAAAAAATCAGATTAGGAAGAATAAAGGATGGATTAGAAGTAGATTGCCTCGCTTTTGCTGATGACTTAGCGATTCTGGCAGGAAGTTTGGAAGAAGCAGTCAAACAGATCAATATTCTGAATGAAACAGCAGAAAAAGCAGGACTGAAAATCTGCTTTGAAAAGACAGAGTACCTAACCAATGTAAAAGAGGCACCGAACAATATGATTACAAAGTATGGCCAGATAAAGAAGGTTTCTAATTTCAAATATTTAGGGGAAATCATCCAGCCCAATGCTTCAGATAAAGAAGGAAATAAAACAAGAACAAGAAAAATGGAAATGGCATTCCAGCTAACAAAGAATGTGTACAACAAGAAGTCAGTATCAATTAACGCAAAAATAAGGCACTACAACACTGTGATTAAGCCAGAGTGTCTGTATGCATCTGAATGTTTAGCAATGAACACTAACAAGGAAATGGAAGCTATAGCAAAAAAGGAGCGAAAAATCATTAGAAGAGTACTTGGGCCGAGGTTTGAGAATGGGACTTGGAAGCTTAGAAGTAATAGAGAAGTGTATGACAAAATTGAGAAAGTGGGAGATACTATGAGGAAGAGAAGAGTAAGCTTTTACGCCCATTTGAAAAGAATGAATGATGAAAGGCTGACAAAGAAAATATTCAGGTTTTTGACAAGAACCCCAGAACCCAAATTACCTGGTTCAAAGAAGTCAAAGCAGACTTAGAGGAGATGGGTATAGGAGAAGACGATATAACCAACAGAGACTTAATGAGAGACAAAATTCAACATTTTGAAGGATTTAAGTGAAGAAGAGAAGAACTGGAGGAACAGTGTGGACAGAAGACCGAAGGGAGCAGCACAGAGAGAGGACGAAGACATATTGGCAGAAGAGAAAAGAGGAGGAGCGCAATAGGAGAAATGTACATTGAAAAATAGTTGTTTAACGCGGTCCCTAGACGGCCAAAATCGGAATTAAAAAAAAAATGAATTATAGACAATCATTACACCATTACATCTTCATGGTCAGTAGATAAGATACTTTAATTGTAAACAAGAGGACCTCTATACGATAAAATGAGAAAGAGCATATCAGTGTCGGACTGGAGACCGGACTGAAGACGACAACAACAATGACGAGTTGTTGGTAATCATTACACCATTACATCTTTAACGTCGCTAAGTGCGATACTTTTACTGTAAACAAGAAGACCTCTAACACGATAGAATGAGAAAGAGCAAATCAGGACCCGCGTTGGGCGCTGAGCCAAGCAGCGAAGACAGTGTGGGCAGGATAGAGGTCGCCGGTGACGGATGTGCGGACAGAAGCCGGCCGGCGCTCGGACGTGGCCGGAATGAAGTGCGGACAGAGCTGCAATAACGTCTCCCCCAGGTCTGCGCGCTAAGTGGCTGCCGCTCTGCTAGGAGAGGCCGGCAGGGCTCGGCGAGGCGAGTCCACTCCAGCGAGGGTCAGCCGGGGAGTGGCTGGCGGGCTGCGCAGGGCGCCACAGCACAGCCGGGCAGTTCTCTTTATTGCGGCTCTCCGTCTCCTGGGGTGCTGCCCCAGCGCGCCCAGGTTATTGGCGGAAACAATGGGACAAGAGCCCTTCTCTCTCTCTGCTGAGACATGTGTCTCCACTGGAGCTACTGTGTGGAATGATGAACCGTACCATGACTGACAGAAGAGTATCGACACACTTTCACGTCATCAAGAATCTACTTTGTTGACCATTAAAATTGCAACATTGTGGCGTCAAACAAACTGGTATGATGTGTACTGTTCTAACAAAAATGTGAATCACCCAAAAGTCATGGTTGAATTTGATGTAGCTTCGAACATATACGCATCATTGGTGGCTATGATCAGAGCTGCAGTTCTCTGTTGCAGCTAGAATGGATACCATTGTCCATTAACGTTCTTCGTATTTCTTGTTGTTAGCAGGCCCGTTAGGATGTATCAGTGGGGCGAACAGCATCATATTGAGTGATCACTGTGAAGAAACGAGATGCTGTGTATTCATGCTAGGACGCGTTATCAGGAGTTGGCAGAGTTTGAAAGAGGTTTTGCTGTGAGCCCACACTCCGCCAGCTGTCGGAATGGTACCATATCCTAATTTGTGGAAGATTCAGGAGTGACGGGGGCCGAATGTTGGACTGCAAGGGAACTTAACCATAGGCATATTCGTCCTCAGATTTCCGGTCCACCATGTCTGATCACCACACGTAAGGATCGCCGTATTTTGCATGAAGCTCATCACAAACTCTTAGTGTATGTCCCTGCAGTCTGAGAACAGTAACTAACCTACTGCAAAATTCTGTGCCATCTCACTCCATTGGTCGGAGACTAACAGCAGCTGGATCTGGGATATTCTGTCTCCTGCACCGGCTGCTGTTAGCATCACAACACAAACGGCTGCGTTTGGAATGCTTCCTCGACTGGGAAACATGGGCTGCCGATGAACTAGTCTCATTGTGTTCAGTGAGGAATCGCAATTCCGCACACCCCAAATGACCACATTCAGCAATTATGGCGCTACCTGAGGCGAGGTTCCATTCTTTCAACGTTTTCGAGTGGCACAGCGATCTTACTCCTGGCGTCATTGTATGGGCTGCCATCACATATGTCTTCAAGTCACGGATAGTTCTTACTGAGGGAGCCCTGACAGTACAACTGCACATCAAGGACATCCTGAGCACTCATGTATTACTCCTCATGAGGCAGTATTGTGATGCCATTTTTCAACAGGACAATGTTCGTCCACATATAACACGTATCTCCATGAGCAGTCTGTGTGATTTTGAGGTACTCCCATGGCCAGCAAGATTCCCAGATGTTTGCCCGATAGGATGAGGGTAAGACCACCTCAGATGTCAGCTCCATCCTGCTCTCTGAATGCAGATTGTCCTGAACCAGATAAAACAGTGGTACACTTTATGACACCTTACAAAACTAATCGGTAAATGCATCCAGGTCAGAGGGGGTGCGACATCAGACTGGTTTGTGGGCTCATAGTCTTAAATCTTTGTAAATCTGGCCAGATTTTGTAATCACTGAAATAACTTCACTTTCTCTCTCAACCTCTGCAGATTTATTTCATTATCTCCTTCCCTTCTGGGTGATTCAAATTTTTGTTAGGCAATGTACGTGTTTGGATATGCAAATGATTAGCGTTTCATAACAAGCACACGGAGTACATTGGAGTACTGTCATCTACATTAGGTACGTAAGGGACAATTAGGCAGCGGGTTCCTCATACAGCTGTAGCATCTGAATGTAAAATGATCGTGAGAAAATCATGTCGTCTCGTGTAAAATCGAGAAACGTCCACTAGGACGGGTCGAAATTCAACACGGGAAGGTCCGTCCTGTAGAGATTGTGATTTATCGGTCCGTTATATTGCTGTTCACATTGTTCAGAATCTCACGGTGTTTACCTGAATACGGAATCGACGAGTTCAGGAGGGCCAAACTTGACGCCATACAGCATCGCGAAGTGTGCACACAACTAGCGCTTGATAGGAAAGAGGTACTTTGGATCAGAAAATATTCTTGTTTGCGGAAAGACAAGTGTGTCACTCACAACGTGCTGGAGTACTGTCAGACTGTTGCAACTGCAACTTCACTTGACGTGGCAGCAGAGAAAAGTGTACCCGACAACAACACCAAACACAGCAGTTCCACTATTTCATGCAGGTGGACTTAACTGTGTATGGACTCGATAAGGAGAATAGACACTGCCAGACTGCATTCTCCACCATTATACGTGCACGGCACTTGTTGTGATTGGACACAGCACTATCACCTCTGGTTGGCATATTCAAATGGTTCAAATGGTTCTGAGCACTATGGGACTTAACATCTGTGGTCATCAGTCGCCTAGAACTTAGAACTACTTAAACCTAACTAACCTAAGGACATCACAAACATCCATGCCCGAGGCAGGATTCGAACCTGCGACCGTAGCAGTCGCCCGGTTCCGGACTGAGCGCCTAGAACCGCTAGACCACCGCGGCCAGCGGTTGGCATAATCGTTATGTTCGACTGTTACCGTTACAACACTGACGTCTTAGGGTCAGTAACTATGACCTACTTTCAAGTTCTCCGTGATGTAATGTTCCAACAAAATAACATTGGCCTCAGTAATGGTTCTGCTATTCTGCCATACCTCGATACAGAGGATGTCCGACTGTTTGCCAGTCCAGTTAAGTTCTTCATATCTCTCACTAAAAGGAAATATCTGGTCATGGATTGCCAAGAGACTGGCATTCTGCTACTGGCAAATCATTACGACTGATAAGTTCTGGCAGAGAGTTGAAGCAGCAAGGAATGAGTTAACCATAACTTCCATCCAGGCTCAGTTCGACAAGATACCCAGTTGGGCTAGAGACTTTGTTGCTGTCAGAATTGACAGCTATACTGAGTAAATATCTGAGCCCGTATACGCCCAACTCAATTAATTACGTCTTCTTCCTACTACGACGTATAGTGTTACTATCTAACTATGCGCATGACATTTTCTGACTAAGCACAAGAACACTTCTGCAATAATTGCTCTTTCACTAAGATTACAGATAGAGATGGAACATACCAAGCAGTAATAACAGTGACGCTCTAAGTCGCCACAACGAATATTTTCTTCAGAACGGCGGCATTGGGTCGACACGAGAAAATAATGATCTCGTTTTTTTAATACTACCCAACACAGCACGGTATAGATAACGTATATTTTATTTTAATAACCAGTAATGGCTCGAATATTCCGCCTTAGAGTCTATGGAGAGGGCGGAAGCTGTCTCAGACATCAAATATCGTGTATCGTCATAAAGTCCTTTCTATGTTTAAGGTTTGAAGATGGCTTAAATTGTCGTAAATCTGTAATTTCTATTAAAAAATACACTGTCCAGACAGAGCTTTTTCCATAAAAATTGTTTCTTGGTAAATGCAAGGAAGTATCATTTTCTTTTGTCACAGGCCATATAAAGGGTTTTTGTAAACCGGTGGCCATAAATGTGCTCGCATGTGCTCGGATGTGCTCCTGACACCAAAACATTACCAAAATGCCATATGATAATGTGTCATAACTACTCTGTTGACGCAGGCACACAGGAACTAAATCATCGCCAAACTATTTTGAGTAAACTGTTCAGTTAAAAAATTGGATAATTTCACATCTTATAGTGACATCGATACTTGACAACTTAGCAGTTACCTTCTCGGTATTAGTCATAGTTATTACGCTGTTTCAAACTTAAGTAATCCATTCACAGAATCTGCATTGAAAAATGTAGCCGCTAGCTGTCTTATGTCTGGTTTATTTTAAGTCATATAGCCCCGCATAGAACTTTGGTTCAAATGGCTCTGAGCACTATGGGACTTAACATCTATGGTCATCAGTCCCCTAGAAGTTAGAACTACTTAAACTTAATTAACCTAAGGACAACATACAACACCCAGTCATCACGAGGCAGAGAAAATCCCTGACCCCGCCGGGAATCGAACCCGGGAACCTGGGCGTGGGAAGCGAGAACGCTACCGCACGACCACGAGCTGCGGACCCCGCATACAACTGTGGCCAACGCACAGAAGTTGCTTTAATAAATGAGAGCAGAATTATATCGCTTTCCAAATCAGACCAAACAGATTTTAACGGTGGAGACAAGCGATACCACTCTGCACTCAAGGCTACATACAGATAAAATAGCATTCCGTTATCCACACCGTAGCAGCTGTCATCGTTTCCTAGTTTTCAGGAATCTGGCAGGTCTAGGATAAATTAAATGCAGTGTTTTCTGCTGTAGTGTAAGAAAAACCCAACAAATCAAAGTGCTTTACTTATTTCCTGCAGCAGTAAGTTATATGATCTAGTGAAGACGCTAACGTCCATTAGTAGTATCGAGTAGCTTGCCATTCCCTGTAATCTTACCTCCAGAAAACACACACAAACCAGTATGGCTACAATTCAACTAGCGTAGCGAACAGTTTGGCCAATTTTAGGTTGCAAGGTGTATCACGTCTCTGCAATTACGCATATAAACAGTCCAAAGAATCTGCTGAATCATGTATGTAATCATTGGCTTAGCTGCCAATGAGACGTACGATCAAACGAACTTTCATCGTGTGTTTCTTCTCACAGTGAAGAGTTTCACTAAGTAATATGAAATTCTTTCGTACGCTCAAGTTTTCGAGGACGATGTTGCCCTACTTAATGCGTCTATCAGCAGACGTTGTAATATCAACGCTGAACAATTGTACAATTACTCTTTCCTTTTCTTAGCACCCACTGTAGTCCGATATACTGTCAATGCGTAGTTGTTAAGTCATGGTTGAGTCCCAGGTAATTCCTCCATAACATCTCGTAGTGCTTAGGAAACTGATTTTCAATATTACCTTTGGTTTTCAGAAAAGGGGACAGTATATAGGGATCACTCTTTCTCCACAACATTGTCTACATGCCCAAATGGATCAATCTATGTACATCATGATACAAGTGCTACGACAAACAAATAAGATGTCACTGTTTACACTGTGGTGGTGGCTGCAGTTCGCTTTTGGCTTTAAGATATACTGAACTCTAGATTCCTATGTTCTTAAAAAGAGTAGAGAGTGATCTTGGCATTAAGTTTGTGTGAGACTGATCAAGAAGATGCTGACACATGGTCTCCAGACACAGTTGTCTTCTCTACCAACACAGAGTTCTTTCTCGTTTCTACAAGCAAGGGCATTTCCCGTGTGCCAATGAAAGAGGGTCTGAGAAACATTGGCCACTGATACTTTTGTTAATAAGAGAACAGTCTTCCCTCCGAGCAGTTTTGCAACGTTAACCAATCGTTTCACTCTCACGCACGAAGTTCTTAAACAATTCAGTGCTACTGTCGCACTGCTATATGAATTTTGCTACTTCAGCCATTACACTCATCTCCACGTCCGCTTTTCACAGAAATTGGTATCCCCACTTCTGCCTCCCTGCTGTTTTGTTAGATTCACCAATGAGAACCACTCTTACAACTTTTTAGAGGATAGATTGTTAACTCCGTGTAAAACAATGTCAGAAAGTTGGCCCATCGCTTTACAAAGAGAAGAGCATTTCTGTCCACAATGCAGCTTCACCACTTGTCGCGAGACACAGAGATCACTATTTGTTATTGACTCGTCGTCACAAGAGAAAATTCTTTTGAAATGCGTCTTGGCTGGACGACAGTTGTAAAAACTAAGATTCTCCGTAGTTGCAGGTGTTCTTCACATTACGTTATATGATTTCTGTGAATTTAGGTCTGGACACTATATGTAATAAACTTCACCAATGCGACTCCCAATACCCATGCTAAACAATGCCACGCGCCGTCGCTTCGAGTCATCCTCTCATTCGTGATTTGTGGGGCGAACCACAACTCCCAGAGGCGTGGCCAGATACTAGGACAGTGGCCTGGGCTTCTATGCCTAGTGTAGCTCATCAGCGACCCACCTAAACAACAGAGGATATTACACGCAAAACAATCTCCAGGAAAACAAACAAATATAAACCTAGACGGCTCAGTTCTGGCGATCAGTAATACTACCTAATGCAGGCGTTAATTGTTACCTTAAATAAGGGGAACAGAATTCATATAGTAATGACTTTAACTAATTTATGAATGACATGTGAGACGTGCCTATCCAGCCACGGATTGACTCATATCAACTGGCCCACAGATATATTTTTAGTAGTTATCAGCATTACTAGAATTAATCCACATGTAATTTATTTTGACAACTATAAAAACTTTATCAGAAAACAATGATTCCTGGAACAAATATATCATGTATATTTTTGATTTATTCTGTTCGTAGAAGTCTAAACAACCCAAGAGGTAATATGGACATTCATCAGAGGGTGAAAAGATATAGGCCAGCCTATGAAGAAGAAGAAGCAGAAGACGAAAGAAGGAGTTAGGAAAATGAAGTTAAAGTTAAGATAAAAGGGCGTAAAACCTCTACAGTAAAAAGAATGATAAAAAATGTTTGTAAAACGTGCCAAGAACCTTTTTTTAAATGCAGATTGAAATTTTTTGGTCTGACTGTGGCAAAATTCCTGATCCAACAGTGACAATAAGACGATAGAATGATTAGTATCTGTATTTACTGTAGTGTTCTTACGCCATCTGCTTTTCAAATGTAGATGTATTACCAATTCACGTCACATGTAAGAAGTGATATTTAACAAAAATAAGCAAGTGAATAAGTGATGTGATCGATCTAATACACCATGCCCGTTCTCGCTGTGGATAACACCACACCCAATGGAAATTAAACAAAAGCATAGCCGGCTGGAGTGGCCGTGCGGTTCTGGGCGCTACATTCTGGAACCGAGCGACCGCTACGGTCGCAGGTTCGAATCCTGCCTCGGGCATGGATGTGTGTGATGTTCTTAGGTTAGTTAGGTTTAATTAGCTCTAATTTCTAAGCGACTGATGACCTCAGAAGTTAAGTCGCATAGTGCTCACAGCCAGCCAACAAAACCATAGTCTCAGATTTCCTTCGTAAGTGACAATGTTCATGTCAAGCATGTCTCTAACTTAACCTAATGATGTGATCGTTATGACATTTTGACGTGCAGTCCCACAGATTTCTGACAGCACGGAAAATCCCCTGCGTTATAGTCGTAAACACTTACAACAGCGGAGGTGAACTATGCTCAGATCATAAAGAAGGCACCGCTGATGTTCTGTGATACAAGAAATTTCGTATATTCTGGCATGGTGCGAAATTCCAATTGGTACCGACCTATAAGCCACTTATCTCGATTACAGCCTCCATAACGACCTCGCAGACAAAACGGGCCAACGGCCAGATCTGTGGGTAGTATTTCTACGCAGCTATAGTTATGATATATGTACCTAATTGCCCCACAGCCAAATGTCGGCTCTCTGTCTCGCACGCTTATGAGACCAGATGCCAACTTCAGTGCACACAAAGCACTGTGTTTTCACTGGATTACCTCGCACAGTGTACGCTGAATTGATTTTACTGTGCACAAGACGTGTATTTTTCCTTCGATGACGCCTTCAAAGTACCCCGAATTTTCCACAAACACTTGTGGAGTTGCAGGAGCCACGGGGGGAGGCTGCTACTGCATAGGATAGTATTGGTTGTACAACTGGGTGGCCAGACTACATTCGTAAGGCAACTGACGCAGCGTTCCAGTCATTCTTTTCCCTGTGTCATCAACTGCACACCACCCAGGGCATTCAACTACTAGCAGCCGAGGAGGGAGAACACCGCGTAGTCATTACGGCAAAACTCCACCCCTCCTCCATATTCTCCAGATGTTTGACAGATGTGAATCCCAGTCAGGCGTGCTGTTATGTTTAGTGCCATGACTAGGTATAGACACCTAACATACGGTCTGTGCATGCCGCGCTTGTGTACATAATCACATCGCCCTGCTCAAAGAATTTTCCTACGGCCAACACCTGACAACCTGAAGCGGCAGGTGTATTGGTATTTCGCCTGGCCATTTCAGGGAGCAGTGTGGTTGCTGGTAGTGGATACGGTCTCTGAAGTGTTACGACATATAGTGTTTCTCAGTTATTTCATCTATATTTCAGCTGTTCTGTCAGCGACATGACATCAAACATATCACCAGCGCCCCTTTTCATCAAGCGTCCAGTCCAAAAGCAGCGCGGTTGGTCAAAACTTCCTAGAATCAGACGCGGAATAGAATGACGACATCATCCGACTAGCTTCTTCGCCACATACATACAGCATTCCCATCAACAGTCACCGTCCGACCACTGCGGTCGGAGGTTCGAATCCTGCCTCGGGCATGGATGTGTGTTATGTCCTTAGGTTAGTTAGGTTTACGTAGTTCTAAGTTCTAGGTGACTGATGACCTCAGCTGTTCAGTCCCATAGTGCTCAGAGCCATTTGAACCATTTTCGCTCACCGTTCGGTCAGATTTTGCCTGGGTATAGACGTCGCACACTGATCTCGTGTGTCAGTCTTCGCGACTTCATCTCTCGCATTCGAGCGCCTACTGCCCCGCGGCTACTTCGACGGACGATGATTATTTTTTACTATGTCCGAGCGCTTCTAGGCGCTACAGTCTGGAACCGCGCGACTGCTACTGTCGCAGTTCGAATCCTGCCTCAGGCATGGATGTGTGTGATGTCCTTAGGTTAGTTAGGTTTACGTAGTTATAGGGGACTGATGACCTCAGCAGTTAAGTCCCATAGTGCTCAGAGCCATTTTTACTAGTCTGACAATGAATCCTGCCAGAAATTAGAGACTGAGGAGCAATGTGATGTGGACAATATGACTTCTGAAATGGATTGATCTGTCCAGAGTCCTGGAATGAATCCAATGGAATAACTTGTGGATGTCTTACATTTTCGACTTCGCTCTAGACCCTAGCGCTCAAGTCGGCCGGAGTGGCCGAGCTGTTAAAGGCGCTACAGTCTGGAACCGCACGATCGCTACGGTCGCAGGTTCGAATCCTGCCTCGGGCATGGATGTGTGTGATGTCCTTAGGTTAGTTAGGTTTAAGTAGTTCTAAGTTCTAGGGGACTTATGACCACAGCAGTTGAGTCCCATAGTGCTCAGAGCCATTTGAACCATTTTTGAACCCTAGCGCTCAACACAACCTAATCTGGTTTCGGATCGTGAGGAGGAATGAGCCACCGTTCCTTCATAGATATTCAGACGCCTCGCTGAAAGTGTTCGCAAAGTGTTTGCACCGGAGTTCAAGCCGTCATAAAGGTGAAGGGTGTACATACCCCTTATTAATGTCCATTAGTAGGTGTGTGGCTACTTTTCGTCAGATAGTCTGTTTGATAAATAATTCAGTCGTGTAGGTAGGATTGGACAGTAGCCGCCTCTGCTGTGACGGCTCCAGACAAAGCAGGCCAGCCCAGGGTTGTCGGCCCCTCGGCGATCCACAGCCTGGGGGCCGGAAGCCGGCAGTGCCTGCGGCGTCGTCACGAGCGGTTTGCCTGCACGCGCCGCCGGCTGTCACGGCGCGGCAACCCTTTAATCTGCTGCTGCCAATCAGCGCGGCCTTCGCCCGCACTGGACCCCTCCGAAGAAAGCAGCCGTCTCGCTGTCGGGCAAGAAGCGGGCCGGCAGCCGTGAGATGGGGCGGTGACACTCTGAGTCACTCCGAGGCGGGAGTTACGGCGGGCGGGGCGTATTCAGGCGCATTCTGTGCGTGACCTTCACACGGAGGTAGATCTCAAATATAGTGGAGCCATGAGAGGGCAACGAACAGCTGAAGTCCATTAGCTTTCTACTGATCTCGAAACCATCAAACTTTCTTACACTACTAGCTATTAAAATCGCTACACCACGAAGATGACGTGCTACAGACGCGAAATTTAACCGACAGGAAGAAGGTGCTGTGATATGCAAATGATGCCGGGGGCGACACCTACAACGTGCTGACAAGAGGAACGTTTCCAACCGATTTCTCGTACACAAACAGCAGCTGACCGACGTTGCCAACGCTGATGTGATGCTTCGTGTAAGGAGGAGAAATGCGTACCATCACGTTTCCGACTTTGATAAAGGTCGGATTGTAGCGTATCGCGATTGTGGTTTGTCGTATCACGACATTGCTGCTCGCATTGGTCGAGATCCAATAACTGTTAGCAGAATATGGAATCGGTGGGTTCAGAAGGGTAGTACGGAACTCTGTGCTGGATCCCAACGGCCTCATATCACTAGCAGTCGAAATAGGCATCTTACCCGCTTGGCTGTAACGGATCGTGAAGCCACGTCTCCATCTCTGAGTCAACAGATGGGGACGTTTGCAAGACAACAACCATCTCCACGAACAGTTCGACGACGTTTGCATCAGCATGGACTATCAGCTCGGAGACCATGTCCGCGGTTACCCTTGACGCTGCATCACAGACAGGAGCGCCTGCGATGGTGTACTCAACGACGAATCTGGGTGCACGAATGGCAAAACTTCATTTTTTCGGATGAATCCAGGTTCTGTTTACAGCATCATGATGGTTGCATCCGTGTTTGGTGACATCGCGGTGAACGCACATTGGAAGCGTGTATTCGTCATCGCCATACTGGCGTATCACCTGCCGTGATGGTACGTGGTGCCATTGGTTACACGTCTCGCTCACCTCTTGTTCGCATTGACGGCACTTTGAACAGTGGACGTTACATTTCAGATGTGTTACGACCCGTTGCTCTACACTTCGTTCGATACCTGCGAAACCCCCTTATTTCAGAAGGATAATGCACTACGGCATGTTGCAGGTCCTGTACGGGCCTTTCTGGATACAGAAAATGTTCGACTGTCGCCCTGGCCAACACATTCTCCAGATCTCACTTCGTTTGGAAACGTCTGGTCAATGGTGGCCGTGCAACTGGCTCGTCGGTCAGCGTGACAGACTGTCAATCCTAAGGGCCCGGGTTCGATTCCCGGCTGGGTCGGAAATTTTCTCCGCTCAGGGACTGGGTGTTGTGTTGTCCTAATCATCATCATCTCATCCCCATCGACGCGCAGGTCGCCGAAGTGGCGTCAAATCGAAAGACCTGCACCAGGCGAACGGTCTACCCGACGGGAGGCCCTAGCCACACGACATTTCCATTTTTTACAATACGCCAGTCACTACCCTTGATGAACAGTGGCATCGTGTTGAAGCTGCATGGGCAGCTGTACCTGTACACGCCATCCAAGCTCTGTTTGACTGAATGCCCAGGCGTATCAAGGCCGTTATAGCAGCCAGCGGCGGTTGTTGTGGGTACTGATTGCTCAGGATCTATGCACCCAAATTGCGTGAAAATGTAATCACATGTGAGTTCTAGTATAATATATTTGTCCAATGAATACCATTGTATCATTTCTTCTTGGTGTAGCAGTTTTAATGGCCAGTAGTGTAGAACAATACTGGTCAGGCACAAGCGTATCTCAGCACATTGTTCAGCGCACGTTGTTAAACAAGGGGCTCCGCAACAGAACACCGTTACTCGTTCCCATGGTGACCCAGTGGCATCAGAATATACGACTGCAGTGGCCAAGCATTCACCGAGATTAGTCATAAACCAAACGTAACCTGTCGACTGGTCGGTCGAATTAAGCGTCTTGTTTCACCAGATCGTTGGGCGTGTCTGGATATGCCATCATGCGGGTGACGGTTGCTCAAAACATGCACCACGCCGTGGATTGCAGGCTCTTGGAGGCAGTTCACCTCTGCTTCCACAGGAATTGTGGTAGAAATCGAGGGCACTATGACATGATCGTTATTGCTGACCATCTGTGTCCCTTGAAGCTTGATGTCTTCCCCGACGACGATGGCAACTTCTAACAGTCCGTGTCAGAGTGTTACAGTGGACTGAGGAGCGAGAACTCACGCTGATACTTGGTAACCAAACGTCTGATCAGAACCAGACGGAGCACTTCTGGGAAACTTCAGGGCACCAGCTCCGCGCACACAAACAACGGCCTCATTATTTACAGGAGATGTGTGACCTGTGCGAAGACATATGGTGCCACATAACGCCAGAAAGCTACTGGGGATTTACAGAATCAACGCCGCGCCAAAATCGCTGCCGTTTTGCGTTCCAAAGACTGACCATCACGCTATCAAGCAGGTGTCCAAATTGTTTGGCTCATCACTGTACCTCTCGAACATATTTTTTATCACATAAACAGTAGCTGTCCATTATGGTGCTCTTGGCGTGTTCGCTTGTCGGAGTATCTGTTTAGACTGGTGTCGCATGCCATCAGCAGGTACCGAAAGCTTTCACTGTGCAGTCAGCGTAGTCAACTTTATTAGCGGACAACACTGAGTTCAGAAAATGCAACTACACTGTTAGCTTTTCCGCTGCTGTGGACGTGTAGACAAGTCCTGCTGCGCCATTTCGCAAGTGCTACGGACGTGTATACGCGCACTGCTCGTGTTTTCTTACAGTGCTATGGACGCCTGTGTGTATCCCGAGCTGCCTATCTCTTACCGATACGGGAAACTGCTTCCGTATCTTGGTGAATATAGGCGTTTCGAGTTTTTCTCATACAACATACATGCCTCACTGCAGTTCGACATCTCGAATCGCTTATGTGATACGACGGCTGTTATGACCACACCATTCGCGTTGCACAAGGACGTGAACAGGCGGGTCGCGTGCCACCGTCCGTCGCACAAAAAGCACAATAACTCGAGAACGAAATGAGATTTCCTTCTAATCTCAATTTTAAATAAAATTTCGATATCTTATCTACATTTCATTCACTGCAGTATATGAGCTAAAATCAACCGTACGCTATGCTTACGCAATACGTTTTTACCTCTGCAAAAATATGTAAAATATCACGTAATGTTTTCCTTGACTTGATTCAGTACAGGATTTATGGTGGATAACGAAAAGAAATTCAGTTGTTTATCAACTGAAGATATCAGATTGTAAGGGTGCAGTCCTAACGCATCGATGAGAAACGGCATCAAGAAAGCACTGACCCACATACCAACGGAAAGAGCGAGCAGCGCCACATCTTAAAGAAGACAGAGTTCAGTGTCCCCTTTCAACGCTGATTTAATCAGCATCCCATCGAAAGTCGGCCCAGTTCGGTTGCAGACTTCGAAAGCATCAGTAATGACTATTAGGAAGACGATACTTTGCCTGTGTTCTGCGAGTAATCATAGATTGTCCAAATTACTTTCAAGTACGAGGCACAGGAGTCACGTCATAAAGAGACGTTATGTTTATTTTCTTTTTAGAAATAAAGTATTGTAATAATCTGAAACTTTAATATAGGGATCATTTTTGTATTCCTTGGCGCCTGTCGTCGCAACTTCTCTCCTTTCCTGTTTGTGTCGGTGCTGACACCCACAGTACCCGACACAACAGTAAGATGTGCAAAAACCAATTTTTTCACCTTATAGTTGTCAAAAATTGGATAAGTATTTCATATCGGCCGAAATGCCACCCATCAGCACAAGCACCTGCATTTGACGAGCAGTATAGCAGTGACAAAGGCCGCCGTCAGCACAAAGTGCCGAGAACACGTCTGTAGAAGCGAAAAGGTTAGTTTGATCTCACGCGGAGAGGGCTCCGGTTTAAAATATCAGCTATCCTGAGCTCGTGGTTGAACTCTACACCTAATTCCTAAGCAAATTAGGATGATGAACACGGAGTCCTTGGAATGGACCATCACACTCGTAATAGGGTCTGTTCTATGACGCAAGCTGTATGGGTATCTGGCTTCTCGTTCTGGCTAATGGAAATGCACACGACTTAATGACCTGTAAAAAAAAGTACTAAGAGTGTGCTCACGATACCCTACTTATATGGTTGTGCCGCTACTTTTACGTTCGGTAGTGACCTTGAAGTGTCACATGTAGATTAACGAAGAAGGGAGGATGATGGAGACATTGCCATATCTTCCTTTGGTTGTTCTCTGCGGCGAATATTTATTGTAATGATCAGCAAATTTAATGTAGCGTAATATGTACAGCATGAAAAACTTCTCACTGTACCGGTGTACGGTCGTACATTCCGAATCCTCTCCGCTGCAGAGTTCCTAAAATCCTCACTGAGGATGGCCGCTGTACCAGATCAACTGACACCCCCGTATGCGCGCCTTTTGTCGTCGCGCTGTTGCAACATAACACAAATCCTTAAGATGAACGTTGACAAATTAAAAATACACTCTAAGAAAAAAAGAAAAGACGCGCCACGAAGGAATTATCATAACGGGACGGAAATGGGCAAATTTGATTTACATGTACAAACAAACACGTACAATTTCAGAAACATTTATTCAGGAGAAACAGTTTCACAAATGGAGCAAGTCAATAACGCGTTGGTCCACGTCTGACCCTTATGCAAGTAGTTTTTTGGCTTGGCACTGATTGATGTTGGATGACCTCCTGAGGGATATCGTGCCAGATTCTGTCCTACTGGCGCACTGAGCTGGTTGGAGGACGCTACCCATAATGCTTCATATTCTTCAACTTTGGGGAGACCCGGTGACCTAGCCGGCTAAGATAGGGTTTGGCATGCACAAAGGCAAGCAGTAGAAATTCTCGCTGTATGTGGGCGGGCATTATCTTGAGGAAATGTTAGTTCTGAGTGGCTTACCGTGAAGGGCGCAAAACGGGGCGTACAATAGTAGCTGTAAGGGTGCCGCTGATGATAACCAAAGGGATTCTTCAACGAACTGAAGTGGCGCCCCAGACCACCACTTGTGGCTACTGGGTCGTAGGTCGGTCGACGGTCAGTCTGATATTCCACAGCTGTTCGGAGCGTCTCCAGACACGTCTCCGGCCAGGAATCTCATTAACTGGAGTAGGACTGTCTTCAGTGATGAGTCTAGCTACGAACTGTGTCACGATGACCAATGTAGAAGTGTCTGGATACGACCCGGAGAACTGTGGAGTAATAACCTGATTGTTGCCAGCATTTTCTGTCTTAAAGCGTATATGTAAATGAAGTTGATTTGCTGGTAACCATCATTGCTCTGTGATATTTTGTAGAGTATTGATACCTGAAACACTTACAGTTCCCACCCACCTACTTGCTAGGCGTGGGAGTAACGGTTGTTCCCATGTTTCATGTCAGATAATCACCTTTACTGGTGCTCGAATACTTCCTTTATAGGAAAGAAAACAGAAAAAGATAAGCATCCTCAGTGAAACGATAACTGATTTGCCGCTTTTGTAAACCAGCAGTAAGATTTTTTTAGTAGCACTTTGTATTACCTATTTACTCGTAAGCAAGACAAGGGTAAAACAAAATTTTACCTAGTAAACTGGATGCCTGTATGACCAACGCTGCATTCTGGGATTATTTGAGTTGCAATCACATTCACCTGTTTGCTCCTCATTGTTTATAATTTCTAAATCGGATTTCTTATGAAGCACAAAACGCCACGCGGCTGCCCTTATCATTAGACACATAAACCAACTGACAGGTTTTATACTCGGACAATTGTTGTGCCTCAACTGTCGCATGCGGTCAGTCGTCATAGTGAATGTAGGCTTATTGTGATAGTTCGCGCCATGGATCCTCAATCGAGAAATCCAATGCAGCTGGCCACAGCACTGGAGTCGCCATAGCCTCACATCCCTGTCGATACCTTCCAGAACCTCACTGGCTCCCTCCTGCACGTCTTGCAGCGGTCCGAGCTTAAGGGTAAATAACAGGAAATAGCTGAAGTTGGATTCTTGTTAGTTCTACTCACTTGAGAATAATAACACCCCCAACACTATGATTTTTGTAAATGAAACTTTGGCAGAAAGAATTTTTGTAATTTCGATTGTAGTTCATAGTTTGAAGACAGCTAGTTCAGCTCTTAGGGCCGTATGCCACTCCCATCTGCAGTGGTTCAATGTGTAATGTCTTCCACATAGGAGGCGACCCATAGGAACAAGACAACAACGAGCTGTAGTGCCGTACACTGTTCACAGTTTCCCTAACCATTTGCGTTATTTTATTGGTATGATATGTTGTTCTCATGTCACATGCACCCCATATATTCGCACTTAGTTTTATTAATAATTCCACTCCATTCGGTTCTAATCATGGTTTCCTTAGTAATTCACCCACCATCCCCACCCCATTTATTCCCAGATGGGGTCCATACTGCCCTTCTACTGGCCTGCCTGGTAACTGATTGCAAAGTACTGCAACTCTGCCCTCAAACAGCCCTCTCAGGTATCTCTTCTGCCTAGATATACTGCATATGTTAAGTAAATACATAAACAAATACACTTTTACATATTCTCAGCTTTTCATTTTTTGCTCTGGGACGCTTTCTCCCGGAATTAAGTTAAACAGATTAACCATACCACGGTTCTCACTTCGGATTTGAACTCAAATGTAGAAACTATGTCCTCTCCCAAACATTTCCCATTCGGCGTCCCATTGCCTTGTGAGCTTATGAGAGATAATAAAAGATTTTAAACATCACATTAATTTGGCTGGTTCAAATTGCTCTCAGCACTATGGGATTTAACATCTCTGGTCATCAGTCCCCTAGAACTTAGAACTACTCTAACCTAAGGACATCACACACAATCCATGCCGAGGCAGGATTCGAAGCTGCGACCGTAGCGGTCACGCGGTTCCAGACTGAAGCGCCTAGAACCGCACGGCCACACCGGCCGGCTCACATTAATTTATTTCCCATCGAAATGAATAGGAATTAGCTATATTTAATTCGTATAGATTTGAGTGCAGATCAGTGTTATTTGTCAGTTCCGTAGCGTTAAAAATGTTTTAGTAGAGAAATGCTGCAGTGTTTTTCATGAGCAAAGAAAAAAGAATGAAAAATTTCAGTTTGCTTGGGACATTGTTGATACATGAACTTTCTTCTAAAATGTAGATTATCATGTGACTGAACAGTCATTATGCACTACTAATACATCTTTTAACTTGTTTACTGGTCATTAAGGGAATAAACCTCGGCTAAAATTTGTTTCTTACGGAACATTACCATTTTATTATTAACTTTCAGACGAAAGGTTTGAAGCAACTCAGATGTGTATCTCGTTATACAAAAGCTTGAGCTTCACATTGCTACGTGAAAGTCGTTTTCTTTTCCTTGTTTAAAACGTCTGCTTTGAACATTTATTGTCTCTCTGGTGCAATATCTCACGATTTTCCTTGTCAATACATTAAAAGAAGAAAAACCTCTTTACAGTATCATTTACGGTATTATTACATACATTCGGACTCGCACACACTGCTTTACTAATACTTTCGAAAACAGAAAGATGCAATCAAAAAAGAAACACATAACAGCTATTTTTTTAGGACGAAGTATGACCTGGCGCAGTCAGTAACCTAAAACTTTTTAACTTATAAAGAGCGAAGAAAAGAACGGAGAACATTCTTGTTCTAATTTTTTGTCATTTCTGCTAAAAATAACAGCCAGTAGTCGACTGTGATTATTCACATGATGAATGTGATCTTGATTAGCCGAAACTGTTGATGGCTCATATGAAATGAAGGCCCATCGCGACATTTGGTTGGAAAGATTAAATAACAAGGAAACGGGATAGGTTTTATTGTTCTGTTAACGACAAGGTCATTAGATACTAGTATGCCAGACTTATTGTCAAAAATATGACCGTATGATGTATCACGCGAAGTTTGTTACTGGACTGAGTATATCTTGATCGGGAGTAAACGGCACGTTAACTAGGATAGAGTCATCAGCAGATCTATAAGTAACTTCGGGAGTGTCCCAGGGAAAACTTGCTGTTCATGTAGTGTATTAATGCTGTCGTACACAATATTAATGGTAACCTCAGACTTTGCACAAATGATGCAGTCCTGTGTGATGAAGTGGTATCTGCAAGAATCAATGTGGATATTCATTCGAATCTTGATAAGACTTCAAAGTGGTGCAAAAACTGACATCTCAGTTTAAATGTTCAGAAATATAAAACTGTGCACATCACAAAACGAGAAAAATACGTAGTAACCTATGACTACAGCATCAGTGAGTCACAGTTGAAATCGGTCAATTCATACAAATACTTGTGTGTGAAGCTTTGCAGCGATATGAAATGCAAGGATCACAGAGTCTCTCTGAAAGTTTTCTAGTGTGGGGGAGGGAATGGGGGATTATGTACTATAGCCGGGTGAGGTAAATGAAAGAAGTCTATCACAATTTGGGGATGAATTAAGTAACCTATTGCTGTGTATTTCTACTCATGACAAACTGAAGAGTCGTCAGATGCCTTAGTATCAATGCTCATTACACAATAAACGAATTTGTTCCGTAGCCTGTGGACTGATCAGAAAGTATCTGCCATATAAAAGAAGCTATGCTCCTCGGAACTGTTATAACAAACAATGTACCTCACATTTGAGAATGCTTGATGGTATCGGTTAAACTACACTGCTGGCCACCGTAAATGCAACACCAAGAGAGACAAGAGGTAGCACACAAAATTTATTTTGTAGATAACATGTTGACCAAGTATCAAATGATTACGTTTACAGACGTCTGTGACATGTGGTTAATGCCAGAATCAGTAGCCAGAGTAGCCGCCATTGTTGGAGATCACCGCTGCCACACGTCTCGGCATTGAGTCAAAGAGACGTTGGATGTGTTCCTGGGGTACAGCAGCCCAAGCAGCTTCCACACGTTGCCAAAGATCATCTGGTGTGGCAGCTGGGGATGTAATCTGGGTCACTCGTTGAGCAACCATGGACCACATGTTTTCTATCGGTGAAAGATCCGGAGAGCGAGCCGGCCAGGGAAGCACTTCAATCTGGTTATTGACGACGAACCTTTGGACAATGCGTGCCACGTGTGGTCGCGCATTATCCTGTTGAAATATGGCTGTGGCCGAGCCCTGAAGGTAAGGAAGCACAACTGGCTCCAGCACCTCGGATATGTAGCGCCGGCTATTTAAAGTACCGGCAATGCGTACTAGAGGCGTGCGAGAGTAATATCCAATGCCGCCCCATACCGTAATACCTGGTGCAAGGCCAGTGTGGCGGTGCATAATGCAGCTGTCCAGCATCCTCTCTCCACGGTGTCTCCACACTCGAATCCGACCATCGTGGTGCGGCAGACAGGAGCATGCCTCGTCAGTAAAGACGTCATTCCATTCTGCCGTCCACATCCGTCTGTTATCACACCATTGGCGACGGAGACGTCTGTGGTTCTGCGTCAATGGTAGACGAAGCAATGGACGTCTTGCGGACAGACCACTCTGCTGTAAACGGCGTCGAATGGTACGCGCAGACACTGGATGATGCGTTACAGACGCAATGTGCTGTGCTATGGTTCTGGATGTCACTGAGCGATCCGTCACTGCCATGCGCACAATTTGCCTATCAGCACGTGCAGTGGTGCACCGAGGTGAATGCGATCGACCACGTCAGTCCGTCGTACCCCCCTGCATCCAGCGGTCACATATCCGCATTACAGTTGTTTGGTTTCGTCCAACACGACTAGCGACTTCTCTGTATGATAATCCACAATCTCGGTAAGCCACTATCCTTCCTCTGTCGAACCCGGATACTTGATCAAACGATGTTCGCTGTTGTCTACGAGGCATAACTGATCGTCTTGTGAAACAACCACAAGGTAAACACACGTGCCGAACGTACACTCGTTGAAATCGCCAAGCCTTAAATGGCACTATGAGGTGGCGCCACAGGTGCGCGTGATGTGCGTCTGCGCTGAAATTCTAATCAGTTGAATATCTCATCGCTGCAAGCCCATGGTGTAAATTTCACTTGATTCGGATGCTTCCTTCCGGGTGTTGCATTTACGGTGGCCAGCAGTGTATATAAAAGTGATATTTGGATTAACTAACTACCGAAATGGTACCAAGATGAATTCGATTACTGCACACTTGTTTTACGAAGATCCACATCAATGTTAAAAACCAAATATGGCGTACGTCTTCGTTAAAAAATAACAAGAAATACATGTAGTATTAAACAGTGTCAGTTAGAAGTTACGCACGTACGTGGTTCTGCGAGGTAATTGGAAACACAGAGTGAAAGAGGCGTTACTTCCAGAGATCGCCACTGAAACGCCTTGAAATGATGTGGCAGAAATAATTTCTTTGACCATGGTATCACGGAGAGGTGCACCACAAGCAACAGATGCACTGGGCAAGCAAGCGAGCAAGTCATCGTAACTCAAGATTCAGTGTAACGAACGTTCCAAAAGAACTGAAATGGAAGAAGTAAAAATCATGACTGTGGTTGTGATGCGATTCGAAATTGGTCGCAAGGTCCCTAAACTCCAAGCAGTGACGATCTCAATCACATTCTAACTCTACTACGAGAATACTCATCATTCCGGCTGCCGCTTTGGATCTCGAACGTACACCAACTGCTCTCCACTGATAAAAGAGTCAGAGATCTGCTGTTATCTGCCACTCCCAAAATAGCATCTTCTCTCTGACGCCCTCATAAACCGTATGTTCTCTCCACCAATCTCCAGAACATAGTTTTCTCTCTACTCTTCCCCAGAGCATGAAAGTTCTCTGTATTTTCGACTTTCCTCAGTATGGCGTCTCAAGAAAAATAACTCCACGAAAACCCGTGCTGGCCAACTAAGGTTCGTACACCTATTGTATGAGAGATAATTTTCCACAGGAGTCCGTCCTCCCGTCTCATGAGACCAAGAAAGATCCACACCACGTATTAGAAGCCAATGAGAGCTTTAGTCTTGGCATTAGCTTAAGAAACGTGAGAAAATGTTCTACCTTCCTGGCTATTTTTCGAAAGTGTCTCGGTGGTTTTAGTAAACAACTTTGGCGCCGGTAAATGTGTCATGGGCCGGACTTCCCATTTAACCAGTAGGCTTTCAGCCTTCGATCGGTGCCAGTATTTCACGTGGGGCCGCAAACGGTCATCAGTTTCTAAGCTGTCCTTTCTGGGCTGGGGCCATCGAGTCTGGAAGATGCAGGTCTCCGCCGTTAATCATTGAAGTGTTCTCCTTGGTGCATACGACCGAGAACGGACCATGACGGACCCCTGCCTGGATAGTAAACTGACAGCCCTGGCAGCGCCTTCTCTGAATGCGTTATGTGAAGGTTTTGCATTGTCTGAGGGTCACAGAGAGCGCCGCCCTGCCCTAAGAAACACACGACTCCACGATTTGGCCATCCGAACATTACAGCATTTACGCGTGGAACTATTATTTCAGCAAGATCTGTCTTGCTTGCTCCTTAACCTATCAAGACCTGCATCAAATTGTCAATCCAAATTCTATTAAAAGGAGCTAATTATGAGGGTGGCTGCAATTAATCCTGCTCAGTTCACAATGAAATTACTGATGGAAACCAATCCTAAGCGACTTTTAATTTCAGCAACGGATGTCCCAGTTAGAGTGTAAGTAGCGAGAGACAAGTCAGAATCTTCCCATGTCTCTTTTGTTAATCTACCTCATAGTTGTCTGTTGTCATGATTTTCACACCAGTTGATCAGGAAGCAAGTGAGGAGCACAGTCCAAGCGTATCATTTACCGAACATGCACACCTAAAGAAAACAACGGAAAATTTCTTTACAACAAGTTTGTTATATAGTCAAACATTTAGCAAGTTGAAGAAGCCAATGAACGGTTTAGAGAAGCGAATCACATATGATAGGGATCTGACAGATCCCTCTTATCAGTCGTGTGTAGAGCAGTTGGCAGATTTCGATTTATTGGCATAACACTAGGGAAATCCTATCAGCCTACAAAGGATAACAGGTTTCCAGAATGAGATTTTCACTCTGCAACGGAGTGTGCGCTGATGTGAAACTTCCTGGCAGATTAAAACTGTGTGCCGGAACGAGACTCGAACTCGGGAACTTTGCCTTTCGCGGGGAAGTGCTCTACCATCTGAGCTACCCAAGCACCACCTACGCCCCGTCCTCACAGTTTACAGGATATTGCGGAGCTTAGCTGTGGCAAAGCCATGTCTCCGCAATATCGTTTCTGCAAAGTTCGCAGGAGAGCTTCTGTAAAGTTTGGAAGGTAGGAGACGAGGTACTGGCGGAAGTAAAGGTGTGAGGACGGGGCGTGAGTCGTCATTGGGTAGCTGAGATCGTAGAGCACTTGCCCGCGACAGGCAAAGGTCCCGAGTTCGAGTCTCGGTCCGGCACACACTTTCGATCACAGGTTTGTTTGACCTGACGGAGAGCGTCAAGGAGATACTGAAAGAACTGAACCGGTAGAATTTTAAGAATAACTTAAATCATGATCCGAAAACTTACTTTCAAAGTTCCAACAACCATCTTCAAATGATGTCTCTAGAAATATACTGCAACCCCCTACTTGTAGTGATCGTGAGGCTAAGACTAGATTAATTACAGCGCGCGGAGAGGCATTCAAACAATCATTCGTCGCTCCGTGAGTGAAAGGAACGGGAAGCAGCACTAATAACTGATACAAAGAGACGCACCCTATGCCATGTACTTCACAATAGACAGATATCGATGGCAGAAGGATGGAAAAGAAACTCAGTCATGTCTTTCAAAGGAACCATCCCGACATTTGCCTTAAATTAGTTGGGAAAACAAAGGAAAATTTGAATCTGGACAGCCGAACGGGGGTTAGAGCTGCCGAATGCCAGTTCATTGTGTTAACCTCTGCACTATCCTTCTCGGTGGAGTCGCTCACAGGGTCAAGCGAGGATGGATGGGGAATTAGGGTTCAGCAACCCGTAACGCTCCAACTGACTATGTAGAGAAACGAGCGGAACTTAATTCACGATGCGCACACTTAGCAGACCCAAAGAAGGCTGCGCGTCACGTTGGTGTATTTGCAGTCACACCCGACACTCGATGAAGACGTCCTTCACGCGCAATTGCGTCGCCCTCGTTAACGCATGGTTAACAGCCTGTTAAATTAACGGGTATCACGTCTCGGAAAATTGTGGTTTTTCCGACTCGACTGCGGAATCCCGTACTAATTACGCGGCGCCCATTTGTGGTAAGACCTCGCCGGTGTGTCACGGATTCTTCCCGTCGTCGTCCTTTTTCAAGAGACGAGTAGTCGAATCGATTCCGCAGCAAGAGCGGCGAGCACCCGACGGGATAGCACGCGGACTCAGGGAATTAACGAGTGACAAGGCAGATCCTTTCTTCAGGCGCTCCGACCGTGCAATGTATTCGTGTCCCAGCGGCTGCGACGAGGTCTCTATCGGCCATACACGACGCGAGAGGGAAAAAGAGGGCGAGCAGGGTCGGCCAATGGGGAGCCGTGGACGCCGCTGACAGTTAATCGAGGCGATTTTGCAGCGGCGGCAGTCATTGTTCGGGTCGTGCGGCCAATCTGCGGCGCCGAATCGCCGCCGCCGATCAGTTTTTCTGCAGACTCCAGCGTGAAATCAGGGAATCCGCAGCGCCCGCGATCTGCCGCTCGTCTCCTCCTCCTGCCCCTCCTCCTCCTCCTCCTCCTCCTCCATCTTCTTCTTCTTTACTTCTGTGAGATGGAGTCACCTCGCAGAAGCTGACTTCCACTTGTTCCTAACATCACCTGTCAAGATTGCCGTGCTTGAAGCCTTCAGCTATTACCTTAGTAGAACGTTACCAAAAGACATCTCGCAGAACTCGAAACAATTCTGGTCATATGTAGTGGCTGTTAGCATAACGAAAATTAGTGTCCAGACACTCATAAACAAGGCAGGAACTTAAAAGGACAACAATATCAATGAGTCACGAAGCAGTGGCATGAAAGTCATTCTCGTAAGTGCAAGAAGAGGTAATAGGATAGTCAAAAATTTCCCAACATGAATGAAGCTTATCCTTGGTACAGTCAGCGCTTTGTGCACGATCACATTCAGTAATAACTTTGCACTCCTTCAACTTTTATAGTCCTGTCTTCTTCAGTTGCGTGTAATATTACGGTATATTAATAATTTTTACTTATGGACCGTCTGACAGCAACTGAATAAAACACAATTTAAGTGCCATACGCGTTTCGCCTTTATTTTCTGCAAGGCATCATCAGTGGCCTGGAATATGTACATATGTTAGCTATTTTATTTACATTTTTGTCATTGTGCCTATAACCTTATAAACAGTTCTGGTGGTTGGTATTTCCTATTAAGTAGTAATGTTTTGAACTGTACTTACAGGTTGCGTGGACAATTTCCTACATATTACGCTCCTGTTGCATTTTTGGTGTTGTTCTTCTTCTCATGAACGCCAATTTGCGGTTTGTTTCCCCATTCCACAACACTATGCACTGAACGCTTGTTTTAAAGCAATGTTTTGGTTTCTGTTGCCGACTGTCAAATGTTTTTGCCAAAGATCGAATGTTATTGCCAAACTTATCAGTGTAACTATTGAAGTATCTGTGGTCTGTTCGTGTAGGCATTTGTGTGTGTGTTTATGTGTGTGTGTGTGTGTGTGTGTGTGTGTGTGTGTGTGTGTGTTTTGGTGTGATATATATATTTTTTGTGCTGTGTGTGTGTGTGTGTGTGTGTGTGTGTGTGTCTCCAGATGATGTGGGGAAGATTTTTTTTTAATTATTATTATTTTTTGTTTTATGTTATCATTTCCTTTACTAAGTGTAGTAGGGAGCCTGTCCTGATGTGTGGCACTAAAATTGTGTTTTATTCAGTTGCTGTCAGGCGGTCCATAAGTAAAAATTATTAATATACCGTAACTTTTCACTCATTTTTCTATAACTGAGTGGGGCTTCATAGAAGAAAATTATGACAGAACTGATTGTGGCCGATCTCAAAATATGGAACGTCTGCTGACCCGTGCCATGTGTCCCAGCGAACTCTTCCTCGACCAATTATGACAGGGAAACATTCAAGCATTGGACTTAGACAAATTTTTGGGGTGAGAAACTCCGATCTCTGGACACGTACAGTTTTAAGTTTAACTCCACAATACGCGAGTTTTCCGTAGCAGTCGTGATAATCGCGGCACGCTCAACTCGAGGAAATACGTCAGCCCGAGCTCTAGTCGTGTGTGTCCATCAGCCTACAGTTCTTGATCCACTGCATCGGTCTGCACACTGGACCTGGACACTCCGCTCTTCGTCATGCACATTCGTACGGCCATTTTTAAAGTCTCGAGTCCATTGTATACCGTCTCCTTCACTCATCACAGTAGGTCCGTGGACTAGGCACAACGCACCTTTTCTATTTAGGGTTTTAATGTGAGCCACAAGAAAGAGCAAGAGAGAGAGAGAGAAAGAAAGAGGGTAAAAGAGAAGATGGGGATGGAGAGAGAAGAGAGAGGCAGAAAGCACTCTCCTTTAGAAAAATCTACACTACAATCAACTTAGATAGTTAAGGGTAGTGCTAGAAGCACATGTGCACAGATGTATGATCAGCCTAACTTCTGCACATAAAATATCATTGGACATCCAGGAAGCGTTGATGAGGACGCAGTCGTAATATTTCTCGATAAACTTCAAACAATGAAAACCAATATCCTTCATAATTTTTGTTGTGTAGGCATTAGACCGTGGTCTTCTAATGCTGCAGAGGCTAGTAGAGGCAGTAAGGACACAGTTACTACTTTCTAACTCATACGAGGTCACTGTTAAAAACTGTTCATGTGTAACCGCGCAACGCTTGCATCGTGTCGTTATCTGATCACTGCCAGGTGTTGTGGAGTCATGGCGGCGTGTGTTATGGAGCTGATCTGCACCAGGGTTACTCCTGTTCATTTCAATCAGCACTGAGATCCTCGACTTGTCTAATTTCAGTCTTCTTCCTTTTCTGCAGGAATATGTGTTGCATTTGCATTTTGCAATTTCTTTTGGCAGGAGGGAAGAAAGGGGGGAGGGTGGATCGTCATCAGTTCTCTGACAGGTTTAGTGCCGCCCGCTGCGATATCCTCTCCTGTTACTTATCTCTGAGTAGCGTTTATACTAGACGTCCTGAATTACTGCATATTCCGATCCCTGTCTGCCCCTGCAGTTTTTCCCGTCTAGAGCTCCTTCTAGTACCAAGGAGGTTATTACGTGGAATGTTTACACAATTCGTAATCTGAATAGCAGTATGAGTAAAACGTGGACCATTTCGCATCTTATTGCGTAGGTTTGAGAACAGTATGCGCCCTCAAATCAGGAAAAAAACTAGTTTGTCACGGGAACTGCTAGTGAACACACTGCTACAACAGAAGAAACTTGCATTGATTTTTCTCAGTGTTAATTGACAGTGCAGGTCGTTGACTGCAATCTGTGAGGCTCTGTGTACAAAGCAGTTTTATAATGCTTCTCCTGAATTCATGCATATCACTTCTGTCGCCTGTCATTTCGAGTCACAATTGACGTTTTTCGCGGGCTTCATCATCGCTGCTCTTACCTGTTGTTGACCCATTCGGTTGCACTGCCCCTGATGCGAGCTACCTGCACAACAATATCCGCATACCTCACTTGAATCCTGAAAGGAAAACGTTTGTTACACGACAAGCGGCAGCCGGCTAAGAAAGCCCAAAAGAAGGAAAATCGTTACAATAAAATGTTGAACTACCATAATCAGTTTAAATTAATAATTTCTGTCTTCTCTTTAGATATCCCGATTCATAATGACTCTTATTCATCTGAAACAATTTCGAACGAAATCTGAATTCAAAACTACAGCAACGAAAGTATTAAAAATGCTTTTAAAATTTAGATTCATGCCTTATATACACTAATTAACTGACAGTGTTGCACCATGGGAGACCAGTTCTATATTTATCACACTTCAAGAAGAGGTGCATCACTTTGATGTGTTAATTGATTAAGCTTTCATCCAAGTCAGGAACGACATTATGATATGTGACCCCTACGAACACTAATATAGCTTGTATTCATTGTGGCATGGAAATAAACATTCCCCGAATGTTATAACGCATCTGAAATATATGCTGTCTCAGTTCAAGAAGAGTGTTAGATGTACGCTAGTACGAAAGAACAACAATCTTTGGATCAGTTCCAGGAGATGCTTTATGTATGACAAATAAGGAAACTGTATAGTCTGGCGCCTTGCGTTGTCCGGTTGGAGTTTCCCATGTGGTACGAGGTTTTGATTGGTATGTGAACAGGTTTTACCATTCTTGCCACATACTGGGGAGGATTCAGCTTCGTTGTCGCTGCTTCCTCTAACCTAGCACCAGGTCGTCTGCAGAAACGATAGCGTCTATCTAATTACCACAATCAGAAGCGAGAATCATAGCTTAACACCACAGAATGCCACTCAGTGTCACAGTCGACTATGGTTCTACATCATGTATGTCTCCATTGATCAAGGATCTCGAGGTCTCAGCCTAGCTTCCAGTGATCTTGTCATGACGGTTGGTAGTGACTCCCTGTTTGTAACCTCTGATTAAGTTTCAGCTGTTTTCATCCGTCTGCGACCTACACGTTAGACACATCTAATAGCCAACACGTAGTCTCACATTTTTCATCTCTAGGAATGGTTGTTTTCTGTACTGATAAGATGCTTGCATTGGGATGAAATTTTACTCAACGTACCTCACGGACTTCGAGATATTACAGCATCCGTTTGGTGACGTTTGGTCAAGGTGTTCACTATCTAACACCTTCCTTTTCTGTTAAAATATGTCTTCAGTGTTTCCTAATTAAATGCCGTTACATTAGTTTGGAAGAAGGAAAGGAGCCTGTCGTGTTATGTACGTAGGTCTACTTCTAAAGCTTTCTTCGAAGAAGCACGTTCAGGATCTAGTGCAGACACTGAATGCTGCTATATTTACTATAAAAGTAATCTCCATTATTTATGATACTGAAACACGAAGGCTTGCTTACTTTGACTCTATTATTTTCAACGTTATCGTATATTGCTGTAATCTATTATCTCCTCAACAACATTCTTAACCCATAAATGGGCGGTCAGGCATTTTGCAGTGTCATTTAGTGAACTTCGTGTAGGTCATTCCTCCTATTATTCAGAATTCCCGTCATCGAATTTGTTGTTGACAACACTGACTCATTCATAAAAAACTTCAACATTCATATGGTGAACACCAGATGGCAAAACGAATTTCTCTTGGATAGCATTTCCTTAAGCAGTGTGTAGAAAGGCGTGTACTATTCAGCAAGTTTGATTTTCAATAGGCTTCTAGCAGAACCGGAAGATATTGAGTGATAAATCCCAAGTGTTCAGATCTAAGTTGAAAGGTGACTCTGTGGTGCACTGGATCTCTTCTTTACAGGAGTTCCTAAGAGTAGATAAGAAATTCTCTTTGTAATATGTTATTTATTTGAATACACTTTCACAGTTTTTATCGTGTTATATTAATTATTTTTCTTATAAATTTTGTAATCAGTATTTTGTAAACTATGAAGTGACCTGCTACGAATTAGCTTTGTTTCGCACGGTTCCATGGGACGAGATGAATAAACAAATAAAATTATATTGCGGCTCGCATCTTAGACGACGGTAATATCCTTTCACTTACAGTAGTGAACTTGAAGCACTGTTCGAGAGTATTCTGGAGTGCCTTGTGCATGTATATTTATTAGATTAAACGACACCTCTCGGCATCTGTAACCCTGGTAGATTTTATTTTCTAACCCCTCCAATGTTCTTAACTGAACATCGTCTACAGTTTGGTATTGGCCTGTTTCGAAAAGACAACGTTTTGTTTATATTGCATAAAGATGCGCTTAATAAATTTAGAAAGAACAGAAAACGAGAAAGAATTAGAAAATATACATATAAAAAGAAAATTTTTCAGCCAAGCATTTCTTCGTGTCAAAAAGGCAATTTTGAATAGGAATTCATCTTAGGTAAATTCATGTCAGTCAGCTTTTCCAGAGAATGGATTTCTAAACTGAAGATCCATTCTGGAGCGTCTTTCATATTTAACCTACTACTGTCATAATCTTTTCGTTAGATACAAAACCTGTCAGGCAAAATTTTTCTTTTCATTTGGGAACAGGGTGAAGTCAAAAGTTAGAAACCTAGAACCACAGTGGATGTTACAATAACTCGTACTTCAGATTCCTCCGTTTTCTCTTTTTCAAGACATCTTTTTTGGCAAGTGCAGTATCCTGATGAGGCATGGTTTTTTCGCTTTTCCAGTCAATGATTTTTCTCGTTTATTCTTCTCTCATATAGCTGATCTAAACAAATAGGCGGGATAAGCAGTTGCTCAAACGACTTAAACAGTGGCGAGGCTTTCATTCACTCATTTAATTTTAGCCATCATCTTGAAAAAAAGAAAAAACCTATCACACAATTCATTCTTATTGTGAAATGTTCCGTACTCTTTCTTATGATACTCCTACGACCTGAGCAGTTTCATAAGTCTTCAGTCAGGAACCATCCATCATGAAAATGTGCATATTTGCGCCTGCGTTGTGGTTTGATAACGTCTTAAAGCGTTGCTTCTTCTTCGTCGTAAACGCGCCAGCTCTGTGTTGCCGACGTAATTTCAAATTTCAGTGGCGTTTAAATGCACAAGCAATGACCATAATGCTAGGAAAGCTAGAGAAAGTACGATAGCTGTAGGTAATTTTCTTGATAACTCGTCGACAAGTGGGTAACGTTATAACAATCGCTGCTGATTGACGTAGAATTTCAGTCTAATGTTCAAAATTATTAATCCATCCATTTCCTCTCGTATATCAAGTTTTTACTCATTCAGTAATATGCACTTCACTGTAAATAGCTTGTAAACAAGAGGGTTATTATTTTCAGGGTCTAATCGGTCGCGAAATGGAAACCACAATGAAAATAAAAAATGCCTTTTTTGCAACATTTATCTTTAATTTCCAGCTACTTCTCTACATAGTTGCAACCACGACTTAGACATTTGTTGCATCGTGGTACGAGCTTTCCAGTACTCTCGTCACAGAAGGTGGTTTCCACCAATTCTCTATGGGGATCCACAGCTCGCAGTCCGTGCCGGAACACTGTATTCTTAGCGAGCGGTTCATGTGAGCAAAGAGGTGAAACTCGCTGGCAGCCAAGTTCTGGCCGTATAGTGGGTGTTCAAACAGCTACCCACACTGCAGGAGCATCTTTGTTGGAGCTGCAGCGTGCGGCCGAACATCACCATGAAGAAGGACAAGCTTGGTAACAACATTCCTTCTTGCTTGTTCTGAATTGCCCTTTTAGACGGTTTTCTCGAATCGCCTGATTCACTCGCTCAACAAGATCTTCGGATGACACTCGTCTCCTTCGCTGACTGCCTGCATTATGAATGTCTGTACGTCTTGCTTCAAAGTTCCTCCACCATTGCCGCACTTTTCTCTCACGCAGGACAGTCATGTTATATGGGCTACATGAAATCAGGCAGAACCCCTGAGCATGAAGAAATCGAACGACAAGCTTGGAGGGACATTATTACTCTGTTCATCTTGACGTGCTCACTGTGTGCCCAGAGCAGAAAATGTAACATGGCTTGATGGATTGGTATACTAGAGACACTGGACAATACATCTGCCCCAAGGTTCTTTCGTTTTTAACTGTGGTTTTAATTTCGCGACCGATCAGAGATTCAAAAAGAAAAAAATGAAAAAAATTAACCCACATACATTCACCTTACTCTTAGTATACAATTAAAATATATTTCTTTGAACATTCCACTTTCGCCGTACTAATATATTGTAATATTATTCTTCAAACATACGTAAATGGTGATGTGAATAAGAACCATCTACTGACGTTCAAAATTCAAACATTTATTCGTATGTAAGTAACTTGAATGTAAGCCTTAAAAACATCTCCAGAAAATCTGAACAAAATCTATAAATCGTAACTAGTAACGAGAAAGAAATATCAGTGAATAATTTACATGGAACAAACGGGGAGAATGCGTGTACGTAATTCTGTTGAGAGTCGGCGTTGAGTACGAAGCCGTTTGCGACCAGCTATATGGTAGCGCGTCTCGTCTTCAAAGCCATTGCTCATTCTCGCGCGTTCACCCGTCATATATAAAAAAAAAGGGAAGGATGCAGTTTTTGTAACAACAGAAAAACACCTACTGTAACAAGTTACAGATCTTACCATACCGTTCTTGCACATGCAATGGACCGGCGATTACAGCCAGTGACTGTCGCTAATGCTAGGCGTATTCGGAAAGTAAGGTCCGACTAGACGCGAAATGGAAAACATTGTGAAAATCAGATGGAACTTTGCATAGATGTGTTGAGCAGTGTCTTTAGTGTGCCTGTCGATCGCTTCACGTTGCTCTATTCAGTTCAGAGCGCAAAGTGATGACGTAAAAATGCCTACAACAACAGTGTCTCCCGCCAATAATGGGGATCTGGTGAGAGATTTCGCCTGAAGCTATGCAGCCCACATAACATAAGTGTCATGCGTTGCTTTCTTCAAGACAATTCTCAGGCACATTCTGCATGGGCAATGAAGACGCTCCTGCTGCGTTTCCGATGGGGAGTGTTTGATCACCCACAAGACAGCCCTTAATTCGCTTTCTCTGTTGATCATCTCTGCTCACGTGAACTGCTGGCAAGGAACACAAGATTTTGGCACAAACAACGTAAGGCAGATCAGCGTAACGAATTGGCGGAAAACACAGGCGGCTCCTTTCTGTGACGAGGGTACTGGAACGTTTGTACACCGTGATAAATGTCTACGTCGGAGCGGCGACTATTAAGAGAGGTAGCTGGAAGGTGTGGCTAACTGTTGCGAATAAAAAGTTTTTATTTTTATTTTGGTTTTCATTTCGCCACCGATTGGACCTTACTTTCCGAATACGTCTCTTATATTCTCGCGACAGTACAGTCTCTAACGTGAACAGTCGTCAAAAGAAGTGTGACAACGTCTGAATACAGCCGACAATTCAGTAACAGTTGAAAATTAAGGAGCTGCTGACTCTTAGACTGAAGAAAGACGGCACAGTGCTTCACGGTATCGTTTTACGCCATACACTCACAACACGACAACTTCTTAAAGCGATGTTAACACAACTGTTCTGACAGTCAAGTGTACACCTAACTTGCGATACTGCTCGGTTTTCACCAACATAATGAACGCAACATTTCATGGAAATGGACGGCATTTTTGTCCCAGGATGATAAATTCTCATCTTGATTTGATTTGATTTCAACAGGAGAGTTAAAACAGCTTAGGTCTAACTCGCCACTGCCCGCACCGAAACTAGGTTTATTGTGTGGTATCGCTCCCTGTATATCTAGTAAAGCCAACAAGTGCCCTTAAATAGTGCAAGGAGTCCCTCTACCAGTTTTTTGTTAGACACAATTTCCTCAGGTCTAGTTGTCCCGAAGATACAGTATCTATTACTCTCCAATCCCATGCATTCAAAGATAAGGTATGATGCAGTTTCTTCACCCTTATCACAGATCCTACATTTAGGGTCCTCTTCCATTATACCCATTGTGTGTAGGCGTTTTTTGAAGTTCCCATGGCCAGTCATCAGTCCAGTCATGGGTTTCATCTCTTTCCTGTTCAATCCCAGGATTACAAAGCTTCTTTTAAAACATGTATTGGGCATCATTACCTTAGCATGTTTTTGTTTATGGACCTCGGTCCGATATCCTACGTGCTGTTTCCTAAGCCAGTTCCGTAGTTCTAATTTGACCATTGCCTTAGTGATTGTCAAGACAGGTTCCGGTCCAATAAATGACGTTGTTGGACCCTTCCTAGCCAATCTATCGGCTTGTTCATTGCCACAGATCCCTGAGTCACCGGGGACCCAATTCTCATCTTAGTAAGTCACAATGTGTAGCAAACCTTTAGGTAAGTATTTAGAAGACACATAAATACTGTAAAATTGAATACTCCTACTGTGTTTGCGTGGAGAGAGAGAGAGAGAGAGAGAGAGAGAGAGAGAGAGAGAGAGAGAGGGAGGGAGAGACAGACAGATAGAGACCGAGAGAGATAGAGAGAGAAGGTGGGTGGGAGAGAGGGAGGAAGATGTGTACAACACGTAAATGCTTCCTGGTGATGGTCGGTTTTATTGAAAATGAAAGAAACCTCAAACCGCCTCTAGCCATTGTCTACAACTTGTACCCGGCAGCGGTGAGGAGAGAACGAGAGACGGATGTAATGGGCAGGCGCCTTGTGCCAACAATGCGCCGTGCTTTCTCTGAAATTACCCGAGATAGTCGCCGGACGGGTTCGCCGCGAGCGAAAGCGGCCGCCCGCACGCGTGTGCAGATGCCATCGCTGCACGCCGCGGCTGTCTGCAGAGGCTGTGTCCGCTCACGCCCCCACAGCGGCGGGACGTGCCGCGACGCGAACATAGCTTTCTGCAGGCGCTGCCAGCCTATTTATTTTATTGTACTCGATTGAGGGCCGTCGTTATACCTCCAGTGTTGATTGGCACGAGACTACCAGCACCCTCGACATTTCAAGTACTTTTCTTACGTTTCTTATCTCGCACTCACACGAGCACACACACACACACAGAAGTGCTACGAGACGTGAATGTAGCCTAAGCGTAGCTGTCAAGTCATTTTACGTCGATCAGTTGTAGAACTACGTTCGAGTATAATGACTCTTCTGGAGACTAGAAATCTACTCTGTAGGAATCAGCATAGGTTTCGAAAAAGACGATCGTGTGAAACCCAGCTCGCGCTATTCGTCCACGAGACTCAGAGGGCTATAGACACGGGTTCCCAGGTAGATGCCGTGATTCTTGACTTCCGCAAGGCGTTCGATACAGGTCCCCACAGTCGTTCAATGAAGAAAGTAAGAGCATATGGACTATCAGACCAATTGTGTGATTGGATTGAAGAGTTCCTAGATAACAGAACGCAGCATGTCATTCTCAATGGAGAGAAGTCTTACGAAGTAAGTGTGATTTCAGGTGTTCCACAGGGGAGTGTCGTAGGACCGTTGCTATTCACAATTACATAAATGACCTTGTGGATGACATCGGAAGTTCACTGAGGCTTTTTGTGGTTGATGCTGTGGTATATCGAGAGGTTGTAATAATGGAAAATTGTACTGAAATGCAGGAGGATCGGCAGCGAATTGACGCACGGTGCAGGGAATGGCAATTGAATCTCAATGTAGACAAGTGTAATGTGCTGCGAAGACATACAAAGAAATATCCCTTATCATTTAGCTACAATATAGCAGGTCAGCAACTGGAAGCAGTTAATTCCATAAATTATCGGGAAGTACGCATTAGGAGTGATTTAAAAGGGAATGATCATATAAAGTTGATCGTCGGTAAAGCAGATGCCTTTCTGAGATTCATTGGAAGAATCCTAAGGAAATGCAATCCGAAAACAAAGGAAGTAGGTTTCAGTACACTTGTTCGCCCACTGCTTGTATACTGCTGACCAGTCTGGGATCCGTACCAGATAGGGTTGATAGAAGAGATAGAGAAGATCCAACGGAGAGCATGGCGCTTCGTTACAGGATCATTTAGTAAACGCGATAGCGTACGGAGATGAACTCCAGTGGAAGACTCTGCAGGAGAGACGCTCAGTAGCTCGGTACGGGCTTTTGTTGAAGTTTCGAGAACATTCCTGCACCGAGGAGTCAAGCAGTATATTGCTCCCTCCTACGTATATCTCGCGAAGATACCATGAGGATAAAATCAGAGAGATTAGAGCCCACAAAGAGGCATACCGACAATCCTTCTTTCCACGAACAATACGAGACTGGAATACAAGGGAGAAACGATAGAGGTACTCAAGGTACTCTCTGCCACACTCCGTCAGGTCGCTTGCGAAGTATGGATGTAGATGTAGATGTAGATGTACATAATTTTAATATCATTGCTCTCATAGACTGTATATCACTCATTTATCCGAAGTAAGTTTGGCTTGCAGGTTCCTTCTAATTGTTAATTCGATGGAATATGGGCACAAACGGTCCTGTTTCCTGTGGAAATAAGTTCTGATTAAAAATTAAGTAATATTAGCGCGGTTGATTACCAAAAACCACAGCCACTTGTCGTTCTTTCCGATACTACGTGAAAAAATCATTCTTGGAATTTGGTATTTCAGTTATGTACTCCTCTATTATTTGTCACAGACATTTCAGTACGTACTTGTCTTGTTCGGAATGGGTCAACATTAACAAAATCCAAGATGAATTTAAGAAAACTAAACCCTTTGTCCATCTTTTATGCCGTTCGTTATTCCGCCCCGTCGTATTCTCCAAGAGTTGACCTCAGGTCCTGGGTGTTGGATTTCATAGTAAACGCGCTTCTTCACAGCACCGCAGCGCAATATTTTATTATACATTCTGATATGTCATAATGGTATAAATTTACGCCTCTTCTCCTTTTTCTTGTAAAGAGAGCTTCTATATTTGCACGTTTGTTTCATGGTAACAAGACACGCGATGTTTCATGTACGACAACTCACAACGTTCTGAGACGAAGAACACGAGCTTAGCGCACAAACTACAACTGGTTAGAGGCTAAATGAGGACTGAAGAACAGCTGACTCATTTGGCTACGATTCATATCTATCAGAACATGAACTTCTAGTATGTCCTAGAAGAGGTAATTGTTCAAAGTAATAATCACGTTAACATCAAGTTTTAAGTAAGTGAACAATTTAAACAAAACTGTATAATTTGATATTTGAAAAAAATAAGCATAAAATAGTAACACAGATTATTTTAAATAAGTAATAAATATATATATATATATATTCCATAAGTTCAAAAGTTATATATATATATATATATATATATAAGAAAAAGAGATTTAGTTTTTTGCAACATATGAAAGGTATTTATGAAAAAGTTAAGGATATTTTTGAGACATAACAATAATTTCCTGTTTAGAGAGTAACAAAACTTCATGGAAAATTACACCAATTACAAAAAAAAAGGTTCAAATCGCTCTGAGCACTATGGGACTTAACTTCTGTGGTTATCAGTCCCCTAGAACTTAGAACTACTTAAACCTAACTAACCTAAGGACATCACACACATCCATACCCGAAGCAGGATTCGAACCTGCGACCGTAGCGGTCACGCGATTCCAGACTGAACCGCCTTTAACCGCACGGCCACACCGGCCGGCCCACCAATTACATTTGGAGATACATTTGAAATATGTGGCATTTGTTGTAACTCATGTAATGTGGAATCTGCAGGAGTACTAAATTTTTGCAGCTCAGAAACAATGTTTCAGTATATTGTGGAATAAATTAAAGGTCGCCCTGGATTGGCCGAGCGGTTCTAGGCTCTACATTCTGGAACCGCGTGACCGCTACGGTCGCAGGTTCCAATCCTGCCTCGGGCATGGATGTGTGTGATGTCCTTAGGTTAGTTAGGTTTAAGTAGTTGTAAGTTCTAGGGGACTGATGACCTTAGAAGGTAAGTCCCACAGTGCTCAGAGCCATTTTTTTGAATAAATTTAAAATGTGTGCAATTTTCATAAACACTGGAACGTATTAATCCAGTAGAAACGCCACCTGAATTAAATATCATCAATTAGAGTGAACATAGCCGAAGAAAGAGATGGGATCGCAAATTTCGTTGAACTGGAATGGTGGTGCTAACTTCGGTTGACATAGGAACCCCATAATCTGGGTTTGTTGTAAAACTGAGTTATGGTAATACCCACACAGAGCTAGTTGTGTTCATATCTGTATGTAGATAATATATGTCCAAAATCGAGGCTTTGTAAATAAAATGACTGTAAATAGATTATCAAATTTTAAACGTATTTGTGTACGTTGGCTTCTTACAGCACATGATACTGAGGCACTGAACTTTCTAAGACTTTCGCAAGTCTAGATGTGAGAGCGGCTCGTAAGTGGTGTTTGAACAGTTCAGACGGTAGACCACATGTCTACGGCCAAGGTCCTACGTTCGAGTACCGGCCCGGCACACGGTGTTAACCTACCAAGAATTTTCAAATCAGAGGACACTACGCAGCACAGTGAAAATTCATTCTGGAACAATCACCTAGGCTGTGCATAAACCATTTTTCCTCTGCATCTTTTTCCTGAGAGTGCTAGCCCCTAGGTATACAGGAAAACTTCAGTGAAATCTGTAAGATAGGAGAGAGGTATCGGCGGAAGTGAAGGTATGAGGGCGGGTCGTGAGTCGTGCTTGATAGATCAGTCGGTGGAACAGTTACCCGCGAAAGGCAAAAGTTCTAGACTGGAGTTCTAGTGCAGTACGTAGTTTTAATCTGCCAGCTATTTTCAGATCAACGCACACTCCGCTCCAAAGTGAAAAATCAGTATGGAGACTTTCACACCTGGCTGACTTAGGGTTGTCGGTGCACAGTAAAATTATGTGCTTCGTGTCTAAGTAGAGGGATCTTACTAGAGCATGAAAACTGTCCGTCACATTCAAAAGTTCCAATAGTGAATGTCATTCACGTTTTCTCAAATCACATATGCTCTGCAGAGATGTATTCTGTACGTACTATCAGTTTCTGTATACATTCAGAAAAGTGGCTGAGGGATAGTCTTTGAGCTCCCGGTATACGTGAACCGAAGACCAAAGAGCACTGCATGTGGCATGGGAGCACTCGGTGCGTTTGAATGGACAGGGCGGGAGTCTACAGGGAGAGACGGTAGCGGCGCAGCGGTGTGAGACGTACACGTGTTCAACAACGCCTCACAGTCGGGTAAGAACTGAGTGCAAACTGAAGTTACGGTTTGCTATTCAGTCGCAGGTATCGTGTTAGTAATGGGTGTCATTTTCCTGGTTAGTATTGCAGGGTTTCACACGATGAAGTTCACCGCATTTTCAGTAGTTTAGCAAGTGCATTCTTTTGCCTTTTCTATTGCTGATGATTTTCGCAGCAATCTAAACAGTCGGATATGTATGGATCTGTCTTAATATTCGTCTCATTCCCATTTAATGAGCAGTTTTAAATATTTCTTGCGCTATGCAAATTATCTTTTATGCAAACAATTGTGTTGTGGGTTGTAGTACCACGTGATACATGTTGTATAAGCCACGATGGCTTACCGGTACGTTACGAGCAATCAGCCTATGTATTTTTCTACTCAGACAATCCTCAAAGTTAGTCGTAATCCCTTGTCATTGCTTTCAAATCCTGGTGTCCTTACGGCCGAGTTATACAGGGTGATTCAAAAAGAATACCACAACTTTAAAAATGTGTATTTAATGAAAGAAATATAATATAACCTTCTGTTATACATCATTACAAAGAGTATTTAAAAAGGTTTTTTTTTCACTCAAAAACAAGTTCAGAGATGTTCAATATAGCCCCCTCCAGACACTCGAGCAATATCAGCCCGATACTCCAACTCGTTCCACACTCTCTGTAGCATATCAGGCGTAACAGTTTGGATAGCTGCTGTTATTTCTCGTTTCAAATCATCAATGTTGGCTGGGAGAGGTGGCCGAAACACCATATCCTTAACATACCCCCATAAGAAAAAATCGCAGGGGGTAAGATCAGGGCTTCTTGGAGGCCAGTGATGAAGTGCTCTGTCACGGGCTGCCTGGCGGCCGATCCATCGCCTCGGGTAGTTGACGTTCAGGTTTCATAACTAACCTTTTTCGTAGGACTCTCCATACAGTTGATTGTGGAATTTGCAGCTCTCTGCTAGCTCTGCGAGTCGATTTTCCTGGGCTGCGAACAAATGCTTGCTGGATGCGTGCTACATTTTCATCACTCGTTCTCGGCCCTCAAGAACTTTTCCCTTTGCACAAACACCCATTCTCTGTAACCTGTTTATACCAACGTTTAATACACCACCTATCAGGAGGTTTAACACCATACTTCGTTCGAAATGCACGCTGAACAACTGTCGTCGATTCACTTCTGCCGTACTCAATAACACAAAAAGCTTTCTGTTGAGCGGTCGCCATCTTAGCATCAACTGACGTTGACGCCTAGTCAACAGCGCCTCAAGCGAACAAATGTACAACTAAATGAAACTTTATAGCTCCCTTAATTCGCCGACAGATAGTGCTTAGCTCTGCCTTTTGTCGTTGCAGAGTTTTAAATTCCTAAAGTTGTGGTATTCTTTTTGAATCACCCTGTAGTTTGCAATCGGTATCAAGTTGCCCTATGTGATGTGCATTGTGCCTTAAGTAAAGACAGAATTTTTCTAAACGATCGTTGCGATTAGTGCTAAGTAGCTCCGTAAATGTAGTGTGAGATTCGCTCGTCCTTCCCTGTGCATTCTTTTACAGAACTGAAGGTGAATCGTTTGCTTTGGTTGCTGAGGGATCTGGAAGTTCACTATTTATGTATAAAAGTGTGGTACTTCACACATTGTATTTTGAAGTCTCATGATCGTAGAGTCATACTGACAGACGGCACCATGCATGTTAACTGCACTCAACTGAGTTACATGAGTATTGCTTATTCAGTACATCATTCATACGAACTCATGTGTTCGTGACAGCTTAGAATGGCTAATCCAAATGTTGAAATGTGTGTGAAATCTTATGGGACTTAACTCCTAAGGTCATCAGTCCATAAGCTTACACACTACTTAACCTAAATTATCCTAATGACACACACACACACCCATGCCCGAGGGAGGACTCGAAGCTCCGCCGGGACCAGCCGCATAGTCCATGACTGCAGCGCCCCAGACCGCTCGGCTAATCCAGCGCGGCAATGGATAATTCAGTTCGACTGACATTACATATACGAAGCTCATAGTAGGTTACACCTGTTCTTTGTCGTACTTCTTCAAGGGTGTTGCCCAATCCCCTAATATGAACAGAAGGGTCTAAACCGTTGTTTCGTTTGCATCAAACTTCTAAAGGTTTTAGCTCACGTTATGGAGACAAGTTTTGCTAGAGACGTAATGCTCGCTGACATTTCCCAGCAATACTAGGTGTCCTATGGCATCCGTCGCCTCTAGGACGACGAGATTTCAGTAACCTAAGAGGGTCTTCCAACCACCAGTGTTGCATACTGCCTGCCCCCAATAAACTGATTGAGTCATTTTTAAACAGAAAATCACAAGATAGGGTCTCTCTAAGCGGGGAAAGCCAATGTACAAGCGAATCGGGAAATTTAATTTTGCTCATACCAGGTACTTTTTTGTGGAGCAAACGACTCGATTACATGATGGTGATGATGAAGATGTTTAGTTTGTGTAGCGCCCTACTGCGTGGTCATCAGCGCCCGTACGAAGCCCCAATCCTTCACACAGTCAATTTTTTTACACAGTCCAATTTAGCCACTGTCGCAAACGATGAGGATGATGAAATGATGAGGACAACCCAAACACCCAGTCCCCGGGCAGAGAAAATCCCCAACCGGGTTTGGATTATAGGCACATTGCATACGCACGCAGCAGAATGCCTACGCCCCGCTGCTCTCAGGGCCATGAAAAGCGATTGCTGGCAACGCCAGGGAGTGTCAGCGGACGTTTTATGCAAAGAGTTAGGAAACCACTGCCACTGAATGTGAGCGGGCATTACAACTCAGTGCATATTTTAGGTAGCACATTTGCATGTAATCTGAATTTAATAAAAAGAACAGTACGTTTACAAGCTACATAAGACCAGGGAGACGAAAATGGAGAAGAGGACTTTTCTGAATGAATTCCGCTATCGAAATTGCTCGAAAGTGCGTACATCTTCATCTGACGAGAGAGTGTGAGCCATATGCAGACGACATTTGTTAGGCCGCAGATGAGCAGACCTGTGTCTTGATGTGTTTCCAGCCTACCTACTTCCACAGACAGAATTTCTCTTCATCACTTATTAGCTTAATCAAACTCGTAGTAGCGAACGTGTTTTCATTAGCCACGGTGCACATTCTGGGATAACATAACGAAGCATCTGCGGCGCGTGAGGAAAGCGGGTCGGCGGCGCGTAACCGGATACGCGCTGGCGACCGCCGCTTCCCGGGAAACGCGGGGTCCCACACACGGCCGCCGCGGCCCCCGCCGGGGAATGCGGCCCGGCCTGCGCTTCGTCACCGCGGGCCGCTGTTTACCGGCGCGACGTAAAGATGTCGCCGGCGTCTGGCCAGTGTCCGGCAAGCCAATTAACGCGCGATCGCCGCACCGCGCAGACCGTTGGGATTGCGGGCCGCGCGTCGCCGGCGGGGCGACTCAAGCCTTCGTTTCCTGTTACGCGAGCGCCGTTCGATTTACGTGTCGCTCGTCCACCAGAACAGTGTGACTCACGTAAGTAGAAAATTAATAACAGTGCGCGACAGACCTAATACACCTCCTGTTCGAACACCACTGGGAATCGTTTTTAGTCAATTGCTTCTTTCTTCTTTAATACTCTTCATTCACCACATCGAGTTGGCTGTTCGAGTAATCACTCCGTGAGTTAAATTTTCATATATCGGTATCGCACCTTCAGGCACTGTAGCAGAACAAACCGAGAAGAAGAGGACGTCTCTTGGATAGATCTTTAATGCGCTGTGGCACTGATACTGCATATTTGTAGAATAAGCAAGTATAAATATGAAAAACACTAAATACGGCACGATAGCTTCGGAAACTGTGAAATCGAGATGGCGCTGTACGATGTGATTTTGTTACGCAATCTGAGCACCTGACACGTGAACTACACTACTGGCCATTAACATTGCTACACCACGAAGAAGTGCAGATGATAAACGGATATTCATTGCACAGATATGTTACACTAGAACTGACATGTGATTACATTTTCACGCAATTTGGGTGCATAGATCCTGAGAAATCAGTACCCACAACAACCACCTCTGGAATTTATAACGGCCTTGATACGCCTGGGCATTGAGTCAAACAGAGCTTGGATGGCGTGTACAGGTACAGTTGCCCATGCAACTTCAACACGATACCACAGTTCATCAGGAGTAGTGACTTGCGTATTGTGACGAGCCAGTTGCTCGGCCACCATTGACCAGACGTTTTCAATTCGTGAGAGATCCGGAGAATGTGCTGGCCAAGGCAGCAGTCGAACATTGTCTGTATCCAGAAAGGCTCGTGCAGGACCTGCAACATGTAGTCGTGCATTATCCTGCTGAAATGTAGGGTTTCGCAAAGATCGAGAAAATGGTTCAAATGGTTCGGGCCACTATGGGACTTAACATCTGAGGTCATCAGTCCCCTGGACTTAGAACTACTTAAACCTAAGGACATCACACACATCCATGCCCGAGACAGGATTCGAACCTGCGACCGTAGCAGTCGCGCGCTTCCAAACTGAAGTGTTTAGAACCGCTCGGCCACCACGGTCGGCTCGCAGGAATCGAATGAAGGGTAGAGCCACGGGTCGTAACAAATCTGAAATGTAACATTAACTGTCCAAAGTACTGTAAATGCGAACAAGAGGTGACCGAGACGTGTAACCAATGGCACCCCATACCATCACGCCGGGCGATGACGAATACACGCTTCAAATGTGCGTTCACCGCGATGTCGTCAAACACGGATATAACCATAATGATCCTGTAAACAGAACCAGGATTCATCCGAAAGAAATGACGTTTTGCCATTCGTGCACTCAGGTTCGTCGTTGAGTACACCATCGCAGGCGCTCCTGTCTGTGAAGCAGCGTCAAGGGTAACCGCAGCCATGGTCTCCGAGCAGATAGTCCATGCTGCTGCAAACGTCGTCGAACTGTTCGTGCAGATGGTGCTTGTCTTGCAATCATCCCGATCTGTTGACTCAGGGATCGAGACTTGGCTGCACGATCCGTTGCAGTCATGTGGATAAGATGCCTGTCATCTCGACTGCTAGTGATACGAGGCCGTTGGGATCCAGCACGGCGTTCCGTATTACCCTCCTGAAGTCACCGATTCCGTATTGTGCTAACAGTCATTGGATCTCGACCAACGGGAGCAGCAATGTCGCGATACGATAAACCGCAACCGCGGTAGGCTACCATCCGACCTTTATCAAAGTCGGAAACATGATGGTACGCATTTCTCCTCCTTAAACGAGGCATCACAACAACGTTTCACCAGGGAACGCCGGTCAACTGCTGTTTGTGTATGATAAATCGGTTGGAAACCTTCCTCATGTCAGCACGTTGTAGGTGTCGCCACCGGCGCCAACCTTGTGTGAATGCTCTGAAAAGCTAATCATTTGCATATCTGAGCATCTTCTTCCTGTAAGTTAAATTTCGCGTTTGCAGCACGTCATATTCGTGGTGTAGCAGTTTTAATGGACAGTAGTGTAGTTAGCCAATTACAGTGAGCATAGCAGATGTTACCTATTCAGCCAACGAAAATGTGACTATTTCGTCGCGCTGACACACAAATTAAAAAGAAAAATACCTACAATATTTAAATAAGTAGAGCTATAGCTTCTTGTGTAATTTTGGTTTGAATGATGCGAATAAAGCCACGACATTGCTTCTCTTGTTTGAGAGGAATTTGTGGCTCGTTTATTCCAAAACGTGTAATATGCTCTCATTCTGTGTTCTGAATGGCAGAGGAGATCACGTGTCCTGTGACCGGGTTGTGTAACAAAAGCACAGCGTACAGCGAAATCTCGATTTCACAGTCGCTATCAAGCTTACGCCGTTTCACTGCTACAGCGCATCAAAGATCTATCATAGAGACGTCCTTTTTTTCTCAGTTTGTTGTGCTACAGTGTCTGAAAGTGCGAAAGCGATATGCAAAAATTCTTCCCACACTGTGACTTCCCAGTCAGAGTCCAAACATTCAGCTAGTGGGCGTCCTAATTAGGAATACACTGCCTGACGAAAAGTGAAGCACTCGGAAGATATAACCTAAATCAAGAAATTAATCAACGTATTGTCAATGGGTGAAAAAATTATTTCAGTCTGAAGCAGTTAAGGTCATCAGAAAGTCTGCCAGTTAACAACAGACTTAAAGCCTATAATGCAGTGATAGTACCGGTGTTGTTCTACGTGGCAGAAACGTTAATCACCACAAAATAATATGAAGAGAACCTGCTCATATCTGAACGGAAAATCATGAGAAAGATCTTTGGACCAATCCGCGAAGAGAACACATGGGGACGTAGAAAGAATAAGGATCTGTTCGACCTAAAGAAACGACCGAACAGCTTGCATGAAATGAAACCGTGGAAAACGTGCCTGTAGGGCATATTGCTAGTAGGCCAGGAAAGTGTTGGGGTAAAGCTGTGCTTACGGAAAAACCTGATGGAACTTGTACAATTGGAAAACCAGGGAACCTATGGAAGGATGAACTACAGAAGGATTTTCAACAGGTGGATGTCCGTCAGAAATGGAATCAAAGTGCACGAGATCGCCTTCTATGGAGGAACACTGTTAGGTCGGTGCACGATCTTCAGGGTTCGTGATTGCTAATATATATGTCTGTACCCAGAGGACATGATCAGACGTCAGTGTAGCTTCGACACGCATACAGCATCGATTGGTACGTATATCGTTAGCGTTGCCGTTCTCTGTGACACGTTGAATGGCTACTAGAGCGCTTTAGTGTTGTTCTCTGTTGTTATCAGGCCTCGTTGGGTATATAGGTGGAGTGAACAGCGTCAAGTCTGGAGTGATCTCTGCAAAGGGCAAATAGATTCCATGTCCTCGGATGACACGGTGTTATCAGCACTTGAAAGGCTCAGCGGTATTAATCCGGGCGCCGTTATGTCGGGAGTCATCAGGTATGACTTCAGGTCATAGTCAGCAGTGGTTTAAGCTTTAAGGTATTCTGATGGGTTAACGTTACCTCACGGACATCTTGCATCCTCATGTCTTACTTCTCATCTGAAAGTATTTTGGTTTCATTTTTCAACAGCATAATACTTCTGCACATAATGCACGTTTCTCTCTTGACTGTCTGTTTGATGTGTAGGTACTTCCATGGCCGGCAAGATCACAAAATGTGTTCCCTATAGATCATTTGTGGGATCAGTTCAGACGTCAACTTTTTTCCAGTTCCAGTATCCAGGACCAGGTACAACAGTTGGGGCCTAGCTTGCCTCAGAAGAGGATCCAATGGTTTCATGACACCCTTTCTATCCGAATCAGTGGCTGCATCCAGGCCAAAGTTGATGCAATGTCATACTGATAATTGGGTTCATACTGCCAGTTGCCTTGTAACTCGATTTTATAATCACTGCAGTAACATCACATACCCCGACAACCCCTGAGTTTCTTATCGGTTCCTCCTCCCCACCTGGGTGTTGCACTTCTTTGTATTTCAGAGAGGGTTCCCTGTTTCGACATTTACCTTACAACCACAGGAAACGTCCCGAAAAGCCTCATCAAAACTGAACGATGATAACTATAATTCTCACAGAATATATCCACGACCAAATATAAAAGCCTGGTATGTGAGAAACAGTATTTTTTTGTCATTACACAATAAAGTTGACGACTTGCTAGAAACGTGCAATGTACTTAGCTGTATCTACACAATTAAGCACATGGCATGAACCTCAAAATACCAGATAAATAAGAAGGTGATGGTGGAATAGAAAATTGACCCAAATTGTTCTCCTCAGTGAAGGAGATACCATATAATTCTACACAGAATATTACACAGAACATACGAAATAGCTTTCTCCTTTTATTAACAGCAGGAGGAACGCAGTGGTTTCTATTTGTTTGATAATAATAAATAAATGTAATGTGACTAGGGCCTCACGTCGGGTAGACCGTTCGCCGGGTGGAAGTCTTTCGATTTGACGCCACTTCGGCGACTTGCGCGTCGATGGGGATGAAATGACGACACAAGACCCATTCTCTTAGCGAAGAAAATCTTCGACCCAGCCTGGAATCGAACCCGGGCCCTTAGTCCCTTAGTATTGACAGTCCATCACGCTGACCACTTTTTTAAATCTCATACAGTTCGTTGCATCTGCTCGGGGCAGACGTCGCAAGACACCCGTTTCAGTTGTCGTTTATCCATTAACTCAGATTTTTCAGTACAGAGGGCTGCTAACCCTCTGACCGAACACGCTGAGCTACCGTGTCGGCGACCACTCAGCTACTGGGGGCGGACATTTGTTTGATGCATACACAGGTCATTCCCGTTTGCGAGACAGGACGTCGAACAGACCCTCAAAACTGTAGACGTACACTATCTGACGACAAGTATTTGGATACTATTACTGGACACTGATGTGTGTCCACCCTTCGTTTTTATGACGGCTTGAACTCTGCAGAAGGTTCCAGTCGCTTTGCCACAGTCTATAGCGAGACGCCTCACTCCAGAACAATCGCTTCCAGTCACCCACTGTCCAGTGGCGTTGCTCTTTACACCGCCTCCAGCGTCGCTTAGCACTGACTACACAAACGTGTGGCTTATGTGGAGCTGCTGTACCCAGTTCTTTCTGACTTGATACGCACTGTCATTGTGCCTTCTGAATTTCTGTCAGCAGTTTGGAACATACGACTGATCTTTTCCGCTGATTTCGTACGATTTTTTACAACCAACTTCTGCAGTGCTCGGCCCTCCCTGTTCGCCAGTCGGTCAGGTCTGCCTGCTTTTGGTTCAGTCGCTGCTATTCTTTCGTGTTTCCACTGGACAGTCACAACAACAACAGCTGACATCAGGACCGTTATCAGGGTTAAAGTGTACTTGATGGATTTGTTGCTCAGGTGATATCCAGTGACTAGTCTTTTTCGAAGTCACTGAGCTCTTCTGATCGATTCATTCCGCTGTTACTGATTCCCTACTGACACCACAATGCCGGCCGAAGTGGCCGTGAGGTTAAAGGCGCTGCAGTCTGGAACCGCAAGACCGCTACGGTCGCAGGTTCGAATCCGGCCTCGGGCATGGATATTTGTGATGTCCTTAGGTTAGTTAGGTTTAACTAGTTCTAAGTTCTAGGGGACTAATGACCTCAGCAGTTGAGTCCCATAGTGCTCAGAGCCATTTGAACCATTTTTGAACACCACAATATTTCCTCGCCTCCTTTTATACTAGCGGGTCAGCCTCTGGTGATACCTAGTGGTGAATTCTGTATTACATCAGCTTGTGGTGTTGATAATTCCTTTTAAGGAAATGAGTTTTCTAACGATGCAGATGGTCAGGGTTTACTCCTCCGTCTGAATTTGCTGCTCTTGTGGATGAACTGCTGGAAAGTGAAGATACCAACGCAAGGAATAACTAGACAGGTCCCCTGATACCACTTCACTACATCATGTCTCGCATTCTGCTGTTACTACTTTTCTTCTGACAACATAGTTTGAGAAAAGATAGGAATGGAGCCGCTGCACAACCGCAAAACATGGTGGCCAACACAAAAAGCTCTCCTATCACGTCCGCAAGAGGGTTACTGTGCTAATCTACGCGTCGCAGGATGCGAGACTGTGATGTTGTCAGTGCATCCGGGTGCGACCACCCATTAAGCTCTTCCGTCGGGGAGATGGTAGGCGGAATGCGATTGAAAGGTAGTGGTTTTGAGAACACAGTGAAAAACGTGCCACGCCAACTGCCCAAGGAAAACACCTCTGCGACAGCCCGTATAGGTAGTAGAGCTACTGGAGGTTCTGGAGGTTATGTGCCAGTAAAAAAAAAATGAAATTATTGTGTGGCATTGTTGGCTGGGAGGGCACATCCGAGAAAGTTCGGACGCCGAGTGCAAGTCCTATTTCAATCGACACCACGTTAGGTGACTTCCGTGTCGGTGATGAGGATGAAATAACGATGAGGACAACACGACACCCAGTACATGAGCACAGAAAATTTCCAACCCGGCCGGGAATCGAAACCTGGTCCGCTGCATGGGAAGCAAGCACGTTGCCTTTTATTTTATTTTGCTGGTCTCATTTTGTTCGTTAATGTTCGTTGCTTTTGTCCGGGACGGACGTCCCATGACAACTGTTCTAGTTCATCGTTGATCCGTTCACTCAGTTTTTTATTACAGAGAACAGTTAACCCTCACTCAACTAAGCAGGCGGACTATTTGTCAGTAGCGAGAACTGATGCCTGGGTATTTGGAAAAGTTACTAGATAGGGGTTACCGTTGTTTCTGTACTCCGACATACTTGCTCCGCTAGTAGCAGCGTCAAGTACTGTAGCATGCGAAAGTCGTCATAAGAGGGGTCAATTTGATTATAAAATCGGTCACTCGTTTTGTAAAGTCGTGTAGGGTTTCTGTTTCGTATGATCGGATTCCCTGTTTTCAGGCTGTATGAGGGCAGCTGACGATGCGTCAGGTTTGCTGTAAGGTTCGCTGATATTATGTTGTATGTGTGCTTAGTTTGATGGTTAACTGTCTCTAAGAGAAAGTTTTTTGGGTGGTTATGCTTCCACCTGTGATCGAATTAACCCAGATTTAGAACGAAGGGGTTATTCGATTGTCTCAAGTTTTTCTACAGTCATCTGGCAAGTTTCCAGAATACCTCCGCGAAAGTATCAAGATGGAATTCATTATGTAAGTCCACCTGGTTTGTGTATCTTGGATCGTTGCTAATTATTCGTAAACCTTGCTCTGCATGGTCTGCAAGAGGCCCACGACAAGACAGGCCGCGGCGCGTACGTCACGAAGGTAGTCCTGAACTCTCTCGTTCGCTCAGCTCAGCAGACATAATGCATTTCTAAACCTGTTAACTCGCAGCTGGGCGTGTAAGTACTAACGAGAATTGCATCTTCCACTGGAATCTGCTATTATGAACTCTTACTGATTAACAGTACTACAGCAAAATTTAATTTAAGATCAGTACTCGATATAAATGGTATAACGGCGTGTTTATAGCATTTAGTCTCTTCTGCTTAACAGTAATCATTACATACTGGAAGTGGTGCCTTATGCAACTGATAATCACTTTAGCATGATTTTATTTTATTGTACGACAGTACAGCTGTAACAAATTATAAGTCCGCAGCCCGTGGTCGTGCGGTAGCGTTCTCGCTTCCCACGCCCGGGTTCCCGGGTTCGATTCCTGGCGGGCCAGGGATTTTCTCTGCCTCGTGATGACTGGGTGTTGTGTGCTGTCCTTAGGTTAGTTAGGTTTACGTAGTTCTAAGTTCTAGGGGACTGATGACCATAGCTGTTAAGTCCCATAGTGCTCAGAACCATTTGAACAAATTATAAGTAGGCCCATGGACTTCCTATCATTATAGGACTAAAAACAGTAAGATTCCATAACAGCGGATTCCAGTAGAAGATTCAGTTTTAGTATGCACAGATGCCTAGTTACGAGTTAACAGGTGTAGAAACGTAGTTTGTCTCCTGATTTGAGTGAGCGATCCACAGCAAGACTGCCTTCGTGACGTACACGCCGCGGCCTGTCTTTCTCGTATGCCTCGGGTCTGTAGGCGGTGCAGACGTATTGGAGCTCCGTAACCTCAGACTGGGTATGCATCTGTCATCAACGGTCTAATAAGTGTCGTGTAAATGAACATCGACACCCTCCTCTTCAGTGTGCATAAGTTACAATTGCTTGAGCCTCGCGTGTGCTTTGTTACTGAAGTGTTGCAAATGGTCCACTGCCAAGTGAGTTTCCTATCCAACCAATCACCAAGGTATCTGACTTTCTCACGGAGCAATACTGGACGTGCATTTAGTGCAATTTTCTGTAGTATTGGTACTTGTGTAGTGGCTTCGTTCTAAATGTAAACAGCACTGCTTCGAACTTCTAGATGTTTACCTTAACACGTCATTTCTCCAAGCAAGAGTCGACAGTTCCTAGTACTGTCTGTAGGATTGAAGTGTACCTGATGATGGATTTTTTACTCAGTTGACACCCAGTGATTAGACCACGTTCCTTGTCACTGTGCCGGCCGAAGTGGCCGTGCGGTTAAAGGCGCTGCAGTCTGGAACCGCGAGACTGCTACGGTCGCAGGTTCGAATCCTGCCTCAGGCATGGATGTTTGTGATGTCCTTAGGTTAGTTAGGTTTAACTAGTTCTACGTTCTAGGGGACTAATGACCTCAGCAGTTGAGTCCCATAGTGCTCAGAGCCATTTGAACCATTTGAACCCTGTCACTGAACTTTCCTGACTGATTTGTTCTGATGTTACTTTTTCTCTGCAGACAACGCATTACTCCCCAACTCTGAGTACACTGGCGGGTCTGCCCTTGTGACATCTAGCGGTCAATTCTACATTACGTATGGGTGTCCATATAATTTAATTAGATAGTGTACACAAAATGAATAACCCATTTTGCCTATCGTATCCTTTCCATAGCACATACTTAGATGTAACAGAGGCTACTGCAGTACCATGTGATTCTCAAGCATTTTTTAACAATCGTGGTTAAAATGTTTTCATACCATATCACTGAAACAGCTGCCAAGTGCTGGCTTTTGTACAGCTGGCCAAAGCGGCCTGTGGGTCAACGCAAATTACCTTCATTAACGCGTTTTTATTAGGTATCTACTCATCTGCGGGTTCTGTTCAGTACAAATGTTGCAACTGATTTTAAAATAATTCCCCGATGAACTACAGACCTGAAATTTTGAACGTAACTCGGGAGTGGAAGACAATGAAATATTAAATCGCTTTGTTATTTGTCTCAGCCACCTGGCTCCCATAGAGGTAGGATGGGGGCTAAAAGCCTTGCTAATGCCAGGCATCTCGGCTGCCCTGCAAGACCGCAATGTTGTGTGGGAAGTTTTGGAATGCACTCCAGGCAGTGAATGTGGAAAAGTAGCGCTGGCCTCACGTCAGTTCAGGACCACGCCCACCTTGGCAGCCAATTAGCGTTCGTCACCACGCTCTATAAAGCCGACCACACCGCACTTGTGCCTCCAGTTGTGTGTTGGCTGGGCTCACGTACCGTTCTCATTACACACCATTAGTTTCTTCTTAGATTTCACTACACTTTAGAGTTTTGCTCTTTGATTACTGGCTTCAACTTTGTTATTCTGCCGTGTCATCTCTGTTTTTCGTTTTCCTCTTATTGTTCTCTGCTTCTGTTCGCACTCAATTAACCGCTATCACTGCTGGTTCTTCGAGAGATTCCCAATATTTGCCAGACCCCATTCACGCTATTTTACAACAATAAAGTAAAATTCTTATAAAAGTCATATCAATCAATATGATGCTACTTTATTTAATTCTTATAAAAATAGCAAATAAACAGATTGAGATACTAGAAGTAGATAAAAACTACTGGCCATTAAAATTACTACACCACGAACATTACGTGCTACAGACGCGAAATTTAAGTGATAGGAAGAAGATGCTGTGATACACAAATGATCAGCTTTTCCGAGCATTCACACTAGGTTGGCGCCGGTGGCGACACCTACAACGTGCTGACATGAAGAAAGTTTACAACCGATTTCTCATACACTAACAGCAGTTGACCGGCGTTGCCTGGTGAAATGTTGTTGTGATGCCTGGTGTAAGGAGCAGAAATGCGTACCATCACGTTTCCGACTTTGATAAAGGACGGATTGTAGCCTATCGCGATTCCGGTTTATCGTATCGCGACATTGCTGCTCCCGTTGGTCGAGATCCAATGACTGTTAGCAGAATATGGAATAGGCGGGTTCAGGAGGGTAATACGGAACGCCGTGCTGGACCCCAACTGCCTCGTATCACTAGCAGTCGAGATGACAGGCACCTTATCCGCATGGCTGTAACGGATCGTCCAGCCACGTCTCGATCCCTGAGTCAACAGATGGAGACGTTTGCGAGACAACAACCATCTGCACGAATAGTAAGACGACGTTTGCAGCAGCATGGACTATCAGCTCGGAGACCATGGCTGCGGTTACCCTTGATGCTGCATCACATACAGGAGCGCCTGCGATGGTGTACTCAATGACGAACCTGGGTGCACGAATGGCAAAACGTCATTTTTTCGGATGAATCCAGGTTCTGTTTACAGCATCATTATGGTCGCATCCGTGTTTGGCGACAGCGCGGTGAATGCACACTGGAAGCGTGTATTCGTCATCGCCATACTGGCGTATCACCCGGCGTGATGGTTTGGGGTGCCATTGGTTACACGTCTCGGTCACCTCTTGTTCGTATAGACGGCAATTTGAACAGTGGACGTTACATTTCAGATGTGTTACGACCCGTGGCTCTACCCTTCATTCGACCCCTGCGAAGCCCTACATTTCAGAAGGATAATGCACGACCTCATGTTGCAGGTCCTGTACGGGCCTTTCTGCATACAGAAAATGTTCGACTGCTGCCCTCACGAATTGAAAACGTCTGGTCAGTGGTGGCCGAGCAACTGGCTCATCACAATACGCCAGTCACTACTCTTGATGAACTGTGGTATCGTGTTGAAGCTGCATGGGCAGCTGTACCTGTACACGCCATCCGAACTCTGTTTGACTTAATGCCCAGGCGTATCAAGGCCGTTATTACAGCCAGAGGTGGTTGCTCTGGCTACTGATTTCTCAGGATCTATGCACCCAAATCGCGTGAAAATGTAATCACCTGTCAGTTCTAGTATAATATGTTTGTCCATTGAATACCCGTTTATCATTTGCATTTCTTCTTGGTGTAGCAATTTTAATGGCTAGTAGTGAATTTTACGACGTATTCATATTGTGCGTTCCGCAGTGAATTCATCCCGGGCTATACCTGCTTTGAATTATGCACACTGTATTTTAGATACGCACATGAATTGTATTGTTTGAAAAATGTTCATAGTAATCTCTTATTAAATCTCGACACTAATGAAACTATGATTATCAGAGTTATTCTTGTTCCTTTCTAATGAAACATAATTCATTTTACCGATACACGAAACCCTGGGATACGTGGAGCTGTGATTGTATAAGAACAGCAATCTCATCGTCGTCGGCTCAGCTGTGAGTGAGCCGCGTCACCATCTGGGCCACGCGGCCAGTCCTCGGCCCGTTGACCCTTACGGGCGCGACAGCCAATTAGAGTGACACAGTCCGGCCGCGCAATTAGCGGGGACGCGCTAATTGGCGGAGGCGTTATCGTGCCAGCGGTCCCCGAGCTGCTGGGCGCCCGGGGACCGGCCCGTGCTGCCATCTGGCGGCGCCGCGGCGGCTCAGGTGTCTGGCCAACGCCGCCTCCGTCCCGGGGTTCAGTGGTAACACCAGCTGCTGTACGGACACAGCCGGGAAGGATTAACCACCGCACACTACAGCTGCACAGAGCCAGATGAGCCGGAGCTCGAGACGCGGCCATATCGATATCGAGGCCATATTCCATGATTATATTTAAATGCCTACGAGAAGCCGCTGAGGCTAGAAATGAATGAAAAATCTGATTAACGAATGAATACGAAAATCTGAATATTTGTATGGTGTGTGTTTCGAGAGAGATCGAGAAATGATCACAATAAAATGACGGAGAAAATGAGAAAAAATGTGATCTAAAATTCCGCGTGCATGTTAAAAGAACGGAACCAACCCGATTAACTAGACAAATTGTGAAATTTTAGGGACGTTCTCAGTAAAGCTAAAATTGAAGCATAAAATGGATGGGTGCGGAAAAAAAAACTGAGAAAAGCAGAAATAACATTACTGGATGTACTACATAGGTAAAATTTCAGGTACGAGATTTACAACTGGTCAGCTCATCTGAAAAGAAAAAAGAAAAAGAAAAAGAAAAAAATGGGCAGGAAATAGCCCATATTTAGAGAATGAAAGTAATACAAGCACAAAGAAACACTAAAACAGAACTCTGATAATTGCCCTTTGCTGTATGTCGTGTGGTCCAAAGGCACCCCATTTTAAGTAGTAATAATAAGAATACAATGATGCTTTGGAACACAATAGTGAAACAAAATGACTACGAAAGTGAATGCCTAGTGCTCAATTACATGATAGAAAAACTAAAAATGTACGATGGAAAGACGAGGGAGAATACGTATTGAGACGCACGTAACACTGGCAACATGTGTGTGTGTGTGTGTGTGTGTGTTTGTGTGTGTGTATGTATGTAGTAGTAAACACACATCAAAGCATTGAAAAAAGTATTACAAACAATACCGAAAAGAATGTGGTATTTTTTGTTCTGTTCTACAGGATGAAAAGTAATAAATATCCACCTCGGTGGCTGCCGGGTCAGCACCGCACATTCCTAACCGAAGCGACCGTGGTTCGATTCCCGACTGGCGAGGAGATTTTCTCCGCTCGGCAACTGTGTATTGTGATATTCTGATGTTCGTGCTGTCCTTGTAAATCTCCTGCATGGCGTCACCTGACAAGTCTAAGCATATGTAACTTGGTACCAGACTACGGCTTGGCTCTAATGAATCTCCTGAAGAACCAATACTCACTGTCTTACCTTCCAATGTCGAGATAAATGTATGAGCACGTCCCGAAAGTCAACAAAAATTAAAATACAAATGAAAGAAAATGGGGAATTAAAGAAAATAATAATAATAATAATAATAATAATAATAAAAGTAAAAATGTATTGGTGAAGCAGATCATCAAATATCTTTTCAAAAAGAAGGTAACAACAACCTGGACCCGAAAATTGAAAAAAATGTTTTAGAGGTACGAAACACAAAAGCTGGTAAAGCAACAGAAAGAGATGCAAGTTGTATACGTTAACTGCCGTGTTTTGCTATTGGGATAAAAGTCTTATTAAGCCCATACCCTTTTCGCTTTATTCTAAAGCATCTTCAGTGGTCAGTTTTTGTTGTTGTTGTTGTTTTGTTGTTGTTTACTGCTTTCTTCTTCGTCTTCCATGTGTATGTGTTGAGATTTTGCACACAGCAATTTTGCTGCACTAAATATATTCACGTACTGCAACAGCAAAACAAAATACACGAAGTGGCGAGAGGACAGTGACACTAAGAAAGAAAATAAGAGAGTCGAGCTCGAGACCTTTGGTTTTCACGGGCAAATGCTCTACCCACACTTTTTTCGTAATTCCCTGTAGTTGATCACTGAATATTTCACTCAGATTTCGTTATGGCAGATGGCAACCAGTTTATCTGAACGAACACGCTCAGCTACTGTGGCAGTGACTGTGCTATCGAAGCACGATTCACGACCCGTCCTCACAGCTTTACTTCCGGTAGAAGAGGAGGTACTGGCCGAAGTAAAGTTGTAAGGACCAATCGTGATGCCTGGGTAGCTCAGTCAATAGAGAATTTGCCCGTGAAAGTTAAAGGTCTGGCACACAGTTTTAATCTGCCAGGGAGTTTCATATAAGCGCACACTCCGCTGCAAAGTGAAAATTTCATTCTGGAAACATCCCCCAGGCTGTGGCTAAGCCATGTCTCCGCAATATCCACTCTTCCAGTAGTCTTGCAAGTTTTGCAGGAGAGCTTCTGTGAAGTTAGGAAGATACAAAATGAAGTACTGGCGGAAGTAAAGCTGTGAGGAGGGGTAGTGAATCGTACTTGGGTAGCTCAGTCGTCGGTTGGCCCTCGGCTATGTGACGACGCGGACGTGCTTTGCGCTCCGGGCAGCGCTCTGCTGACGAGTGGTTGTTTACGTGTGCGAGGCCTTGTTTAGTTATGTGATATACGTCGACTCGAAGCCCGATGGCTCTTTCGTACCGAGAGGCGTCGATCAAAATTATGTTTCACATACAATATACCAGACCCAAAGCCCATGAAATTGCAGGTTCCTCGCGTGATGTGGTGTCCTTGGACCCATAAGATCACTTAGGAATTCATCTCTCGATTGTCTCCAGCTTATGGAGAAAGTGGCTTGTGACGGGCTGCTACACAGATCCGCCGATGGATTCTGCTTTTGCCATTCTGATGGGAGCGTGACTGTGGTGGCGGTTGATCATGCTGGTCTGGGAGTTAGAACAGTACGCGTTTTCGAACTCCCCTTCGTATGTGTCCATCTGTGGATAATTATGATGGGCGACCTAAGACCTACTCCAGTTGCAGACAACAAGGACACTTTCACTCGGACTCACTTCAGAGACGTCGCGTGCAGTTACCTCCTGCACAGCAGCCGCTGATGTCACAGATGACGTCCCCTCTCACATATGTGGAGGCGGTGAGGAATGATGTGGATCTCGACCAAGATCGGTCCTCATTTCAGAACTAGGTCAGTTCTTCCCCCCATCCTATACAGGAGCAGTCACCTTTGATCCAGCAACCTCTCCACTCCGTCACCCGGCAACCAAATCTGGGTCAGGAACAAATGACTACACCGTCGTCTCCTCACGAGGAAAATACCGATCCTCGACCCACATCCGATGCGGAGACTCGCTAACGCTAACAGAAGTCCCCGAAACGACGTAAGAATTGGCGGCTGTCCACAGAAGAAGGGCTGCACGAGGGATGTACGTCGCCGGAGAACGAGGACCACCCTCACGCTTGACTGCCAGCTGGATTAGATACAACCACTCGCGACACATTGCTGCCACAGGCCGACCTGGAGCACACGGCGTATGGCGACGAGGTGGAGACTACTGTGCAGCAGGATGACACCATGATTTCAGGGACTTGTGCACACCAGCCGACGGAACCAGTCCCACAATACTCATTGGGAGACAGGGATAGCGGCGTAGAACCGAACGATGTGATGCAAGATGCCATGACAATTCCCAGCCCACCTAATTAACTGCGATCCCACAAGCCTACCGCCGAAGTACCGTTAACATCAATAGCATTCGCACACTGGTAAAGGTACAAATGTTAAGGGATATTCTACGAGCGGCGGACATGGATATTGTTGGACTTCCTCTGTTACGACACATATAGTTTACCAGCTGGCGAAGGTATGACGGAACGGCCATACTGTTAAGGGGAGGGACAGGGGAGTGGGACTTGACTTGCCTTCCGTCGGCGAGCGGTGTCGCGTTCACGATCGGTGCAGTCCGTTTGAAGAACGTTTATGCGCCTTCAGGCTCATCGAAGCGCTGAGAAAGGACCGTCTTCCACTCCGAGCAGATGACCTCGTTCTTTCAAGGAAATGCGGAGCATTTAACGGTGGGCGGCGATTTCAAGTGGGTTCTGCAGCCCGAGGTCCAATTCTCGTTCTTCGTCTCCTTCCAAGCGTTGCATGCACTGGTAGGGGGCCTCACGCTCCATGCCACCTGGAAGCTGCATCACGGCGATAATGGCGGCTACACATACGTTACCAGCCACTCGGCCAGCCGCTTGGATAGAGAGTACGTCTCGCGAGGAATCCGCGCGGCGACAGCTAGCGTTGAGACACACGTCCAACGGCTTTTACTGACTACCAAGCTTTCATCTGCGCCGTTGCCTTGCCTCGGAAGCAGACAAAACGTAGTAGGGGACCATGGAAACTGAACGTTCCCCACTCCATGACATACTAGGCTGATACGTTAATCATATTTGTCATTTGGTTCTACTTTCTGGTTCCTTTTCATACTGTAGGTTAATACTGAACACTATGACACATTTGATAGTCCATACATCATTTCCTTCTCCACAAATGGTCTTTCCATTAAGGTACGCATTTTATGTGACTTGTATACTACTCGGAGACTGGTTATACGGGTTGTTTTGAGTTTATACCTTTGCTGCAATATTTCATTCTGCATAGAAGTGACTTTCAGATACTCTTGTAGACTCCCAGGAGCTGGAAGATGGGCATTAGGCACGGATAGTAGCCTGAAAAGTGGATGTAAGATGAATGTGGAAAAAGTAGAAAAAGGGAACGCAGTCGAATTAAATCAGTAGTAAAGGGAGTACAAAATGGATACATGAAATAACAAGGAAAGTTTTTTTGACAGCATTGAACTGTAGCGTATCCTTGTACGGAAGTGAAACATGGGTAACGAGCAGTGTAGACAAGAAGAGAATAGAAGTTTAAGAAATCTACATCAACATCATCGCCGTTGCTCTGCTAATTAGACTTAAATGGCTGACAGAGGGTTGATCGAACAACCTTCACAATAATTCCAATCTTGAACAGTGCGCGAAAAAAAAAAGATCACATATCTTTCTGTGCGAACTCTGATTTCCGTTATTTTATTATGTTCGTCGTTTTTCCCTATGCAGGTCGGCGTCAGAAAAATATTTTCGCATTCAGAGGAGAAATCTGGTGAATGAAATTCCGTGATAAGATCCTACCGCAACGAGACTCACCTTTGTTTTAAGGATATCCACCCCAAACCCGGTGTCATGTCCATGACACTCTCTCCCCGATTTCTCGATAGTACAAAACGTGCTGCACTTCTCTGAACTTTCTCGATGTACTTCGTTAATGCCATCCGGTAACGATCCCGCACCGCGCAGCACTACTCAAAAAGAGGACGGACAAAGAGCAGTGTTATCAGTCTTTTTAGTACATCTGTTGTATCTTCTAAGTATTCTACCAGTAAATCACAGTCTTTGATTCGCGTTGCCCAGAACAGTTTCTGTGCGTTCTTTCCAATTGAAGTTGTCTGTAGTTGTAGCTCCTAGGTATTGAGTTGAATTTACGGCCTTTGGATTTGACTAATTTGTCGTGTAACCGAAGATTAACGGATTCCTTTCAGCACTAAGGTGGATGACCTCGCACTTTTCGTTATTTAGGGTCAATTTCCAATTTTAACGTCATACAGGTATCTTATCTAAATAGTTTTGCAGTTGGGTTTGATCTTCTGATGATTTTGCTTGACGATAAACGATGACATAATCTGCAATCAACTTAAGAGGGCTGCTCTGATTGTCTCCTAAATCGTTTATATAGATAAGAAACAAGATAAGGCCTATAACATTTCCCTGGATGACGCCAGAAATCACTTTTGTTTCATTCGATGACTCTCTGACAATTACTACGAACTGTGACCTTTCTGGCGGGAAATGACGAGTCCAGTACCATAAGTGAGGCGATATTCCATAAGCACGAAATTTGATAACAAACTGCTTGTGAGTTACGGTGCCAAAAAGATTCTGGAAATCTAGAAATACGGATTCAATATGAAATTCTTTGTCGATGGCACTCAGTACTTCGTTTGAGTACAGATGCAGTTGTGTTTCAGAGGAGCGATGTTTTCTAAATCACCCCTAGGGGTTCGGGGGTTAGAATAAGCCTGAGGTATTCCTGCCTGTCGTAAGAAGAGACTAAAAGGAGTCTTAAACGTTTCGGTCTTTCTGTGATGGCCCCCTTTAGGATTTGACCTAAATTCTTCAAAATTTTTCGGAAGAGCGAGCCAGTTGGGGAAGGGCGCCTTAGATATTGTATCGTGTCCTTCGTGTGCTGAGAACTTACGCACACTTTATCGTCGTGGATGTGCAATTCCACTCATTCTCCAGCCTTTGGATGAGTATACCTTCCTGTGTGCGTTTTCCTCCATCACTGTGCGGTGTCGTTTTCTCCGGCGACGTTGATAATGGACTTGTTTGTTAGCCAGTCTGTTGTGGTGGGGTCGCCATGCACCCTATTTATTGTAGCCCCCTGACTACACAGGGATCGCTCCGCTGATACCTACGCCGTTGACTACCCACGTATGCCAAGGAGTAGACGCCCGTCTACCTGGGGCATTGCGACTCCCGGCAATGGCCATCCTGCCAGGTGGCCATTGCTAAGGCTAGGTGGCGCCCGTGGGGAAGGTCCCTGGTTGGAGTGGGTGGCATCAGGGTGGATGACCCGTAATGAAGCGGACTACGTCATCTTTTGCTGGTGGTCAAACACCAGGAGTCTCCAAGCGCTCAAGGTCTCATTTCAATGCGAGGCAGTATGACCCCAAATCGTTCCCCTCCCTGGCCACAACATGGAAGGAACATCAGGCTGAAGACAGAAGCGAAACATATTCGCGCCAGTACCTAGCATGTATGACAGCTGATGGGGAATCTTTCCTATCGACGAAGCCTCAGCTTTTTGTGGAGCATTTAGAAGACAAGTTTGGGGAGTTGGTGGGATTGTCGAAAATGCGCTGTGGGTCAGTCCTGATTAAAACTGCATCCTCTGCCCAGTCACAGGCATTGCTCGCCTGTGATAAGCTGGGAGATGTCTCCGTTTCCATCATGCCCCAAAAGAGCTTAAATATTGTGCAGGAACCTTCTTTTCCAGTCCGACGACGAGTTGCGCGCCTGTTTAGAATGACGACGTGTTCATTTCGCCCAGAGCGGTCATAGGGTACCAAGGGATAATCGGATTGACATGGGAGCCTCATCTTGGCCTTTGAGGGTGACATATTACCCGAGAAGGTTAAGGTGATGGTATACCAATGTGATGTCAAACCATGTATCCCTCCCTCGATGTTGTGGTTTAAGTGCTGGAAGTTTGGGCACATGTTTTCCCGCTGTACTTTAAGTGTCACATGTCGAGATTGTAGATGCCCATTACATCACAAAACTCCATGTGCCCCGCCTCCCATTTGTGTCATCTGCAGGGAGCACCATTCCCCTTGCTCAACAGACTGCAGGATTCTGCAGAAGGAAAGGAAAATCATGGAATACAAGACCCAGGATCGACTGAACTACACCGAGGCTAAAAGGAAAATTGAAAGATTCAATCCTGAGTGCATGACGTCGTCTTATGTCACAGCTACAACAACTTTTACAGCTCCATCAGTTCTGCCATTTATAGATGGCCCTTAAGGCTGTAAGGCTATGCCTGGCCCCTCGATTGTGGCAGTTTGCAAATGTATATCTCCCACCAGATGGTTAAGTACCACTGAATATATTGGCTGCGCTGATTAATCAACTCCCCAAACCTTTCCTACTTTTGGGAAATTTTAACGCCCATAACCCATTGTGGGGTGGCACCATGATTACTGGCTGAGGGAGAGATGTTGAGAACTTACTGTCTCATCTCGACCTCTGCCTCTTAAACAGTGCGGCCCCCACACATTTCAGTGTGGCTCATGGTACTTACTAAGCCATTGATTTATATCTTTGCAGCCCAGGACTTCTCCCATCTGTCCACTGGAGAGCCCACGATGACTTGTGTGGTAGTGACCACCTCCCCATCTTCTTGTCACTCAGCCAGAATCATTCTCCTGGACACCTACCCAGATGGGCTTTAAAGAAGGCCGACTGGGAAGCTTTCACCTGTGCTGTTACCGCTGAATCTTCCCCACACGGTAACATCGATGTGGTGGTCGAGAGAGTAACAACACCAATCGTTTCTGCTGTTGAACACACGATCCCTTGTTCTTCAGGGTGTCCCCAGCGAAAGACAGTGTCTTGGTGGTCGCTGGAAATCGCAGAGGCTATTAAAGAGTGTAGCTGCAACCAGCACTGGAACACCTAATAGCTTTTCAAAGGCTGTGCACCCCTGTTCGCCAGCTCGTTAAAACACGGAAACAGGAGTCTTAGGAAAGGTATGTCTCCAACATTGGGTTACATACCTCGGATTCGCAAGTCTGGACGAAGATCAGATGTGTATTGGGTACTAGACCCCAACAGGTGACCCTGGTATCTACCGACACAAATGCAATTGCAGAGCAATTTGCTGAGCGCTATGCTCAGACCTCTGTATCTGAGAATTAACCCACTGCCTTTTGTTGTCTCAAACGGTGGATGGAAGGGAAACTCCTCTAATTCACTACACGTCACAGTGAACGTTACAACACTCCATGTATTGAGTGGGACCTCCTCGCCCTTGCACATTGTCCCAACACAGCTCCTGGAGAGGTCGCATCCATAGCCAGATGACTAAACATCTCTCATTGGACTACCAGGGAGATCTCCTCATCATCATCAACCATATCTAGAGCGATGGCGTATTTCCGACGCAGTTGCGGGAGAGCACTATCATTCCACTGCTCAAACCTGGTAGAGACCTGCTTGTCGTGGATAGCTATCGGCCCATCAACCTCACCAACGTTCTCTGTAAGCTGCTAGAATATACAGTAAGATCACAGTTGTGTTGGCTTCTGGAGTCCCGGGGCCTACTGGCTCCATGCCAGAGCGGTTTCCACCTGGCATGCTCTATTGCTGATAACTTAGTGTCCCTCGAATCTGCCATCCCAACTGCCTTTTCCAGACGCCGACACCTGGTAGCCATCTTCTTTGATTTAAGAAAAGCCTACGACATGGCTTGGTGATACCGTATCCTCGCCACATTACACGAGTGGGGACTCTGAGGCCGGTTCCCTATATTTATCCAAAACTTTCTGTCACCCTGTACTTTCCATCTCCAAGTTCATGCCTCCAAAAGTCCCCCCCCCCATATCCATGGCTCAATATTGAGTGTTGTTTTATTTTTTGTGGCCATTAACGTTCTAGTAGCAGCTATGGGGCCGAGTGTCTCACCCTCTTTGTATGTCGACGACTTTTGCATTTCCTCCAGCTCCTCCAGCGTTGGTGTTGCTGAGCAGCGCCTACAGGCAGCCATCCGCAAGGCACAGTCATGGGGGGCTGTAATCCACAGCTTCTAGTTTTTCGCCACAACGTCGTGTGCTATCCATCTCTCTCTACGTCATACTGTTCATCCAGAACCAGAACTTTACCTTGATGATGATACACTCAGTGTAGTGGAAACATATCGATCCTTAGGAGTGGTTTTTGCTGCCCAATTGATTTGGCTTCCCCATCTTCGCCAGATTAAGCGTAAGTGCTGGCATTACCCTAATGCCCTCTGCTACCTGAGCAACACTAATTTTGGTGCATATTGCTCTACACTGATGCAGCTCTACAAAACCCTTGTTCAACTCCACCTTGACTGTGGGAGTCTGGTTTATGGTTCAGCGGCGCCCTCAACACTGTGGTTACTAGACCCAGTGCACCACTGTGGGGTTCGACTAGCGACAGGAGCTTTTAGGATGAGTCTGGTGATCAGCCTACTGGTGGAGGCTGGGGTCCCTCCATTGCAGGTCAGGCGCCAACAACTACTCACCAATTGTGTCACACAAATTTGTAGCTCTCCTGAGCATCCAAATTACGGTTTCCTTTCCCTAACCATGGCAGTTCATCTCCTACATTGGCGGCCCAGATCAGAGATTACCACTACTGTTCGTGACTGATCACTTCTGTCTGAACTGGAGTCCTCTCCTATACAACCTCTCCTATGTGTCCGTTCATGTATACCACCACGGTGTTTACCTAGTCTGCAGCTTTGGCTGGACCTTTTGCATGACCCTAAGGACTCAGTTTCTCCTGAGACCCTACACTGTCACTTTCTCTCTGTCCGTGATGCATACCAGGGCTCTGAAGTAGTCTACACTGACAACTCAATGATTGGTGGTCACGTTGGTTTCGCTTCTGGTCACACAGGATACATTGAACAGCGCTCCTTGCCAGATAGCTGCTTTGTTTTCACTGCAGAGCTGTTGGCCATATCCTGTGCTCTGGAGCATATCCGTTCCTGTTCTGATGAGTCCTTCCTTGTCTGTAGTGACTCCTTGAGCAGTTTACAAGCCATTGATTAGTGCTACCCTCGTCATCCTTTGGTAGTGACCACCCAGTAGTTGGTCTATGCCCTAGAATTGTCTGGTCGTTCAGTGATGTTTGTCTAGACCCCAGGACATGTTGGGATCCCAGGGAATGAGATAGCTGACAGGCTGGCCAAACGGGCTACTTGGAAACCGCTTCTGGAGATAGGCATCTCTGAAACTGACCTGCAGTTGATATTATACTGCAATGGTTTTCGGATGTGAAACATGGAATGGTATAATCTACAAACGCCCAATAAACTGCGTGCCATAAAAGAGACTACGAATGTGTGGCAGTCCTCCATGCAGGCTTCTCGCAGGTACTGTCGGGTCCTCTACTGGCTCTGCATCAGCCGCGCTTGGCTCACCCACGGCTATCTCCTCCGCCATGAAGACCCACCCCAGTGTCGTTGCGGTGGCCGGTTGACGGTGGCCCACATTCTGTTGCACTGTCCTACTTTATCTGCCCTGCCCTGCGACCGCATTATCAGTTACCGGACTCCTTACCATTAGTTTTAGCTGACAACGCCTCATCTACGAAATTTAGTTTTACGTTTTACACTTTTTTTAGGGGTGATTTATTGTTCGATCTAAGTTTTAGCGCATGTCCTTTGTCAATCTGTGTTCCCAACCCTAGTGGTTTTAGGGTGAAGGTTGTAATGTGTTGCAGAGTGGCTGGCTTATCCTGCTTTATTCTCGTGATCATCAAGCCACGGTCATCTGCTCTCTTGTTTTAATCCATACTCCTGTTTGTTGCGTATCTTGTGGATTTCTTGTCTTAATTTGTTCATTGTAGTGTTTGTTGCCCTTCTGTAGTTCTTTGGGTTTTCGTTTCTCCAGGTTTTGGGCGGTATTTTATTCTGTCCCTCGTGGACTTGTTTCATACGAACAAGGGACCGATGACCAAGCAGTTTAACCCCTCCCCTCCCTTTAAACCAACCAACCTTTCCTAAATCCATGTTGACTATGTATCACTATGTATCAATAGACCGTTCTCCTCTAAGTAATTCATAAAGTTCGAAGACAATTTATGTTCCCAAGTGGTGCTACATAATGACGTTAATGATATGGGCATGTAATTTAGCCGCTTACTTCTATTGCCTTTCGTCAACACTAGTGTGACCTGTGCAGCTTTCCAGTCTTTGGGTACGGATCTTTCGTCGAGTGAGCGGTTGTATATGACTGTTAAGAATAAAGCTATAGCATCAGCAATCTCTGAAAGGAATCTAATTGGTATATGATTTGGGCCGGAAGACTTGCTTCTATTACGTGATTTAAGTTGCTTCACTATACCGAGGATGTCCAATTCCAAGTTACTCAAGTTGGCAGCTGTTCTTGATTCGGATGCTGGAATAATTACTTCGTCTTTTTTGGTGAAGAAATTTCCGAAGGCTGTGTTCAATAACTCCGCTTTATTAGCACCGTCATCGATAGTATTTGCATTGGTATCGTGCAGAGAAGACATTATTTGTGTCTTACCGCTAGCATACTTTCCATATGACTAGAATCTGATTGGACATTGCGCCAGGTTTTGAGATAATGTTTCGTTGTGGAAACTATTATAAGCATCTCGCTCTGACGTCAGCACTAAATTTCGAGCTTCTGTGAAAGATAGCCAACTCTGCGGATTTTGCGTTCGTTTGAGTTTTGCATGCTTTTTTCGTTGTTTCTGTAACAGTATTCTCACCTGTTTTGTGTATCAGGGGAGATCAGGTCCGTTGTTCATCAATTTTTTTGGTATAAATCTGTCAGTTGCTGTCGATACTTTTTCGTTGAATTCAAACCACGTCTGGTGTACACTTTGCATGGGGGCTTAATTAAATATAATATGATTGAAAATGATTTTAATAGCTGTATGTCCGATTACGCAGTGTCTCGTAAACGGTTGGCCCTGACTAGTATTATTACGCTATCTGACTGCAAAGAACAATGTAAGAAAATTTCCGTAAACACAGTTAATTAATTAAGTCCCCAGCAACTAAAAAAAAAGAAAACCAACAAGACCAATAAGCACAAGAGTCACTGTTCTGTATGTGGGAGTGTGACTCAACGTCCACATCTGGCACGGTTCTTTTCCAACAAGACAAGAATTTTGATACCAATTATACTGACGTGACAAAAGAAATTTAGAAAAACTATAATTACGCAAGAAAACCAAAATTCACTCTAATACAAGAACACGAGCCAGATGCTTTGTTGACTGAACCTGTAGTGACACATTATTTCAGATACACAACTAATAAAGGAACATTATAAATTTTACCTTCATATATATTGACGAAATGCACTCATTACAATAACATCTGCTATCTCTCCCATCAAATAACTGCATAAAACATGGAACAACACTCTTTACTACAACATCTTACTCCAACTTCACGACAAGCAGTGCCCACTAGCACATCTCGGTACGAACTCTTAACACACACTCTCCTCTACGGGCTCTCAACAACCACTGACTGCCATGAGATCTTAACACGCACTGTCCTCTACGAGCTCTCTACTAGCACTGACTGACGAACTCTCGACACGCACTGACTTCTACAATCTCATAACAAGCACTGTGGAGGCGGCTTAATAGTACTCTTTGGCGCACTCTCTGGCGCAGTGGCACAGTGTAGCCACCTTTCATATGCCCCTCCTCCACAGGCCAGAATTTGATGGTATTTTTGCCAGCATTGGTGGTGAAAATACCACCAAATTCGTCCACAAAAATACAGACAAAAATAAAAGATAATATTAATACCTAAATATCACATAATTAGTTAAAAATTTTGGCTTTGCACTGACCTTTCACTAACCTAATATATGAAATACAGTAAGCAATACAACTTCTTTTCATACATGTGACTTTACATAATAGTTTACACAATATACAAAAAAATCAGTTTATACAAATGTTCACATAAAATGCTTTCAATGATTAGTTTATACAAAAAAAAGATACTAACAGGTGACATCTTTTCAGTAGAAGCAGTCCATCAGTTGCACCCAGTAAAGTTTAGCAGGTACACCCAGCAACAATTCATATTAGTAGAAGTAATCCATCAGAGGTACCCAGCAATGTTGAGCAGGTGCAAACACCAACAAGTGACATCATTTCAGTAGAAACAGTCCATCAGAGGCACCCAGCAATGTTGAGTAGGTGCAGACAGCAACAAGTGACTTCATTTCAGTAAAAACAGTTCATCAGTTGCACCCAGCAATGTTGAGAGCAGGTGCAGACACCAACAAGTGACACCATTTCAGTAGAAGCAGTCCATCAGAGGCACCCAGCAATGTTGAGTAGGTGCAGACAGCAACAAGTGACTTCATTTCAGTAAAAACAGTTCATCAGTTGCACCCAGCAATGTTGAGAGCAGGTGCAGACACCAACAAGTGACACCATTTCAGTAGAAGCAGTCCATTAGTTGCACCCAGCAATGTTGATCAGGTGCACACAGCAACAGGGGACATCTTTTCAGTAGAAGCAGTCCATCAGTTGCACCCAGCAATGTTGAGAGCAGGTGCAGACACCGACAAGTGATATCATTTCAGTAGAAGCAGTCCATTAGTTGCACCCAGCAATGTTGAGAGCAGGTGCAGACACCAACAAGTGACACCATTTCAGTAGAAGCAGTCCATTAGTGGCATCAGCAATGTTGATCAGGTGCACACAGCAACAGGGGACATCTTTTCAGTAAAAGCAGTACATTAGTGGCATCAGCAATGTTGATCAGGTGCACACAGCAACAGGGGACACCTTTTCAGTAAAAGCAGTACATTAGTGGCATCAGCAATGTTGATCAGGTGCACACAGCAACAGGGGACACCTTTTCAGTAGAAGCAGTCCATCAGTGGCACCCAGCAATATTGAGTAGGTGCAGACACCAACAAGTCTCATCTCTCAGCAGAAGCAGTTCCATAAAACTCACAAGCACTGATCACACTGTTTATCAGAGTTTATGAGCAGAAATTAAACATGTCCTAGTGGCTCCAATCATGTAGAAGAGGTACAGGTAACAGTCCATAATTTTTTTTTTTTTTTTTTCAATCACTGATCACACAGTTCATCAGCAGAAATTAAACACGACCAAATGTCACACATCATGTTGAAAAGTGCAGGTAACAGTTCAGAATATTTATCTTCACTAATCAGACAGTTCAGGCATGAACAATAGTTTGAATGCACATACAAATGCTTTTACAGTAACATGCAAATCATAACAAACACACAAATGATGTCAGATAATTGTCCTATTAAGTATTACAATACACAAATACCAGTAAACCTATAATATTCATGGGTGTCAGTGCAAGCCACTACAAACAATAAAATAATGTTTAGGAGATAGGTGGGTAGGATTAGGAAAGGAAAACACACAGAACACACTCACTCATCTCTCATCCACATTAAGTACTACTGTGTAACTGAATAGTGTTAATTGTGTAAATGTAATTCTGTCAAAATCTGATGTTCATCATGTGTATCAAGTAGTACTGGCAGCAATGTATAACAGTCACTAATAGTTAAGTCAACGTCATAGTCATCATGTCAAGACCAATGTTTGCCAAGCCAGATCAAATGTACTGTTGTTGAACAACTGTCAGTGAGCCACGATATGCAATTACTTCCTCTCTCCAAAAAAAAAAAAAAATGTACTGCTTATTGATTTAACAAAGTGTGTGTATAGACTATCTTCCTTCTATTTTAGTGTTCTAGTCTGCTATCTTCATCCTCCTTGTTCCATAAGACCAACAAAAAAAATATGCTCCTCACTTACTTTACCTCTTATACACCAAAACTCCAATAATCATCAACTTAATCTCAATAATACCTCAATAATACCTCTTCAATACGTCTTATCATCAATATCATTTACCTTACCTCTCATCAACTTCATATAATCTCTATACCTCAATAATACGTCGATAAATGTGAACCTTATTGCCAATATCATCTCACTTCCAACACAACTCTTTCCTCTAGTCAGTCTCCTCGAACAAGTACAGATAAAATCCTAATGCAACTTCAATTCAGCATCCCATACAATCCGAAGACACAGTGTCAACACACAACCTCTGTGTAATCCATCTGACCCAAATTTTCTACTCATTATCACATAATCTCAATACGTCACTAATACTTCTTCAATACGTCGATACATAATGCAACTTCAATTCAGTATCCCATACAATCCGAAGACACAGTGTCCACACACAACCTCTGTGTAATCCATCTGACCCAAATTTTTTACTCATTATAAATTATAAGATACATTTTGGTTCCTTGTCCATCATTAAATAAAAGAAATGCATACCTGACCTCTAACAGACTTAGTTCGAATAACTCTCAGTAATTAAGTACGATTACGGAGTGTGAATGATCATAATATTTCACAGTGTGTACACCACTTCAAGAATCATAGCAGAAGCAAACATGTGGAGTATTTTTTGTGTCAAGTGTCACTTCCTATTTCAATTGCTCACGAAAAATGCAGTGTAATAACTATTAATGGTCTAAACCTAGTATTGGTATGTCATGTCGTTAGCTTCCTTCCTATTAGCATAAATGTATACAGCTTTCATAAAACCTCAGTTCATGTGACTTCTATGACTTTCTTGTACTAATGTCGTTCGTCGAATTATAGCAGTTAATTTTCTTATCTTAAAAATATAAGACACTGAGCGTAAGCAAAACAAGCAATAGCGAGTAAATATACCAGTAGAGAACAGAATGTCAACAAGTGGATGCAGCACAATCCCTACAACGAGGCTCTGCCAAGCGAACGATCTATAATTAATCCAATAGTGTGACCTAAACTCTATGTTTATACACAGTATATCAGCATTTCTATACACCAAATTAAAGAGCAGTTATGGCAACAAAACAGAAATGTGTAAATATGTAATCCATACAAAAAGCAGCAAACATATATCTTACGTAATAAACAGGTCATTAGCATCATATCAGCATAAGCAATTAAATGTTCATGTGTCATCCTAATAAGTAAACATGAAGGCGCAAGCAGATAAATGACAAAGTACAACATACATACATAATCATAGTCAGCACAATTAATCAGATAACAATTATAATTTAAATAAATAAGCACAGCAGGCACATAATAGAAAAATATGACATCAGTGAAAAAGCATAGCAGCCAAGCGATGCATAATATACACAAGTTACAACCCAGTTCATTAATCAATAATTGTCAAAATCAGTAAATGTATGCAAGCATGTCGCTTCACAAGTAAATTCATAGAACATGAAATTAGCACAAAGTATGAATCACGTAATCGCGAGCAGCAAATTACGTCTAAGTACGTACCTAAGTGAATTTATGTTACCTGAAAAATAAACTCAATTAATAGTTACCCTTTTTAGTTTATTAGTTTCTTCTTCGAAATTACATTCTTCCTGAAAATTTCTCGATAGCAAGTCCTCTTAACGTCGGAGACATATAGAATTTACCTGAAGTTCTTAAATATTTTACACAACCGTATCCTGAAAAATACTGAATGTTAATAACAGAATTCATCAAGTCACTATAGCTTTATACTGAATTTAATCGGAGAAATTAAACTGAGTATTTGTTTACGGCTATCAGTGCATTCGCACTGAGCGCTCGATCAGCTGTGGGCGCGTGACGTAGGAAGCTATTGTTCGCGGTCAACGACTGCCTTGTGCGGCGCGCAGACTTGACTGTTGCTTTGAGTATGTGCCGCCGCCAAAACACAGCGCGGTATCCTTGTACTCTCCGCATGTTTACATCTAGCTGTTAGTTTCTCACAAGTATGTCATTCCACAAAAATTTTAACATTTGATATATGATGTATTCCTTTAGAGCGTCGTGATTTAAGAGTTTCTACTTCAACAGTGTTATCATGAATAATTTTGCGAATTCTATATGGACCGTTATAAAGCAGAAAAAATTTGCGACACAAGCCTTTTCCTTTATGAGACAAACGGTGGGACTTAATTAATACCTTTTGACCAACTGACAAGATTTTTAAACGACCAGGACGTTTCGCTGATTTCTCTCTTCTAGCAGCCGCAGATGCAATATTTTGTAGAGCCAGGTTGACGACTTCAGAATGCCGCAGTTTCCGTGAAGGCGGAAAAGGAACGATTTCAGAAATGCGATTTGTTGGTACTTTATTTTTTAATATTAATAGAGGCGGTAAAGAAGTTGAGTAATTAGGAAGTTCATTCAGAATGTTTTGAAAAATATGAAGATACTGATCCCAAGTTCTGTGATTCTGATGACAATAAAGACGGCACAATTTATTGATTTCCTTCATCCATCTTTCTGAAGCGTTAGATTGAGGGTGAAAAAGTGAAATGAAAATTGGTTTAATTTTACGACGCTGTAGAGTACGAAGCCAAACTTTAGAACAAAACTGTGATCCATTATCTGATATAACCTTGTCAACATGACCAACTTCTTTAAGAAAATGTTTGATAAAAGCGTTAGATACTGAACGAGCTGTTGCTTTGCGTAAAGGTGTAAAACACACATATTTTGATGTCAGTTCCACTGCTACGAAAATGTACGCAAAACCATTAGTAGATCGAACCACTGGACCAAACAAATCGACTGCAGCCATTTCCTTTAATTTCGCTGGAATGATGGGAAACAACGGTGCTCTGTGAGAAATCGTTGGAGGCTTAGCCATTTGACATAATTTGCATTTGGCAAGAACAGATCGAATACGTTTTTCCATATTACTGAAGTAACAATTTTCTCGTAATTTATGAAAGCATTTTCGGGGACCAAAGTGTGCATAACTGAAATGCGTATACCAAATCAGCTTATTAACCCACTCATCAGGAATACAAACTAACCAAACGGAGTTGTCGACCGATTTTCGTTTAAAAAGAATGTCATTGCGAACTAAATAATGCTGTCTAATCGCCACGCTTTCCTTTCTCCTCCACTTCTCCTTAATGTCCTTCCAGATTGGATCCTTATTTTGCTCCTTAGCGATGTCCTGGAGCGAAGACGAAATAAAGTTCTCAAACGCAACACCTTGAATATACATCAAACAATAATTGTTTTCCTTGTAGTCCTCTTCAGCACTTTGTTTCAAACCCATAGGTGCACGTGATAAAGCATCGGCAACAATATTAGAAGAACCCTGTATGTAAACAATACTAAAGTCAAATTCCTGTAGGTACAGCGCCCATCGTGACAATCTGCCATGAGTTAATTTTGTTGACATAAGAAATTCCAGAGCTCGATGATCGGTATAAACCTTAGTATGTCTGCCAAACAAAAATGTGCGAAATTTTGTAAAAGCCCAAACAACAGCCAAAGCTTCAAGTTCCGTAATCGAATAATTCTTTTCTGATTTAGAGAGAACACGACTTCCAAACGCAATAGTTTTCTGTACTACAACGCCGTTTTCTTCTATCTCTTGAAATAAGTGTGCCCCTAGGCCCTTGTATGATGAGTCCGTCGCCAAACAAAATTCTTTAGATAAATCCGGATGTGAAAGAAGTGGAGCAGCAACTAAAGCATCACGAAGCTGTTCAAATTCTGACTGAGCTTCCTCATCCCAACACCAATTAGATTTCTTTCCGGATAGTTCACATGAACGAGGTGTGGCCAAATCGTCCAATTTAACAAAGCGTCGAAGAAAATTACAGACACCAAGGAAACTACGAACATCACGTTTTGTAGTAGGAACAGCATAATTACGAATAGCATCTAATTTTTCTGGATCAGGAAGAATACCTTCTGTAGAAATAATGTGACCGAGAAATTTCACCTGAGAGCGACCAAATTCAGATTTTTCCAAGTTCACTGTCATGCCAACTCGTGCAAAAATACGTAACAATGAATCCAAAATTTTGTTGTGCTCACTCCAAGAACGTTTAGCAATAAGAATGTCGTCAACATAAGAAGTAATATTGTCACGAAGATAAACAGGTAAAATTTCATTTAAACTACGAATGAATGCTGCTGAAGATACAGTAAGTCCAAACGGTAATTTCCGAAATTGGTAACAGTTACCAAAGGCTAAAAAAGCAGTGTATTTTCTACAATCAGGGTGGAGTTCTATTTGCCAAAAACTTGCGCGCATATCAATCGTGGATAAAACTTTAATTCCATGGAAATGTTGAAGAAGTTCATCTAAATTTTGTGGACGGTCAGTTTCAGGAATAATGATATTATTTATCTGTCTGGAATCCAGAACCAAACGAATTGATCCATCCTTTTTAAGAACAACGTGTAATGGGCTAGTATAAGGACTGACTGCAGGCTCAATAATGCCCTGATCTAACATGTACTGAAGTTCATTCTTAACCTTGTCTCTGTAAGCCAAAGGAATAGCGTACGTTTTCCCGCGAAATGGTGTGTGTTCTTTTACTTTAAATAGATATTGTAAGCCTTGTATAGTTCCTGTGTGATGACTAAACACTGTAGCATGTGAAGTCAAAATGTGGTGCAGCTCTTCTCTTGCAACGTCATCTGGCACTTCAGCTTTCTTAACCTTTTCGTTAATTAATTCTTCGCTATTAATTATATCATCCATCGCGTCTCTGTATCTGTTGTCATTATCATGAATAAACACATTGTCGTCATAATGCTCAACGAAAACATCAGAAGTAAGAAACCTTAAACATTTTGTATCTGACTCAGATCTTGTTAAACACTCGAAAAATTTTAAACATTTCGGCATTCCAGCAACAGTCAAATTTACACTTCCTTCTTTAAAGTTCAAAATGGCCTTATGTGCATTAAGAAACTCCATACCTAATATAACTTGTGTACTGAGTGATGGAACAATAATAAAATTAGCAGAAAATTCGTATCCTTGACAAATGAAATTTAAATTGGTCTGTTGTTTGACCTCCACACTTTTTCCAGAAATAGCACCTTGAATTGTAGTTTTAGAAATAGGTAACACAGGACAGGCAATAGTTCTTTCACATATACGAAAAACTGATTCACTAATGACATTCAATGGGCTCCCAGAATCTAAAACTGCAGTGAACTTATTCTTACCCACACATACTTCAATAACAGGATGTAAAAATGCGTCTACATTATTTTCCTTTTCATCTAACAAAATGTCTCTCATGTCTTCCAGGCGTACGTAGTGTAAAGTCGTAGTGTCATTACTTTCTGAACCGTCTATATTGCTGCCAGAAGCCGAAGCTGCAAGTCATTGTCGATTGTTTGCGTCACGTCTTTGAGTATTCGCGTCATTTCGCGGATCAATTTCTACTATTTGCACTTGTCTTTCTGAATTTCTGTCACGTGGAGGATGCCAATTAGGTCCCTCCTGTCTGTTAGATGCAAATTCTTGGTTGTGTCTGTTATTAAAATTTCTGTTTTCCGGTCTGTCTGCATAACTACTTCTTGTATAATTTCGACTGTCACTTCTGAAATTATTGTTGTATCTACTACCCTGATTATTTCTGTAGTAAGAATTTCTATTACTGTATGAATAATTTCTGTCCTGATGATACCGATGACTGTTTCCGTATGATTGATCATTCCGGTACGAATTACGGCTATTGTCTGTGTAATTTCTGTTAGAACGTCTGTTATTGTCATAGGGCTGGTATCTATTGTCGTGTCTGTTACGTCTGTCATTCTCAAAATTACCGCTATAACGTCCGTTCCGACCACTATCACTTTTCTCTGAAAATCTATTGTAATTACTGTTACTGAAAAAGTTACTAGAGGTCCCGTCGTCGTTGTCATACTCAAGTTCTTGCAACAAAGTCTTAAAAGTCTCAATGTCGTCTTTACATCTTCCGGCCAAAGCAATTTGTCTTATGGATTGTGGCAGCTTAGTTAAACAAATGCGAATTAATTCAGTCGGGCTATAAGGGTTGGACAGGAACTGATTTTTTCGAATCATGTCTTCAAAGTACTCTGCCGGCGTGCGGAACTCAGACTGTTTGAAATTACGCTGCATAATAAGACTGTGTTTGACTCTGTCTTGCGTGTTTTCGGACCAATATGCCGATAGAAATGCATGATAAAAATCATTTAGATTATTACAATCTCTAATGAGTGCACGCATCCGCGTCGCCGGTTCGTTTTCTAAATATCCACACATAAATTCCAGTTTGTGACTTAGTGGCCAATTTGGTGGAAGTGCGTACATAAATTGATCTAACCATGCACATGGATGTATGTCATTCTTAGAATTGCGGAAGATCTTAAATTTCCGGACAGTCAAAAAGTGTTTATAGTCAAAGTTTTCGCCTCGTGGCGACAAAGACCTACCGCGTCTGTCCCAGTCCGAATGTCGATTATTGTAAAGTTCGCGCGCCTGGCGCTCTCTTGTTGCATCCCGTAAATGAAACAAATTATTTTCTTCAAACCCCTCTGCTACCTGTGATTCTAAATTTTTTCTGCTATCTTTTCCTACAATTTCGCCTTCGATCTGCTTGACTTGCTTTCGTAATGCCTCAAATTCCCTTTTCACGCGTTCATTAAATTTTCCCTGATTTTCAACATGCTTATTTATGTTCTGGTATTCTTCGGTTTCTGCAAATGGCAATGGTGCTGTATCATCCGAATCTCTGTCCCCATGTAAACTAAGATTTGTCAGTTTATCTGAGATCTCCTCAACTCTTTCCGATGAGTCACTTAATTGTTCTTTATGTTTATTTACGTCTTCTGCAAGTGTCGCGACTCGGGTTTCGGTATTGTCACATTTAGTAGTTAACCGTTCACACTGTTGCGTTAAGTTATTTATTCTGTCATTTGGTACGGATTCCTCGATTCTTTCAATTATTTCTTCCTTATCGTGTGCACGTTGTAAATTTAATTCTGAAAATTTTTGTACTAACACGCGATCTTTTTCTTCCTGTTCTCTATCCTGTTCCTTTTGTCTAATTTCTGTTGAAATTAAGCTATTATTGTGTGCCTTCAAAATCGGTTGTACTTCTTCTCTAATTTCTTTATTTGATTCGTCTTTCATGTATTTGAAACATGTCCCTGTTCGTGAGCCTAACTGAGTTTGAATTGTTCCTCTATCAGTTTCTAATTCAGATCGTAACTGTGATCCCACTGCTTTCATCTCGGTTTTAAATTCAGATCCTAACCGTGTTTCCATTGTTCCCATTTCTGTTTTAATTGTTCCAATCTCTGTTTTTAATTCCGATCTAAACCGTGTTTCCATTGTTCCCATCTGTGTTTTTAATTCAGATCCCAAATTTAATATTACACCCATCAACTGCTCCATATCAGCCGGTTCGAAATTGTTTTCGCCCCTAACATTTCCCGCAAAACCATTTTCCTTCGTCATAGCTGTAAAGCTATCAGTGTTCGATACTATTCCAGAATCTTCTATCGTTAATCTCGGATTCTGTGGATTTTCTGATTGAGAAAAATTTTGAAATGGTTCCGGACTATTTTCCCGACTTATTACATTGTTTTCAACTCCATTATTCATCGCACTGTTTTCCTGTGTTGGCGAGTTCGCCATGTCAACAATTTCGTCATTCTCACTATCCATCATTTTTGCCTTTTTCATAGATCGCGTAATCATTTGCAAAACATACAAAGAATTCGTCACTGTACGAAAATTACACACGGTGACTCTTTATCTCAACAATACCATTCAAATGCAATGACTCCCTCAAACACGATCAATCGAACAATTGAAATAATTGCACAAAATTGTCAAACGCGTATACAAGGCAATAAAAATTAAATTTTGAAAAATACCATTAGAAGAATGCCAATTACCAAATCTACACATGCAAAATAGACTCCAATTACTAAACTACAAATTACTACAACAATACTACAGTCTACAATTTTCACAATCAGAAGAATCCAAGGGACGATCCGAAGCAGCGGTCGCCACGTGCATGGGGGCTTAATTAAATATAATATGATTGAAAATGATTTTAATAGCTGTATGTCCGATTACGCAGTGTCTCGTAAACGGTTGGCCCTGACTAGTATTATTACGCTATCTGACTGCAAAGAACAATGTAAGAAAATTTCCGTAAACACAGTTAATTAATTAAGTCCCCAGCAACTAAAAAAAAAGAAAACCAACAAGACCAATAAGCACAAGAGTCACTGTTCTGTATGTGGGAGTGTGACTCAACGTCCACATCTGGCACGGTTCTTTTCCAACAAGACAAGAATTTTGATACCAATTATACTGACGTGACAAAAGAAATTTAGAAAAACTGTAATTACGCAAGAAAACCAAAATTCACTCTAATACAAGAACACGAGCCAGATGCTTTGTTGACTGAACCTGTAGTGACACATTATTTCAGATACACAACTAATAAAGGAACATTATAAATTTTACCTTCATATATATTGACGAAATGCACTCATTACAATAACATCTGCTATCTCTCCCATCAAATAACTGCATAAAACATGGAACAACACTCTTTACTATAACATCTTACTCCAACTTCACGACAAGCAGTGCCCACTAGCACATCTCGGTACGAACTCTTAACACACACTCTCCTCTACGGGCTTTCAACAACCACTGACTGCCATGAGATCTTAACACGCACTGTCCTCTACGAGCTCTCTACTAGCACTGACTGACGAACTCTCGACACGCACTGACTTCTACAATCTCATAACAAGCACTGTGGAGGCGGCTTAATAGTACTCTTTGGCGCACTCTCTGGCGCAGTGGCACAGTGTAGCCACCTTTCAACTTACATTGTTAATTAGGAAGATTGTCTCTCAGGAAGGCGTCAAGCGAATTTTGATCTGATTTTTTGAATATACATGTTTTTGTATTATTTTTGGTAGATTTTGGAGTTACTGTATTCCGTCTCGCTACGACAACCCTGCGTTCACTAATCTCTGTATCCGTTTTGGTGCTTGTTTCTAAGAGCTCAGGTATGTTTTCACAACCGTTTACTATTCTAGTGGGCGTATGACCTAGTTGCTCAATTTTCAGATAAGGTGTTTAGCACTATTTTGGATGATGTTTATGTGTATCTCCGGCTGTAAGAATTTATTATCGCCAACATAACGAGGGTAAGTTTAAGTTATCGCCAACTATAACTGTATGAGTCATGTACGTGTTTGAAATTAGACTCACGTTTTCTTTGGAGCTTTCAGCAACTATATCATCTGAGCTGGGAGGTTGGTAAAAGGATCCAATTATAATTTTATTCGGGTTACCAAGAATGACCTCTACCCACAGTAACCCACTGGCATTATCTACTTCAATTTAGCTACTAGGTAAAGTACTTCTAACAGCATCAAACACGCCACAGCCAAATGTATTTAACATCGTTAGGTTCTTCGCACAAATTTCAGCTGAAATTGCCTCCGGCTTTAGCCAGGTTTCAGTGACTATCACAATTTTAGCATCAGTGCTTTCTATTAGCGCTTGGAGCTCTGGTAGTTTCCCAACACAGCTACGACAGTTTACAGCTGATATACCGATAGTTCCGTGACCTACGTTCTTCCTCTGTTCGACCTGCACCTTTTACGACTGAAGCTCTTTTTGTGTTTCCCCGAGGCCCTCTAAGCTTAAAACCATGCAGTCCCCATCACACAGCCCCTGCTACCCGTGAAGCCGCCTCCTGCGCGTAGTGTACTCCTAACCTATTTGGCAATACATGAAATTAGACCACCCTATGGCGCAAGTCGAGGAATCTGCAGCCTACACGTTTGCAAAATCGTCTTAGCTTCTGATAATTACCAGTTCGGATTGCTGCTCGAAAGCAGATAGAACCTCTTTCGAGCCAAAGCGACACACATCATTAGAACCGACATGGGCCACCATCTCCAGTTGGCTGCACCCTGTGCTCTTCACGGCATCCAGAAGGACCCATTTCACATTTGGAATGACTCTACCCGGTATGCACACGGAGTGCACATTGGCTTTCTTCCCTTGTCTGGCAGCCATGTCCCAAGTGACTCCATAATGCGCCGAACATTGGAGCTCCCAACTACCAATAACCACACCCTCTCTGTTTGCCTGTATCTTGCAGGCTGAGAAGTTTCCTCTAATACAGGACAGGCGACAGCATCTGGCCGAGGGACATTGTCAGCGACAGATAGCACCTGGAACATGTTTGTCAGACTAACCAGGGAGGCCTTAACTTTAGTCCCCTGGGACGTCTTTTGCATCTTGCATCTTGCCACGCCCCAAGGCGACCTCCTACTCGACCACGAGTGAGGGGTCAACCTCAGCGCGAGCAGTAACTGGGCTGGCCTCTGGTGCCGACCGATCGGAGGACTTGTAGGTCGTGCTGGACGTTCAGAGGAACTCCACGGACAGACCACAGCAGTGATGCCTATCCACTGCAGCCTAAAGCTGTGTAATCGAAGCCAATACAGCATGTGGCTGGGAGCGAAATGTCACCCACTCAACTCCTATCCATACTAAACACTGAGTTAAACTACGCTACACAGACAAACAAACGACTATCGACACTCGCTACGAAACCCTACTGTAGACATTGACGAAACCGCAAAATCTGTATCCAATAAGTTGGATTAGTAAGCCGAGATTCAAAAACTAAACTACCAAAGCACACGGGTGAGACTAAATTATTTGCTCCTAGTTAGGAATTTATAAAATCTCACAAAATCTTTCACTTTCCGACACAAATGAAACGTGAGAACTGTGTGTAGTAAATATCAAATTAACATGCAGAAATTGGGTACGACAGCTGGTTGCTGAAGATTAGACTCGATCCAAGAAGAGATACTAAATCAAATCGAGGAGAAAAAAATTATGACACAACTTTTTAGAGTACGTTATGCAGCATCCAAGAATAATTAATTTGAGAATCAACGATTTAGACATCGTGTATGTCGTGGAGGCGTTGGGACACCCAGAACAGGGGAACATCTCCATCTGCGCGACTCTTGTATAGCGAGAGAAACAGTGAACAGAAGAAACGAAGTCAGCATTTTGATTCGCCCCTTAAATTACGATCGAACAGATCAGTAGCACGAAGACTTTCTAAACTGTTGCCGAAATTAGTAGTGAGAGAATGTTATAGCCTACCCCAAACTTATTCACAGAGCAAGCACAAACAGAAGCCGAAGAGAAATTTCGAAAGGGATTAAATTTCAGGAAGACAGCATAATAACATTAAAATTGTCGATTATAGTGCAGTTCTTTCATAGTCTGCAGAGGAATCGGAGGATAAGTTGAAGGGAATGAGTTGTGTCTCGAAAGAACGCTATAAGATGAATATCAACAAAATTATAAAAAAAGATTAATGGAGCGTAGTCGAACTAACTAAGGTGATGAAGAAGGAATCTAATTCGATAATCACATACTAAAATTAGGAAATCAGTTTTGCTGTTTGGGCAGCAAAATAATTAGCAATGGCTGAAGTAGAGAGGATATAAAAAGTGTAGTTATAACATCAACAAAATCATTTCTGGAAAAGAGAAATTTATTGACGTTGAATATAAGCTTGAGTGTTAGGAAATCTTTCCTGAAGGTATTTACCTTGAGGGAACCCATGCCCAAAAGTGAAACGGGACTGAGAAACAGTTCAGACAAAAAGGGGGATGAAACTTCAGAAATATGGTAATACAGAAGAATACTAAAGATTAGATGGCTAATTCGGATAACTAATGAGGAGGTATCGTATCGACTTCGGCAGAGAAAGGAGTTTACGGTGTGGAAAATTTGGAGGTAAAAATTCTCGAGAGAAGACAAAGCTTTCCTACAGCAAGCAGGTTGAACTGGATACAGGTTGAGGTAGTTATGCAGAGGGGAAGAGACTTTCACAGAACATACTGACATGGAGATCTACATCAGACTAGTCTTCAGACGACAAGAACGCTGATAACTTTAGTCCTCGACACCAATCGCACACTTCCTGAAATGCATTACAAACTGTTTTAAGACTGCTGCACATTGGATTCACATTCGGAAGAACGACGGTTCAAACTCGCGTCCGGACATCCTGAATTACGTTTTTCGCCATGTCCCTAAATCACTCCAGCCTAATTGCGGGATGGTTCCTTTGAAAGGGCACGGTCAACTTCCCTCCCCATCCTTCCCTAATGAGATGGGACCGATGATCTCGCTGTTTGCTCCCCTCTCCTAAGGCAGACAACCAGCCAATCAAATTACTTCTCGTCCCACCTTCGACGACCATCATTACAGCACCAACATGCGCCATGAGATTCAAGACTGACTGATTTTTTTTATAACTTTCCATTATTTGATCCAGTGGCAAATTCCAGAACATGGAACCATCGACAGACCCTGTAAGTAGGCTGTTTAGGTTTTTATATTGGTAACGCCACGTAGTGCCGTGAATGAAAATCACTGGTTGTGCTTTGTGCAGTCTGTGGCTGGTGGGCATTGTTGAAATAGACGCTATTGTAGTGTTGGGCAGTTGGCTGTTAACAGCGCGTAGCGTTGCGCAGTTGGAGGTGAGCCGCCAGCAGTGGTGGATGTGTGGAGAGAAATGGTGGAGTTGTGAGAGCGGATGATCTGGACGTGTGTCCATATTGTGTCTTTTGAACACTATTGAGGTAAATATATTGTTTGTTTTCTATCAAAATCTTTCATTTGCTAACTATCAGTAATTAGTGCCTTCAGTAGTTTGAATCTTTTATTTAGCTGTCAGTAGTGGCGCTCGCTGTATTGTAGTAGTTCGAGTACCGAAGATTTTTGTGAGGTAAGTGATTCATGAAAGGTATAGGTTATTGTTAGTCAGGGCCATTCTTTTGTAGGGATTATTGAAAGTCAGATTGCGTTGCGCTAAAAATATTGTGTGTCAGTTTAGTGTTGATCAGAATAGGTAAAGAGCGAAGTGTCTGAGTAGTTTAGTTCTGCTCAGCTGTTTGAAAATCAAATAATGTAAGAGGTTTATCAGCGCAGTAATTCATTAAATTTTCTAAGAGGACGTTTCAACCCTTGTAGGTAACCTTCGGGGACCTTATTATTTAAGTGATGACGTGGACATGACAATCTTAGCTCTTTGTCTTTGACGTAGATGTATAGAGCTGTAGGTATACCAGCTCTCTTAGGGGGTTAAAAGGCGCTGACGGCAAAAAGGTAGAATGCCCTAGTAATGCCGACGATTATAGCAAATATATATTTGAAAGCTGAGTTTCTTGTTAACGTTATGCCTCCCTACAGCATGCTCTGTTGACTTCGCTTTTATAAATACAAACTGAATGCATCTGGAAACTGACAACAGTATTCACTGTTTTCCTTAATTAATTTTCTATCCTCATCCATTTGTCGGACATGTCTTTTCAAAGCAGGGAGCCCATCTGATGGCGACGTGTTCGGTATATACGTGAGGCCATCCCGTGTGTAGGGGTCACAGGTAGGCGGCAGCTGCCGCGCCCAGCAGGGAACCGCGCACGCACCACACGCGCTACAACGCTAATGAGCTACGTCGCCGTAATTGAATCAGGTGCGCTGCATGCTGCAGCGCTCTCCAGCACACAGGTGCCAGTCAGAACACGGCCCGCCACGACCTTCAGCTAGGCCCTCAAATAGCGTGCTTACGCCTGCCTGAGATAGTTCATGTGGGCAGCTTTTTTTATTGTACCGTCGCTAAGGGTCCATTGCGAGGGTTAGTCACAAAGCTATAATTATCACCCTGAAGAACTGAAACCAAAGATAGATCACTTCGCGGAAACCTTGATTGAAGAGGTCTGCATTTTGGCAGTTTAACAAACGTTTCACTTCAAAAATCACGTCGTCCTGATACTGGAAGGGCCTGAAAGGCAAAGGTTTTTTTCTTCCGGAGAAAGAAAAGTACTAGGTCACTCAGTGCCGTGTTACGAGACTGGGAATGGAAAGGGGGGGGGGGGGGGGTACGAACGTTGAGGGACAATTTTAACAGCCCATAAAAGCTTTGTGTGTGAATGTGCTCTGTGCACAATGAATTTGGGGCGTTGTGATGGAGCAATAAGGCAACTTTGGATAGTTCCCCACAACTCTCCGTTCTGGTAACCTCACGTAACCTCGTTTGCAGATTTCTGTAGTACAGGGTATGGTGCTTAAATCCGGACAAATGAAACTTTTGCCGGCCTGAGAGGCCGTGCGGTTCTAGGTGCTACAGTCTGGAACCGAGCGACCGCTACGGTCGCAGGTTCGAATCCTGCCTCGGGCATGGATGTGTGTGGCGTCCTTAGGTTAGTTAGGTTTAATTAGTTCTAAGTTCTATGCGACTGATGACCTCAGAAGTTAAGTCGCATAGTGCTCAGAGCCAAATGAAACTTTTCTTAAAGAGAAAACAGAAGTGAAAATGAGAAGCCTTTTACATGTATGTAGTGGTATCTTTCAAGAGTAACATTCCTCGATGTAACACCCTTCAGCCGAAATGACCGCCTCCAATTTTATCCTGAAGCGATAGCACGCAATTGTAATTTTTTTTTCTATCTATTCTACGTAATTCTGTAGATCTCAATTCGTTCGAGCAATCAATCATTCATGATAGGAAACACAGTCATAGCTCAGTCACTCAAAATGATTCTGAAATTTTACTTGTTACAATGAAATCAGGTGGTGCTTTGCGGCAGTCTGCTAATCTGTACAAATAAAATGCCTCGTAATTTTGGGAGCGTTGTATAATCAGTCGGGAAATCTCATATCAAGCGGATATTTGGTTTTGATGAAGTTTAACCTTCCGAAGAAGTAATGGAGCTCTTGGATTATTAAATGCAGGTTCGTATCCAGTCTTTCGGAAGTTCCCTTCTGATTAACAACTACGCAATATATCGATAAATATCATTAATTCTCAAATTTAAAATACACACTTTCTTTTTTTTTTTTTTTTTTTTTTTTTTTTGAAGGAGCAGTCTATATATATTTCCTTTTAATCGTACAGTTCGTATCAGTTATCTTCTGTGATAAATCTCAATAATCAGATTACAGTTCTTCCAAACCAAGCTCAGGCTAATCGGCACGAAGACAATCTCCGAAGCTCCCGTTCTTTTTTTTTTTTTTAACAACCACCAGAGAGAGTACTACAAAGAATACTTATGCGCTCATGGCATAGCTATGTATGAAATACTTTTCGCATGGATTCTGCGAGTATGAAGATAGAAAATTAGTAAACGGCATTCAAGGGTAGAATTGTATCTGAATAATTCATCGAATATAAAGAGATATTAAAATTGCCCCTCGCAGCGAGCAAAGTTGATGATAATACACTTTGCGAGCTAACAGAAAAAAATTTGTTGGGTTGTTTATTCAAAAGAGGAATATTTTGAATTCGTAGAATTTTACTATAGAGAGTATGTGTAACATGTTAAGACAATAAGTTACGAGAATACCTAAGCTGTAGCTTTTACATGTACCGGGGTATACCCGCATCCCGAGTACATAACCAGGGAAGATGTAGATTGGTGTAATTACGAAAAAGGTCTACCCATTTGGGAACTGGCCTTCACAGGGAAACCCTGGAAAACCCGGAAGAATAGACCCCAGCTCAGGTATTAAAGAAGATAGGAAAGCCTAAATCCAGTAATTTTGAAATATATAGAAGCTCTATAGATTAGATCGAAGGAAAAGTGCCTCACAGCCAAAAAAAATTTACAATATTACTCCAAAAAAAATTTTCAAAATTCTTCTTTCGACGATGTAGCCGGCGATCTCGTTGTGAAGTCGATGGAACAGGAACACTGGGTACGGACACCGGGTAGGCGACGTACAGCGGTTGGTGGAGGCGGCACGGAGGGCAGGCGATGGCTTATGGTACAGGATAGAAGCTGGTAACGTGCCGTAGAAACAGGAAGATGATCTCAGGAATAGATGGTCAGGTACGTGAACATGAAACAGGTTTAAAGTGGAATAAGAAAAGGTTCTGACTGAATAAATCCCTGGAAGAGAGTGGATTAAGGCAACGAAGTCCATATTTCATCGTTGATCTCAAAATCGGAGTGGATCCCTACATTCTTCCATCTGTACTAGACTGGAACATCCATCAGTCCTGACAATCGCGATTTTTTTTTTATAGTCCTAAATACCAAAGTTGTTTTGCATTACAACTGCTGATTGTCCAAAACATTGACTTTGCCATATAGACCGTGGGCATTTAAATTTTGTTGTAGCTCATATCGAATGTATTCCTCTCAAAAAAAATTATTAATCTAATCTTCGTTTTGTTATAGTGCAGGTGGAAGTAGAGCATTGAATCTGTCCGAGGTTTGCTTTCAATTACGAAATTATGGATAAAATTTAAGTTTACACCTGATGAAAAATTTTAAAAACAGGCATATGACACTGACTCCACAAAAGGAATAATTTGAAAAATTTTCATCATTCTTATAATTAATTGGTTTATAGATCCACTTGCAAATAAATATCATTAATGATGACGTATGTTCATTTAACAAGTCATCCAATCGCAGAATCTTCTTCATCCTCTCATGAACATTTATGGAAATATATTTCAACAATTATGTCCATAATATGAAACACACAAACCGCTATTCTTAAAATGTTAGTTAAAATTCTTAAATTAATTCTCCTGGTAAAGAAGGCATAAGAAAAATCTAAAAATTATAATAATTTTCTCTCGCGCAACCAGAGAGTTTCTTCAATTGTTTGCAACAGTGACACTATCGACTATTGCTTCATTTCACAGTTCATTTGTTGTCTTGCGCGAACAGCGCACATCATACACACAGCGTATTTACCTACATATCCCACACTGTTCAAGTTTCACACGCAATTCTCACATAAGTGCCGTGTCTTGAGGAAATGTAGATGCACTTTCATTGTATATCACTGTGGCTTCTGCTCATAGTCCACACTTACAAACACTAGTAATTAAAAAATTCTTCTACCTATCTTAAAAATTTTGTGCTAAACTATCACAGGAGTAATCTCACTGTCTCTTAACCTATCACAGGAGTAATCTCACTGTCTCTTAACCTATCATAGGAGCAATCTCACTGTCTCTTAACCTAGCACAGGAGTAGTCTCACTGTCTCTTAACCTCTAGACAACATAAACTTCTTCATATTTATATACACATTCGACTCATAGTCAAATTCCACACTAAATTCTTCTCCATATTTGGTATCACAGATCTGCGATCCTTCACTAAATTTCTTAATATCATTATGCGGGAATAATCCCTTTATTCTTTTCGATTCGGGATATGCCAACAAGTATGATCCAGAATTTGGTATATTTACAATAACATATGGTCCGGTATAAATAAGATTCCATTTCTTTATGTTCTTCATCAGTTTCGAGGAATGGATGTGTCGCCTCAATAAAACCTTTTCTCCAAGATGAAACGTCTGAATCCGGTGAATCCGTTTATCATATGTCAATTTCCGTTGTATTGCCTTTTTAGTTAAATTGACAAGTGCGAGTCGAATCTTTTCCTCCCATTTTAAATTCTGGTCTTCATACTTATCTTACATTGCCTCCAGGTTTTGGAACGACTTAGAGTGGAGAACAGTATGAACTAGTTGATGGCTCAATCAAGTTCCATTCTAACATTCTATTTATCTCCCTTTGAACAGATTGTTTTAAACGCCAGGGGATCGGATAGTGCGTGTAACAGTAAGTCTGATGTGGCTTCACTTGTAGGTGACAAATATACCCTTTAATAATTCCTGGTTTCTCATCAAAAATCTCTTCATATGCCTCTAACAAATAATGAAGCTGCTGCCTTTGTTCTCCGGTAAGCTGATTTGATTCACTAGCTTTTATCATTGTGGTTTGGTTAAAGTCCTCCTGTTGTATCAAATCCTTTGAAAGCTCCGTCCAACGACCGTTTGTAGTGTTAATTAACTGAATTATGGCACCGCGACAATATTTCTCACGCACCGTTTCCTTTCTATTTAAATCCAGTGCTATCTCTTCTCCATTTAATCTAAATTTAACTATTCCTTCCAAGAAATCAATCTGACAATCGTACTCCTGCATACTCCCAATACCAAGAATACAGTCCACTAATAACTTCTCCACTACAAGGAACGTGCATTTTATTGCTACATTTCCCATTTTCATCTCTAATCGTGTTTGTATTTTGACATTGGGAGAGCGTGCTCCAACAGCTCCGATGATTTCGCAGTTCTGTACTGGCAAAATTGGTACCTTCTTCTTCCTAATAATTCTCCGAAAAAGAGTGCCTGAGATGACATTGGCAGAAGCGGCGGTGTCCAATATCACATTCGTTGGAACTTCCTCCATTTCAACAAATACTTCCGATACTGGAACACTCGATCTGTCATTATGACACGTTATTAAATCCTTTGTTAACTCTTCAGTCAACAGCTCAGCATCATTATATCTTAACAATTGTAATGTTACTGTTTCGCCCCTAACAGATCCCCTGACCGCTCCTCTGGGGCACGATGCGGTCATGTTTAGTTTGACTGATTATTGGTCCGATTGGTATTTGTCTCTTCATCTACTTCAGTGATTATCGGTTGTTGTGGTGAATTCTGTCTATGTTGTCATGCTTGATTCGTGTAATTATTGTTGTTGTTCTGCTGGTGTTGGTAGAACTGTCCTGTGTTGCTATACATTGGATTATACCGATTAAAATTCCTATTGTTCCTAAAATAGCCCCTCGCTGCACCATTACTAAAGTTTCCATTATGGTAATAATTATTGTTTGCATTTTGTCCATTTCTAAGTCTCCTCGGAGAGTGTAGTTGGTTATGATTATTGTTACTGCTACTATTACTGCCATTCCCATTCGAGTTGCAGCTCGGATTCGCTTCTGTTACTCTTCTTTGATATGACATTTCTCTTGCCCTTTTATTGTCCTCCTCAATTATATCAATATGATCAAGCGTAGTCATAAATGAGTCTATATCCTTATCATTTATATACAACAGCTGATTCCTTATACTGGTGGGTAGTCTGGACTTGAGTATTCTAAGTATATCCGGCAAAGTAATCGGTACATCCCAATACAAAGATTTATTAATGTATTTCTCAAAATATCTCTTTAGAGATCCTCTAGAAAATGAGGAAGGCTCAGGATATAATACTTCCTGCCTAAGTCTTTCTTGTATTCCAGCAGACCAATATTTTGCTAGAAAAGCCTGCTCAAATTCTTTGTAACATTTACAAGAAGATGTTTGTTCGGATGCCCACAATACTCCTGTTCCTTGTATATATCCAGATACAAAACTAATCTTTTGCCATTCTGTCCAAGATCGTGGAAATAGGCCTCTGAAACTTCGAATAAAGACTACAGGATGAACATTCTTTTTGTCAGGGTTAAAGATTTGAAATTGTCTCTGTTTAATCACCTTTTCCTCAACGGTACTACGCTTCCAAAAATCATCCCGTTCGTACTCTTCCCTGTGGCTATCCGTTATATCGAATCTAACTTGTGACGTTCCAGTTCTGTCTACATCGGATCTTGACGTGGACGGAATGTCACGCACAGATTGAGAGTTTTGTTTCCTACTTCTCGGTGTTTCTAAATCCTCCTGCGAGAGATTTAGTGATCTTTCGATATTTTATTTCCAACGCGAGAAATCTTCGCCAAGTTGTTCTCGAACTTCTTTTAACCCTTTATTAAAAAAATTATCCTCGGAACTCTCTGAAATTGACTGTAAAGCTACTTTCACAGTTTCTTCTATCGTTTCCGAAGGAGAATTTTGCCGCTCTAATGTCATTTCTGAAAACTTTCCCGCAAGTACATTCATTCTATGTTCCACTGTCTCCTGTTTTTCCTTCACTTCGTCAAACTGCTTCTTTAGATTATCTTGGGATTCTGTTATTTCTGGTATCATAGCTACGGTACGCTGTATGTCCTTTTGAGCTTGTATTACTTGAGGAAACAGTTCTACTTGTTTTTGTATCGTGTCAATTTTGACGGATACATATTCGGTTAGTTCCGCTTTTAATTTACTATTGTTTTCTTGGCATTGTTGGCGGAACTGCTCAATTCGAGCAATAAGATTCTGTTCGGTCCTTACTGCCTGTTCCTTTATTTCCTGTGCCTGGGTATTTAATCTCTGATCTAATTCGGTAAAGGTTGCTCTTAACTGATTTTGTAATTCTGTTTGATTTTCGGCTAGTTGATTTTTGAATTCATTTTGTATAACGGATAAGTCTCGTTTTACCTCCGCTTGTCCTTCGGCTAATAGAGACAACTGTTGCATAATAACAACTAATGTGTCAACAACCCTCTGATCAGCTGTTGTATGAATGTTTTCTGAACCAGCGGGATTATTTATATTGCTACCGCTAGCCACAACAGTCTCAGAATTGCTATCTGTGGCCTCTGCTTCTGTGCAAACAGCTGAAGGCTGTTGCACGTCTCGTTGCTGATTCAATGACATTTTAAATGCCGCTCTAGTCAATACCATTAAATAACTGTCAATATCAGGTTCCAGTCACTAAATACAGTTTCAAATTTACTGTCGTAGACACAATTAACTTTCAAATTACTTCACAGATGGTATAAAGTTCAATGTTCAGATACGAAAATCACACAATATACAGTTCTACAATCTAACTACTATCTGGAAGAAAGTTCTTTCTAAATTGATTTCAAACTATTTTAACTACAGGATAAAAAAATTAGATTTTTCTGGCCTTGTTCTGTAGTCTCGGTGTTGTCCAATAGTTGAAATCGTTTCTTGGTATCAGCAATCTTTTACTATGGGCACCGAATCTCTCTTCAGATTAGTTACCTCTCGTTCTCGTTGGTTTTCATGAAACAAAATAATACATATATTATAGAACAATCCAAGAGAGTCCTGTCACGGTCGCCACTGTAATTTTTTTTTTCTATCTATTCTACGTAATTCTGTAGATCTCAATTCGTTCGAGCAATCAATCATTTATGATAGGAAACACAGTCATAGCTCAGTCACTCAAAATGATTCTGAAATTTTACTTGTTAGAATGAAATCAGGTGGTGCTTTGCGGCAGTCTGCTAATCTGTACAAATAAAATGCCTCGTAATTTTGGGAGCGTTGTATAATCAGTCGGGAAATCTCATATCAAGCGGATATTTGGTTTTGATGAAGTTTAACCTTCCGAAGAAGTAATGGAGCTCTTGGATTATTAAATGCAGGTTCGTATCCAGTCTTTCGGAAGTTCCCTTCTGATTAACAACTACGCAATATATCGATAAATATCATTAATTCTCAAATTTAAAATACACACTTTCTTTTTTTTTTTTTTTTTTTTTTTTTTTTTTTTGAAGGAGCAGTCTATATATATTTCCTTTTAATCGTACAGTTCGTATCAGTTATCTTCTGTGATAAATCTCAATAATCAGATTACAGTTCTTCCAAACCAAGCTCAGGCTAATCGGCACGAAGACAATCTCCGAAGCTCCCGTTCTTTTTTTTTTTTTTTCTAAAACCACCAGAGAGAGTACTACATAGAATACTTATGCGCTCATGGCATAGCTATTGTATGAACTACTTTTCGCATGGATTCTGCGAGTATGAAGATAGAAAATTGGTAAACGGCATTCAAGGGTAGAATTGTATCTGAATAATTCATCGAATATAAAGAGATATTACACAATCTTTAAAACAGCGCTACCCGTATTCATGAAAGCTGCTTCGATAGCGGTGCGAAGACGTGCGACATTACGGTGTCTCGTCTTATTGGTAAATCTTTCGACTGCCCTCCAAACATAGTGGTAGACAGGGTTCAGATCTTGGCTATTTGGAGGCCAGAACTTGTTTGACCAGAACATGTCAACGTTATGCCAGAGCCAGTTTTGGACTAAATGGTTCGTATGAGGTCCTCCTCTGCCATCCGACGCATAGTTCGCTCGCTGACGTTCCATAGTGACGCCAGTTTCCTCAGCGGTTGCCCCGAGTCCTCCGATGTCAACGCCTGAGCCTTGTCGATAACTGCCGCAGTTCGCGACAGACGTTTCCTCGAACGAGGTTTCCCCGCCTGGTTTGCGGAACCCTACCCAGACTTCTCCAAAGCATTATACTAGGCCACAATATCGTACACAGTTGATATCGGGCATCCGAAACAATCGAACTATTTCAGTGATGATTACCATGTAGAGAACAGCCTATTGACAGACAGGTTCAGAAAACATCATCCTTGTGAAACACAACTATTTCGTTATTTACACGAAGTGTTGAGTGCTATTGACATGGGATTTCAAACCGATTCCGTACTTCTACATTTCCAAAAGGCTTTTGACGCTGTCCCACACAAGTGACTTGTAGTGAAATTACGTGCTTATGGAATATAGTCTCAGTTATGTGACTGGATTCGTCATTTCCAGTCGGAGAGGTCACAGTTCGTAGTACCTGACGGAAAGTCATCGAGTAAAACAGAAGTGATTTTTGGCGTTCCCCAAGGTAGTGATTCAGGCCCTCTGCGGTTCCTAATTTATGTAAACGATTTAGAAGGCAATCTGAGCAGCCATCTGAGGTTGTTTGCAGATGATGCTGTCGCTTATCGTCTAGTAATCTCAACAGAAGATCAAAACAAGTTGCAAAACGATTTAGAAAAGATATCTAAATGGTGCTAAAATTGGCGACTGACCATTATTAACGAAAAGTGTGAGGTAATCCACACGAGTGCTAAAAGGAATCCATTAAACTTCGGTTACGCAATAAATCAGTCAAATCTTAAGACCGTATATTCAGCTAAATGCATAGGAATTACAATTACGAATAACTTAAATTGGAAAGAACACATAGAAAACTTTATGGGGAAAGCAAACCAAAGACGGTGTTTTTTGGCAGAACATGCTGCTCGTCTTTGATTTTTCTCAATGTACTGCATTAATCCTATATGGTAAGTATCGCAGACCGCACAGCAGTACTCCAAAAGAGGACGGACCAGAGTAATGTTGGCAGTCTGCGATACTTACCATATAGGATTAATGCAGTACATTGAGAAAAATCAAAGACGAGCAGCACGTTCTGCCAAAAAACACCGTCTTTGGTTTGCTTTCCCTATAAAGTTGGTGGATTTGGGGTGGACGTAATTAAAACAGAGACATATTTCGTCGCGGCGGAATCTTCTCACGAAATTTCAATCATCAACGTCCTCCTACGAATGCTAAAATAGTTTTTTGACACTAACCTAAATTATAATAAAATAAGGGAAAATCAGAGCTCTCACCGAAAGATATAGGTGTTCGTTTTTTCCTCGAGCAGTTAGAGACCGGATTAATAGAGGTTTAATGTCAAGGTAGTTCGTTGAACACTCTGCCAGGCACTTACGAGTGATTTTCAGATTATCCATGTAGATGTAGCTGTAGAATATCTGTATCACAACTGAACTGTTTCTGCAGGATTCCCGGAACATGTACTCTCTTGTGACAATGCATTACACTAGCGCAATGATCTTAGGGTGGGAAAAAATCCGTAACTTAGTTTCAGAAGTCCGCATGTAATTTTTTGTGCTACATACACTTTTCATTAGCGTGCAAACGGGAAGTCATATTTGCTTGTAATATTAATCTTAAGATACTTGGTAAATATGTATAAGAAGCTTGGTTGTTGTTTGCTAATGAAAGTATATGCGTAACCTATATTCTTAAGGAATTGCACTGTTATTAATCAGTATACCTGCTTCTACAATTAAAGTCTGAGCCGGAATACATCCTACACATTATGCAGTATAAATCAACTTTGAAGACGGAGGTTGATAATTGCCCGGGGATCACGGAACGGATGCCACAGAAATTACCTCTAAACAGAGTCCACCGTCGCTAATTAACGAGAGTGCCCATACTGATGCCAGATGCGAATTGTGCGGCGAAGGGGCGGCATCTGATGGAACGTGGCGACCTCCGCAGGAGGGGCGGTCGTGGGGCGAAGGGCGAATGGTGGGGGGGGGGGGGGAGGGCGGAAAAAGGGCGCTCGATATCTCAGCAGAGTAGGCCACGCTAGGGGTGAGTTCCTACGGAAGGGAAGGGCATTTTTTCCTTCTGAGCTGTGAGCTAAACACAGGTTGGGTCCCCGCGGCCTAATGGCAGTTTAAGAGAGCATTTAATTTGCACGTGGCTGTGGGAAACGAAATTACAGGTTGACTGAAGCGCAGGCCGCAGGTTCACTGGGAGGGTGGAAGGAAAGGGTGAAGGGTGGGCGGAGGATGGGTGCAGCAGGGGGGAGAGGGGAAGGGGGGGGGGGGAAGACGCGGTAATCACGACTCGATAGCCGAGGCAGCTAATTAGTCGCTGGTCCATTACCGGACCAGTCTCAAACTCGGGTTCCGATGGTGCACGCCCGGCCGCCAAGCGCACAACGGGCCCTCTTTGTCTTCCGACTGTAATTAACAACTCCGAGAAATTAACAAGTGTCTTATTAGCACAGTTCCATTCTTCCCATTACGGGCACGTACCGTCTGTAATATGTATTACAATCAACCTAATGGGTATGACACCGCCATCCTTTTTTCGCTCCTGCTGTGGTGCGCCAAATAACAAGATACGATCTCGGCGTGTAGTCGTTATTGCTCCGCGAGAAGTTAGCAGCGATTTCAGTGAGTTACAAAATGGGCCTCCGTGCGGTGCTGCCTATCGCAGATACTTTAATCAGATCCTCCGCCTGTCATGTCTCTTCACGTAGAACTGCTCTCACACCGCATCATCAAACTGCTGTAGTCATGCAAGAGCAATTCTTGACATTATTTCACCTGCTGTCACGCATATCAGAGTCTGTTCAATATCCCGCCAGAGCACGTAGTTTCTCGTTTTCCAAGTTGCCTGGAATCGCTTCCGGAGATTCTTTGAGTAAGGTCACAGCCAGCTTGATTCCCCGGCTTTGCCCAAAGAATGCGACTGTCATTATATATAAACGATTTGCCTACACTGCCGTCAATGTGTTTGCTTAAGAAGATGTTTCCTACTTGGAAATATCGTCGAAGAATGACTGACAAGAACTGCACAGCGAGCTATTTACTCTATTCATTGTGCTGAACAAATGCTAGGTAAGACCCACAACAATTTGGAAATAAACCCATAGCTGTTGCTGTCCTAGTCTTCAGTACGGAGATTGGTGTGGTGCAGCTCTTCACATTTGTCCATACTTTGCAAGTCCCTTCATCTATGCGTAACTACTGTAGCCTACATCCACTTAAACCTGCTTATTGGAATCAATCTTGCACTCCTTATACAGCAAGGGTGGCCAAAAATTAACCTCATTTCTGAATCTAATTCCCTCGGCACAGTCTGATTTAATTGACCTACATCTAATCACCCTTGTTTTACTTGTAATGATTTTCGTCTTCAGACCTCTTTTCAAGACGTTATCCTAATCTTTGGTATAATTGCGTTGATATTTACCCTATCTCTTTTTTTTTTTCAAGACATTATTCATTCCGTTTAACTGATCTCCCAACTCTTTTTCGCTTTTCCTCTCTGAACCTGTAGCACTCCTTTAACTTCTTTAAAAATTACACGTTTCTAACTTGCACATTATTTAAGAAGAAGGAAGAAGTACTGCCAAGCTATATGAAATGGATATAACAGGCGAAATTATTAATAGGGAAGGAACAGGTGACATTAGTAATAGGGAAGGAAATAAGAAAAGATTAAACAGTCCACGGGTATACTATCGGTTCATAGTGTCCAACGGGCCCGTTGGACACTATGAACCGGCAGTATACCCGTGGACTGTTCGAGCAACAAATACGCCGTGAGAAACTGAAGAATCACAAAAATAGATTAGCTTAGTCATGGGAATTTTGTTGTGTACAGTACTGCTGTTAAGGATATCGCAGGCAAGGTTGTAGAACGATCTATTCGAGGAAACTCCTTCGGCGCTAGAGGTCGTTCTCAAGAAGGCGTGACAACCAATATTGAAAGAATACAGAGAAGCTCCGTAGGATCTTAATAGGTTGGTTCAACCCATATCACAGCGAAAATCTTCGGATTGTAAAATATAATCGCTTCTAGAGTTAGCAGACATTTTTGCGAAATATTCTTCGGCAAATTTATCAAACAGTTATTCGATATAAGCTGCCCAACAGCTCCGTTGTATTCAACAAAACGTGCAGAAATGACAAGGACAAGATAAAAGAGATCATAGGGTGTGAGGAATCTTACGATCATTTTTCCTCGCTCCACATGTGAGCGAAACAGGACAGGAAGCTGCTATTATTGCTACAAAACGTCCTTCGACATGAACTATGTAATAGCTGCGAGATGTTTGTCTATTTCCAGATGCCTTCAATGACTCTGACATCAGAGAAATATGACACCTTTGCCTTGCTCATGAATAAGTCTTAAAAAAGAAACACAGTCAAATTGCTTTACTCACAGCTGTGTTAATTTAACAGATTTCGCAGCTGGCTTCTCGAACTGATTTTTCCATGCACAGAACTAAGGACGTTACTGTGTCGCTACATACAACACCGAAGAACGCCAGACCTATGCGCCCAGCTTACCAAGTAACCGGAATTTCCTAGCGTTCACGATACCACAAGAAAAGCTAAAGACAGTACTGTTAAGTACGTAAGCTTTGTACAAGTTTTGTCTGAAAATTTCGGTTAATAGTCTTATAAAATAAGGGAAACAAGAACTGCAAACAAAGTACCATTATTCGTCTTAAATTTAGTCATCATTAGCTACAACACACTTCGCACTTCGGTTGCAAAACTGATGGGAACTGTCAGCACTTTTGAGAGCACCGTGATCAAAAGCAACGCCTGCAAAGCATAAGCCCTTAAGGCTTAATTCATGGCGAGTAAACAAAAAATCTCTGTCAGCGCTGATACGGGGTATAAGAAGGGTGTTGAAGAACAGTATTCATGCATTGAGGGAGGAAGTAGAGCACGCTACCACGGTGCTTCGAGCGATTTCGCAAGAAGCGTTTGCTGTCCGTTTGCGACAGGTGTACAACGATGTCAGAAATGTGTTGGAGTAAATGGTGACTACACCGATGTCATGAATGAGTTGGAGCAAATGGTGACTACTCTGAAAGGCACAAAAAGTTTTTGTTTTGTAGCTTTCGTATCCTTTGTTTTCTGAGACCACTCACCGAACGTTTTAGACGTACCTCGTACACATACATTTAGATAAAACACCATACTCCTCAAGCCAGCTTTCGATGAGTGGCGGGGAGTACTCTTTTACCTCTACAATTAGCTCCCTTTCCTGTCCCACCCTGGGGTGGTAAAACGATGACGCCTAGAATGATCTGAAATTTGTCTTGTTTTCGTGTGATGTACGCCGATGTAAGCCATATGTCCACTTGAAACTGTACAGAGCATACGCTTTCGATATTTTACTCAGTAATCCATTCGCTGATGCACAACACCTCCCGTCTAGCGTCTTCCACTAGAGTCTGAGGAGCATCTCCGTGACACTGTCGCGCTTGCTACATGAACTAAACGAGCCTGTGACGAAACGCTGATCTTTTCTTTGGATATTTTTTATCTCTTCCATAAATCCTGCGTGATAAGGATCCCAGACCGTTGAACAATAATCAATGATCTACCGAATGTAGCTTTTGTAAGCTTCCTCCAACATATTGTCCATCTTCCAGCGTGAGATATTATGGACAAAACAGGCGGCTCTCCAATCAAAGGAGCTGCATTAAATTCCCGTCGATATCAGACATAATCAGAGACATTATCTGTCCGTAAAAGGGGGCAACAAGTAGTGGCGAACAGTTCCTGATCACCAGAATGTGCGTCCGTACCCAAGGTTAAAACTAAACCTCTGCACAGTTTCATGTGGACAAACGTCCATCTAAAAACGGAGCGTTTTCCAGCAAGACTGAAAAGTTTTCACCTCACCCTCGAATACAATGATAGTGAAAGTTAAAGTCATTGTGAAACTCAGAAACTTAATACCTTCGTAAGTACTCAGAAATGGAAAAATTTTATGTCAGGCCACCTCCCACGAACAATATCAGGCTTAGGAACGCACCAGCAGCTGTGGAGATTCTTTTGAAGATACCAGCAGTTACCACATTGGTGATGACAGACATCCATGTTACTTTCGTCTGTGATACGATAGTGCATGTTTCCCTCAGACTGTAAATCAATGTCATACAACGACAAAGTGGGCATTTAGTTTTAGGATGATAACAATGTACTACATGTTCAGCACATTCAAGTTTTTTTTCTACAAGAGCCAATGAAGACCACTCGTACACTACTGGCCAATAAAATTGCTACACCACGAAGTGATGTGCTACAGACGCGAAATTTAACCGGCAGGAAGAAGATGCTGTGATATGCAAATGATTAGCTTTTCAGAGCATTCACACGCGGTTGGCACCGAAGGCGACACCTACAACGTTCTGACATGAGGAAAGCTTCCAACCGATTTCTCATACACAAACAGCAGTTGACCGGCGTAGACTGGTGAAACGTTGTTGTGAGGCCTCGTGTAAGGAGAAGAAATGCGTAACATCACGTGTCCGACTTTGATAAACGTCGGATTGTAGCCTATCACGATTGCGGTTTATCGTATCGCGACATTGCTGCTCGCGTTGGTCTATCCAATGACTTTTAGCAGAATATGGAATCAGTGTGTTAAGGAGGGTAATACGGAACGCCGTGCTAGATCCCAACGGCCTCGTATCACTAGCAGTCGAGATGACAGGCATCTTATCCGCATGGCTGTAACGGATCGTGCAGCCACGTCTCGATCCCTGAGTCAACAGATGGGGACATTTGCAAGACAACAACCATCTACACGAACAGTCAGACGACGTTTGCAGCAGCATGGACTATCAGCTCGTAGACCATGGCTGCGGCTACCCTTGCTGCTGCATCACAGACAGGAGCGCCTGCGATGGTGTACTCAACGACGAACCTGGGTGCACGAATGGCAAAACGTCATTTTTTCGGATGAATCCAGGTTCTGTTTACAGTATCATGATGGTCGCATCCGTGTTTGGCGACATCGCGATGAACGCACATTGGAAGCGTGTATTCATCATCGTCATACTGGCGTATCACCTAGTCTGATGGTATAGGATGCCACTGGTTACACGTCTCGGTCACCTCTTGTTCTCATTGACGGCAGTTTGGATAATGGACGTTAGATTTCAGATGTGTTACGACCCGTAGCTCTACCCTTCATTCGATCCCTGTGAAACCCTACATTTCAGCAGGATAATGCACGAGCGCATGTTGCAGGTCCTGTACGGGCCTTTCTGGATACAGAAAATGTTCGATTGCTGCCCTGGGCAGCACATTCTCCAGATATCTCACCAACTGAAACCGTCTGGTCAATGGTGGCCGAGCAACTGGCTCGTCACAATACGCCTGTCACTACTCTTGAGCCGGCCGCGGTGGTCTAGCGGTTAAGGTGCTCAGTCCGGAACAGCGCGACTGCTACGGTCGCAGGTTCGAATCCTGCCTCGGGCATGGATGTGTGGGATGTCCTTAGGTTAGTTAGGTTTAAGTAGTTCTAAGTTCTAGGGGACTTATGACCACAGATGTTAAGTCCCATAGTGCTCAGAGCCATTTGAACCATTTTTTGAACTACTCTTGACGAACTGTGGTATCGTGTTGAAGCTGCATGGGCAGCTGTACCTGTACATGCCATCCAAGCTCTGTTTGACTTAATGCCCAGGCGTATCAGTTCCGTTATTACGGCCAGAGGTGGTTGTCCTGGGTAATGATTTCTCAGGATCTATGCACCCAAATTGCGTGAAAATTTAATCACATGTCAGTTCTATTTGTCCAATGAATACCCGTTTATCATCTGCATTTCTTCTTGGTGTAGCAATTTTAATGGCCAGTAGTGTACTTTTTCTAAAATTTTGCTCTTGATTACACTCACGATCGGCTAGATTGGAGATAGTTGCTATGTTTCAGGGGGAGCACTTCTGTCGCCACGGTGAATGCATTTACTGGGTGTGTCACGTCACTGTAGTGACATCAGACTTGGTAGTAGCCGCCACTGTGACAGAAGAGGTGCAGGATGGACCAGACACGCAACGCCTGCGTGTCTGAACGTGGGCATGTAGATCGTGCACGACTCACACGGTGCTCCTTATCTGATCACTTGTTAAGAGTGTACAGGTGGTACAGGCATTTACTTCGTGTATACCTCGGTCAGAAGGCTGATTGTGTCTGTGGAGAGGGAGCGATCCCATAACACACACTCCTGTACTGCAGACGTTGATTGCAAGACAGACGACTAAACGCACACACGATGACACAAAATAAGTTATAGACCAGACGCTGTGAATCGCTCTCGGCGACGGTTCATATCTACAACGTTACACGAAGCAGCGAAAGAATGGGCGGCTATAAGCGCAGGCAACGAATGACTTCACAAACAGTAGAGGACAGCAGCAGTTATTTGGCAATTCAGGCGACAGCGACACAGGCGAGGTAACGCATTATAATTGCTTACTTCCAACGTAGTTGAAACCTATAACAGTTGGATAAAAATATGGAAACAAGGCCAGAAATGCATGCTTCAACGTAACTGCATATACTAGTCGAACCCAGAGGTTGCGCTGTTGCATTTGGCCACGAACGGTATACGCCCAATGTCCTCAGTATGTTGAAAGTGTTCTGTGAAGTTGTGAGTGCATTATATCGGAGCTAAGTGAATTCAAACGTAGGCAACGTGTTAGTGCATTTGCAAACAATGTAATCGAGACACAGTATCCAAGATTTACACTGCATACAGAGGGAGCGGGAAACGTCATCTGCTTAGTCACCACATGGACGAAGGTTTGTGCTGAATGATCGTGATAGACGGTCATCAAAGAAGATTGTGACGAAAAATAAGAGGGCGACAGCTGCAAAAGTCACGGCAGAACTGAATTCCGCGCTCTCGAACATTGTCAGCATCAAAATAACTCGAAGGGAGCACCATAAGCAGGGAACTGCAAGGTGAGCTGGAAAACGAAATCCATTCATCAGCGCTGAAAATGCCCGTAACAGGAAAGCGTGGTGCCGAAGCGATAAAGCCTGGACTGTGGAGCAAAGGACGAAAATCATTTGATCGGATGAATCTTGTTGGACACTGTTTCCAACTTCTGGCCGAGCTTACGTTCCAAGAGTGAAACATGGCATGGGTTTGGTGATCATTTGAGCAGCCATATCGTGGTATCCAAGGGTCGCATGGTTATTATGCAAGGCCGCTTTATCGCCAAGGAGTATGTGACCATTTTGGCTGGTCAGGTCCCTCCTGAGGTACAATGTTTGTTCTTTAATGGTGATATTGTGTTCCAAGAGGACACGGCCCCGGTTCGCACAGCTCCCATCATGCTGGACTGGTTTTGTGAGCACGTGGATGAATTGTCACATCCACGATGGCCTCCACAGTCATCAAATAACAATATTACTGAGCCATTATGGACTTCTTTGGTGAGAAGTGTGCGTTATCACTATCCACCTTCATCATCACATCTAAGTACACTTATTTTCAGGAATAATGGTACAACATTCCACTTAAAACCATACAGCATCTTTATTGATGCATTCCGAGACAACAGGAAGCTGTTTTGTATGCCCACGGTTTTAATATTCAGTATTAGCCACAGTAATGTATTTCGTTGCGGGTTTCTCCAGACTTTTGTCCACGCCCTGTATAACCTAGACATAGATCAACATTAACCACTACATCATACAACTCGCGACATACAAATACATGAGCATATGGTAGAAGTCTGTCACGTATGTAATTACACGTGACTTTTGATCGCCACGGGGGGGTTACGGAAAAATTATGCACCAGACGGTAAAGGTATGCCCACACGATGCCTCTTTCCTCTTGCAAAAATGCAGACGCTCGGGAAGAAAAGCACGTGCACAAATGGTAGGAAGAAGGGACGTACACATGCATGTTCTCGTCTCCACACATTGCCTCATTGTTCAGGCAGTCTGCTATGAATCCATTTCTTTGCTCAGTAATTTTGGTTTGGTTTAATGTGATGAAACGTGACAGAAAATGAAAACTCTAAGGCGACTATGGCGAAAGCAGTGTCTAACCAACAGAGGTACGAGAAATACAAACTGATTTGCAGAATTCAGAAGGAGGCCACAAATAGATTTTAGATTTTCTGCTTGGGAAACAACAGCGATAAAACCGGGAATAACATTTTGTCACCTTAAAAATCATCGACTACGTACCAGTTCGAGTTATTTATTTTCATTTGAAGACCGAGCGTTTTAGCGAATATTTATGAAACTGAGGATTGCTTTCGAGGGATTCTTAGTCGTTGTATGGAAAGTTAATTGACTCGCATTACGTCATTTATATTTTATTTTGTAAACAGTTCTTTTCACGACTTCAACGCTAAAGGATTATTTATAGATTAACACCCTCGGACTTGACAAATTCTGGAGTCCCTAGACCCCAGGATTGAGTAGAACGGAGGTTATGTTTTCCAGTTTTTTAATTTTTTTTGTTTTTTTTGTTTTTGCATCTTCGGTATCATTCACTTAAATTTTATTTGCTCAGATTTGTGGCTCCTCAACTGTTGTACTAATAAGTCGCCATTACATGAATATTCGCCTAGAGTTTTCATATCCACTTTTCATAAATTTGTAGTAGGTTTCTTCTCTGTTTTCCTATTTCAAAATTATCGTATTCTTCACAATAATATGATCGGAGAAATTTTGTGTAATACTTTAAGCTTAGGCTATTGTATCTCAAGTTTTTACTCAGATAATCTTTAGAAGCGGTGCTCCATATGACTTCTCTTTGTCTGTAAACCTCTATAAATTGAGCGTCCTCTATAGAGTCCAAAGATATTACTACACGTAAATCGTCTTAAGGCATATACCCAGAAAACTACAGAATGAAACACACATGAACCCCTACTGCCTGTCGTCTCTAAAAGAACCCAAGAGTTTCCCACCAAAGCCGGGAAGCAATGCGCTACAACGCACACCACCCATTTCGTAGGCGGCGCTGCTGTACATGTGCAAAGTTGAACAGAAAAATGTTTAGAATGTGAGACGAATGCAGAAATGTAAGACAGCGCACGTTGCTCTGTGGTGTAGTTGAAAAAATAGAAAGTAACCTAGAAGCAGGATCACTTTGTGTAAGGGTGAAACGCTCGATATATGGAAGCGGTCTTCGCCCTCGGAGAGCAAACAGTAGTTGATCGGTTGGTAGCTAACCGGGACTGAGAAGTTCAGTAATTTTCTGAGACACTCCCTCCTGGACAGTGGGTGGCAGTCTAGACATGTAAACTCTGTCCTGTCTGCTTATCCTCTAAATTATTATCTTTAAACATTTGTGTTTGTTAATTACCTTTAAGTTTCGAAGTTCATAAAGCTGTAACGTCGTTAATACACGTATAAACCGAATTAGCTTCAAGTACATACACAATTTAATGTTGTAAAATCGCTACCTGTCTTAAGAGTGCTTCGATTCAGTGAAAAGCGCCGCTGCCAGAGTGAACATCCGAAGATTACAACGTGAAGATGAGAGGCGGTCCGGCGACTATAACGGATACTAAAATCAGACGAACGGTAAACAACCATAGACAACATTTTTGTTCATTCCTCATTACTAGAAGGGCATTCTGTTAGCAAAAAGGTGAATGGCCTTTCAGATCATGATGCACAAATTTTAACTTTAAAAGATTTTTGTGCTGCAACACGTGTTAAATATAGTCATCAGCTATTCAGGAAAGCTGATCCAGTTGCTGTAGAGACCTTTGTAAACCTTATAAAGGAACAAGAGTGGCAAGATGTTTATAGCGCTGATACAGTAGACGATAAATATAATGCTTTTCTCAAGACTTTTCTCATGCTCTTTGAAAGTTGCTTTCCGTTAGAACGTTCAAAACAGGGTACTAGCACAAACAGGCAGCCTGGGTGGCTGACTAGAGGGATAAGAATATCTTGTGGAAAAAAGTGACAATTATATCAAAACGTTAGAAACTGTCAAAATCTAAATGCAGCAGCCCATTACAAACAGTATTGTAAGGTGCTTAAAAATGTTATTAGGAAGGCAAAAAGTATGTGGTATGCAGATAGAATAGCTAAGTCTCAGGATAAAATTAAAACCATATGGTCAGTCGTAAAGGAAGTTGCTGGTCTGCAGAGACAGGTCGAGGTTATAGAATCAGTGCGTAGTGGGAATGTGTGTGTTACTGATAAGTCGCATATATGTACAGTATTTAATAATCACTTTCTGAATATAGCAGGTGAACTAAATAGAAACCTAGTCCCAACAGGGAATCATATAGCGCTCTTAGAAAAAAGTGTTCCGAGACTGTTACCTGAAATGCTCCTCCATGATACTGACAAGAGGGAGATTGAGTTAATAATTAAATCACTAAAGACCAAGAACTCTCATGGATATGACGGGGTATCTAGCAGAATACTGAAGTATTGTTCTATGTATGTTAGCCCACTTCTCAGCCATATCTGTAGCTTTTCCTTCAGGAGTGGTCGGTTTCCTGACCGATTAAGGTACTCGGTTGTGAAGCCACTTTATAAAAAGGGAGACATTGATAATGTTGACAATTTTAGACCTATTTCTATGCCATCGGTGTTTGCTAAAGTTATCGAGAAGGTTGTATATACAAGGTTACTGGAGCATTTAAATTCACATAATTTGCTGTCAAATGTTCAGTTTGGTTTTAGAAATGGTTTAACAACTGAAAATGCTATATTCTCTTTTCTCTGTGAGGTTTTGGACGGATTAAATAAAAGGTTGCGAACGCTAGGTGTTTTCTTTGATTTAACGAAGGCTTTTGACTGTGTTGACCACAAAATATTACTGCAGAAGCTGGACCATTATGGAGTAAGGGGAGTAGCTTACAATTGGGTCGCCTCTTACTTTAAGAACAGAAAGCAGAGGGTAATTCTCCGCAATATTGAGAGTGGTAGTGATGTTCAGTCCCAATGGGGCACCGTTAAGTGGGGCGTTCCCCAAGGGTCGGTGCTGGGGCCACTGCTGTTTCTTATTTATATAAATGATATGCCTTCTAGTATTACAGGTGATTCAAAAATATTTCTGTTTGCTGATGACACCATCTTGATAGTGAAGGATCTTGTGTGTAATATTGAAACAGTATCAAATAACGTAGTTCATGAAATAAGTTCGTGGCTTGTGGAAAATAATTTGATACTAAATCACAGACTCAGTTTTTACAGTTTCTAACACACAATTCAACAAGAACCGATATTTTGATCAGACAGAATGGGCATATTATAAGCGAGACGGAACAGTTCAAGTTCCTAGGAGTTCGGATAGATAGTAAGCTGTTGTGGAAAGCCCATGTTCAGGATCTTGTTCAGAAACTGAATGCTGCTTTATTTACCATTAGAACAGTATCTGAAATAAGTGACACTTCAACACAAAAAGTAGTCTACTTCGAATATTTTCATACGCTTATGTCGTATGGTATTATTTTTTGGGGTAATTTTTCTGATTCAAAAAGAGTATTTTTGGCTCAAAAACGGACTGTTCGAGCTATATGTGGTGTAAGTTCGGGAACCTTTTGTCGACCCCTATTCAAAAATCTGGGAATTCTGACATTGCTCTCGCAGTGCATATTTTCTTTAATGTCGTTTGTTGTTAGCAATATTAGCCTATTCCCAAGAGTTAGCAGCTTTCACTCAGTTAATACTAGGCAGAAATCAAATCTGCATGTAGAATGCACTTCCTTGACTCTTGTGCAGAAAGGAGTGCAGTATTCTGCTGCATCCATTTTCAATAAGCTACCACAAGAACTCAAAAATCTTAGCAGTAGCCCTAACTCTTTTAAGTCTAAATTGAAGAGTTTCCTCATGGCTCACTTCTTCTATTCTGTCGAGGAGCTCCTGGAAGAGCTAAAAAATTAAGCAAATTCCAGTGTTACATTGTTGATTTTCTTCATTTAAACTTACGACTTGTCACCTGAATATGTTTTTTTTTTTTATATTTCATTTTGTCTGTTTCTAATATCGTGCTATAACTTCATGTATTGACTCGTTCCATGACCATGGAGACTTCTCCTTAATTTGGTCCCACGGAACAATAAATAAATAAATAAATCATTGGCTACTTTAGCACTGGACAACAGTACCTTGTATCGAAATCACACCACCGAGAACCACTCCCTCGCTGTGAGGCAACCAAATAGCCAGACCATTATTGTATCCCCGCTCACTGCGTGTCACGGGAAACAAGAAGTGATATGGGCGCAAGAGGCAACCCCTTAACACACGTTACAACGAGACGTCTGGACTGGTGAGTCATGGTACACGCCGGCGGTTGTTGTTGTGGGGAACCGGTACATCGAAAATCACTTGAGGTGAATCATCGAACTTTGCAAACGACGGTGGAAGTACACGCTGGACGTTACGAACCACTTACCATCGTCTTTCAACGATCCGGTGGCCTGCTGTGCGACGATGAGTTCACATAAAACATCTCGGAATCAATTTATACGTTCAGCAAGAAAATGCACCACCTTGGCGCTCCTGGGTCTCGTCAGAATGGTTTACAGGTCATCTTACAAACATGAGAGAGCTCGTGTACTCCCTCTTCCGCCATCTCCCCCCCCGCCCCCTCCGAACCCTCACAAGTCCCCAACCTGCTACAGAACTACGGAGTACATGTTGGGCGCCAAGGAGGAGGATGTGCAATCCATGGGGGAAGCTCCGTCTAATCTCGACGAGCTGTAGGCTGTTGGGCCGTGGTTTCGCTGCCACAAATTAGACACGCTCCCGTCGTTGTTGTTGTCTTAAGTAGAAGATGCAGTGACTCTTTGCTGCCATCGATAGAACTAAATAAGAGTGTATGTGGTTTTACTGTTTCTGCACATCGTGAGGCTTTTCCTCTTGTCGTCGACGGAACGTTAAACCCAAATCTTCATTGTGGTCTACATGACTCTTCTTTGTGCGACTGCTGGACCTTCCTAGTGCCACGGTGTCGTCTTAATCTAACGGCAGTAAAGTCGTGTAATATCGACGTGCTGGTGCAGCTTAAGTCACAGAGCATTATGTTCAGAGATTACCGGACTCAGGTCGAATTCACCATTTGTCTGGTACGCCAGCAACTCTGAGATTGCCTTCCACGTGGTTCTCCACATTGTTGTCGACAAATGATGAGCTGGTCCCTAATCTCCGCCTGAGAAAATACAATATACAGTCATTTACTGCATGAAAACATAGAGATGAAAGTTTACACAATTCTCAGACAGTAGACGCACACGATTGCCCTCCTTTATGTTAACTGAACACCATGATGACTGGAAGGGTATCCACCGACATAGTCAAAATAAAATAACTATGTCAAATCATGAAAAACAAAGGACAACGTACATGGGGCTAAACCCTAGGGAAGAGAGAGAGAGAGAGGAAATAACCATGATCATGTCAGTGTTAATGATTATTGGTTGGTTGGTTGTTTTGGGGAAGGAGACCAGACAGCGAGGTCATCGGTCTCATTGGATTAGGGAAGGACGGGGAAGGAAGTCGGCCGTGCCCTTTGAAAGGAACCATCCCGGCATTTACCTGGAGCGATTTAGGGAAATCACGGAAAACCTAAATCACGATGACCGGACGCGGGACTGAACCGTCGTCCTCCCGAATGCGAGTCCCGTGTGTAACCACTGCGCCACCTCACTCGGTTCATAATGATTATCGAAAGTCACCTCTGTATTAAGAGACATTTAAGGTGTCACGATGGTTTCATTCTTTATAACGTTATCAGGTTGCCCAATTATGCCACTATGATGATGTAAATGATCTGGTTGTCATATGTAGTGTCAGCGACGAAATCTTGAAACAACGGTCACAGACATTCTGCGTGTGTCTACAAATCGCGTAATCACTGTTGTGTGTATTTTCGTAAGTAAGTGAATGAGTGTTGACGTTCTGTAGCGGAAATTGGGAAACCAGCGTGGCAACATTTCTCATGGGTATGAAGAGCCACTTAAAACGCTTTACCAAGTTAAAAAGTGAACCATTCTAGTAATCTACCAAGCCACTTACTTCTCTCATATTCCTAAGCTAGTGTTCTACACGTCACGATACATCACAAAATCTGATGACGCTTAAGCACAAATAAGCAGTCGGACCGTGCCACAATCCCATCTTAACATTAACACAGCAGCAGTGGTAGTTGGTGCTATAGACAAGCAACTTGGTGCCTCAGCACATCGTTTCCTTGTTTCATGTCAGGTAATCACCTTTACTGGTGCTCGAATACTTCCTTTATTGGAGCCGGCCGGCGTGGCCGAGCGGTTCTAGGCACTACAGTCTGCAACCGCGCGACCCCTACAGTCGCAGGTTCGAATCCTGCCTCGGGCATGGATGTGTGTGATGTCCTTAGGTTAGTTAGGTTTAAGTAGTTCTAAGGTCTAGGGGACTGATGACCTCAGAAGTTAAGTCCCATAGTGCTCAGAGCCATTTGAACCATTTGAACATCGTGTTTTCTGAGAATGTGATCCGCATTTGGACGACTCCTTACACCGCCCACCCTAAAAGTACAGAGACTGATTTTATTACTGACATATAAGTTTGTGCAGCACCTGAAACGTTGAAACCACCGACTTAATTTTTTTTATATTTTTGTCAATCCAGTCTCGAAACTTTTTCGGCTGACGAAGTATTTTGGCAGCATTGCGTCGACTGCATTAGGTGCCCTCTGCACGTCTCGCGGAGGGCTGTCCTGTACCTGAAAGTGGGTAAACGACGATTATATACAATTTGCCGGCTTCTGTGTGCTACATAAACTGGGTCACGTATTGTCTGTGCGTTGCGTGTGCGACCTTCTTGCAGCCTCTAGTTCTACACACGTGTAATTCTCGTCTCGTGCGAGCTGAAACTTCAACACTTTACTAGACTAGTTCATTGTTCAGACTTTCTGAACTCTCTGAGTTATACAGGGTGTTACAAAAAGGTACGGCCAAACTTTTAGGAAACATTCCTCACACACAAAGAAAGAAAATATGTTATGTGGACATGTGTCCGGAAAAGCTCACTTTCCATGTTAGAGCTCATTTTATTACTTCTCTTCAAATCACATTAATCATGGAATGGAAACACACAGCAACAGAACGTACCAGCGTGACTTCAAACACTTTGTTACAGGAAATGTTCAAAATGTCCTCCGTTAGCGAGGATAAATGCATCCACCCTCCGTCGCATGGAATCCCTGATGCGCTGATGCAGCCCTGGAGAATGGCGTATTGTATCACAGCCGTCCACAATACGAGCACGAAGAGTCTCTACATTTGGTACCGGGGTTGCGTAGACAAGAGCTTTGAAATGCCCCCATAAACGAAAGTCAAGAGGTTTGAGGTCAGGACAACGTGGAGGCCATGAAATTGGTCAGCCTCTACCAATCCATCGGTCACCGAATCTGTTGTTGAGAAGCGTACGAACACTTCGACTGAAATGTGTAGGAGCACCATCGTGCATGAACCACATGTTGTGTCGTACTTGTAAAGGAACATGTTCCAGCAGCACAGGTAAAGTATCCAGTACGAAATCATGGCGGTGAATCGAGGAAGTACAGTACATACTGACGAAACTAAAATGAGCTATAACATGGAAATTAAGCGTTTACGGACACATGTCCACATAACATCTTTTCTTTATTTGTGTGTGAGGAATGTTGCCTGAATGTTTGGCCGTACCTTTTTGTAGCACCCTGTATACAGCGTCTTTTGATGTCAAGTGCTTACCGCTGTCACATTATCACCCCAGTTGAGGGTTGATACTGTCAGACGTATAATTACGCTGTATTTCTGCTGGAGCACATTTCTACACATCCTTCAAGTTCCAACTAATTTGGTCCATTCGTTCTATATGTTTTGAGAAACGATAGCTTCTGTTAGTAATAAAAGAGGACCCGAGATAGAACCGTGTGCTACACATCATCTTTTTGCTCCAAATTGAGAGTGCCTATCAGTGTGAGATGCACAAGGAATGGAGGGATATTGCATTCTCTTTTGGGGACGTCTTGACGTCGGAATAGCAGGCCGGCGAAGAGCAACTCGCACTCCCGGGCCGCGCCGCCGAGGCCGAGGCTGACGGGCCGGTATTGATCAGGCGTCGGCCGGCGTCGGCAGTGGCGGCGTCGGCAGCGGCGGCGGCGGCGGCGGCGCTCGGCCGCTGCGTAGCGTATCTGGCGGTGGCGGACAGGCCGTCATTACCGCATTACCGCGGGGGCGGCGGGGGCGACGCGGGGGCGTGGCGGCCCCGGGCAGGCGTCCACCGCTAAACATCAGTTATCATTAGCGGCCGGCGCGCGTCGCACGCCGTAATAATGGGATTGCCCGCCGCGGGAGGCTCCGCGCACGGTGGAGTCAGCAGAGTGGATCGCGGCCGACTCCGGACGTGCCGGCCTGCCGGAAGTCGTTCGCACCTGCCCGATCGACAGCCCATAAATCGTCCCACACGCCGGCGGCTCCGCTAGTCGTTTGCGTGTCTCACCTGCATAGACAGTTCCTCACAGTGAATGAGAACATATTCATCATCATTGTTTCGTACAACTTTAAGAGCAACTTTTATACACTGCTGGCCATTAAATTGCTACACCAAGAAGAAATGCAGATGATAAACGGATATTCATTGGACAAATATATTTTACGAGAACTGACATGTGATTACATTTTCAAACTATTTGGGTGCATAGATCCTGAGAAATCAGTACCCAGAACAACCACCTCTGGCCGTAACAACGGCCTTGATACGCTTGCGAATTGAGTCAAACAGAGCTTGGATGGCGTGTACAGGTACACCTGCCCATGCAGCTATAACACGATACCATAGTTCAACAAGAGTACTGACTGGCGTATTGTGGGGAGCCAGTTTCTCGGCCACAATTGACCAGACGTTTTCAGTTGATGAGAGATCTGGAGTATGTGCTGGCCAGGGCAGCAGTCGAACAGGCCCGTACAGGACCTGTAACATGCGGTCTTGCATTATCCTGCTGAAATGTAGGGTTTCGCAGGGATCGAATGAAGGGTAAAGCCACGGGTCGTAACACGTCTGAAATGTAGCGTCCACTGTTCAAAGTGCCGTCAATGCGAACAAGAGGTGACCGAGACGAGTAACCAATGACACCCCATACCATCACGCCGGGTGATACGCCAGTATGGCGATGCCGAATACACGCTTCCAACGTGCGTTCACCGCGATGTCGCCAAACACGGATGCGACCATCATGATGCTGTAAACTGAACCTGGATTCGTCCGAAAAAATGACATTTTGCCAATCGTGCACCCAGGTTCATGATTGAGTACACCATCGCAGGCGCTCCTGTCTGTTATGCAGCGTCAAGGTCAACCTCAGCCATGGTCTCCGAGCTGATAGTTGATGCTGCTGCAAACATCGTCGAACTGCTCGTGCAGGTGGTTGTTGTCTTGCAAACGTCGCCATCTGTTGACTCAGGGATCGAGACGTGTTTGCACGGTCCGTTACAGCCATGCGGATAAGATGCCTGTCATCTCGACTACTAGTGATACGAGGCCGTTGGGAACCAGCAAGGTGTTCAGTATTACCATCCTGAACCTACCGATTCCATATTCTGCTAACCGTCATTGGATCTGGACCAACACGAGCAGCAATGTCGCGATACGATAAGCCGCAATCGTGACAGGCTACAATCCGACCTTTATCAAAATCGGAAACGTGGTGGTACGCATTTGCCCTCATTACACGAGGCATAACAACGTTTCACCAGGCGATGCCGGTCAACTACTGTTTGTGTACGAGAAATTGGCTGGAAACTTTCTTCATGTCTGCACGTTGTAGGTGTCGCCACCGGCGCCAACCTTGTGTGAATGCTCTGAAAAGCTAACCACTTGCATATCGCAGCATCTTCGTCCTGTCAGTTATTTTTCTCGTCTGTAGCACGCCATCTTCGTGCTGTAGCAATTTTAATGGCCAGTAGTGTATTAGAAGCATGAATAGTAACATGTAATTCCAAAACTTAGAAAAATATTTCTGCCTCAGAGAAAATAAAAATTAGTCCAGCTTTACACCGAAGTGGCAAAGGTCATGGGAGTGCGATATGTACATCGCAGAAGGGGGTAGTAACGCGCACACAAGGTATAAAAGGGCAGTGAATTCCCGCAGTTGTCATTTATACTCAGTTTATTCATGTGAAATGATTTCCGACTTGGTTATGCCCACAAGACGGGTATTAATATATTTTGCATATGGAATGGTAGTTGGAGTTAGATGCGATGCACCTTGTCAAGAGTGCGCCGAGAATTCCATGTTTCAGGCATTACTTCTCACCCATGGACAACGCAGCTGCGGACGACCTTCGCTTACCGTCCGAAATCAGCAGCGTTTTCATAAAGCTGTCACCGCTAAAGGACAAGCAACACTGCGTAGATGACCAGAGAAATCAGTGTGTGGCGGAATGGACAGCGCTGCTAAATTTTGCGTTATTGGCCGTGGCACCAGAAGACCGACGCGAGTGACTTTGCTAATAGCACGACGTCGCCAGCAGCGCCCCTTCTGGATTCGTGACCACATCGGTTGGACCCTAGACGACTGAAAAACAGTGTCCTGGTAAGATGAGTCCAGATTTCAGTTGGTAGGAGAAAATGGTAGGTTTTGAGTGTTGCGTGGGGCCCACGAAGCCACGGAAGCAACCTGGTGGTGGCTCCGTTATGATTTAGACTGTGTTTACTTGGAGTGCACTACGTCCTATGGTCCTACTGAAACGGTCATTGACTGGAAATGTTAATGTTCGGCCACATGGAGACTATTTACATCCGTTCATGGACTTCATGTTCACTAACAGCAACGGAATTTTTATGGATGATTATGTGCCCTGTCACAGGGCCTATGTTGTTCGCGATTGGTTTGAAGAACGTTCTGGCGGATTCGAGCGAATGGTTTTCGCCACACATATCGCCCGATATGAATCTCATCGAACATCTGTGGGACATAATCGAGAGGTCAATCCTGCACTTGCCACACTTTCACAACTACGGACGGAAATTGAGGCGGCATGGCTCAATATTTCAGCAGTGGACTGTCAGTGAGTTGTTGAGTTGATGCCACGTCGAGCTGCTGCACCACTCCGGGTAAAGGAAGTCTGACACGGTTTTAGGAGGTATCCCATAACTTCTGTCACCTTATTCTAAGAGCGTCTTCTCATTTTGAAGCACAAAGAAAATTTATCTCTTGTCTACTTATAATCCAAAAATTTAGAAAAATATTTTTGCAGCAAATAAGAGAAAATTATTCCAGCATTACTCCAACTACCCACTTCGGTAGGCGAGGTTGCTAACGCACGCCTGCGCGGTGGCGTCCGACTCAGAGGTAAGCCGGTTCGTATCCAGGTGGCGGATGAAATTTTGACTGCTAGTATTTGGCCAGCCAACGGAGGAGAGGTGATGGCATGAAGTTTCTGAACACCAGTCCTTGCACCACTGTCCTCGATTAAATTCCAAACCTTATCACAGTGTCTCATGGGGCACGTCACATTCTTGATGCCGACCGCGGTGGCCGTAAGGTTCTAGGCGCGTCGGTCCGGGACTCCGCGACTACTACGGTCGCAGGTTCGAATCCTGCCTCGGGAATGGATGTGTGCGATGTCCTTAGGTTAGTTAGGTTTAAGTAGTTCTAAGTTCTAGGGGACTGATGACCTTAGATGTTAAGTCCCATAGTGCTCAGAGCCACATTCTTGATGGAGATCCTTCCGTCTCGGCAGCCCTCCTGGTACTTACCGAGGTGAGTGGTCATGTGCCGGAACCCTCCTTCCATAACAACACAAACCAAACGCTACACGACACAAACACATGCCACAGTCATCCATAAGACATAGGTACACACTTGACACTTCATCACCTCCACTAGCACTTTGCCATGAGCAGCGGTGCAGAATTCCTACATCTGCTCCCCCTACACTTATTTCTTGATTGTGGTGCTATTCTATCTATTATCCCAGCTGGATTTTACTACTGTCATTAAGCTCAACACGGTAGAAGTAGTGAAAGCTCCAGACTACTCGAGCTATGAATGAAGATTAGTATCTAACGTCCCGTCGAAAATAAGGTCTTTTGGCACAGAGCGTAAGCTCAGATTAAGGGAGGAAAAGGAAGGAAACTCGCCGTTGTCTTTCGCATAAGGCATCCCGAAATTTATTTGAAACCACTCAGGGAAGTCACGAGAAACATAAATCAGGATGACCGCACTGACATTTGGATCGTCGTCCTACCTAATGCAAATCCAGAATGCTAGCCACTCCGCTGCCTTGCTTGGTACTCGACGCAAATTTGAATGCTTGTGTAGTGTGTGTGAGTAACAATGATCACCTGGCTGACAGTCTGTGGATTCCTAGTCGTCGCCGCACTGTCGATCATTGGAGCGAATAACACTCAGTATCTCTTCATAAAGGTGAAATCTATTTATGTCACTGGTAACCATTATTTCGAGGCACAGCATGTCGTCGACATCTGGGGTTTCGAACAATCTTTGGTGTCCCATTTTATTTGCGCGGCTCAGGCATATACCTTCAACATAAACTTCATAAATGTCTTCTAGACTACTGTGGAAATAGATTACTCTGTCGAGTCCCAACAATAGTCTGTCAAAACAATCGCCAAAGACTGCTCTGAGGGCCGAATCCTTGGGCCTACATTTTATAACATTAATCTCGAACCCCTTTTGAATAACCAACAAAAGCACCAAGCTTGTGGCGTAGTAATTATATTAATGTTGGTTACTCGTTATTAGTCCAAGGTGGCAGTAGACGACAACTACAAACCAACGTGTACCTTCTTTTGGACACCGTTCAGGAATGGTATAGAGTAAATAAACTTTCAGTCGAACCTCATTAGTCACCTACATAATGTTAAAATTCAGCCTAAATTTCGGCCGAAAATCCTGTAGTCAGAATTTAAAACGTACCAGGAGTCGCAGCTCTAAGCATTTAGGAGGTCACCGGGATGAGCAATGAAATCTTCGTACCGACATAAACACAGCACGAAAGAGAGGTTTCGCAATTAAGAACGAAGCAACTGGGAAAGGCAGTTTTACTTACAAAACAAGAAGTTATTAACATTTAAAAAATGGTTCAAATGGCTCTGAGCACTATGCGACTTAACTTCTGAGCTCATCAGTCACCTAGATCTTAGAACTAATTAAACCTAAGTAACGTAAGGACATCACACACATCCATGCCTGAGATAGGATTCGAACCTGCGACGGCAGCGGTCGCGCGGTTCCAGACTGTAGCGCCTAGAACTGCTCGACCACTCCGGCCGGCGAAGAAAAACAGGCGACATAAAATAAATTAAATACTTGGGGCTCGAGATGACAATCGCATGTCAGTCAGAGATCCGGATTATGGATTTGTGTCAGAAGGTATAGGACTTTTCTGCTATTGGCCAGCGGACTTACTGCTTCTTCCCAAGTGTGAGAGAGTGTCTCCAAATGGGTCACGTTCAACCAACCACTGGTCTCTTACTCTTTGTGGTATGACAGGGTTCGAATCCAGATTGTTTACGTGGAATCCAGGAAAAACGGCAGCTGAGCTGTTGTTTCGGGGCCATAGATACACCTGACCTTGCCCTCCCGTAATGTCCGGTTTACGAGTCTTTGTTGGCAGAAGGGAGATTGCAGCTTCAGAACACTTCTATCTTCGCGGCAGTGCGTAGCGAGCTGAAATTTGGCTTTCTGGATGAAATGGCTTCAGTCTTCTCACAGGCAGCTAAAGCAGAGCAAACAGATCAACTGCTGCGCGCCCAGGGCTGAAAGAGGTTATGTGCTGTTGAAGAGTGTAATTGCTCAGTTCTAGAATGGGCTGGAAGGAAAGTGATCAACTGATTTTCGTTTCCTAAGCCGAGTTGTCTTCGAATCCGAAGTTGACTTTGGAAGGCAGAATGGATTTGCAGTGTCTCACCTATCAAACAAGTGATGACACGAGAAATACACCAGCATGCAGCGCACTAGGTTTTCGATCCACAAAGCTCCGAAATCTAGTGTGAAAAGAAAACTGAGGGTAGAGTATTCAAACCACAGCAGTTAAAATTACGCAAAAACTGTCATACTACTTGTCGCTACCTCGAAACGTTTCTGTAATAATGACAGATATCGTTCATTGTTTTTCATTTCTATTCTTCATTCTATTCCCTCTACCACTCTCTTTATTGTAATTAGTTCTCAGTTATTATTATTAGTTTTCTTTTGTAATTAGTTGGATGACAGATTGAATGGGTAGTTCCAATTGAGGAATCACAATTAGTTACCGTACAGGTATATAAGCACCTCGTGACGTTATTGTGACCGGGTGATATTGCTTTCTCATGTCGCTGTCTAATATTAATTTATTTCCTGCGACTATCTTCAGTTAATGTAATGAGTAAAGATGTGCTCAAAATGAGGGAAGTCTGTGATTTCCCACGCTTTTTCATGAAGTTACCAACGAGTTTCGTCCGTCACATTGGCAAATAATATGGAGTCATCGCCTCTATGTAGAGTTGTTTCAGAGAACAGAGTGGAGGGCTTTGAACTCAGATTTAGGACATTCTGCCCCAGGACAGTGCGTGGAGGGGGTCACTGTATGGTTCTGATTTGTGCACGCTAACTGTTTAAGGTACTGTAAGTATTGCAAATGCAGTACATCAATCCATATTCTGTGCAGCACGTTACTCGCTTGCACCGCCACGCTGCTTGTGTTGCTTGGTTTCGGTATAATTCTTGACTTATTGTTGGAACATTATCTTTGATTTCATGAACTTTCCAAATAAGATAAATTGTTGTGGTTGCTCCACACATGCTTCCACCCTTTTTTGCATCTCTCCAGTGTGTTAGCATCATTCTGTGATTTGATTTGAGTTGTATGTAACTTTGCTCTCTGTTAATTTCATTATGATTTACGTCAATCATTAGAAAAATTAATTACTGTTCACTCAGCCTTGACTTGAATAACAAGATCCTTTAGCTTGTCCTACAACTTGTCCTGGTTGGGCGACAAATTACAAATAAATGTAAACTGTGGTGTACGCAATTGGTTGGTTCACTCCACTATGCACGCAGTGGCCAACTACAAGCGTAAGTTACTCACAATTTTGTGAAAACGACGAGAATTGCACTAGCTCGTCCTGCGTTGGCGTGATTCAGTTTCACTTATTACCCTGTGAGGACAAAGAGCATTTCACTCACTCGCCTGGTATTGCTACAAGCCGGTTTCATTGACTAGGGCCTAGAACTCTGCAACAAAAAATACGGTACGGACACACACAGACACACCCATCGCTCCCACCCTCGCCCACCCCCCAAAACACACACACACAACCGAATACACACACACACACACACACACACACACACACACACACACACACTGCCAGAATTATCGCCCACCCGCAATTAAGGAGGTCAGTGGTATACAGTGTGTCCCGCATGTTGCGAGAAACTTCTAGGCGTTGTAGAAGCTATCTTGAGGAACAGTTCGAGGAAAGGAACCCTTGTCAAGGAACGTCATCCAATGACAATACGGAGCGTCCAAGTTATAGGCACCGGCGCCTGCGACTAGGCCACCCCATCGGCAACAAACGTAACATTTTTACGCCACTGGTGCGCTGGCAAGCCATGGAACCTGGACTATGAAACAATGGAAGAATGTCATTTGGTCGGACGGGTCTTCTTTCACACTGTCTCAAAACTTCTGGTCATACGTCCCGTGTGTGTGTGTGTGTGTGTGTGGGTGGGTGGGTGGGTGAATTCATAAGGGACCAAACTGCTGAGGTCGTTGTTTCCTAGACTTACACATTACGTAAACTAACTTATGCTAAGAACAACACACACACAAATGCCCGATGGAGGACTGGAAGTTCGGGCGGGAGGTCCGCGTAATCCGTGACATGGTGCCTCAAACCGCACGGCCACTCACCGCGGCTCGTACGTCCCGAGAGTGAAACATGGGAGGGATTCTGTGACGATTTGGGCAGCCATAACGTTGTATCCATGGGCCCCATAGACGCTCTGCATGATCGCTTTACTACCAAGATTTTTCTGACCATTTTGGCTGATCAGGTCCATCCCATGGAACAAACTTTGTTAGTCAGTGGTGTTGCTGTGTTTCTAGAACTTTGGTCACACAGCTTTCATCATCCAGGACTGGTTTTGTGAGCAGGAGAATGAATTGTCGCATCTTCCCTGACCACGACATTCACCAGATGTTAATATTACTGAGCCTTTGCAGTCTAGTTTGGAGAACAGTCTCTAATGACTTCCTTGTCGACGGGAGGTTATACAGTAATTTACTCTTCCTTCTTCTCTACTTTGGAGAGAAGGACGCGTCACCGCTATCCACCTCCATCATCGTCAACTGAACTTGGCCACTATTATGCGGGAAGAATGGTGTAAGATTACCTTGAAAACCGTACAGAACCTATACTTATCCATTCTGAGACGACTGGAACCTGGTTTGAGGGCTGCGCGTTTCCTGCATCGTATTAGGAAAGGTAATATATTGTGTTTTTGGTGTTTCAATATTTTTATCCATCCCCTGCAGTCCGACCACACACTGACGCCAAATTGGTGACGATCTTTCGCTGCCACAGTATCACTAAAACACGAGCACAGAACGTTGCCACTTTTCTGGTATGTTCTCATGTGCCCTTTCAGTCACTGAAATGGGTAGTGGCAAAGACCTTTTATCTGTACTTTCTATTGAGTGTATCTCCACATTTCCAGCCAAATGAACATGCGACTTTTCTGCTTCTTATCCGGGATTGTCCTCTACACTCAGTCGTCATTTAACAGCTCTCCTTGTACGAGGGGCGTTTGAAAAGTCCGTGCAAAGTACGAGAGTTGGCACCACGGGCGCGTATCGAGGTCATGTTTAGTTAGTAGCACCTTTGGAGAGAACGCACACCAAGTTTCAGCCATGTCTATTTCTTTGTGTTTGGCATTCGTGTGAATCAAGGAAGTCACGTGAATGTCAAGAAATGGACGAAGAAGAAATTCGTGTGGTGATTAAACATTACTTTATGAAAGGCAAAACGCATCTGGAGACTAAAGACCACCCTAATAAACATTACGGTGACTCTGCACCTTCGATTAGAACAGTTTATAAGGGGTTCAAAATTTTCGGAGTGGCCATATGGGCACAAGTGATGCTGAACGTTCTGGACGCCCTGTGGAGGTTACGACTCCATAAATCATTGATAAAATCGATGTTATGGTGATGGATGACAGAAGAGTTAAGGTGCTTAAGATTGCTAGTGCTGTGGGCAACTCGAATGAATGGCTACGTAATATTTGGAATAAACATTTGGACATGAGAAAGCTATTCGCAAGATGGGTTCCGCGATTGCTCACGCTTGACCGAAAACGGAATCGTGTGAAGTGTTGCAAGGATGGTTTGCAGCTGTTCAGGAAGAATCCGCAGGACTTTAAGCATCGTTTCGTCACTGTGGTTGAAACATGGATACATTACTTACTTCTGAGACCAAACAACAACCAAAACAATGGGTTACCAAGGGAGAATCTGCACCAAAAACGACTGCTACGGTCGCAGGTTCGAATCTTGCCTCGGGCATGGATGTGTGTGATGTCCTTAGGTTAGTTAGGTTTAAGTAGCTTACGTTCTAGGGGACTGATGACCTCAGATGTCAAGTCCCATAGTGCTCAGAGCCCTTTGAACCTATTTTTTTTCTTTTTTCACCAAAAAAGGCGAAGACCAGTCCTTCGGCCGGAAAGGTTTTGGCGACTGTCTTTTGGGATTCGAAAGGGATAATCGTGACCGTCTATCTGGAAAAGGGTAAAACTATTACAGGAGCAGAATATTCATTTTTACTAGACCGCTTGAAAACCGAGCTGCAAGAAAAAAGCCGGCGACTGGAGCTCAAAAAGTCCTTTTCCATCACTACAATGCACCAGCACACACCTTAGCAGTTTTGGTCACGAAATTAATGAAAACAGAATTCCAACTCGTTTCACATCCCCCCTACTCTCCAGACTTGGCTCCCTCGGACTACTATTTGTTTCCCAACTTGGACAAATGGCTGGCAGGACAAAGATTCTATTCAAATGAGGTGATTGCAGCGACTAATAGATGTTTTGCATACTTGGACAGTTCCTATTATTTGGAAGGGATCAACAAATTAGACTCCCCCCATGAATCATGGACCTTGCCGTTGGTGGGGGGGCTTGCGTGCCCCAGCGATACAGATGGCCGTACCGTAGGTGCAACCACAACGGAGGGGTATCTGTTGAGAGGCCAGACAAACATGTGGTTCCTGAAGAGGGGCAGCTGCCTTTTCAGTAGTTGCAGGGGCAACAGTCTTGATGATTGACTGATCTGGCCTTGTAACATTAACCAAAACGGCCTTGCTGTGCTGGTACTGCGAACGGCTGAAAGCAAGGGGAAACTACAGCCGTAATTTTTCCCGAGGACATGCAGCTTTACTGTATGATTAAATGATGATGGCGTCCTCTTGGGTAAAATATTCCGGAGGTAAAATAGTTCCCCATTCAGATCTCCGGGCGGGGACTACTCAGGAGGACGTCGTTATCAGGAGAAAGAAAGCTGGTGTTCTACGGATCGGAGCGTGGAATGTCAGATCCCTTAATCGGGCAGGTAGGTTAGAAAATTTAAAAAGGAAAATGGATAGGTTAAAGTTAGATATAGTGGGAATTAGTGAAGTTCGGTGGCAGGAGGAACAAGACTTTTGGTCAGGTGATTACAGGGTTATAAATACAAAATCAAATAGGGGTAATGCAGGAGTAGGTTTAATAATGAATAAAAAAATAGGAGTGCGGGTTAGCTACTACAAACAGCATAGTGAACGCATTATTGTGGCCAAGATAGACACAAAGCCCATGCCTACTACAGTAGTACAAGTTTATATGCCAACTAGCTCTGCAGATGAAGAAGAAATGATGAAATGTATGAAGAGAGATATGAGAAATTATTCAGGTAGTGAAGGGAGACGAAAATTTAATAGTCATGGGTGACTGGAATTCGTCAGTAGGAAAAGGGAGAGAAGGAAACATAGTAGGTGAATATGGATTGGGGGGAAGGAATGAAAGACGAAGCCGCCTTGTAGAATTTTGCACAGAGCATAACGTAGTCATAGCTAACACTTGGTTCAAGAATCATAAAAGAAGGTTGTATACCTGGAAGAATCCTGGAGATACTAAAAGGTATCAGATAGATTATATAATGGTAAGACAGAGATTTAGGAAACAGGTTTTAAATTGTAAGACATTTCCTGGGGCAGATGTGGATTCTGACCACAATCTATTGGTTATGAACTGCAGATTAAAACTGAAGAAACTGCAAAAAGGTGGGAATTTAAGGAGATGGGACCTGGATAAACTGAAAGAACCAGAGGTTGTAGAGAGTTTCAGGGAGAGCATAAGGGAACAATTGACAGGAATGGGGGAAAGAAATACAGTAGAAGAAAAATGGGTAGCTCTGAGGGATGAATTAGTGAAGGCAGCAGACGATCAAGTAGGTAAAAAGACGAGGGCTAATAGAAATCCTTGGGTAACAGAAGAAATTTTGAATTTAATTGATGAAAGGAGAAAATATAAAAATGCAGAAAATGAAGTAGGTAAAAAGGAATACAAACGTCTCAAAAATGATATTGACAGGAAGTGCAAAATGGCTAAGCAGGGATGGCTAGAGGACAAATGTAAGGATGTAGAGGCTTGTCTCACTAGGGGTAAGATAGATACTGCCTACAGGAAAATCAAAGAGACCTTTTCAGAGAAGAGAACCACTTTTATGAATATCAAGAGCTCAGATGGCAACCCAGTTCTAAGCAAAGAAGGGAAGGCAGAAAGGTGGAAGGCGTATACAGAGGATTTATACAAGGGCGATGTACTTGAGGACAATGTTATATAAATGTAAGAGGATGTAGATGAAGACGAAATGGGAGATAAGACACTGCGTGAAGAGTTTGACAGAGCACTGAAAGACCTGAGTCGAAACAAGGCCCCGGGAGTAGACAACATTCCATTAGAACTACTGATGGCCTCGGGAGAACCAGTCATGACAAAACTCTACCATCTGGTGAGCACGATGTATGAGACAGGCGAAATACCCTCAGACTTCAAGAAGAATAAAACAATTCCAATCCCAAAGAAAGCAGGTGTTGACAGATGTGAAATTTACCTAAGTCTCAGTTTAATAAGTCACAGCTGCAAAATACTAACGCGAATTCTTTACAGACGAATGGAAAAACTGGTAGAAGCGGACCTCGGGGAAGATCAGTTTGGAATCCGTAGAAATGTTGGAACACGTGAGGCAATACTAACCTTATGACTTATCTTAGAAGAAAGATTAAGAAAAGGCAAACCTACGTTTCTAGCATTTGTAGACTTAGAGAAAGCTTTTGACAATGTTAACTGGAATACTCTCTTTCAAATTCTGAAGGTGGCAGGGGTAAAATACAGGGAGCGAAAGGCTATTTACAATTTGTACAGAAACCAGATGGCAGTTATAAGAGTCGAGGGGCATGAAAGGGAAGCAGTGGTTGGGAAAGGAGTGAGACAGGGGTGTAGCCTCTCCCCGATGTTATTCAATCTGTATATTGAGCAAGCAGTAAAGGAAACAAAAGAAAAATTCGGAGTAGGTATTAAAATTCATGGAGAAGAAGTAAAAACTTTGAGGTTCGCAGATGACATTGTAATTCTGTCAGAGACAGCAAAGGACTTGGAAGAGCAGTTGAACGGAATGGACAGTGTCTTGAAAGGAGGATATAAGATGAACATAAACAATAGGCAAAACGAGGATAATGGAATGTAGTCAAATTAAGTCGGGTGATGCTGAGGGAATTAGATTAGGAAATGAGACACTTAAAGTAGTAAAGGAGTTTTGCTATTTAGGAAGTAAAATATCTGATGATGGTCGAAGTAGAGAGGATATAAAATGTAGACTGGCAATGGCAAGGAAAGCGTTTCTGAAGAAGAGAAATTTGTTAACATCGAGTATTGATTTAAGTGTCAGGAAGTCGTTTCTGAAAGTATTTGTATGGAGTGTAGCCATGTATGGAAGTGAAACATGGACGATAACTAGTTTGGACAAGAAGAGAATAGAAGCTTTCGAAATGTGGTGCTACAGACGAATGCTGAAGATAAGGTGGGTAGATCACGTTACTAATGAGGAGGTATTGAGTAGGATTGGGGAGAAGAGAAGTTTATGGCACAACTTGACTAGAAGAAGGGATCGGTTGGTAGGACATGTTTTGAGGCATCAAGGGATCACAAATTTAGCATTGGAGGGCACCGTGCAGGGTAAAAATCGTAGAGGGAGACCAAGAGATGAATACACTAAGCAGATTCAGAAGGATGTAGGTTGCAATAGGTACTGGGAGATGAAGAAGCTTGCACATGATAATCTCAGGACTGAAGACCACAAAAACAACAACAACAACAAATTAGAACAACCTTGGACGAAGTGTGTAAGTCTAAAAGGAGACTATGTCGAAAAATAAAGAATGGTTTACCCCAAACACGTAAGAAGTTTTTATTTTGGCACGTACTTATCAAACGCCCCTCGTATGTGTTACATGCTACTGGTGTTATTAACACAGTACAGCCTACATTTAAAAACTGCGATAAAAATCGCGATTTCCGGTGCAAGCAGATCGAGAACTGCCACGCGTTATCGCCGCCAGCTTTACCAGCAGAGCCGGAAGTCGGCTGGGTCAGCGCCGCCGTGAGTCGACAGCCGCCACCAGCGCATCGGCCAGCGGCAAGTTTCTGCGAGATTTCCGGGCCGTCTTCGTGGAAGCCGGTTAGCGTCCAGTCCATGTTAACATCAACAGCGCCGGCGAGGAACCAGGCGCGGGTCGTCGCGAGCCTCCGGAAATACCCTCCGGGGCCACTCGTACCTGCGGTCACCTGCTGGCGGTGGCGGGTGGTGTGTTTGTTGCCAGACCGCCGCCGCCATCTGTGATAACATGCCAGGAATAGAAGGCCAGCTGTAACCCGACGCGGGCAACACTCGCGCAACAGGTATCGGGGCATCTTTCCCCGTTCCAAGCGAACCACGGTCTGTATTGGAAGTAAGCAATGCCTCCGTGGACACGACACTATACTTGTCGCCACAGTACGTTGTGCTGCTAGTGTTTGGGCGCTTAGGGATAGACGACTTAAACCTCATCAGGCCCTACGCAGAGTGCAGGGAGAATACTATTAAGAGTTACGGGTGCACACAAGAAAAAGTCTGCGTGAGCTCTTTTCGTAACATTATGAATATGCCCCTTAAACCAGCTAATTAGCAAAAAGGGAGCGCAATACTGGCTACGAAGAAGAGACTCAGGTTCAAATGGCTCTGAGCACTATGGGACTTAACACCTGAGGTCATCAGTCCCCTAGAACTTAGAACTACTTAAACCTAACTAACCTAAGGACATCACACATATCCATGCCCGAGGCAGCATTCAAACCTGCGACCGTAGCAGTCACGCGGTTCCGGACGGAGGCGCCTAGAACCGCTCGGCCACCGTGGCCGGCAGAGACTCAGGAAAAGTGACTAAGATATCAGAGGAAAATACAAACTCCAAGAAAGAAATCGCTTCATGCTTGATGTGATACTGACAAGAGGACTGAGACGTAGGCACAATCGGACGGCAGGGCTATGCATTCTTTGTGAGAGTGAGAGAAGGACTTGAAATAGAGTCCTGTAGATGTATGATCCACTTTGTTATAGGACATGAGCTTTACCCACATATCTCAACAAAACAGAGCGACGTTTTAAAGGTAGCTGTGACTATGCAGAAGCTGGATCGTTGCAGCTTGTTCTCCGGCACTATACTCATCTCAGAGACAGCGCCGGGTCCGAAAGACTTGAAACAGCGGAAGAAACAGTGGGCAGCTTCATACGGGCGAATCATTGTGGCGGGAGGTAAACAAAATATATACAAAGTATCCAGAAGAGACCTTAAGATTTAACTTCGGACGAAAGAGGAGAGAATACCTGAGTCACCATATGCCGTTAATTATTCAGGGTGACCATCAATAAAACACACAAACTACAGGGATAGGTTCCTGACTGTAAATGGAAGAAGAAAGATCCTACGAGCTTGTTGCCGGAAATACATCGTTGCCACGGTAGATGGCTCTTACGAGTGACTGTTCCTCCGACCACGTGCCGCGTGTTCCTTGCGTGATCCAGGCTGTGTGATGGGCACGGCGGACTGTAAGCAGCAGAATGGTGCAGTATTCATGTCGCGAACAAGCTGAGTTGGAGCCTGTATATGGCCAAGCACAAGGAAACGATCGAGAGAGAGCACGGCTATACCAAAACAAGTTCCCTCACAGACAACAACAACACTACACAACATTTTAAGCCCTTTTTGGGTGTTTATGTGATCATGGCTCCTTTCAGACAGACGAATATGCACGGAAGCGGCAACTGTGCGTGCACCATACTTGGAGGAACAGTAGTACAAGCTTCAGGCAAGTGACCCACCAACATGGTGTAAACAAATGTATAATTTTGTGTATCCTGCATGACGACCGCTACTATCCCTCTCACCTGCCACAAATAACGGAGGAAGCGACACGTGATCAGATGAACTGTCATTCAATAGCGCCATCTGCCGTGGCAACAATGCACTTCCGGACACTTGTTCACAGGACCTTTCTTTCCTCCGTTTCCTGTCAGGAATCCCTCCCTGCAATTTATCGGTTTTATTAAGGTTCACCCTACAAAAATAAATATAGGCGGAATAGAAGATTACGGCGAAGACATGAGTCGAACTTCATGTGGTAAGATGATGGCGCTGGGGAGTGCTAGCAGTTACAGCCCGTCTGGACCCCGAGGCTGTCCACCGGAACAAGTAGCGGAACATCTACCGAACGAGATGGATGGTCACTGCGATGTGGCATGTGTCCTCCCTGTAGTCGTGGTAGCAGCCTCCGTTGCTGGGGACGTACGGTGCTCGTGGCTGTGCAATGAGGTACTGTGTAAGATAAAACAAGTATAAAATCACTGCGAGTCAGTGTGAAATTTTACAGAAAATTTTAAGTCACGATATTTGCTCTTTTTAGCCAGTTCAAGGTCTTCCAGGTTCCAGAAATAATGTTAAGTGCTGGAGGTCGCAAAACTAGGGATAACAGTTTTTGAAACACGGTCTAGTTAAAAATTTTAAACTTTTGGTGGTGATGGAAACAGTAATTATTATTACTATTATTAAAATAAATAATAGTGATTGACCTAAAATACATCTAGATCTACGTAATTACTCTGCTATTCACAATAAAGTATGAAAGGTCTCTGTTGGATTCCTTTCATGTTAATTTCTTAAATGTGTTGTCATTTACGGCATAAATTCCTCTTCTAAATTTACTGTGGTGTGTCTGACTATCAGGGAGAAGACTTAGCAGTGAAACGTGTTACTTTTACACATAAACAAGAACGATCTGTCACACTACTATACTTTAAAACACAGTTTATATGTAATTCATATCACACAGTCTCATACGGAACCTACATCCGCTTTCTTTTATATACTGTATATGATAAGATACTGTCATCCCCCTTCCCGTCTGTGTGAGAGGATGAACGAGCAAATGTATTTCTGGTTGCATGCTTGATGGTAGCAGACAAGCCTGTCTGCTAGAGAACAGTAGGACCAACGTCGGAACAGGTAGCAACGCTTTCTAAAAGCAGAGAGGTTTCTATTCTTAGTATGGCCCTGTCCGTCCCTTGTCATGTTGGTATAGGAAGCTGCCTCTCTGGTCACTTCCGTTTGTATTTGTGAGGCAACCCTCAGGAGGGACCCATGGCAGTTTGTCCACGGCGAGCGTCTGAAGTGGTAAGATCTCCGGCTAAGCGCGTGTCTGCTAAGTCCGTAGGACAATGGATTTCTTAAGTTCAGCCTAACTGAAAATTTAATCACCTTTATTTCAGGTTTAGCTCTAAAATATCCAATGTTATCTTAAATTGCAACGCAGTGTAATTCGAGTGTGAAGTTCAGAATATCTTCCGGTAGTTGCTTTGTCACTACTTTGTGAGTAAAGCGGAACCACGTGTTGATCAGTAACTCTAACTAAGATCATCAATCTTAAATGCGAATGTGTGTGAGATTATAACGTCTCGTCTTGACAATATTTTTCAATATAGCAACTTTTCTTTATGTTCAACCCACGTGGGGTGTACTTTGTGAGACCAGTACCACGTGCTTATACAATTGTTTGACCCATCAGGTTAATAGTAAGACGATAGCAACCAGTTCGAGGTTTTTCTTTTGTAAATAGCGTTTCGATATAATTTATTTTAATTATCAAAATTATTATGGAGTTACACTCTTTGTGTAAACCAAGTTGACCACGTGAAGCATGTGGTGTAAGCATCAAAGTAGCCCTCAGCTATTCTTTTCGGGAACATTTCACAGAGAGTTAGTATGCATTCAGTATACCAGTGTGTGGTAATTTCATGACGGACAGGATTGTGCTACGAACCAAACTTCTTTGGGTGAAAATTGAATCGGTTGGTTGCAGTTAATTTCCTCTTGGATATGTTTCAACGTTCTTTGTGTGTTATTTTATGAATGCAGTGTTGTATGTAGTCTCCCAATCTTGGCTGCCTATTTGATGTGTTCCGTTAGATTATAAACACATTTTCACAATCCTAAATAAGGCACCAATTTAGTTATGAATCAAGTTTGATATGCTGAAATTTTAACGGAACAATGATCAATGTTAAAATAAATGTCCAAATATAAACTGATTTATTTCTTTTTATTTAAATTGTCTTTTTATATATATATATATCACCGGTTATCGTAACATGAGTAATAATAGATTTAATTAATGTTAGTCTGGTTGGGAATTTGGTAAGCTAAACTGGATACCTGGTGAAACAGTTGCGCAGTAATGCAAGGTTAACTTCCTCAGATAGCTCACAGCTTTTAACCCACTTTTATGGTCTTGAAAATCAGCACCGCTTTCAGAACAAATTAATGCAACAAAATTACAAGTACCTGGCAAAGGGTTTAATGAACCACCTTCAAGCCTCGAAAGGCGTGCGGGAAAAACGAGCACTTAATTTTTTCTGTGCGAGCCCTGATTTCTCTTGTTTTATCGTGATGATCATTTCCCCCTAAGTAGCTGGGTGCCAACAGAATTTTTTCGCAATCGGAGGGGAGAACTGCTGATTGAAATCTCATGAGAAGATCCCGTCGCAGTGAGAAACACCTTAGTTTTAATGATGGCAACTCCAATTCAAGTATCATGTATGTGGCACTATCTCCCCTATTTCACGATAATACAAAACGAGTTGCCCTTCTTTGAACTTTTTCGATGTCATCCGTCAGTCCCACGTGATACGGATCCCACACCGCACAGCAGTACTCGAGAACAGGGCAGATAAGCGTGGTGTAAGCAGTCTTTCTAGTAGACCTGCTGCACCTTCTAAGTGTTCTGCCAATGAATCACAGTCTTTGGTTTGCTCTACCCACAACATTTTCTATGTGATCATTCCAATTTAGGTTATTTGTAATTGTAATTGCTAAGTATTTAGCTGAATTTACAGCCTTCAGTAATTTAACGGATTTCTTTTAGTACTCATGTGAATAACTTCACACATTTCTTTATTCAGGGTCAGTTGCCACTTTTCGCACCATACAGATATCATATTAAAATCATTTTGCAATTTGTTTTGGTCAGGTGATGACTTTGCAAGATGGTAAATGACAACATCATCTGCCAACATTATGTATTTATTTCATTACCAATACAAAGTAACCCGCCTTGAAATGTAAGGTGGGTCAGATGCTTCTGAATCTATCATCGAACACTTCTCAGTATTAAAATGTTATTGGGATACAGTTCTTAACGCTTTTTTAAAAAAATAATATAAAGTACATAATATAAAAATTTCTCTAAGGTTACAGCGAATCGAGTGCTTAAAAGTTGTTAAAATGGTTCTATACCATTTGTTTCTGCCTAACTCATTAGAATATAATTTATACATGCAGATGTCAAAGAAAAATAAAAATAAGAATGTAATACAATAATTGTGGTGGAAATAATTTGCAATATGTATAGGGAAGTATTACATGTATCTGGATGTGTAATATAGCCGCCGGCAGATGTGGCCAAGCGGTTCTAGGTGCTTAAGTATGGAACCGCGCGACCGCTACGGTCGCAGGTTCGAAACCTGCCACGGGTATGGATGTGTGTGATGTCCTTAGGTTAGTCAGGTTTAAGTAGTTCTAAGTTCTAGGGAACTGATGTCCTCAGACGTTAGGTCCCATAGTGCTCAGAGCCATTTGATTTTTTTGGAGTGGCCGCGCGGGTTACGGACCCATGTGCATATTGTCAATAAGTACATAAATATACAATGTAGCATCAGATATAGTAGGACGGCTCTACTCGAATGATGAAATTACATTAGCAAGAAAGAAAGCTTGTACGAGCACTGTAGAGAGAGCAATGTAAAACTGCTTCTCCGTGCATTAACTGATGAAGCTTGTTTGAGTTAAATATCATGTAGTTGGAACGCCCTTGTTTTACGAGTATACTAGTGTTTCTTGAAAGGCTTACAGCAGTGAGCAAGTCGTCGATTATGGAACATTCCCTGGCTACCGGTTTTACCACCCTGTAAAATCTAAACAATCTCCGCTTCTAGATTTGTAAATGCCTGAATCTGAATATGGCTAAGCTTTACGATGTGTATGATTCAAAAATCGCTTAGAGATGGTATGTATTTTGAAGCAGGCGTTCACCTTTGGGTTCTTGAACCAGCGTTTTATTTTGCCAGTCAATTTACGTGAACATGAAAATAGAATGACCCAACTCTTCCTCCGTTCTCGGTTATCTCTAGCCAAATAAAATAAAATAAAAGTGAACAGTAGTAGGCACTGTGAACTTATTCAGAAACTTCTTTGGAACTGTGGACTCAACATCAAAGAGAATAAGACAATCCCCACAGACTGCGTGTCACTGATTTCGAGAGGCAGCTCTGCGTAATCGGCAACCCGCCAGCTGCCGTCTGCCAACACAAAGCCATCTTACAACCCGGTGAATGTGATACACAGGCCACAGATAGCGTATCTAAGAACAGTGGAGTGCTTCACTGTTCACATGTCAGTCATTGTCTAGCCCGAAGAGTGATCATCGCCTTTGTTCATCTGCCGTTCTCCTGGGACAAAAGGAATCGCAGGACGTTTCTTATTAGCAGTTGAATCTAATGTGATCAGTGTAAATAAACGAGAACATCCTGCATCACTTGATTGTGCGATTATTGATGTCAGTGCCTTCACATTTCTAGGAGCTGTTATTCAGGGTGATTTAAGGTGCTACGATTATTTAAAATTATCCATATTTCGATGTAATTCCACGAGGAATCTGATTTCAGTGGCTACGCAGCTGCGTAATTCATATTCTATAAGCAAGAAAACCCCCAACCAGTTACACTTTCTAGAAATCTATCAGGAAACCGGAGTCGATATTATAGACACAAATTATAAATACCCTGTTCCAAGCGTTCATGTTATCTTCTTAACATACACTACTGGCCATTAAAATTGATGCACCACGAAGATAGCGTGCTACAGACGCGAAATTTAACCGACAGGAAGAAGATGCTGTGATATGCAAATGATTAGCTTTTCAGAGCATTCACACAAGTTTGCGCCGGTGGTGACTCCTACAACGTGCTGATATAAGGAAAGTTTCCAACCGATTTCTCATACACAAACAGCAGTTTACCGGCGTTGCTTGGTGAAACGTTCTTGTGAAGCCTCGTGTAAGGAGGAGAAATGCGTACCATCACGTTTCCGACTTTGATAAAGGTCGGATTGTAGCCTATCGCGATTGCGGTTTATCGTATCGCGACATTGCTGCTCGCGTTGGTCGAGATCCAATAACTGATAGCAGAATATGGAATCGGTGGGTTCCGGAAGGTAATACGGAACGCCGTGCTGGATCCCAACGGCCTCGTATCACTACCAGTCGAGATGACAGGCATCTTATCCGCATGGCTGTAACGGATCGTGCAGCCACGTCTCGATCCCTGAGTCAACAGATGGGGACGTTTGCAAGACAACAACCATCTGCACAAACAGTTCGACGACGTTTGGAGCAACATGGACTATCAGCTCGGAGTCCATGGCGGCAGTTACTCTTGACGCTGCATCACAGACAGGAGCGTCTTGCGATGGTGTACTCAACGACGAACCTGAGTGCACCAATGGCAAAACGTCATTTTTCCGGATGAATCCAGGTTCTGTTTACAACATACAGATGGTCGCATCCGTGTTTGGCGACATCGCGGAGAACGCACATTGGAAGCGTGTATTCGTCATCGTCATACTGGCGTGGTGGTATAGGGTGCCATTGGTTACACGTCTCGGTCACCTCTTGTTCGCATTGACGGCACTTTGAACAGTGGACGTTACATTTCAGATGTGTTACGACCAGTGGCTGTACCCTTCATTCGATCCCTGTGAAATCCTACATTTCAGCAGGATAATGCACGACCGTATCTTGCAGGTCCTGTACGGGCCTTTCTGGATACAGGAAAAGTTCGATTGCTGCCCTGGCCAGCACATTCTCCAGATCTCTCACCAACTGCAAATGTCTGGTCAGTGGTGGACGAGCAACTGACTCGTGACAATACGCCAGTCACTACTGTTGATGGACTGTGGTATCGTGTTGAAGCTGCATGGGCAGCTGTATCTGCACACGCCATCCAAGCTCTGTTTGACTCAATGCCCAGGCGTATCAAGGCCATTATTACGGCCAGATTTTTCAGGATCTATGCACCCAAACTGCGTGAAAATGTAATCACATGTCAGTTCTAGTATAATATATTTGTCCAATGAATACCTGTTGTTAATCTGCATTTCTTCTTGGTGTAGCAATTTTAATGGCAAGTAGTGTATATAAGAAAACACTTGTATAAAATCCAAAAAAAAAAAGAAAAATGAAATTTGCTCCACCTCGCAAGCTTCGTTCGAGCAGTGATTTGACCATCTCGAAGGGTGTCATCTCGAAGTATGTCATGGCATCACTGTAGAATCCAACGGGAGTGTAATTCACCCGCGAAAGAAGTCGCTTGCAAAATCCTCGTTCGACAAGATCTAGCGTATTGCTAACGAGTCTAGGACACTCACAAAGTTCGAGTAACAAATGAGAGTCCACAGGTTAGCTCAGTCGGCACGACACTATCCCAGAAATGCTCAACAATTGTCGTGGGAGCCGATGTAAGATAGATAATGTCCAGCGTGGAGAGACCCACCCAGAAAGTTCAGGAAAACCTCTTAGAAAACTTAGTTGTTAAAATCTTCAGTCCGAAGTCAGGATTGGTGTCCGTCTCCTTAGTTGAGTGGTCAGCGCGTCTGAGATCCATTCAGCGGGTCCGCGTTCGATTCACGGCTGGGTCGGTGTTTTTGCACCGTTCGACGACTGGGTGTTGTGATTTTTTCATCGTCATTTCATCATCATCGATACGCAAGTCACCCATTGTGGAGTAGACAGAGTAGACTTGCAACTCGGTAGCGGAACTTCCACTGGTGGGACCTCCCAGCCAATAGTGGCATACGATCATTTCATTTCATTTACTGGTTTGGTGCAACTGTTTGTTAGTGCTATTTACCCTGTGCAAGGCCACTGTAGATTACGTCCTCTGGAAACTGCTTACTGTTGTCAAACCTTGGTCTCCATCTATAATTTTAACACTCAAGTTCTTTCCTCCACAACCAAGTTGACTGCTCCTCGATGCTTCAGGATATTCCCTATCAACAAATCCACCTTTTAAGCTAAAGTGGCGTACAGATTTCATCTCTCCCTAGCTCTGTTCAGTACGTCAACATTATCTCATGTACCTATCTAATCTTTAACACTATTGTGTAGCATCCCATGTAGTAATCGTCTCTCCACTACTTGTGTATAGCGTTTATCAACCACGTTTTACACTCCAGACGAATACTTTCCGAAAAACTTTTTAACAATTAATTTGTTACTTGTTGTTGTTGTTGTTGTCTTCAGTCCTGAGACTGGTTTGATGCAGCTCTCCATGCTACTCTATCCTGTGCAAGCTTCTTCATCTCCCAGTACTTACTGCAACCTACATCCTTCTGAATCTGCTTAATGTATTCATCTCTTGGTCACCCTCTACGATTTTTACCCTCCACGCTGCCCTCCAATGCTAAATTTGTGATCCCTTGATGCCTCAGACCATGTCCTACCAACCGGTCCCTTCTTCTTGTCAAGTTGTGCCACAAACTCCTCTTCTCCCCAATTCTGTTCAATAACTCCTCATTAGTTATGTGATCTACCCATCTAATCTTCAGCATTTTTCTGTAGCACCACATTTCGATACCTTCTATTCTCTTCTTGTCCAAACTATTTATCGTCCATGTTTCACTTCCATACATGGCTACACTCCATACAAATACTTTCAGAAACGACTTCCTGACACTTAAATCAATACTCGATGTTAACAAATTTCTCTTCTTCAGAAACGCTTTCCTTGCCATTGCCAGTCTACGTTTTATATCCTCTCTACTTCGTCCATCATCAGTTATTTTGCTCCCCAAATAGCAAATCTCCTTTACTACTTTAAGTGTCTCATTTCCTAATCTAATTCCCTCAGCATCACCCGACTTAATTCGACTACATTCCATTATCCTCGTTTCGCTTTTGTTGATGTTCATCTTGTATCCTCCTTTCAAGACTCTGTCCATTCCGTTCAACTGCTCTTCCAAGTCCTTTGCTGTCTCTGATAGAATTACAATGTCATCGGCGAACCTCAACGTTTTTATTTCTTCTCCATGGACTTTAATATCTACTTTTTGTTTCCTTCACTGCTTGCTCAATATACAGATTAAATAACATCGGGGACAGGCTACAGCCCTGTCTTACTCCCTTCCCAACCGCTGCTTCCCTTTCATGCCCCTCGACTCTTATAACTGCCATCTGGTTTCTGTACAAATTGTAAATAGCATTTTGCTCCCTGTAGTTTACCCCTGCCACCTTTAGAATTTGAAAGAGAGTATTCCAGTCAACATTGTCAAAAGCGTTCTCTAAGTGTACAATTGCTAGAAATGTAGGTTTGCCTTTCCTTAATCCATTTTCTAAGTTAAGTCGTAGGGTCAGTATTGCCTCAGGTGTTCCAACATTTCTGCGGAATCCAAACTGACCATCGCCGAGGTCGGCTTCTACCAGTTTTTCCATTTGTCTGTAAAGAATTCGCGTTAGCATTTTGCAGCTGTGACTTATTAAACTGATAGTTCGGTAATTTTCACATCTGTTAACACCTGCTTTCTTTGGGATTGGAATTATTATATTCTTCTTGAAGTCTGAGAGTATTTCGCCTGTTTCATACATCTTGCTCACCAGATGGTAGAGTTTTGTCAGGACTGGCTCTCCCAAGGCCGTCAGTAGTTTCAATGGAATGTTGTCTACTCCCGGGGCCTTGTTTCGACTCAGGTCTTTCAGTGCTCTGTCACACTCTTCACGCAGTGTCGTATCTCCCATTTCATCTTCATCTACATCGTCTTCCATTTCCATAATATTGTCCTCAAGTACATCGCCCTTGTATAGACCCTCTATATACTCCTTCCACCTTTCTGCCTCCCCTTCTTTGCTTAGAACTGGGTTTTCATCTGAGCTCTTGATATCCATACAAGTGGGTCTCTTTTCTCCAAAGGTCTCTTTAATTTTCCTGTAGGCAGTATCTATCCTACCCCTCGTAAGATAAGCATCTACATCCTTACATTTGTCCTCTAGCCATCCCTGCTTAGCTGTTTTGCGCTTCCTGTCGATCTCATTTTTGAGACGTTTGTGTTCGCTTTTGCCTGCTTTATTTAGTTTTTATATTTTCTCCTTTCATCAATTAAATTCAATATTTATTCTGTTACCCAAGGATTTCTACTAGCCCTAGTCCTTTTACCTACTTGATGCTCTGCTGCCTTAACTACTTCATCTCTCAGAGCTACCCATTCTTCTTCTACTGTATTTCTTTCCCCCATTCCTGTCAATTGTTCCCTTATGCTCTCCCTGAAACTCCGTATATCCTCTGGTTTAGTCAGTTTATCCAGGTCCCATCTCCTTAAATTCCCACCTTTTTGGAGTTTCTTCAGTTTTAATCTACAGTTCATAACCAATAGATTGTGGTCAGAGTCCACATCTGCCCCTGTAAATGTCTTACAATTTAAAACCTGGTTCCTAAATCACTGTCTTACCATTATATAATCTATCTGATACCTTTTAGTATCTCCAGGGTTCTTCCATGTATACAACTTTCTTATATGATTCTTGAACCAAGTGTTAGGTATGATTAAGTTATGCTCTGTGCAAAATTCTACCAGACGGCTTCCTCATTCATTTCTCTCCCCCAATCCATATTCACACACAATGTTTCCTTCTCTCCCTTTTCCTACTCTCGAATTCCAGTCACCCATGACTATAAAATATACGTCTCCCTTCACTACCTGAATAATTTCTTTTATCTCATCAAACATTTCATCAATTTCTTCATCGTCTGCAAAGCTAGTTAGCATATAAACTTGTACTACTGCTGTAAGCATGGGATTCGTGTCTATCTTGGCCACAATAATGCGTTCACTGTGCTGTTTGTAGTAGCTTACCCGCACTCCTATTTTTTTATTCATTATTAAACCTACTCCTGCATTACCCCTATTTGATTTTGTATTTATAACCCTTTATTCACCTGACCAAAAGTATTTTTCCTCCTGCCACCGAACTTCACTAATTCGCACTGTATCTAACTTCAACCTATCCATTTCCCTTTTTAAATTTTCTATCCTACCTGCCGGATTAAGGGATCTGACATTCCACGCTCCGATCCATAGAGCGCCAGTTTTCTTTCTCCTGATAACGACGTCCTCCTGAGTAGTCCCCGCCCGGAGATCCGAATTGGGGACCATTTTCCCTCCGGAATATTTTACCCAAGAGGACGCCATCATCATTTAACCATACAGTAAAGCTGCATGCCCTCGGGAAAAATTACGGCCGTTCGCAGTACCAGCACAGCAAGGCCGTTTTGGTTAGTGTTGCAAGGCCAGATCAGTCAATCATCCAGACCGTTAACGCTGCAACTACTGAAAAGGCTGCTGCCCCTCTTCAGGAACCACACGTTAGTATGGCCTCTCAACAGATACCCCTCCGTTGTGGTTACACCTACGGTACGGCCATCTGTATCGCTGAAGCACGCAAGCCTCCCCACCAACGGCAAAGTATATGGTTTATGGGGGTAGGTAACTTGTTACTACATGCAAGATATTTCTCCTTTTCACATACACTTTGTACAGCAATGTATGTCATGTAGTCCGCAGCTCGTGGTCGTGTGGTAGCGTTCTCGCATCCCACGCCGTGGTTCCCGGGTTCGATTCCCGGCGGGGTCGGGGATTTTCTCTGCCTCGTGATGACTGGGTGTTGTGTGATGTCCTTAGGTTAGTTAGGTTTAAGTAGATCTAAGTTCTAGGGGACTGATTACCATAGATGTTAAGTCCCATAGTGCTCAGAGCCATTTGAACCATTTTTGTATGTCATGTAATGACCAAGACGTAGATGTAGAGGTCGCACCCATCATTATTCCAAAGTTAGTTATTTATTGAGTTTTTTGCCTGTTTCATATATAATGACACGAGCAGAAGGCGAGATGCCTCGATGCTGTAAGACCCATTTCCTGTAATACTGCGCCGCAACGTTACAGAAGGGCACCAACTTAGGCTCCTCATTCGGTGGCCAGCGAGTTACCTAAATCACAGCTGCTACAGCATGCGCTGCGCGTGACATTCGTTCTGGCTCTACGCCCAGGCTGAGCATTAAATCTTCGAGACATCGAGTCAGCGTCCAGTGCGGTGTAGGATTGGACGTGAGACCACCATCACTAAACAGTTATTCTGACAGATCCCTCTGTCAGGGGGTCCAGCTGCAGCATTGATGAGCCGAGGGTTGAACTGAGACACTCCGAGCCACCGATTCACTATGTGCTGGTCAATATCAGACACCACCAGCCAGACGCTGGTCTGGGGTTCGTACCTGGATGCCTCTATCGACTCATATCAAGCCTGACCATGGATGAAACTGACCTAGCACTGCTGGCACCTGCGTATGCACACTTCACAAGGTCTCCCAGCTGTGTAACATCTATGCATCGTGCACCACAGTCAATGATAACAATGCTTACCACCCAGCACCTACCTAAGGTGAGCACGGGTTACCAGGATAAAATTTCAGAAAGTATATACAGGTTTCTGCTGCCAACGAAGTTCTTTCGACTCTCCCTGACCCACCAACTCCCACCAGAGAGAACCCTCATGCGTAATACTGGATTTCTTTTGCGGCCCCCCGTTCTATTGTGGAATGAGCTATTTTTATAATTAAAGTATTTTCATCAGTGATTAATATGACTTCATGCTGGCCATTTATATGGCTACTGTAAGTTGACTTCAGAATTCAGTGAGTTATACGTAACTGTCTTCACTCTTTCTCCCTCGACCTCTTCCTCTAAGCCCATTAGTCTCTCTCTCTCTCTCTCTTTCTTCCTCATTCTTCCTCTCTGACTCATCTTCCATCTCTCGCTCCCTCATTCTCCCTCCCTCCCTCCCTGACTTTCATCCTTCTCTCTTTCCATTTCCCTCTCCCTCGTTCACCCTCACTGACTCTTGTTCCCGCTCCGACTCCTTCTCCCCCTTCCCCTCCCTCTCTCTCTCCCTCTCCCCCTCCCTCTCCCTGTCCCTCTCCCTCTACACCATTTCCCTCCTTGACTCCTCTTCCCTCTCCCTCTTGCCCCCTCCCTGACTGTCTTTCCCTCTCCTTCTCCTCTCTGATTCTCCTTCCCTTTCCCTCTTCTTTCTACTCCCTCCCTGACTCTCCTTCTTCTTCTTCTCCCTCAGTTCCCCCCCCCCCCCCCCCGAGTCTCGCCCCCCTCCCTCTCCTCCTTTCTAGTATTATACTCATGATTGTTACCATTGCTTTCAAAATGTAATTTATTGTTGACAACAAACTTCATAAGACCGGAAATGTACTGTGAAGCTTTTGACAGTGTCCCCAACTGTTGACATACTGCCCACAAGAGGTTCTAGAGTGGGCACATCTTATTACCCTTTATACACGATTCTGGCCAATAAATACTTTTTCTCAATTACAAGGTACTTCAAAACAGCGTAAATAATACATCAGTTAATGAAATAGTAAAAGTAACATTTCAGTAATTTCATTTCCAACAGTTGTCATTACCCATATCAAAAATATTGCAGAGCTTAGCTGTCTGAGAATGTCTGTAACATGTAAGTTTAACTTGAGGCTCTTCTCAACATTAACACCTAAGGTTTTAGAATATTCTGTTACGTTTGTTGATTTACGTCCATGCATTACTCCTGACGATGTGATCAGGCGCTAAGCACTACAGAATTACTTTATTACGTTTTATCTAAGTTCTGTAACAGACCCAGTTACTGGTTTTCAAGAAAGAATTTTCTCCATTTCGCTTGATAATAATACTTGTAGCGTCAGAAAAACAATTATTTTAGGTTCTTGGATCTTCGGTGGCATTTCATTTATACAAGGGTTGTCCAGAAAGTAAGCTCCGATCGGTCGCGAAATGGACGTCACAGTGAAAACCCGATGAAGTTTTGTACAGATGTATTGGGTACGGTCTCTAGTACTACCGTCGATCGCATCAAGGCGCTATTTTCAGTTGTGAGCACGCTGTGAGCGAGTAAAGGTGCATAGAACAACCATGTCTCCCTGCAAGTAGGAGGGCCCATTGAGAGGCTTCGCCTTAATGAATGCAGCCCACCTAACACAACTGTCACGCAGTTCCTTCTTCATGGCAATTCTCAGCCACACTCTGCAGGGGCAGTGAAGACACTCCTGCACCCTTTTCGATGGAAAGAGTTCGACCACCCACAACACAGCCCTAATTGGCAAGCCCTGAGAATCATTTCTGTTCACGTGAAACGCTGGATACGAAGACAACACTTGGGTGCAGGCTACCAGCATAGAGAATTATCAGAAAGCACAGGCGGCTGCCTTCTATGACGACGATGTTGGAAATTTGGTATAGCGCTCCGCCAAATGCCGGGGTTGGAGTGGCAACTATGTAGAGAAGTATCTGGAAAGTGTAGCTAACTCCTGCAAATAAAATTTTTCTGATTTTCACTGTGGTTTCCATTTAGCGACCGATTGGAACTTACTTTCTGGACAAGCTTCGTATGTAATGAGAACAAATGTGGTCTCAGTATCGATCCTATGGTACACCTGAATCGACTAATCTCGGGAGATTGTTTCATTGTGTGCACTCTCTGCGTTCCTCAACACAACACTCTGCGTCTTTTCAGTGATGCAGGATGAAAACCAGTTAGCAGCACATTTTCTGATACCATAATATTGGACTTGTCTAGGAGAGAACTGTGAACTTCATTTTCTATTACTTTTTGACAAGTCATACATAGATCGTCTGTGTACGAGTCTTACAAGCACGTTAGATGCAGATTTCGATGACCAACAGGGTTAGCCCTTGTTGGCCGCTGTCGTTGCGTTACTTCTTACTCGAAGTGTCCACCTGATGTGGTTCTGTCTACTTTGGGCAATTGGCTTAAGTAAAGCTTCAGTTACGTATGTTGCCTCTTTTAAATAGAGCACGCCTTAGTAGGACATCTTGAGACCACTAGTGTGATGGTTGTCGCAGCTAGCGAGTGACTGCGCAGTTGCACGTCCTAGACCTCGGGCCACAACTTGGTGGGATCTCTCTGAGACCAGCCAGTGTGAGACTCGGGAGCCCCGTGGGGCCGGCTGGCTGCCACCCAGGGCAGCGTATCTGGCGCGCGCCCCGTGGACAGGCTTAACGACTCCCCGCCAATTAACTGATAATGGCCGGCCGTGCAGAGTCCGGCAGAGCTGGACAGGGCGGGGTGAGGCGGGGGGGGGAGACCGCCCAGAGAAGCGGGTTCCGCTCGCTCGGTCGATACTTCATTCCGCTGTCAGCAAAACAAGGGGCAGATAAGGCGGTGCCCCTGCTAGCTGCCGCCTAAACGATTCCCCACCGCAGTGGAGCGCAGCCAGGCCTATTTTTTTCCAAAACAATTGCCAGTTTCTTAATCTTCGTCGCTGCACCCCGTCGTGGGATAGGTTAATTCTAGCCTACAGATAACTGTGTCGTTGTGATAGCAATCCTTCTGTACAGGAGAGAAACATTTGGTTCACGCACTCAACCAGCCGGTTGTACCAAGGTATCATTCATGGGATTAAACACCAACAACTCTGAAGCATGAAAATGAGCCGCATGTAAAACATTCGTATTTGTATTTTCTTCAGGATGATGAAGTGTTACGTATCGTTATGGTCCTCACTTACTGCATTTATGTGACAGATGTAAGTAAAGTCGTATAGCATGGTTGACTGGGTGACTTCTAGCGTAGGTTCAGCTGCCTAATTGGAAAGTTTTTCTTTTCCCTGCACAATGACATCTTTCTTTCTTGAAGCGTGAGAGTTTTGTGTTAAATGTATATTTTGAATGTAGGTTATTGTACTGTGTGTATGCGTATAGTGTGGAGGTATGAGGAATTGTACTGAAGTGGGCTCAGTTTCAATAACCATTTATTTAACATTCAAAAAATCAATATATAGAATATAAATCACTCTAGCCAAAGCAAATAATTCTTTATACCTGAATAAACTTTAGCAGAATTCAAATTATAATCCAGAATATGCTCTTTAAAAAGACAATATCCAAGACAGAGTAAGTTATCTGGTCCTACAGTAGGCAACCATACTCAACACAACAAGCAAGAGTAAGTTCCTCTCAGCCCTTTGTAATAGTGACACTAGCAACTCATTATACTTGTAAATACTCTACTTATCTAGATTAGGCACGAAGTATGAAGATCACTAACTAGTCCTTGCCTTCTAACTCCCAATTATACACGATCAGCTACTGGCAACAATATTCAACTACCCATTCTTATGTGTAACTGATAAGTAATCCACTTAGACATATGATGTACCTGTCACAGAATAAAAGTTTTCAGTTAATAACTGGCTCTATAACAACAAAAACGTAGCCCAATTTAGAATCACTGTTCACACCAAAAAAATACTGTTTCCGCAGAAACAGTCGCACGCCAAGCGTGTACTGACTCCAGAGGATTGCTCACTGATAAAAGATTCACAATCACACGCTCCGCATGCAATCCACAAGCAAGCCATTACAGAACGCTCAAAAATTTCCGCAGCATTGTGAATTAAAATTTCCAACAATGAATGTACCTTCACACAGTGTGTCGACTTTAACCAACGTCACCAAGATAACAACGTTACGCCGGTCGGTGTGGCCGTGCGGTTCTAGGCGCTTCAGTCTGGAACCGCATGACCGCTACGGTCGCAGATTCGAATCCAGCCTCGGGCGTGGATGTGTGTGATGTCCTTAGGTTAGTTAGGTTCAAAATGGCTCTGAGCACTATGGGACTCAACTGCTGAGGTCATTGGTCCCCTAGAACTTAGAACTAGTTAAACCTAACTAACCTAAGGACATCACAAACATCCATGCCCGAGGCAGGATTCGAACCTGCGACCGTAGCGGTCTTGCGGTTCCAGACTGCAGCGCCTTTAACCGCACGGCCACTTCGGCCGGCTGGTTAGTTAGGTTTAAGTGGTTCTAAGTTCTAGGGGACTGATGACCATAGATGTTAAGTCCCATAGTGCTCAGAGCCATTTGAATCATTTGAACCAACGTTTACTCCAAAAGCACGGTGATTCTGCTCCTCCTAATCTGCCGAAGCCGCACCTTGCCTTCGCTGCAGTGTTGTGTGGGTGGCCACAGAAGACAGTAGCCGCTCCATCAAGTTTCTTTCCACACGACTGCAGTCTGTGCTGACCGTCGCCCATCCGCGTTCGCTCAGCAACAGCTCCGTAGCCCTGTTGGACTTGGCGCCTCACAGCCCCATGTTGCTCGTGTCTCTCCAGGTACTCACTTATCCCACGGCGACACCGACAACAAACAAGTGTGGCCAGTGCGCCATTTAACACATCCCGTCGCCAGCCCACACCCTGTCCGCCACTAGCTGCATTGGCCGCCGGGGCTCGCTCCGCGCCTCTGCGTGCAGCAGACTGGCCACCGCCGTCCGACGACTCCCTAGCTACCCTCACCGCAGTCGCACGTTCTGCAATCAGCCGCGCCCTGGTGGCTACTACACCACAAACCAAGGAACATGGTCGTTGGCGCCAGAGATGACAACAGTGACGTTCGACACGGCCGAGTGGTGACAAGTTTGTGGCCAGTCGATGTGGTCGAGCGGTTCTAGGCGCTTCAGTCTGGAACCGCGCGACTGCTACGGTCAGAGGTTCGAATCCTGCCTCGCGCATGAATGTTGTGTGATGTCGTTAGGTTAGTTAGGTTTAAGTAGTTGTAAGTTCTAGGGGACTGATGAACTCTGATGTTAAGTTCCATAGTTTTCAGAGGCATTTTTGACAAGTTTGTGTTGTATGATAATGGCAGAAAGTAGACGGAGAAACCCAGTGCTGGCACACATCCTGTACCTTTCAAATACATGGCGCAAAAGAACTAAACTATCACTTTTTCCAAAAACACCGTAACTGCCTGCCATTGCTACGCATGAGTGTAAAATTTGGGCCGGCCGAAGTGGCCGTGCGGTTAAAGGCGCTGCAGTCTGGAGCCGCAAGACCGCTACGGTCGCAGGTTCGAATCCTGCCTCGGGCATGGATGTTTGTGATGTCCTTAGGTTAGTTAGGTTTAACTAGTTCTACGTTCTAGGGGACTAATGACCTCAGCAGTTGAGTCCCATAGTGCTCAGAGCCATTTGAACCATTTTTGTAAAATTTGGGTCAAAGGTGTCTGAAAACCATCCCTGTAATGGTGCAAAAGTGTGACACCCTCCTACGGCACCCTCGGGCACGACAACCGACGACACTTCGAACAAGATGTCGGCACATGCGAAGAAAAGGCCACAGCTCAGAAGTTCACGTGACGTGCAAAGTGGGTTAATGATGTCTTATTTGAACCAACTTTCACCAAAGTTATACCCAACGCCATCGTGCATGTGTTACACGATGGGAAGCTCATCGCAGTCCCTCTTACCCACATATCACCCCTTCTTTTGACCCTCTGCGATGCAGGTCAGAAACGCAACGCCCAGGTTTGAAATCTTACGGTTTACTTCTGAGTCGCCGAGGAAAAGATTCCAGACACACCGCCGTTCGGTATCAGCAAGAAAACGCCTCAGGGGTTGGCATAAAGGGCCTTTCCCTCGGCCGTTGCTTCTCTCACATTTCAGGATGGAAAAGAACAGTTTGCAGTACGATAAGCAGCAAGAAGTCGTTCTTGACAACACTAGACTCTGCTGACACCCTCGAACGTTTCCGCCCTTCTCTAAGGACATTATGGGACTACATCCCTTCTACCCGTGATCGTACGCTTTTGGTGTGCAGCGCGACCGCAATTTTTGCCCTCAGACACAAGCTGCCACCAACAGTGACCGTGAAGAACCGTTCGACGAAATTTAAAGGTGATCCGAAACAGCAAAGTGTGCTTACAATTTTCTCTGCTACTCAGTCTGTGGCTGTCTTTTCGACCGTGAAATGTATAGGAATTAAAGCCCCACTAAAGGGGGAGTTCCATTGTCGCCCTTTATGCTACTGCCTGTGGTGATTCTGTGCGGCGGTGTGTCTGAATTATTTTCCTCGGCAGCTCATAAGAAAACCGCGTGCTTTCAACATTGGACGCTGAATGTCTGTCCTCCATCGCAGAGGCTTCAAAAGAAAGGGTGAAATATGGGTAAGGGGAACGTTCAAGGTGACGGTGGGTAGAGTTTTGGTGAAGTTTGGTGTCAGTGTGGATCATTAACCCACTATCCACGTCACGAGAACTTTTGAGCTGTGGCCTTCTTACAGCGTATGGGGGCATCTTGCTGTTTTAAGCGTCGTCGAGCCCAAGGGTGAATTCGCAGGGCGCATAGTCTTTGCATCATTACACACGAAGGTTGTACGCTCATTTCAGCCACATTTAATACTTATGCGTCGCAATGGGAGGCAGTTAGTGGGTTTCGAAAAAGTGATCCTTTAATTCTGTTGCACAGTGTAGCACCAAGGGGACACCTGGCCTGATGTCCTCATCCGACGGTCGGTTCACCAGCAGTAGCGTCACATGTCTTCACTGTATGAGGCATTAGAGAGAGGTTTAGATTCTAAACCGGGTCATTGGCTTAAAGAGTAACTATTATGTATCTATGCCTGTGTAGTGGATTTCGAAACATATAATACGCCTTCTTGTTGTATCTCCTCTGTTTCTTAGTTCTGATTATGGTCACTGTAGGTCGATGGCAGTCAAGATTTTGAAACGTGTAGTGATTATGTCAAATGAAAATTAGGTATATACTGGAAGAAACGCCACACTTACAGCTGAAAAAAAGGTAACAAGTCCCAGAGAAACGACTCAGTAAGGTTTTGAAAAATTTAACTCAGTCACTGCGCAAGCTCACGTTTCGCGTCGTGTAGAAATCTCTTCTGAAACTTCTAAAGGACAGAGAGGCATGAGGATATCTTCATAGATGTAGCGACAGTATTTGCTGCCCATCTGAGATGCTCATACAGATCCAACTAAAAACTTAGTGGAAATAATGTCTAAGTGGTTCTTCATTTCCTTATATAATAAATTACCACCCGGAATAAAAAGCGCTGAAAAGTCATATCGGACACAAAGTAAAAGGTTATTTAGTCTAAAAAAGCGCTAAAAAGTCATACTTTCGGAAACAAGTAAAAGGTTATTTAGTCTCTGTTGCCCTATAATGTTCAAATCAATACCTAGAAGCCAAACAATAGAGAGGATCTTGTTCTATCAGGAAGGCCTTCGTAAAATGTATAGCCATAAGCCATCAATCACAAATATAAAATACATGTACTGTTTTATTACATAAGAATGATCATGCTGCTGCTTGCAATTTTTTGTTCGTTTCAGGTGTCTTGAAAGACATGCCGTTATAAAGTGAGGCTGCCAGAGCGTAATATGGCAGAGGTCACTCAGTGCATGATATACCTTACTGAAGTGTGATGGTGAAAGCGTAATACCACAGTCAAATATATACAGTCGCGACACTCATGCTGATTTTTGTTATACACCGCGACAATAGCGCCCCAAGCGGTGGAGAAGCTACGCTGCTGAACACGGTGTTCAGTAAATGTAAGCAGTTTCGTTTATATTCATTCTTAACATGGTTTTTTACGAAAGGCAGCGTATGTAGCGCAATCAATTGCAGTAATAGTAGGAAGAAGCCACCACATTTGCCGGCCGGTGTGGCCAAGCGGTTCTAGGCGCTTCAGTCTGGAACCGCGCGACCGCTACGGTCGCAGGTTCGAATCCTGCCTCGGGCATGGATGTGTGTGATGTCCTTAGGTTAGTTAGGTTTAAGTAGTTCTAAGTTCTAGGGGACTGATGACCTCAGATGTTAAGTCCCATAGTGCTCTGAACCATTTGAACACCGCATTTGTCATTCTTCAGGTTTCCTAAGGACCCCGAGAGGTATGAAACATCACATTAGAGCGCTCTTTATTTACGATTATTTTCTAAACTGTATTGAATTACTGAATTTGTTTTTCTTTTTTAGGGGCAAGAAATGGTTAATAAATAGTATAAGACAGGACCTGATGCAAAAAGATTTTCTTTATTTGCACAATAACGTGAAGTTTTGTGCGTTACATTTCGAGTGAAATCAGTTCTTAAGCTCGGAAAAGAAGACATTGGTATGGAATGCAGTTCCTACGTTATTTGACGTGCCGAATAAGCCACAACTAGTGACGATGAAGAGAAAATTGCCATACAAACGTGAAAGTGTTTCTGCTAAAACAATAAAACTGTCTCCCGACACAGAAGAAACAGCTACCACAAGTGTTCCTACACGAGAGACATATATAAAATCACTAACAACGGAATCTGCAACACAGATATATTTTTAAGATGAAACGCTTAGATTACGTGAAATTATTCTTGTGCTGGAAAAATCGTGTGAAATGTAAAAACGTGCAAATCATTAGACTTCGTACAAAAGTACTACGTGACAAGGAAAGTGCCAATCTTAAGAATAAACTGCAACCACAACGTCACGCGACACAAGTACAAAAGGACAAGCTCATTTTAAAAAGTGTTGGTTCCAAGTACTTGGAAAAAGATGCTCTCGTTTTATTGATAAGCTAAATCAGTATACCACTGAATGGAAAACTTGGTACGAGATGGAAAGATGAAACTAAATTATTTGCACTTAATTTGTTGTATTATAGTACTCAGGCATACAGTTTTTTATCACACTGTTTTAGCCTTCCATCAGTACGTACCTTACAAAGGTATGTGAAAGATATACTATTAAATTGTGGGAGAAATAATAACATATTTCATCTTTTAAAGCAGGAAGTGCACCAGTTACCAGAAACCGATATAATTGTTAATTTGCGTATGGATGAGATGTCACTAATGGAAAAATTGATATATGACAGCTCTAGGGATCGTGTTATTGGATTTGAAGACATGGGTTTCATACGTACATCTGTGGTTGCCAATACTGCATTAGTTATAATGATTAATGACATCTTCTCAAATTTTAAACAGCCATTAGTATATTATTTCTCCAAAGGACCAGTAGGAGCCACCCATCTGAAGCGCATATTTTTTGAAGTTGTCAAAAACTCACAGAGATTGGTTTGGTTGTAAAAACATGTGTGACTGACCAAGGCCCGAATTTTGTGGAGTGGAGGCACAGACTGGGTATCACACCAGTTAATCCGTGCTTAGTACACGAAGGGAGTAAGATCTACTTTTTTCATGATACCCCACACTTGATAAAAAGCATACGTAATAATTTATTCAGGTATAACATTATCCATACAACAGATGAAGGATGGATTGGCACTGCTTCATGGAAGGACATTTGTCAGTTGTACTCAAGTGAAAGGAAGTACAAGTTGGCCCCCAAGCTCACTATAAGAGCTGTCCAACTGCCAGCATTTTCAAATCTGAAGGTAAGCTCTGCAGTTCGTGTGTTGAGTCATACAGTAGCTGCAGGCATTGAGACACTTGTTGCTTGTGGCACCATATTATCATGTGCTACTGCTACTACAGATTTTTGCCAAAAAGTAAACGACATTTTTGACATATTTAATGCATATAGTGTTAAAGGGACTGAATCCTTAAGGAACTGCACTACATTTGGAAATATTAAAGACACTAAAGCCATGGATACAGTCATGGACATTTGTAGATGTTGATGGGAAAGATTTTTCATCTAGGATTAAGTGTGTTAAAGGACTTCTGGGTAACATAAGCGCTTTGAATATGTTTTTTGATGATGTTTTGGATGGAATCAAGTTATATTTATTAACATGAAAAAATTAATCAAGATCCACTGGAAAACGTTTTCTCCGTGATAAGGTTTTTGTAGCAACCCATCACCACGACAGTTTTGTGATGCATTCAATAATTGCGCTTTAAGCAAATTAATGAACACACACAGTGTAGCTACCTACAATTGTCATGGGATCAACTGGGGTCAGGCAATAGTGGATATGAAAGCAGCGCCAAAATTACTTGTTTCACCACTGTTGGACATCAGTGACAAGAGTTCAGTGATCAGACTGCCAAATGTGGAAGTCCAAACAGACCTTGGAGAGGCAAACAGCATGAGATACGTGTCTGGTTATGTGCTAAAGAAACTGCTTACAGTTCATGACTGTTATAAATGTAGGACAGTACTTGTAGATGGCAGCCAAGACTTAGATGAAAATGACAAAGTTTATTGTCATTTTAAAAGTTATGAAGGCAACTTTGGAAGCCTATTTATTTGTACAGAAGATGTCAAAGAATTTTTAACTCATTGTGAGACTAAGATGACATCTACTTTTGATGAATATGCTCACATAAGTAACTGTGGAGCTTTCTTTGTGAACATGTTGATGGACATCCCCAGTCTTCCACCTGGGTGCTGTGCTGAAACCAAGCTGCTGTTAATAAGACTGTTTGTGATAGTGAAACTCGTTTACTTTATTAAATTCAAGAATCAAGACTTCGTCTGTAGGAGTAAGAGAAGATTAAAAAAAAGGATGAAGCTGGCTCATTTGGGTTGCTAAAGTGTTAGGACTGACTCATTCATTTAATTTTATTTTCGTTAAATGTATCAATGGAATGTAACAAAGTTTTAAAACAGTCATGCTTTTTATTGAGATAACCTGATACCACAAAGAACAAGATGGAAATTGTGTTTTTGGAAGCAGGATCCTGCAAAGCAGAACGTAATGAAAAGTGATGTGTCGCTTCATTTTTACACAAGGAAGAGCATCTATATACTTCATATGTGCGATAAACAATGTGTATTCTCTTACTTTTAGTGGAATAAGTGCGATTGTATGCTACTTCTTAATTATTTCTTCAAGAATATGTTGCAGCTTATGTCACTTCATTCAATAGTTCGTGCTCTGTTTACTTATATTTCACGATTATTTATGTCTCTCGCTGTTCTCCTAACACTTGCGACGCAAAAATATACTAACTATTTTGTAAATTACGTACAAAACGAATAAAAAACAAACATTATATTTACGTCGGATCTGCCGTCAGAGGAAGGCGAGCCTTCTGGCCGAAAGGGGCGCTAGTGTCACTTGAACTGTCAAACGGTAACAACTTTCACAGCAGTGAGTGTCGCGATTGTATATATTAGACTGTGGTAATACTATGACAATGTGGAGATAAGCATGTAATTATAGTGTTGTCACGAAAGTTTTAATATCCATATATCCATGTTTCCGTCTCTTTCAGGTTATGTTAAAGACACTGTATATATAAATAAGTAAAAATTCTGTATAACGTGACCACAACTACAGAATGAAAACTGGAAATTGTCTACAGATTGATTAAGAAATAAATAAACTTTTGCAACAGTCCGATGCCTAGGATTCACTGTCATCGATCATCTCCCACATAATACCGACTTGACCCATTTCGATTTTCATTTGTTCCCGAAACTTAAAAACACATCCGAGGACTTCATTTGATACTGATGAAGCGCTGCAAACAGAGTTGAGGTTGTAGATCCGTTAACAAACTCAACTAATTTACAGTGACGGTATTAAAGAACCTTTCTCTCATTGGGAGAAATTTGTTCCTCGTCAAATTGACATATCTTCTCCTTTTCCTGGTGCCTTTGTCTAACAGTTTTCGCAGGGTCGAAATGGTTAGAGTCAGAGTTGGCAGGGATAATTTAAGGGGTTTCCGGATGCCCTCTCTGTCACCACTCCGTTACGCGAAATAATGATGATGATGTTGAAATGATGAGGACAACTCAAACACCCAGTCCTCGGGCAGAGAAAATCCCCAACCCGGCCGGGAATCGAACCCGGGACCCCGTGATCCAGTGGCAGCAACGCTAGCCACTAGACCACGAGCTGCGGACTCGCCGTATCGACATATGTGAAAAATAAATATTTAGGTATGAAGAGTAGAGGTGCAGAGTGTTGATAACGTTTGTTTTGTATAAAAAGCTTTAAGAGTTTTCGTAGAAAGAATTTGGTGGCATTACTATTCACCACTTGCTCGTACATGACTGTCATATCCTACGTCTGCTTCATCGGCTTTTTAGTGAGCATGCATCCTGCTACTGCACATCACATATTAAGTACCCATAATCGCTTCACGAATGAAACACAAGATCTCACTTAGTACCGTAGCTGTCCTCATCCATAAAACGAAAACATTCCCAAACTCCTCCCCTCTTTCTGCTGCCCGCCTTCGGAACAAGATCAAATGAACTCAGCGCAAAATCTAAAACCGTTCAGCATTTAAGAAATAACTGAAGGAGTTTCTTCATTCACCTTATTGAGTTTTCCCAAATTATTAACATCAATAGCCAGTTTTCCCTCTGCCAAGCAGGAAAGTAAGTGCTTCCACTTTCTCCAAGTTATGCTTCTTTCTCTCTTTATTTCTCATTCAGTCACACCTCTTCCTTTTCCTCTATTTCAATTACTTGGGGGCGGCCGGAGTGGCCGTGCGGTTCTAGGCACTACAGTCTGGAGTCGGGCGGCCGCTAAGGTCGCAGGTTCGAATCTTGCCTCGGGCATGGATGTGTGTGATGTCCTTAGGTTAGTTAGGTTTAAGTAGTTCTGAGTTCTAGGCGACTGATGACCTCAGAAGTTAAGTCGCATAGTGCTCAGAGCCATTTGAACCATTTGAACCTTACTTGGGCTGTCACATTCTCTTTCTCTCACTCTTCGGACCCTTCTGTTATGTCCATTGACTTCACCGTTCATGGTTTACATCTACCTTGCTGTAATTTTTGTTCTTGCCGCGAACAAATGTAAACCATAATTTTTCTGCACTATTTTTCTTATAGTAATACCTAAATGTTGAGTTCTTGTAACACGCTAGTTGTAATAAATGTTATATAAGATTGGAGATAATCTGGTTCAATGTAAGAGAATGTCTAATGCCTCTAACCTTGACCGGTGAAATAAATAAATAAAGATAATTTTACAAGGGTAGCACTCCGACGATAAATGTTTCCTTCCCTTGACAGAGGCGTTATACGGTGCCCAGTTACAAACTCGTGCGCCTTGTTGCTATGAGCTCATAGATTCCCGCCACGAATGTGCTAAGACATCATGGGAGGCCACTGTATCTCAAATAAAGAGGGAAATACCATTGCAGTGTGTGTGTGTGTGTGTGTGTGTGTGTGTGTGAGTGTGTGTGTGTGTGTGTGTGTGTGCGTGTGTGTATGCGCGCGCGCGCTATACACTCACTAATACATACAGACGCCCTCGACAACATCATAGATCACGGAAAATATACAAACGCGAACAGAAAATTCTTGAAACCACGAAAATATTTAATATGAAATAGAAATAACTATACATCATCCTGGACGCTCATCGTGGGGAGCGCAGAAAATTGGTCAGTGGCAAACTAAAAGAAATTCTATACTTCAGTGAATCCGTAAGTGAGCAAATTATCACCTAATCTATAAAGTAAGAACATTATCGAAAATTTATCTCTGGTGATGAATTCAGGAAACTAAAGCGAAACACCTCTGATGAAAAGAAATATACAGGAGCTACTAACTCCTACGTGTAAGCGGCTTTGTCTTCCACATTGATATTATAAAATAACATTATAACGCGCTTCAGTAAGGCCGCGTTTGTATTACTCCCGCCATTGCTTTAGCTGATGCTGCCTTTAGAAGTGGCAGTACAAAGGAATCAGAATTTTATTTGGTGTCAAGATAATCACGCCAACGAACAATCAACTGGTCTAGGCAACCAAACCCTTATTCCACAGGATGTTATGACATATTTCATTCTGGAGTTCCTGTTGAAAGGAGAGCAATTTGTAAATAGGCTGTTTATGTTTTCTCTATGTAAGTAGGCTGTTTATGTTTTCTCTATGTAAGTAGGCTGTTTAGGTCTTTTGCTGTGGGCAGTCTGTGTCTGCTTTGCATTGTTGTAATACTCGCCATTGTAGTGTTAGGCAGCTGGCTGTGAACAGCGCGTAGCGTTGCGCAGTTGGAGGTGAGCCGCCAGCAGTGGTGGATGTGGGGAGAGAGATGGCGGAGGTTTGCAATTTGTCATGAACTGATATATATATTATGACTTGTGATGATATTAAGGTAAATACATTGTTTGTTCTCTATTAATATCTTTCATTTGCTAACTATCCCTATCAGTAGTTTAGTGCCTTTAGTAGTTTGAATCTTTTATTTAGCTGGCAGTAGTGGCGCTTGCTGTATTGCAGTAGCTTGAGCAGCGAAGATTTTTGTGAGGTAAGTGATTTGTGAAAGGTATAGTTTAATGTTAGTCAGGGCCATTCTTTTGTAGGGAATTTTGAAAGTCAGATTGCGTTGCGCTAACAAAGTATTGTGTGTCAGGTTAAGCACAGTCATATATAAATTGTTCAAAGGGGACGTTTCATATGTCGACCCTTAGCCGAGGATACCTCACTGGAATCTTCTGATTTTTTCTTGTAGTTTGTGTATTTAGTGTAGCTTTTGTTTATTGCTAGCGCGTAATTGTAGAGAGAATCTCCTTTGTAGTTGTAGTTTTTCATTGTTGTAGAGTAAAACAGTTGTGGCATGCATGTAGATTTGCACCAAGTATTTCGCAGCTGCAATTAACTAGACATTATTTCCATTGCTACGTTATTTTATTTTGCTCTTCAAATTGTGTTTTTCTGTGTTGTCGTGTGAAATACTGTGACAATAATGGCGTGTGAAAAACGTAATACTAGGCTCCAAAGTAAACTGAGAAATGACAGTGAAGACGAAGGCAGTGTGTTAGCGCCGCAGAGTAATGAATTGACTGATGTTCAAAGTAGTAATTTGGTAATCGTGCATAGGGAAATGGAGCGGGCGGCAAACAATGGCACAGACAGTGAAACAATTAGTGAAGAGGGAAGCATTATCGATCGATCGGTCGGCAACAGCTCGCCTCAGGAATCCGAAATGACAGGACACAATTTCGCAAATACTGTAGATTCAGGTTTTGGGTTATCACCGTTTTCTGAAATAAGTCAAGACGCATTTTCTGCTTGTCAAAATGTGAATGTTGCCGGTGCAAATGCACTGCCGAAAAGCGTAGAGAAACAGATTCCAGACACTAATACATTATTATTGCAATTAATGCAACAAATGGAACAAAATCAGAGACAAATGGGACAAAATCTTAAAAAGTTAGACACAGTGGAACAAAATCTCAAAAAGTTAGACACAATGGAACAAAATCAGAGACAAACACAGCAAAAGCTTCAAAAGTTAGACACAATGGAACAAAATCTTAAAAAGTTAGACTCATTGGAGCAAACTCTTGAACGAACACGTGAGGATTTAACTGCTGAGTTACATAACATTGAATCGAAATGTCAGAAAGTGTGTAATGACGTAAAAACACAAATTTGTGAGCATTTTCAACCTATTTTTTCGCGGCATGAAAATGCATTACAGAATCACGAAGCAGCCATAAAAGAACTGCAAATTATTGTTCATGAAAATCATGAGACCTTGCAAGCTAAATTTGACTCAGTTGCATCTACCGATTCGGTTACGCAACTTGCAAAAACTCAGGATAACTTAAAGGACACAGTAGATTCGATTTCAACACAAATGGACACTCTGAAACTTGGTTCAGAAAAACACACTGAGGAAATGTGTTCACTATCGGATAAAGTAGCCGAACTTTCAGATCAGTTCACTAACTTATCTACAAAGGTAGATGATGATCTGAATGACACAACACCTGTAGCTTTCATGGACACTGAAGAGTATGAACAAATTAGAAAATCAAACAAAATCAAAATCAAATCAATACACAGTACAAAAGAGAAATCCGAGCAGTGCAAGATCAGTTGGCACAAGTAGTACAAGAATTACGTATTTCAGAGGACACTCGCGCCCCAATACGGGAAGAGGGACACAGAAATACGGAACAGCCACAAAATAATAACACAGGGCACTTCGGAAATTGTGAAAGAAGTTGGCAAGGTACGCCGAATTTTGAGATGGAACCGCCTAAACGACGTAACAATGACCGACATGCGACTCGCCGACATGATGATTTTGACTATAAGCTGTTCATTACTACACGTAAATTCAAAACATTTAAGAATTCTGGCAACGACATTCATCCACAAGCATGGCTCCATCAATTCTCTCATTGTTTTCCTCCCAACTGGTCGTTAGAACACAGATTAGAATTTATGTGTGGCTATTTAGAGAATGAACCGGCTGTAAGAATGCGATCGGTCATTCACGATTGCCACAGTGAGGGAGAATTTTACCATGCCTTCCTCTCAGCATATTGGTCTCAAGCTACACAAGACCGTGTAAAACATAACATCATAATGATGAAACACTTCGAACAATCTGAATTTTCCAGTCTTGTGAAATATTTTGAAGACATGTTGCACAAGAATCAATACCTGTCAAACCCATACAGCCCCTCAGAACTCATCCGCATTTGCTTAATCAAACTGCCTGGACATTTACGACATATTATTTTAGCAGGACGTTGCAAAGATGACATTGAAGCATTTCAGGGTCTGTTACAAGAATTAGAAATTGACACTGACAGTCGCCGAATGCGAAAACAGGAAAACAACCACTACAGGTCACATACGTCACAATTCTGTGACGACAGAAACAATAACTGGACACGACAAGGCTATTCTTACAACGCAAATCGTGACCAAAACAGACACCACCCGTATGACAACCGTTGGCGGAGTTGTAATAACTACAGGGAAAGATCACCTCTCCGTGGTAATGACTATCACAGAGATAACCACAGAAACAGACAATATGGGAACCAAAACAATTATTACCAGGGGAGACAGAATAACTTCAGACGCAACAGTTCAGCGCGGAGTTACGATTCAGGGAGAAATTCTCCACCACGTGACCGACAAGGAAGAAACTACGGATTCTACCGAAATGACGACAGACGATATGATCATAACGACAGACGTCAATTGCATCAGAACTGGCGGGATTCAAACAGAGCAGGGCGCTTTCGACAACGTGAATTTGTAGAAGCTAGGTCTCCTAATCCCAATAACGACGCGCGCCAACAAAGGGACAGACAATGACTTGCACCGCAGGCAGCCACGTTCGCCGGCTGGCTGGGAGAAAAATAACATAAGACGTTAACCTTGAGAAAATTTTTAGCACTCCTCACCGACGTATACCACATGATAATTCCGTTGAAGTTGAAAGTCTGCGTACTAGGAAGAGTAAAGGATTACACCACATTTCTCCTGTAAAACCATTTATTGACAGATAATCTGCCTCTTAACTTTGTCTTTGCCATAAAACGTTTCACTTCACGTTACTAGTATGCTTTAGAAACTGTTACCATGCAACAATGTTTGAAGTTAAATATCCAATCAAGAACCAAGAGAACTTATTTAAACAGAAATGACGAATGCATTGTTATAGTAAACAGACGTCACAGTGTTATTGTGTGTGTACATTCTTGCTTGTTTGTTGCACGATTACGTAACGACTATAAGGCTCACATACTTAGAACATTTACCAGTACTGCTAATGAGATTTTAATGCAACATTTTGGTTTATTTGAAAATACATTCTGAATTTAAAGTGCTTTCTGAGAGATACCAGATGACACAGAGGTTAGTTTATGTGACAGCTACACGATTTTTATCACGACGCTACTAATGAGTGACAATTTACAATGTTGCTTTTGCGGTGTATCTGTTTTATATCTGCACAGTTTTCTGAATTCTTCTGGAAATCAAAACATGTTTTATTAGTAACTTTTGTGGTATAGCTACAAGGAGACAGCCTTTTCCATAGCACAACAATACGTTACAGCACAGTACTTTCATCATCACAACAATAAGCGTAATAACTAAGATATCTCTACGCAAAGCATTTCACTTTTGTTTATCATGAGGTAAGTACATTGGCTTCTGCAGAACTTAGCTTTTGGAGCAAAATAACTACGACACTTTCACAGAGATTATCTTACAACAATATGCACATTTAGCGCTACAGGACACGCATTTCAGTGATTAATTTTGTACTTAAAACATTTATTTTTAAAGATTTTTGAATTACAAAGAAAGTTTTCAGTGATACATTTCATTTCATTGCTGTAATCTGTAACACCTGAGGGTATAATTACATTAATCCTCAGGGGGGTACACGCTTACTTTGTGTACCATGTGTTTGGCAAGCACAAGGAGCCCTAGCTAATATGGTATTTGCTTATACAACTTTACACATCGGTACCATATTTCTCTAACACACAATTTACACAGCTATCTGATCATGTAACTGAGAGAGACAAACATTTATTTTACTATATCAGTGACAGATGTTTACGTAATTACACCGTTGGATAACTTCACACTTACGAAATTGTATTTTGTCTGTACTGTGTGAACTCTTCATATTTTTTTGGAACCATTGTGATACTATGAGAGCTTTGAATGATGTATTTGGTAAAGGGATTATGATTTTTAAAGTACGTTTGAGGCAGATGACACTTTTGACATGAGCAGAGAATTTTTTTAATTATTGGAGGAAGCTACGACGATTTTGAGATTTGACCGAGGTGTTATGATGTTATTTTTACGACGACGACGATGTGTATTATGCTGCTGAGGTATGTTTACGATTAATAGGCTGAGGCTATATGAGTTATTTGATTATGCTTCATATTTATAATGACGAAATATTGACGAGTGTCGATGGATACGTATATGTGTAATAAGGTAAGGAGTAATGAATAGTGGGTAGGGACTCTTGACTTGTGAAAAAGGATGTTGGAAACCAAGAATCGTACTTTAAGAGTTATGACATGTGTGAATCATGTGTGAATGTATCACAATGCCACTGAACATTTTTTGGACACTTATATTTATAGGATTTTGTTTCTACAGATTTGCAACGCTAATTCTTGACCTGTGAAATATTTTTAAATGAGACTGCAACGGTAGCAGAAACTGCTGTCGTAAATATTTCCGTACGAAAGTTAAGTGACCACCTGCACGTAATGCGTCGCGGGCACCCAGCTGTGTCAGACGCCTGGAGAAAAAGCCATTATTGCGAGCCCTTTTCAGCGGCACAGGTAGAAAAAAAAGGGGACGTGGGACGTGTCAAACACCTGGAGAACAAGCCATTAGGATGTGCCTTTCATCGCTAATGCGACACCCTCGTTACTTGAAAACATATGATTACTCGCACTTTGTGCTAATTACTGAAATGCTTATGAATTGATGGGAAATATTCGTACATCTGCACACCTGATTACGACAAGCGTCTTTCTATGAGAGTTGAGAGCTACTAACTTATGAAATGTCACATGACTACTGAATGATATTTTTATGCTTTGCTTTTCATAGTTGCTTATTTCATTTGATACCTGTTTTTCAGCTGTGTTGCAGCATTGCTTTTATAAAATGAAATGCATTTGCTAATGTGAACACTTTCTGTCAACAGATCTATTAAATAATTATTTTATGATCCACATTCTTTAAAAAAAAGGAGCACTTGGAAAGGAAAGAACAATAAGAAGGAACTAATAACAGTAACACATAATTTTCTTTTCAAGTACTTGGTAATTTCTTTTGTAGAATAAATTGTGATGCATCACTCTAATGTTAAGATGTGACATAGGTATTAGACATGGCCATTTTAGTGTAATATTTTTTCTGCTTGCGCTATGTCATGTTTAGGTATAAGTTGCTGCTGTTTGCCAGGCATAGTGTTATTACATTTGCTGCTGCTAGCTTTGCCAATCTGTATTTTTTGTCATTGCTGCTTGTGTTAATTGTTTTGTGCTGCTGCATTGCCTCATTCCTTAGTTTAGCATCTGAGCTCAGTAGATTTAAGTTAGCTTAAGAGAGGGTAGCCTCTAAGAGAATGAGTTGCGATGAATTGGAAGAAATGCATTAAGAAAACAGGTTTAGGTAGGATTTTCTTGGAAATAAATGATGAGGTAAGATAATGGAAAATAAAAATGAGGTACGAAATGTGTGAACATACAAATACAGAAAGCATGCTTAGATAGAATTTTTTTGGTGGAAACAAAGGATGAAATAAGAGGAAAGATATATGAAGTTTTGGGTTGGACTGCAGTACCAAATGTTACACTGAAAACGAACCCTGTCCTTTCCTATTGGTGTTATCCCACTATGTGTTTGTGTACCCTTGTGTATTTATTTTCTTCCCGTCTCTGTGTAGTTTCATAGAATTTTTTCTTCTTTTAATATTAAGTTACATTCACTATGATGAGGAATACTGCTATCCTCAAATACAATTGGCATTAATAATATGTTATTTACTTTATAAAGATATTAGACATTATTCATTCTGTTTAAATGCTCATGTGTGAAGTTGGTGTTTCAAAAGTTATTGTGATCTTTTATGTATGTACTCATGTCATAATTCCTGTAACACTGACGTATACATCTATTTCTATTCTTTTGTAACGCCTGTTTTACTACAAATGTTATCTGTATTGTTATGTTCTTTAATGATGTATTTTGTACCTTTGTTATTGTATTCTTCTGTTATAAAATTGTAATTGTCACCAGTTCATGATATTATTAACTTGTAAGTTCCATTTCACTGCACACGTTTCTGTTGGTCATAGTATATGGACAATATGTGAGAAGTAGGGACTGATAGTGTTTGCACGTGTGTTGGTAATTCAGCAAGGGACTGGATAACAGCATTGCTGGTTCTAAGGACAATTAAAAGAAAAACTTTCTGAGTGCACAAATGGTGGTTTATGGACTTGCTATATTCTCTGCAAGAATCTTCGATGGTGATTGTGCACCTGCACAGTCGCAACGGATGGCTGCTGGCCGTCTCTACCAGGACTACAGTGGGTCTGCACCTCTGGTGGCCCACCAATACCATTATCTCTACAAGGACTACAGTGGGTCTGCATCTATGATGACCTACCAACGCCATTATTTCTACAAGGACTGCAGAGGGTCTGCACCTCTGGTGGCCCACCAATACCACAATCTCTACCAGGACTCCAGTGGGTCTGCTCTGTGATGGCCTACCTACCAATATTCTTCCAAACTTCGAATGACTCTGCTGTGGGTTTGCTCTGTTGTGGCCGATTACCTGTCTGCATGTCGAGAGTCAGCACTGTCTTTCCGTTGGAAGGTCAACACTACTTCTTCAAGACTGCATGGAAATCCACTACTTCTATGAGCATTTTCTTTTACTGCTTGGACTTTGAGAAAAACTCTGCATATTTACTGTGATGAACAATGTGGACTGTCTTTATGGACTGTGAGAAATTTTGATCTTTTGACCAACATAATATTAATAAGTGTGTGCATTTTATATCTTTGTTACTGTAATTGTGAAAAATTTTTGTCAAATCTGTATTGGCCAGTGCCCAACACCATTTGTAAAAATTTTTGTGGGGAGCATGGGGGCTATGTAAGTAGGCTGTTTATGTTTTCTCTATGTAAGTAGGCTGTTTATGTTTTCTCTATGTAAGTAGGCTGTTTAGGTCTTTTGCTGTGGGCAGTCTGTGTCTGCTTTGCATTGTTGTAATACTCGCCATTGTAGTGTTAGGCAGCTGGCTGTGAACAGCGCGTAGCGTTGCGCAGTTGGAGGTGAGCCGCCAGCAGTGGTGGATGTGGGGAGAGAGATGGCGGAGGTTTGCAATTTGTCATGAACTGATATATATATTATATATATATATATATGATGATATTAAGGTAAATACATTGTTTGTTCTCTATTAATATCTTTCATTTGCTAACTATCCCTATCAGTAGTTTAGTGCCTTTAGTAGTTTGAATCTTTTATTTAGCTGGCAGTAGTGGCGCTTGCTGTATTGCAGTAGCTTGAGCAGCGAAGATTTTTGTGAGGTAAGTGATTTGTGAAAGGTATAGTTTAATGTTAGTCAGGGCCATTCTTTTGTAGGGAATTTTGAAAGTCAGATTGCGTTGCGCTAACAAAGTATTGTGTGTCAGGTTAAGCACAGTCCTATATAAATTGTTCAAAGGGGACGTTTCAAATTTACCAGTTGAAGAACGAGGTAGGATTACCTCGATTCAAATAACAAGTTTCACATAAACGTGACCTTTTAATTAACGTTAGCTATTCAAAATTTCGACAACTTACAAAATAGTTCGCCCTGCCGAGACATGACTTCAGCTTTGTACTGCCTTAATCAACCATTTGATATACATAACAACAATATTCTCCCCAAATTTTATTTTGGTGTTTTCGTATTGTCTTTTGTTCTGTACGTTTATAGTGCTTCTATGCATAGAGCAATCGGTTTCATCAAGATATTTTAAAAATAACTTGTATGACAACAGACCCGATAATCTGTGAGGGACGCCCGCTTTATGTAATTTGAAATTACGCCGAAAGCCAGACCCAAGAAAGATTAATTGTATGAGAATAAAAAGTTAATTTTACTTAAAAACATCGAAGACGTATATTGTTGTTTATGTAAAAATGACGTCACAAACCCCCACTGCGAAAGAAGCCTCCATTACATACATACGCCCAAATATTCTGTACAGTGCATGGTGGAGAGTCTCTCAGACCTATATCAGCCGAATCCTGTCCTATTCCATTCACATATTGAGCTAGCGAAAACTTTGTCTATCTTCCTCTGTATGCGCCCAAAATTCTCATTATCTGTTTTCTTGTGATGCCTACAGGAGAGAAGATCCCAAAATCTTCCTCTTATACGCTATTTCCTTTAACAATGTACAGCACATTTCCAGAGTTCTTCCAACAAATCTAAGTCTTCCATTCATCTTCCCTAGTACTAATTTTACGTGAACGTCCCATATCATGATGCTTCTCAATTGTTGTTGTTATTGTTGTTGTGGTCTTCCGTCCAGAGAGTGGTGTGATGCAGCTCTCCACACTACTCTATCCTGTGCAAGCTTCTTCATCTCCCAGTACCTACTGCAACCTACATCCTTCTGAATCTGCTTAGTGTATTCATCTCTTGGTCTTCCTCTACGATTTTTACCCTCCACACTGCCCTCCAATACTAAATTGGTGATCCCTTGATGCCTTATAACATGTCCTACCAACCGATCCCTTCTTCTAGTCAAGCTGTGCCACAAATTTATCTTCTCCCCAATTCTGTTCAATACCTCCTCATTGGTTATGTGGTCTACCCATCAAATCTTCAGCATTCTTATGTAGCACCACATTTCGAAAGCTTCTATTCTCTTCTTGTCTGAACTATTTATCGTCCATGTTTCACTGCCATACATGGTTACAATCCACACAAATACTTTCAGAAACGGCTTCCTGACATTTAAATCTACACTCGATGTTAACAAATTTCTCTTCTTCAGAAATGCTTTCCTTGCCTTCGCCAGTCTACATTTTATATCCTCTCTTCTTCGACCATCATCAGTTATTTTTCTCCCCAAACAGGAAAATTCATTTAGTACTCTAAGTGTCTCAAAAAAAAATGTCTCTGAGCTCTATGGGACTTAACTTCTGAGGTCATCGGTCCCCTAGAACTTGGAACTACTAAAACCTAACTAACCTAAGGACATCACACACATCCATGCCCAAGGCAGGATTCGAATCTGCGACCGTAGCGGTCACGCGGTTCCAGACTGTAGCGCCTAGAACCGCTCGGCCACCTCGGCCGGCTAAGGGTCTCATTTCCTAATCTAATTCCCACAGCATCACCTGATTTAATTCGACTACATTCCATCATTCTTGTTTTGCTTTTGTTGATATTCATCTTATATCCTCCTTTCAAGTTACTGTCCATTACGTTCAACTGCTCTTTCAGGTCCTTTGCTGTCTCTGACAGAATTACAATGTCATCGGCGAACCTCAAAGTTTTTATTTTTCTCCATGTATTTTAATTTCTACTCCGAATTTCTCTTTTGTTTCCTTTACTGCTTGCTGAATATACAGATTTAATAACATCGGGGATAGACTACAACCCTGTCTCACTCCTTTACCAACCTATGCTTCCCTTTCATGCTCCTCGACTCTTATAACTACCATCTGATATCTGTACAAATTATAAATAGCCTGTATTTTACCCCTGCCACCTTCTCAGTATCACCCCCCGAATAGGTATAGAACGTGACGTGCTCACCAACGATGTTACCGAATACTATCTGTTTTTTTTTCTCGTTAGAAACATATTCTTACATTTTTCAAAATATGATGATAAATTCGGTCTACGTCCTTCGATATTTCCCTGTGATAGTCGAACGACGGTTGTTTTCCGTAAACAGCAACGTTGTCAGTGAACTACCTTATGGCGCTCCTGATGCTGTCTACTAAATCATTTATGTATAATAGTTTCACGTTGTAGCTGTTTAATTAACAGTCACAGGCGCGGCGTTTATAAAAACTGTTACGTGGGAATGAGTTGTCAGTAAACGCCGTCGACGATGATCTTCCCAGTACAAACAATATGATATTTTCCTTAATAACAGTGATATCCTGCGTAAAGAAAAATTCAGTCGAAATTCACGGTGCAGCTTCAAGGCGCAATACTAATTCAGACAGCGGAGTACTTCCGTAGTTCTAAAATAGTTTGGCAACGCACGAAATGAATATCTACATTCTGTCACACTCATCTGGTAACAAACTTTTGTGACCCACCGTTCATGGCTCTTCTTGCACACTAGAATATAGGCGTTGCACCTCGTGTGTGTGGCTTTCACAGCACAGTCAGTGACATTCATGCGGCAATTCACAACTGTTATACAGACAGTGATAATATGCATGTAACATGCACTTCCCGACGGTCTGTTGTATCAGTAAAAAGATGAATAGTGACCAAGGCACAAACGCTTCATGAAGATGCGATAACAGGTTTTTCCTTCATTTTTCTCAACATTAGATGTATATTGAGTTAACTTCGGAGGTTTCAATCGTCCTGATGCAGTTATTGTTTGTGGAACGCATTGTGATCACATAGACGAGCTTGGATAGGTAAGGATAGTACGTATGAACATATAATGCTAGCATATACGCTGTACCATTATAGAAGTACACTGATAGCCATCGTGCTATGAATAGGCCGCAACTCAACAGTCCATTGCGAAGACGGGATTTAATGGAAAACTCTAGGACGCATTTTATTTCTTAACAGATCCCCACTGCCAACTTTTTTTGCCATTGCAGTTTTTTTCCTAATTTCTGTTGTGCAATACAATCATCCATTACTACAGTTCCCAAGTAATTGGAGTTATTCACTTGCTCTATTTCCTCTCCCCCTATTTTCATACGGCATTTTCTCCCCTTTCAACCAATTACCATGATTTTCGTTTTCTTCTTGTTCATCTTCATTTCATCATCTAACATTTGTTCCATCTCTCTTGCTCTCTCTGCCATCACAACCATGTCGTCTCCAAATCTTATACACTCCACTGTACGATCCCCTATACAAGCTCCTCTCCTTCCATCAAAACTTTCAGTAATAATTTCTTCCAGATATACAGGGTGTCCCAGCTATCTTGTCCACCCAAAATATCTCTGGAACAATAACAGCTACTGGAAAACGACTTTCACCGGTATCAATGTAGGGCTGGGGCCCATGAATGTACATATTTGGAAACATTCTGAAACGAAATCATATGTGTTTTTTAACACAAACTTATGTTTTTTTTAAATGGACCTCCTATATTTTTTCTTCAGCAATCCATAGTATGACAAAGCACATACACAATGGCGTTGATTGCATCGCAATATTCCAATTGCATCCCGAGATATTGAGACACGAAGCTGACGCTTGAAACACCAGACATGCGCTGCTAGCGCACATCCTGAGGCTCAGGCGTGAACCCCATGCTGCCCGTAATCGTGATGTGATTGACATGTTTAGTCACACCTCCATACTTATCAAGAGGTCCGAAACGAATAATACGGTCTGCTGCCATCAACTCTCATAAGCACATAATGGTTTCCCTCTTGCACGTTTTACGTATCTACGTACACAATATGAACCAGTACCGATCGGTCTACACCCGTCAGGTTGTCTTATTTATCCTCCACACCCAAAATAAGGTTTATCTAATGCGTTATATGACCCGTTGTGCCTATCGTGCAGGGCCTGGCTCTACCTAGTCAAGTGTCCAACATAGTTCCCCCTACTGCCACAGTTACCACTTCGCCTTGTTTATGATTTGCCACCCATGCTAACTCCTGTACTCCACCACCCTCCGAGCATCCCATTTGTTGTTGCTTTGGCGTGCAGTACACCACTTGCCAGTGTAGTCGTGCATCAGAGTAATCTAGTGACGGCACGGAGGTAGTACACATTGTGAATAAACGTTGTGTTGTGGAACTTATAGTGTACAGTATAATATACACACATGAAGATATGGTAGAAATGCTGCTGATCTATGGAGAAGGTACGTTGACGGGAAATACGTTATGAGATTGGTTGTTTGTTGATAGTACTGTTAGCGAACATTATGATTATTAAGTTAATATGTCTGTTTTCTACCCTACTGTACATACCTGTACTGTACCCTGTTGTAGGTGGACGAAATGCTGTTCAGGCAGAACGACTGTACAGAAGACGATTCCCTGACAAGCCATCGCCTTCGCGCCGGATGTTTGGTCGTCTCACATCTCGTCTACGTGAAACGGGAAGCGTAAATCCAAGACCTCGACATCGTCCTAGAACACGCACAGATGAACGTGCTGAAGTTGCTGTGCTCGCTACCATAGCTGTGAATCCTCAAATCAGCACATGTCAAATTGAACGTGAAGTTGGTGTGTCGAAATCAAGTGCACAGCGTATTCTTAAACGTCATAAATTTCATCCTTACCATGTTCATTTACACCAGGATCTTCATGGAAATGACTTCCGCAATAGGGTAACATTTTTTCGGTGGGCTCAGCAAAAACTTCTGACTAATCCAAATTTTTCTGCAGGTGTTCTCTTTACCTTTGAGGCATCATTCTCCAACAAAGGAATTGTCAATATGAGGAATATGCATTATTGGTCCGCAGACAATCCGAAATGGCTCCGTCAGGTAGAGCATCAACGTCAGTGGAAAGTTAATGTTTGGTGTGGGATTATTGGAGAAACCATTAGCGGACCTTTCTTTATAAATGGCATCCAAAATGGCAGACAATACTCCAGATTTATACGACACAATCTTCCTGTTCCCTTGGATACCGTACCTCTGAACCGGAGAATGGTCATGTGGTATCAGCATGACGGATGCCCTGCACATAACGCCTTACGAGCACGACGACTTCTGAACCGTAAGTTCCCTGGTAGGTGGATTGGACGAGGTGGCCCAGTTAGGTGGCCTGCCCGATCTCCGGACCTTACACCGCTGGATTATTTTCTTTGAGGAGCAGTGAAGGATGCTGTTTACCAACATGAACCAACAACACCAGAGGACATGAACCAACGCATTATTGATGCTTGTACAGCCATCAAAGAGGAAACAGTAGCACAAAGTAGGACATCTTTCATCCGCAGAGTGACCCTATGTATGCAAGCCAATGGGCATCACTTTGAGCATGAGATGTGAACGCTATGTTTAGTATGTAGTGCTGGTATCACAGTGGAAGTTTCTATAAAGGGCCATTTTTCCCAGTGATGTTAAGAAACATTTGTTTGCAACAATTTGTTATTTAACGCATTAGATAAACATAACATTGATAATTTTATGATAATAAAACTAATTGGTTAAACATGTTTACATTCATCTTCTATGTCCTACTTGAACTTCCCAAATCAAAACATTTTTACCTAAACAACGGTAAAACTTTTAGACCACTTGCTCGTTTCACTAAAACCATCAACATGAATTTTACTATTACGAGTGAATGATTAACTGTCACTTGCGCTAGATCTACAGTAAAGTAAAGTTTTAACGTTGAATGGCATTACCTTTTTAGTAACGGATTAACGAAAAGCGAAGTTAACTTTGTGACTAACGTTGCAGTACACAGATATGTTACAGAACCGCATCACCCCTAGCATATGGGATAAATACCTGCTGGAATGTACGACGATAATACAGGATGGCAGCAGACCGCATTATTCGTTTCGGACCTCTTGATAAGTATGGAAGTGTGATTACGGATGTCAATCACATCGCGATTACGGGCAGCATGGGGTTCACGCCTGAGCCTCAGGACGTGCGCTAGCAGCGCATGTCTGGTGTTTCAAGCGTCAACTTCGCGTCTTAATATCTCGGAATGTAATGGGAATATTGCGATGCAATCAACGCCATTGTGTATGTGCTTTGACATGCTATGGATTGCTGAAGAAAAACATATAGGAGGTCCATTCAAAAAAACGTAAGTTTGTGTTAAAAAACACATAAGATTTCGTTTTAGAATGTTTCCAAATATGAACATTCATGGGCCCCAGCCCTACATGTATACCGGTGAAAGTCGTTGTCCAATAGCTGTTATTGTTCCAGAGATATTTTGGGTGGACAAGATAGCTGGGACATCCTGTATATTGAACAGTGTTGCTGATAAACAACAACCGTGCCTTACACCTCTTCCCATTTCTATTCCTTCACTCTTCACACGTTCAATTCTTACTCTCTGGTTCAAATATACATTTATAATTAGCCATTTATCTCTCTTGCAACTCCATGTTTCCTTAGGAACGCAGAAGAAGGATTCAAGAGGAAACAGAAATTACTTAGTGGACCACTAAACCAAGATTTCATGAAAAAACCTGCCAAATGTTAAATCTGGAGCGTTGTACTATATGGTGCGGAGACCTGGACATTGAGGAAGGAAGATGAAAGAATATTGGAGGCACTAGAGGTGTGGATATGGAGATGAATAGAAAAAGTGATATGGGAAGACCAAGTAAGGAACGAAGAAGTATTAAGAAGAGTTGGAGAAGAAAGAAACATGCTGAAAGTTATCAGAAAGAGACAATAGAACTGGATTAGGCATTGTTTGAGGAGGGACTGTTTATTGAAGGAATTGAATGAATGGTGGAAGGAAAAAGGGGAAGAGGAAAAAAGAAGATATCAAATGCCGGACAATATAGAAGGAGACAAATATTCAGAAATTATAAGACTGGCTATGGACAGACAAAAGTGGAAGAGGCTTAACCCATGACAAGACCTTCCGTAAGGCAGAATACCATACTACAACTACTGCCAACTGTTCTTGCTTTATCAGCCTAATTATTTTTATTTAACCAGGTGAAGTAGCGCCTTTGTTTGGAAACTAGACACTTACACACCAAGAGCAGGGACAAAATCTGCGTTCGGTGACCCATAACTCAGATTTTGAAATTTCTTTAATTCATTTAACATAGGCCACGGAAGATTTTCGATCACATTTTTGTACAATTTGGATGTCTGATTTCTTTCTGAAGACCTCGAAGTCACCGGAAATGTTCAAACTGCGATCAGGAAAGTGTAACTTGTCTGTAGGCGTTAGCTTTTTGGTAGTTTTCGTAACAGAGATGGTACTGTTTCCAATTGTGGTGATGCTCTGAACATTGTCTTCAGTTTGCATCTGAAGATGGCAGCTTTCATTTTGTGATCCTCAGGCCAAAGCTCTCCACGCTGATTCTCCTGTCTCCTGTGCAAGCCTCCTCATCATTTCACACCCATTACTAACTAAAGTTATTTGAACCAGCCTGCTGTAACCAAGCTTTTATCCCTCTTTGAAACTTCCACTTTTTCCCATCCCACAGTCCCTCTATTAACACACTAATAATTCTTTGATGTCTCAAGATGTGTTCTATCTCCCAGTACCTTCTTTTAGTCAGCTTGTGTTATGCATTTCAAATACCCATGTAGTCATCAGCATTATTTTGTTACAGCTCCTATCAAAAGCTTCTGCACTCTAATTCTCCCAAGTGTTTACCTTCGAGGTTTCACTTTCGTCCAGAGCTACATCCCAGAAAAATACCTTCAGAAAAGCAACAATTAACTTTATATTCGTTGTTAATCAAGTTGTTGTGGCCAGTCAGCATTTCACACGGTTCAGTCACATCGAAGTAACCATCGCTTATTCAGATTCGACGTCAACGTGTAGTAACCACTCACAGACGGCTTATGGTAACACAAGCAGTGGAAGATAAATAAAAGCCTTGACGTAATGCGGAAACGGAGCGATTTGTGTGACGTCCGAAAGGGCATCATCATTGGCCTTCGGGCCAAGGGTGAAAGTATTTCCGAAACGGCTGAGTTTGTAAACTGTTCGTGTATCGCCGTGGTAAAGGCGTACCGTGCATGGCAAATTGGTGCAAACCAAAACAGGCACCGAGGCAACAGTGGCGCACCACGGGCCGTATATGGTAGGGGTGAAAGACGGTTGTGGAGATGTGTATGAACGAATAGACGTGCAACTGTTGAGCAAGTGATGGCCCAGGTGAACCAAGGGGCAACCAGCAGTGGTTCCTCAAGGACTGTTCAGCGAGCGCTGAGGCGTATGGATCTCCACAGAAGGCGCATGATTCATGCAACCATGCTGACTGCCGTTCATCGGCAACGAAGTCTGGAACATGCGCGTCAGTACCGCATAAGGAGTTCGACTGCTTGGCGACAAGTGGCCTTTTCAGATGATTCATGTTTTAGGCTCCATTGGGCAGATGGCCGACAGCATGTACGGCGTGAAACGTCTGAGTGCAAACAAACTAAACATTCGTTGGAATTGTCCAGGCCGGAGGAGAGAGCGTTATGGTCCGGGGAATGTTTTCGTGGCATTCCCTGGATGACCTCGTCTTTCTGGAAGGCATAGCGGATCAACACAGATATACATCTATCCTTGTGGACCATGCCCACCTGTACAGTTGGTTATTCCTCGCCTCAATGGCATCTACCAGCAGGACAATGCAACGCCGAGTACGTGCGTGGTTCGAAGAGCGCCGTGATGAGTTTATCCTACTCCCCTGGCCACCAGACTCGCCCAATTAAAACCCAATCGAGATTCTGTGGCAACCACCTCCATCGGTCTGTTCACGCCATGGATCCTCAGCCGAGGAACCTAGAGCAGCTGGCCACGACACTGTAATCTGCATGGCCCCACATCCCTGTAGGTACCTTCCAGAACCTCACTGATTCTCTTTCTGCATGTCCGCTCTGCAAAAGCTGTTATGACCGTTGGTCACATTAGTGTGACTTGGTAGTGTGTACTTTCAGTATCGTCAGTTATATTATTGTCCAAATGACAAAACTCGTCTGTTACTTATAATTTCTCACTTAGTGCTATAATTCCTTCAGCATTTCCTGGTTGAATTCGAGTGTATTTCGTTACCGTGTTTCACTTCTGTCGATTTCCATCGTATAGACTCTTTTCAAGACATTACCTGTTCCGTTTAGCTGCTCTTCCACACCCTTTGCCATCTGTGACCGAATTACCATGTCGTCGACAAACTTCAAAGTATTTCCCTAAACTTTCATTACCCTCCAAGACTGTCCTTAGTTTTCTTCACTAAGTCTACAAATGTTATAAACGTACGTTTGCTCTCTTCAGTCGTCTAACATACGTCGTAGCGTCAGATTTGACTCGTGTGTTCCTACATTTCTTCCGAACCTAAACCGATCTGCCCCGAAATCAGCTTCTACCATTCTTTTCCAACTTTAGCATACAGGTCGTGTCAGTATTTTGGGTCTTTTTGAACTCTTGGGATATTTGGACTCTTGGGATATGCGTCTCCTACACGTTGCATGGAAGGTGGAGTAGTTTAATCGTGATATGTTTCCCCAAGGATCTCAATAGTTATGAGGAAATGTCGTCTGCTCTATGTACTTTGTCTCGGCTGAGGGCTTTCAGTGCTGTAGGCATAAACCTATTCAGTAATTGGGTTTAAATAAGTTGATTATAGAATCTTGAAAGAAAGTGGAAAAATAAATATAAGCAGATTGTTGAACTGTAGGTAAATTCTAATTCTTTTTTTGCTAATCGTTCGTTAGCCCTGTATTCACATCTGGCAACGAGGATTCCCCCAAACCCCATCCACTCAGCGCTTTCTAAGTCCTTCAGGTGAAAGCAGAGATATTACCTTTGAAACAAAGAGAGTAGTCGTGCCCGACCCATGTCCAACTGTTTGCTCCTCTCTAATGATGTCCTCGCCTACGAAAAATTAACATCTAATTTTCCGTCTTCCTTATTTCGAGCGCTTTTTGTGGTTTGTTTCCTTATTATTCTGACTTGTTTGATACGACCAGCCACGATATTCTCTCCTATTCCAAACTCTTCAGTTCAGGCTTGACCTACACCCAATTCTCTATACTATTTTCTGGGTATACTCCAGTTTTTGTTTTCCTCTACAGTTTTTGGCCTCACTCGCTCCCTCTAGCACCGTGGCAGTTGTTCCCTGGTATCTTAACACATGTCCTCTTATCCCGTCCAGTCTTCTAGCCAAAGTTTTTCACATATCGCTCTCCTTGTCAGTTCTGCGAAGAACCTCGTCATTTCTTTTAAGTCCATCTAATTTTCGACATCCTTCTGCAACACCACTTCTCATTTACGTCGATTATTCTTTTGTCCTATTATCCTACACTTCATAAGTCACTTCCGTTCAATGCAGTGCACCAGAAAATTCTAAGAAACTTCTTCCTCAATTAAAAGCCTATGTCTGATAATCGTAGAAATTTTGGCTAGCAATGATCTCTTATTTGGTTACAGTCTGCTTCCACACAAACTTTTGCTTGATTTGTCAAGTGTTGTTTTGCTTCCATGGTATCATAACTGCTTAATTTCGTCTACTCCGCAGACCCAAATTTTAATGATAAGTTTATCGCTATTCTCATTTCTGATACTCATTGCTTTCATTTCTGTTTGGTTTACTCTCAATCCAATTCTCTGCTCTTCAGTTCACTGCATTCAGTAGATCCTGTAGTTCATCCTTCTTTCACTGAGGATAGTAATAACGTTAGAGATCATTATCGTGAAATTCTTTCACTCTTTTTTTAATCACACTCTAGGGCATTATTTTTGTTTCTATCATTACTTTGTTCATTCATGGGTAGGATAGTAGGGGAGAGGGTCTGCATGTTAGCCTTATGTACTCTTAAAACCGAACACTTCGTTGTTCGTCCTCCATTCTCATTTTTCTCTTTTGTTTATTGTATACAGGACGACTCAGTTGCTCCTACCTGTGGGTTTTATGCATCCCACAACGCCTTCAAACACGGTGAGCAATGTTTTCATATCTCTCCCTCGCCGTATGCAAACTATTAGTCACACAGAGAAAATGAAAATGACCAGTATCCTTTTGTACGAAATGTAATGTAGTTAAACTTTGTACTGGGACACGTTTTCACTATAGACGCCAATTTTGCGAATTAGTCAAGAAAAATGTACAAAGCTCACCTTCAGACTCGTTTTTATTGAATAACACAGAAACTGCAAACAAGTATTCCAGCCTAAAATTTAATTAAATTATGTTTATTTCAAAATGGACACCTTCATTTTTTCTGTAGGACTAATAGTCTGCACGCAGTGAGCAAGAGTATATGAAAATCTAGTGCACGGTTTTTGAAGGTGTAGCGGGTTGCGCAGAACCTGTGGGCAGGGGCAGCTGAGTCACCCAGTATATTGTTTATTAACCTCCATTCCTTCATGCTTTCCCTATCACTCAACACATGTATTGATACGTAATTCTAACACCGTCTTCTTCAGACATAGGTTCCATATGATTAAGAGATGTTATGGAATACATTTGTCAGAATGGCCTGGCAATGGTTTGAAACTACATTTCCCGAATAACAGCCTAGACTCTTAACCTCTGCGCCACTTATCACTGTAGGAAAGAGCAGTAGCGTACGGTGTTTACTCATGAATTCGCAGCGCCTCTAAGCTATAAGAGACATGACACCCCTTTAGCGCTCATCCAAGTGGAGTGCAGTTAGTTGCTAACCCAGTTTGTCGCTATAGCCTCCACCGTAATTACGTGGAGACTAATACTGTGTGATTACGTTACTGTGAGGGGACAGGCGAAACCAGCCATTAAGGAGTCCACCAGACGGGCGTCTTGTGGCTCGGAGTTCATCAGCAGCGTCGGACACCGCCCGTCACTACGGAGGCATTTATCGAATTAAGCTTTGCGCAGCTCATTTGCGTCCAATGCGTGTCGTCCAGACGGCCCGTCCCCTCGCTCGCCTAATAGAATTGACGAAAAATCGATGCGGGGGGTGGGGTTGACGCTGGACGCAGGGTCCGGAATTCGCTGGGTCACGACGCTGTTCAAACACAATCCACTCCACTCCACGTGGCGTGACGTGACGCGGTGCGGTGTCAACGTGAGCGACGTGCGCACCGCCCACCAATAAGCCGGCGCATTAGCGGAGGCCTCCGCCGCCCCCGCCGCCGCCTCCCCGCCTTATCGCACGCGCCCTCGCACTTCCGGCGGCCGTCTTTCCGGGACCGACGGACCGCGTCGGCGTCTACTTCGGCCACGTTGTCAGCGTCGACCCCTGACGACTGCCCCTGGGTCGTTCACCAGTCTCACTCTACCACATGTGGGTCCTCGGTCTCGTTCACGTCCACAGAAGTATGTTTCACTCCTTACGCCATCCCCGTTTGCATATTATTTTGTCTAAAGTACCCGGCCACCTATTAGTGGGCATCAGTATCGGGCGTGTTCACCCTTCGCCCTTATGAGGGCTTGTACTCTGCTGGGGACAAGTTCGGAGAGATCTCTGAAAGTATGTGGAGCAATGGTGGCCCATAGTTCCTCAACAAAAAGTGACGATGTTGGACGCTGGGGGTTGGACCGAATTCGATAGTCTAACGCATTCCAAAACCGTTCTATTATGTTCAAGTCGGGGCTCTGGCAAGGCCAGTCCATTTCACGAATAATATTCTCAACGAAATATGGCGTCACACATGTTGCCTTATGACAGAGCACATTGTCATGCTGACTGAATCATTACCTCACATATACGGGGAGCGTTTAGGAACTAACGCAACACTAGTTTTCTCTCTCCCAGTTTCAGCAGTAAAATGCGGAATTTGTTGGGGAACATGGTGGAAAATTCCCGTTTCAGTCCTTATACTTTCGTAGAGTTCCAATGTGTGGCAGCGCTGTACTTAGCCTTCAAAATGGCATCCGTAACGGAGGTGCGTTCCAAGCAGAAAGCTGTCTTTTAATATATTTGGCGGGAAACCAAGCCACTGCAGATATTCATAGGCCCTTGCAGAATGTCTGGGGAGACCTGGCAGTGAACAAAAGCACGGTGAGTCGTCGGGCGAGGCGTCTTTCATCATCTCAGAAAGGTCACGCAAACCTGTCCGATGTCCCACGTGGTGGGCAGCCGCAGGCAGCTGCGTCTCCTACAATATTGGAAATTGAAGAACCGAATTCAGCGTTTCCGTCGCCATAAAAATGAAGACAGCCTTCTCCATGACAACACAAGACCTCACACAAGTTTGCGCACTCGAAAGGAGCTCGCACAACTTCGTTGAACTGTTCTCCCTCATCCACTGTCACACCTTCCGACTTCCTTCTGTTTGGTCCAGTAAAGGGTGCACTCCGCGGATGATGGGAATGTTATTGATGCAGCAAGACGCTGGATCCCACGTCGAGCAGTAGAGTGGTACCATATGGGTTTACAAGCCTTACCGGTAAGGTGGCGTAAGACCGTCGTATACAACGGACACTATGTTGAAAAATTGGGTAATAATACGGATATTGGAATCCTGAATGAAACCACTCTGCTTTCAGAAAAAAAAGAAAGTGTGTTGCATTACATACTGAACGCCTTTCGTATATCTCTACTGCACAAAGTACACAGTTCTCTAAAATATGGTCACATGCTTGCACATTTAGCGTTTTCTTTAGCGCAATAAGGACACAACACCCTATCTAAGAAAGAAGCCACTACATCGTCATACTATCTTCCTGGTTTATTTGACGGTAACGAGTAAACTGAAGTGCCCGGAACTGCGTACGACCCCATAGCCAGGTTAGGCACGTCGTGGGACTGCCAACTTTTGGCCTCGTGACTTACCAGTAATTTTTGACCAAGGATGACTTCCTCAATCCTTTGGTAAGCCTATCACCTAACTGCAAGGCAGCAGTTGCTTAATTTTTCTTCGGGGTTGTCTCCCATTGGACGGTTCACTTCACTATGTGTAAGACCCCTTTCTGTCTCATGACTCAGGCCTCTTGAAAGCATGGATGTGTGTGATGTCCTTAGGTTAGTTAGGTTTAAGTAGTTCTACGTTCTAGGAGACTGATGACCTCAGAAGTTAAGTCCCATAGTGCTCAGAGCCCTTTTAGCCTCTTGAAAGCCGTCTAACCTGAAGCTTTCTCGAGAAAACATAAGGGTATAGCTTGGGGTATATGCTTTGAGTGAGAAGGTTGTGTCTTATCGACCAAGCTACCTAGAAAGTTTTCAAGGAATGCAAGACTCGATATTACTAAAAAAAAAGCCATAAATTTTTTACCTCAAGGTAGAAGATCCATAGGAAGACCAGGAAAAAGATATCTGGATGCTCGAAAAACAGAAGAGGTCTATGGCCAGCACCATGACTAAAAAATAATAGATATCTTAACACCATCTCCTCCGAAGTTTACTGTTGGCACTAAATACGTTGGAAAGTAGCGTTCTTCAGACATTCGCCAAACCCAAACCCTTACATGGGATTACCAGAGCGCACAGCGTGATTGATCACTCCCAGTAAGTCGCTTCCAGTCATCCACTGTCGAGTGGCGTCGCCCTCTGCATCATCTCAGAAATGTTGGGTTATTAAAAGATACTCGGCAACTGTACATAATTTTTTAAAGAAATTCATTAAGCTTAATCACTGTACTAGCTGGAGCGTTGGTAGCAGTTTGGAACTCATGAGTGATTCCCTCCGTTGATTTCATGCGATTCTCCGGTTTGTTACAACCATCCTCCGCAATGTTCGACGGTCCATTTCCGTCACTTTGAGGTCTGCCTGATCTTGCCTTAGATGTAATTGCTACTTTATATTTCATCTTGACTATCACATCACAGCAGTCGGTTTCGGCAGATTTAAAGGGCTCAAACGTCTCTCATGGATCCGTTAATAAGGCGACGTACATTGGCTTGTTCACGTTCGAGGTCTCTGAGCTCTCCTAACCGACCCACCCTGATGTTACTGCTTCTCTACTGATAACACAATACTCCTCGCCTCACTTTAAACTGGCGGGTCTGCCACTGGTAACATCTAGTGGTCAATCAGACAAAAGTAATTTAGTATTTTACAAAAATCCATTTTTCACTCAGCAGTGGTGCGCAGGCCATTTTAGAATCTTGCTGCCATACTAAAATTGTGTAGTGGACTGTTATAAACCGCCTGGCAAAGTAAAACAGGCGCCCTGCCCGAGCTCCTTTCTGTCAGCAGTGATAGGCCCCTAGGGACTTCCAGAATACTTCATTGAAGTTTGGAAATTATGGCAGTAGAGAGGTACAGGCGTATGTAAAGCTGAGAACACAGATCTCTAGAGGTGACTGGATTGTTCATTCGCTAAGAGTAGTGTCCACGGAAGACGGGGTTCTGGGTTACGAAACCGACGAGGAACACAGTTTCAATCTGCCAGGAAGTTTCAGGACACTACACTGAATTGCCAAACTGTAATAAAAAGAAAATAACATTGCATATGCACCAAGGAAGCGAAAAAGGACCCCTAGTGTTCCCATAACACATAAACGATTTATCATACAGTGTCAAGAATGCTATGAAATTGGTCGCTGAAGACGTTACACCTTTGTAACGAATTTTAGGAAGACTTGTAGGAAATTTCTGCTTTGTGTAATGAAGACTTAAATTTGTTCGAAGGGTTCTCGAAAGAAAAGAAATGAAATAAACGCGTATACAAGACGCTAGTGACACCAATTCTACAGTACTACTCCAGCCTTTAGAATCCTCAGCAAGTAAACATAACAACTGACAGCGAACGAATTCGCAGGTGCACTGCTAGTATCTTAACAGGTCGGTATATCCCTTATGATAGTAACAGAAATTTTCGACAAACCTAAGTAGGGATCCTTGCGAGAAAGACGACACAGTCTGAGGTGTGGGGTGGTTAATCTGTTATGTTGTTATTCTGCGCAACGGATTAATCTGAGATGTACCCTTTACCCTGTGGCTCCTCCAAGATGCAATTTCCACACCCACACTACTACAGAAGTCAGAACGACGCTCCTAACGTCCTAAAGAGAAATGCCTGAAAAACTTTCAGCAATAAATATCTTCTGGAGTCGTCTGCTGTAAGGAAATTACACAAAAAGTCACTAAATTTCTCACATAACTAGTGGGATACTTGGGTACTGAAGTAGTGCTAGTTATTGTAAGAAAAACATGGAAGTAACGAAAGTTATTATTTAATTTGCAAACAGTCTGAGAAATCACAATGACACTTTTAGTTATGAATTGAAAAAGTTATATCCTGGTTCTTTTCGGAATGTGACGTTACCTTTCAAGGATAGGATTCGCTAATGAAATTTCTATACATAGTTTAAGATGGTAGTTAACTTGGCAGAATGGCGGAGAGGCACGCCTGCTCAACTTCAATAATTATCCTTTAGAATGTTGCTAGGTACGGTCGAGGCTGTCGCTTGTGAAATGCAGTGAAATGTACTGTTATGGAGGAAATATGGGGCTCGCAATAGCTGTAGCGCACAATACCGTAAGCTGTGATTACCGCTGTCTGCACCGCTTGCTGCTGACAAATAAGATAACTCTCCTTCTATCTGGATTCACCTTCGCCAATCAAACTCTCCCTATGCCTTAATGAAGTAAAGGATTTCTATTCGCCCCTAATCTAACTATTGGCGTGGTACACCAGTCAGATAACCAGTCCACCGCGATGCCACTCAAAATTAGCTCGCAGGCGTTTAACTATAGCTCTGTCCGTTCACACCGCACAATAAGTGTGTCGGCCAACATAGTGAACAACACTTAATCGCATGGACTCAATATAGAGTAGCACTTCGATTCGCTCTCGACAGAGATACTCTCCCAGTGAAGTACTGGGGAGAGACGTGTTCCTCGCTCTTTCGAGTACACATGCGAGCGCGCACGCTCTCGTTACATGTTCTCGCTCCAAGAGCGACAACGGAACGGCGCCTCTCCACGCCAGACGTGAAGGGATATATCTTTCGGTCTCTTCCATTATTCCTTCAGCACAAGGCGTCAGAAATATCGTCTGCCAATCAGCATTGCTCTTCTAAAACGGGAGAATGACGTTTCGTTTAAGGCGACCAACCTGGAAACTTGTAGCATTGGCGTTTGGCGTTTGCTGTCTCCCTGAGAAAATCTCTGAAACTGCGTGCTATGTGTAAAGAATGCGTAGGCTGGCAGGTCCCACACAATGTAGCGGAATTTGCTTTTAAGCCGAAGACGGTGTCGTACCCCCTTTTCACTCGGGCCCATGCTGTCCGCTACGGGTGGTCACTGGCCGACATGGGCTTGGTCGTCCTCTGAAGGGCCTGGCGTCCCGCTGTGTGGCCTCTCTCCCAAACTAAAAGCCTCTGTGACCGTCGTGTCTGGATTGTATGTGCGCACGCCAGCCTCAAGTATTTCTACTCCGGTGCGCTCACTTGTCAATTGCATATCGTTCACATGAATTCATACAAAAGTGATTTTACCTTATCGAGTTTGGGTTCGAATGAAGCGTCTTGATGTGCGGAACATGATTGTGAGGGCGGAATATGGAAGCAATGAAGGTCATGAGACCACGACGTCTTACAATAGTTATCGCGAAATCGTGTTGGATGAATTCAGAAAATATTTATTCGCAGAAGACTATACAACCATTATGCTGTCACCATAGTATAAGTGGCAAAGCGATCATGACAGTAAGATATGAAATATTATGGCACACGCAGAGGCATAGAAACATTTTTCTTTCGTTCAAAACGCGAATGCAATAGGCCTGACAATCACTAATTATGACAAGAAATGCCCTAAACCATGCACTGTGCAATGGACTGCAGAGGTAGATGCAAAGTGTAGTGTTTTTTGCCAGTCAGGAAGCCAAACTGTGGCATGTTTATGTTTTGGATTCAGTGAGCGAGTCGTTCACACGCAGAGCTAGCAGTTCAGTCAACTATGACGAATCGAGGAATGTGTGGGCACGAGCTGTGGAAGCGTTCTGAATTGGCAAGTATCCACTGGAAGTCCAATGTTGTCAACTCATTTACCCATTTCTGATGGTTCTAGTCCTGCAGTTCAGATAGCGTACTGAGGTACAAGAGTGGAAGTATTTTCCTGCTGTTCATAGAGGATATTTGGCTGGGAATGAAAAGTAGTGAGTCTGAACATGCGTCTTGGTGCAAGTGTACGAACATGAATTCGCGCCATTGATATATACCCTTGTTGTTCCTTGATGTCTTCGCTCTCACGAACCTTGATTCTGTTTTTATTTTTAAAACTTTCGCTTTTTCTGGGATTATCTAGCCACCATGAGGTTCGTTGAGGAGAAGGTGAATTTCTCGGCCCCTATTCTTGTGAAAGGGTCTATAGTAGTTCTTATCCCGAAATTTCTTACCTAAAATTAAAAGGATCCAGATTGTTCTGCTGCAAAATTTTATTCGACGTTCTTCCATTGATCGCGTTCTAATAACTGGCACTAGCCCCTCTGTCTTTCGGTTTCTTGGAAATAGTCGTATCGCTGTTCTGTGTGCATTATTAGGGATTCTGTTTGAACCATATGTGCTTTAAATAAATTTTGAAATAAAATTTAAAGACAGAGTGCAGCGATCCTAAACCAAGCAGTAATGATGAAAAATTGGAGTTAGTGGAATTTTCACTCATACGTTTATTTACCTTGCGATTCATTCAATTTGTTCTTATTCCCCATTGCATGATTAGTTCTGAAAAACTCATAAGAACTGTTACTGTTCAGTTCGATAGTGCATTACGCCTCTTATAGAACTGACATGAAAAAGTAACGTTTCTGGAATTAAATTCTAATGATATGAGGTGCTTCGACTGAACGAAAATTAAAAAAAAGAAGAAGAAAAAGAAGAAGGTTCATGTGTGCGTGATTTAACGTAACGTATGTACACAGAGCTTTCTACGACTATCTGTAAACTATAGCAGTTATGTTTCATCTGGGATAGTGTAAGGGAGCCCTCATTCATCTGAAAGACTGAAATGCTCTGTGCTGAACATATTGTATTGATATAAGAACTTCAAATGAAAGCCACTGCACCTCAATATCCAGTTAAGTAAACATCTAATTACATGGCTACAATTTTTTCCCCGGCAAAGAATAAAACTTTTGTCGACAGTATCGTAAAGGCTCACAGAAATGGAACCCTTTGAGCGGTCCTCCTTATTTTATTTCTTTCATGTCGACATTATTTTATCGGGGCTAAAGGTGATTTAGTGAAGTTTAATCTACTTATCCCAAGTTTAATTGTGGAAAGTCAATAAAATGATGTAATGTAACTTTTATTTTGAAAAAAGGAGGGAGTGACTTACGTCATTTCGAATTTGAAAGATGATTTGTGTTTTAAAGAGATAGTAAAAAAAATTCACATGTCGAAATACATGTATGTAACTGAACACAATGTTCTTTGATGCAGCTGAACATTTCCAGTATTCTCCGTCTCATTAACTCGATGAAATATGTATATATACAAGACTCTTAGCATTTCACGACATATTTAATGATTAGCTATTGATATTATTCTCACGAAGTTATGAGTGCTATTGACAGAGGATGTCAAATTGATTCCGTATTTTTAGATTACCAGAAGGCTTTTGACATCGTACCTCACAAGCGACCTCTAGTCAAATTACGTGCCAAAGGACTGCCGTCTCAGTTCTGTGATTTCGTGTCAGAAAGGTCAGAGTTCGTAGTAAGTGAAGGAAAGCCATCAAGTAAAACAGAAGTAATACCTCGTGTTGGTTCAAATGGCTCTGAGCACTATGGGACTTACCATCTATGGTCATCAGTCCCCTAGAACTTAGAACTACTTAAACCTAACTAACCTAAGGACAGCACACAACACCCAGTCATCACGAGGCAGAGAAAATCCCTGACCCCGCCGGGAATCGAACCCGGGAACCCGGGCGCGGGAAGCGAGAACGCTACCGCCCGACCACGAGCTGCGGACAATACCTCGTGTTCCCCAAGGAAGTGTTACAAGCCATTTGCTGTTCCTTTGTCTAAATAAACGACTTAGACAATGTGAGCGGCACTGTTAGACTGTTTGCAGATTACGCTGTCGTTTGTCGCCTTGTAAATTCATCAGATGATCAAAATAAATTGCAAAACGATTTAGACAAGACATCTATATGGTGGGAAAAGTGGAAACTGACTCTAAATAATGAAAAGCGTGAAGTCGTCCACTTGAGCACCAAAGGAAATCCGCTAAATTTCGGTTACACAAATGTAAATGCAGTAAATTCAACTAAATACTTCTGTATTACACTTACGAATAGGTTAAGTTGGAACGATACATAGATAATGTTCTGTGTAATGCAAACCAAAGACTAGGAGCTACGGCAGAACACTGAGAAAATACAACAGGTCTACTAAAGAGAGTGCTCGCACTACGCTTGTACTTTCGCTTCTGCAGTATTATTGTGCGATGTGGGATCTGCAGCAGATAGGATCAACGGAGGATATCGAAAAGGTTCAAAGAAGGGCAGCTTGTTTTGTTCTATTGCGAAATGGGGAGAGGGCGCTACGGATATAATAGGTGAACCAATCATTAAAACAAAGGCGTTTTTCATTGCAACGGGACCTTCTCATGAAATTTTCATCGCCAGCTTTCTTCTCAGAGCGTGAAAATATTTTGCTTGCTTGCATCTACGTGGAGAGAATTGATCAACAAGCGAGCGGTTCGAGAGTGGAACGGTAGAGAAATAGCTTGAACGTGGTTCGATGAACCATGTCAGGAGCCTTATTGTGGATTGCAGAGTAATCATGCAGATACGAGGTGCGGCTAGAAAAGAACCGGACTGATGCTGGAAAAAACATTTATTTACAATTATTTACAATTTCATGTTATCTCCTTCAATGTACTCTCCTCCTCGGTCTCTACACCGCTCCATACGAATTTTCCACTGTTCATAGCAATGCTGCAGATCATTTTCGGTAAGTCCATACATTACTTCCGTCGCTTTTTCTTTTACTGCTTCAACAGTCTCAAATCTAGTTCCTTTCAAAGCTGACTTGACTTTAGGGAAAAGAAAAAAGTCACAGGGGGCCAAATCAGGTGAGTAGGGTGGATGATCTAAGATGGGAATGTTGTATTTTGCCAAAAACGTCTTCACTGACAAAGCACTGTGAGCTGGGGCATTGTCTTGGTGAAGGACCCATGACTTTTTTCTCCACAAATCGCTCACTTAGGGTAGCCAGGACGCTAATGTAGTAATGCTGATTCACTGTTTGTCCCTCTGGTACCCAATCAATGTGCACAATCCCTTTGATGTCAAAAAAAACAATCATCATTGCCTTGAATTTCGATTTTGACATTCGTGCTTTTTTTTGTCGTGGAGAACCAGGAGTTTTCCAATGCATCGATTGGCGTTTAGTTTCGGGATCCTAAGTAAAAAACCACGATTCATCGCAAGTAATAACATTTTGTAAGAAGGTGGGATCACTTTCAATGTTTTCCAGGATGTCAGAACATATCATTCTTCGGCGTTCCTTCTGTTCAATTGTGAGACACTTTGGAACCATTTTTGAACACACTTTGTTCATGTTGAAACTTTCATGAAGAATCTGCCTAACACTTTCCTTGTCAACTCCTGTTAACTCAGACACTGCTCTGATTGTTAAACGGCGATCTTGTCGAACAAGTTTACCGATTTTTTTAATGTTTGCATCAGTTTTTGCTGACAATGGTCTGCCAGTGCGAGTGTCATCACTGGTGTCTTCGCGGCCATCTTTAAATCGTTTAAACCACTCAAACACTTGTGTTCGCAATAAACGATCATCGCCGTACACTTGTTGTAACATTACAAACGTTTCACTTGCAGATTTTCCTAGTTTGAAACAAAATTCGATGTTAACACGCTGTTCTTTCTGTACACTCAACATTTTCCGACGCACAGACAAACTACTTAAACTACTTAAAACAGACGCCACGGGCAGACTGAGTGCAGGAGGCAGATGAAACTCGAGCAGTAGGCGGAGCGAGAGTCACGTGACAGGCCACGCGACTTTCAGCCTTATTGCATTCGTTTTATTGTTTCACCAGTACTAGTCCGGTTTTTTTCTAGCCACACCTCGTATACACTGAAGAGCCAAAGAAACTGGTACTCCTGCCTAATATCGTGTAAGGCCCGGTGAACATGCAGAAGTGCCGCAACACGACGTGCCATGAACTCGACTAATGTGTGAAATAGTGCTGGAGCGAACTGACACCATGAATCCTGAAGGGTTGTCCATAAATCCGAATGGGTACGAGGGGGGGAGGGGGGGGGGAGATCTCTTATGAACAGCACTTTGCAAGGCATCCCAGATACGCTCAATGATGTTCATGTCTGGGGTGTTTGGTGGCCAGCGGAAGTGTTTAAACTCAGAAGAGTGTTCCCGGGGCCACTCTGTAGCAATTTAGCAATTATGGACGTGTGGGGTGTCTCATTGTCCGACTGGAGTTGCGCATGTCCGTCGGAATGCACAATGGACATGAGTGGATGCGGGTGATCAGACAGGATTCTTACGTACGGGTCACATGTCATAGTCGTATCTAGACGTATGAGTGGTACGATATCACTCTAACTGCACACGCCCCACACCTTTACAGAGCCTCCACCAGCTTGCACATTCCCCTGCTGAAATGCAGAGTCCATGGATTCGTCAGGTTGTCTCCATATCCGTACACGTCCATCCGCTCGATGCAATTTGAAACAAGACTCGTCAGATCAGGCAAAATGTTTCCAGTCATTAAATCTCCAGTGTCAGTGTCGACGGGTCCAGGCTAGGCGTAAAGCTTTGTGTCGTGCAGTCATCAAGGGTATGCGAGTGGGCCTTCAGCTCGGAAAGCCTATATCGATGATGTTTAGTTGAATAGTTCGCACAGTGACACTTGTTGATGGCCCAGCATCGAAATCTGGGGCAATTTGCGGAATGTTTGCACTTCTGTCACGTTGAACGAGTCTCTTCAGCCGTCGTTGGTCCCGTTCTTGTAGGATCTTTTCTCGGCCGCAGTGATGTCGGAGATTCGATGCTTTACCTTTCACGGTACATTCACGAGATGGTCGTATGGGAAAATCCCCACTTCATCGCTATCTCGGAGGTACTGAGTCCCATCGCTCGTCCGCCGACTATAACACCACATTCAAACTCACTTAAATGTTTATAACCTGCCATTGTAGCAACAGCAACGGATCTAACAACTGCACCGGACACTTAATGTCTTATATAGCCATTTCCGACCGCAGCGCCGTATTCTGCCTGTTTACATGTCTCTGTATTCGAATACGCATGCAGTTTCTTTGGCACTTCAGTGTACATGTAGGTGTATATGAATGCTGAAAATAGTAATGGGCCTGAAGTGAAGCCTTGAGGAACCCAAATGATAAAACCACTTACGAAGAGATAAGCTCAGGAGTGTGTGGAACAAAGTGCAGGCTCTTCTGTACGATGCAGTACCTGAACCAGTAATATAATTAGCCCTTGATAGCAAGACATTCACAATGGCGAAGCATGCTGCGGCCTGGCAGCGCATATTCCGCCCCGGAAGAGACGCCGCAGTTCCAGCTCCGGTGCGGATGCACGAGACGAGGCGCCCCTGCGGCCGCATCCGTCACCCGGAGACGTATGCTAAGCGGCGGGACTCCTAATAAAACATATCGCCCCCGCTGAGGCCTTCTGCGGCCATAAATTCCGAAATTCTGCAGAAACTTGGGGGGAAACAATTTAGAGGAGGATGTATGAAAATGTCGCCGCGGTAATATATGACTTGTCTCATTCGACCGCGCGCCTCGCCAACCTATATTATGACGCAATATTAAACAAGTTCTGAGGATGGAGAGACAGACGGAGGGGGGCTAAAACTTCTGCTGGAGGCGATGTCTTCATACCTCAGGATCAGCACTTCCATTCTAGATCTCAGAGCGCCTGTGGCAAGTGTTACTCGTCTTATCTACTACATTAATTGGAAATACATGAGTCCTCAGAATTATATAACTGCATGGAAAGAGATCCCTCCATATTTTGTTCTTAAATTTGAGGTCAATAATGAAAGCAGGCCCATGTTTTTTTTCTCAATAAAAAATTTACCTAGATTCTAAGAGGTTGATCGGTTAATTTATGCAGAGGTACTTTATCAGATCTGAGGAAAAAATGAAATTGGTGACAGACCTTGACTGAAAGAATGAATCTTCAACGAATTGTCAGTTTAAGATTGAAGGGAAGCGTAAGTAAGGTGACACTTGCTGAGCACTTTTCAAAACTTTCGTTAAGTATTCTTGAGCACCTCATCAGTCTGGCACCTTGCCATACTCAGTTGGTTTTGACAATCCGAATCCTGAATAAAAAGAAAACAACTTCAGCAAGGAAAAATATTATTTTGACATGACAGATTCACACACAACCTTACTGAGGGAACGTTGTTTGCTTCTGTCTCTACAACTGAATGCTTTGGCATCTTGCGCGTTAGTCAGGTGATGTGACGTGTCTGTGACACCATGTGAGGTAGAGGGAGGGTAGTATAGACCACGCCACATACCGTCTTACTACACAACCCACACCACCCACCAAGTCGTCTTCCGCATTTTGGGGAAGGTAGGATTTGTAGCAAGTAGAGTGTCTTCGTCTGTAGTTTGTTTAAGGGAGAAAATTTATTTGATAGAATATTAATCGCATTAAGTAAATGGAAGGTAAATGCCATTTGTCAAGAAATAGTTAATCGCATTCTTCTTCAGCATTCGGGTATTTACGTTAACTTTGCGTCAAAGTGACTCACTAGCAGGGTTGTTCTTGATTTATTAATAGAAACGGACAAATGCAGGCAAAATTTGAAATTTTCCGTTTCTATTTTTAGATGAATGAAATAAACTTGCATGGTATGTTTTATTCTAATTAAACTATATTACTATCCCTTAAAATATTTACTATTACATCTGAAAGAATATGCCGTGGTATTACCAGAGTTAGAGGCTGTTGATTGCAAAAGCGTCGTCCGCTGGTTTAAACAGTACAAAACCTTTAATGATATTAAAATTAGTTGATATACCTGGTCATTCGAGATGTGTCAAAGCAGGAAGTTACGGCAACGGTCTGTGAAGACGTGACTGCCGACAGCGTTCATTAAGGAGATGTAGAAGGAATGGGTACACTTAGTGAACGAAATTGTTGAAATAATGTGATTCAAGTCCACGGTAAGGTGAATGTTGAGCGCAAATCATGACAGTGAAGCATCTTACCCCACTCCAAAAACGGAGAGAGTTCAAGCAGTGGTTTAGTACACTGGACTCGCATTCGGGAGGACGACGGTTCAAATCCGCGTCCGGTCATTCAAATTTAGGTTTTCCGTGATATCCCTAAATACCTCCAGGAAAATGCCCGGATGGTTCTTTTGAAAGGTTACGGCCGATTTCCTCTAACACCCTTGAAACATTCCATGCTTTCGCTCCGTCTCTAATGACCTCGATGTCGACGGGACTTTAGACCCTAATCTTCCCACCGCATCCCCTCACCTCCCGCCACAAAAAAAAGGGAGAAAGAAAACATTAATCACCTCTGGTCTGAACTATACCTTCCACGAACTGTGAATGAAAAGCTTCATGGGATCGTTATGCACCCGATGCTATGTGTCATTTCAAACCAGGCAACGTAGCGACTGTGTCTCCAGTTACTTGTTGTTAAGTTTTGTGTTGTAGGCCCACTGAAATCAGGCAGCTCTATGTGTCGCTGTAAACAATGGGCCCTGTGCAGTTCCCTTTGCAGTATTCGCTCTGCATTCAATAACAGCAGCAACTGCTCCCGGTTGTCACTGATAAGGTGTGACTTTCTTCTCCGGTCCCTGTCAGTTATGATATTTTTTCGAGCACTGTTCTCTCGTTTCGCACCGTAGCTTTAAGTGGTAAACCATTCTTTGTCGACGCTTTGGACAGTCCGCTTTGATAAACAAATCTGGCAGCTTCATTCAGAATATAGTCATGGTACGTCCAAAAACATTGGCTACTTTCTACTGTTCTGTCACTTCTCTATGTCGGCCCATGTTACAGCGTTGACTCCATAGAACGACTAGCACAAAACATGTCAGTGCCATGACGTACGTGATCGCTTGAGGGCTATATGACTGCTGGGCATCAGTTACACAACATGGACGGAGCTGCAGAGCGATCAGTGTGCTTTTTTAATGGTTAGACTAATCAGCTGAGCTAACATCACATGAGAGCTCTCAAGTACTTAATGGGAGTTGTAGTACAAACTACAGCAATAAGGACTCGATCGAATATTACCAGTAATGAACTGCTCTCATTGCCTCGTGAAATTAAAAACACAGTGTTGTCAATAATTGGTGATCAGCCTGCCTGCAACACTTGTTCGTTAGTGAGCGGTCGGAAGTGCGGGGCGGCATTCACTGTGACGAGTGCCCTTGACGCAACGAGAACGCTTGCCTCTAGCGAGGGCCCGGCTGGCCACTTCATTACGCGACCGGGCCTGTAGCGCGCGTCCTAATGGAGTGCAGCGCATACCGGGCCGACACACGCATCTCGCAAAGTGTGCTTCGTCCATTATCCCGCAATGGTGCTGCGTTTAAGTGGCCACGACTGGAATCCTATTCGCTTCCTACCATCGCAGTCGCTATGTCACCAAAAGCATCGGAATGTACAGGGTGAACACGACCCGAACGGCAAAATTTCGGAAGGTGTTCGAGGATACTTTCTCTTATTTTAGTGTAAAGAGACCCTTCAGCTACGGTGGCTCGTTACTGAGGAATCGCATTTCGTTTGCTTCCCCATCTCCATATACGAGGGACTTTCAGTGCACAATGCAACCCTTTGTCTCGGCCAGTTTCGATATAAAAAATGTGGAATTTGTCGTGGGACGTCTTAGAGGATTCCCGCTTCAGCGCCTATAGTTCCATGAAGTTCCGATAGGCAGCGAAGTTGTACGTTGTCTTCAACGTGGTTTCTGTAACAGCGGTGCGTCCCACTCAGAGAGCTGTCATTTAGTTTTTTTTGGCAGGAAACCGGAGCACCGCCGATATTCATAGGCGCTTGCAGAATATCTACGGAGACCTGGAAGTGAACAAAAGCACGGAGAGTCATTGGGTGAGGCGTCTGTCATCATCGCAACATGGTCACGCAAACCTATCCGATATCCCGCGTGCTGGTCGACCTCACACAGATGTGAGACCTGTGGTGTGTTTGTCGCCACACACATGGAAACTAACTTCTCCTTTCCTATGGCAACGTAGGACCTCTCACGAGTCTGCACACTTGCGAGAAGCTCACAAAACTTTATTGGACTTGTTCTTCCTCATCCACCCTACAGTCCGGATCTCGCACCTTCCAACTTCCATATCTTTGGCTCAATCAAGGATGCACTCCCCGGGAAGAAGCACGTGATGATTATGATGACGTTTGGTTTGTGGGACGTTCAACTGCGCGGTCATAAGTGGCGTACAAAGTCCGAATATATTCACAGTCCAATTTTTTACACAGTCCAATCTAGCCACTGTCATGAATGATGATGATATGATGAGGAAAACACAAACACCCAGTCCCCGGGCAGAGATAATTCCCAACCCGGCCGAAAATCGAACCCGGGACCCCGTGATCCAGAGGTAGCAACGCCAGCCACTAGACCACGAGCTGCGGACGGCAGAATCGCGTGAATGGTTGTGAGGTTACTGATGCAGCGAGACGCTGGCTGCGACGTCGATCAATATTGTGATACCATGTGGGCATACAGGCCCTGCCAGAAAGGTGGTATACGGCCGTTGCATTGAACGCAGATTATGTTCAAAATGGGGTTTTGTGGCCAAAAGATTACGAAGTAATACGGTGTACAGGAATCCTGAATACAATCACACTGCTTCCAGAAAAAAGTGTGTTGTATTGAATACTGAACGCCCCTCGTGTAAGTGCAGATCTAAAAGTTTCTGATCGAATGCCACACGAACCCCTGTCCTACAGACCAGTGTTTATATACCCGCATCATAGTAGCGCTGAATTGCGTTTAATCTGCAGCAACAACATCAAACGACAACGTTTTCACGGCGTCTAACATCGTCGTATCTTTCTGCATTCACTCACATTACTTGCTATTATAAAAAAAAGAGAAATATTTCTTTCTCTAACTCGCTTTTAGTGCTGCTCGTTTCTGTCTCTGGTTTGATTTTCCGGCAGTGTTAGTTTTTCATCATCAGTGAGGCAGAGCAGAATGAGTAGAGTTTCCGATGATGATTTGGTACATGTGCATCTTATGTATGGGCTTGATGAACGCAATGGAACAGCGCCAGAGAGCGCATGTTGGGGTTTGCCATTAGCGACGGTAACTACATCACACAACTGTTGCATCCATATGACGATTGTTGCAACACTTCGTGTTTTGTAATGCAGCGAAAAAACAGTCAAAGTTGTAAATTTCGCTTTTATTTACGTGACAACTAGTTTTCAAATCATCCAGACAGTCAAAATGGTATTTCCCAAAATATAAGAACCACTTAAAAAAACCAACATAGACTTATCACAAAGCACAAATGAGCAATTACTGAGCATACGGCTAACTGCTTTTGTTTTGTGTTGTACGGTTTGGTGATTGCATGTTACAGGATTTTTTCCTGTTGTGAAGATATTTTCGCGGAAACAGTGCTAAGTAAAATAATAATCGTTATTACTACATTACCCTGTAACGTGCCACCGGGCATCATGAATTCGTTATTTCCAAATTCCTTATGAAATGTCTCCGAACATACTACGACATTTTGCAAGTGGAAACTGTTCGCTATGTTACACCTTTCTGCCCTATTGAATTCTGTAACGCATCAGGAGAAAAACCTGGTTGGAGGGTAAATCTATTTTGCGAGAGGGACCAAGACCCGGACTCGATAATCGTCCCAGCACACAGTTTTAACCTGTTAGGAAGCTTTGCAGCAGCTCTTCTGCTACTAAAAGGTAAAATACTTGTTTTGGAAAAATCCTGAATGAAGTGGGCAACCCATTTCTCACGGATATCCTTTAACCCTGTATGACATGCAACAATGCTACTGCTATGTTAGCGGAAAGCAGGGGAGAGTTAATGAAGGTACTGAATCAGTGAAGGCTCCGCTTGGATCTTCCCTGGATGTCTAGCTAGGTTAGTAATGATAATGGATTCACCGGCATCTATCAACAGATAGCGCAGTGACGTAGCTACCAGAGAAACCATCTGTGTCTACCTATTAATAGGGAATACTCACAGCCAGAGGGCCTTGGCCATGAATCGAGTCTTGGAGAGTCAGACGGTTTTAATGTGCCAGAAAGATATACAGCAGCGCATATGATACAGGCATCTGAGAAAAGTTCAAAAAAGCTTTAATAGTCACAAGTGACAGAAACTGAACTGAACATAAACCCAGGTATGAAAGACGTGTAATTTCATATTATCCCTTAAAAAGGATGTGTGGCAACGGTTGTTGCGTTTTAACAGCAATAATGGGTAGCAATCAAAGTATTTTCGTCTTACACAAAGCTGAACAACGAGTCTCGAGAGACAATACTCTCATCATCTGGCAGTAAAATTTGACTCATGGTGTTAAAACACTAAAACGTATAAAAACATACACTACTGGCCATTAAAATTGCTACACCAATACAGATGATAAACGAGTATTCATTGGACAAATACATTATACTAGAACTGACATGTGATTACATTTTCACGTAATTTGGGTGACTAGATCCTGAGAAATCAGTATCCAGAACAATCCCCTCTGGCCGTAATAACGGCCTTGACACTCCTGGGCATTGAGTCAAACACAGCTTGGATGGCGTGTACAGCTACAGCTGCCCATGTAGCCTCAACACGATACCACAGTTCATCAATAGTATTGTGACGAGCCAGTTGCTCGGCCACCATTGACCAGACGTTTTCAATTGGTGAGAGATCTGGAGAATGTGGTGGCCAGGGCAGCAGTCGAACATTTTCTGTACACAGAAAGGCCCGTACAGGATCTGCAACATACGGTCGTGCATTATCCTGCTGAACTGTAGGGTTTCGCAGGGATCGAATGAAGGGGAGAGCCACGGGTCGTAACACATCTGAAATGTAACTTCCACCGTTCAAAGTGCCGGAAATGCGAAGGAGAGGTGACCGAGACGTGTAACCAATGGCACCCTATACCATCATGCTGGGTGATACACCAGTATGGCGATGACGAATACACGCTTCCAATGTTCGTTCACCGCGATGTCGCCAAACACGGATGCGACCATCATGATGCTGTAAAAACAACCTGGATTCATCCGAAAAAATGACGTTTTGCCATTTGTGCACCCAGGTTCGTCGTTGAGTACACTATCGCAGGCGCTCCTGTCTGTGATGCAGCGTCAAGGGTAGCCGCAGCCATGGTCTCCGAGCTGATAATCCATGCTGCTGCAAACGTCGTCGAACTGTTCGTGCAGATGATTGTTGTCTTGCAAACGTCCCCATCTGTTGACTCAGGGATCGAGACGTGGCTGCACGATCCGTTACAGCCATGCAGATAAGATTCCTGTCGTCTCGACTGCTGATGTTACGAGGGCGTTGGGATCCAGCACGGCGTACCGTATTACCCTCCTGAACCCACTGATTCCATATTCTGCTAACAGTCATTCGATCACGACCAACGCGAGCAGCAACGTCGCGATACGATAAACCGCAATCACGATAGGCTACAATCCAACCTTTGTTAAAATCGGAAACATGATGGTACGCTTTTCTCTTCTTTACACGAGGCATCACAGCAGTGTTTCACCAGGTAACGCCGGTCAACTGCTGTGTGTGTATGAGAAATCGGTTGGAAACTTTCCTCATGTCAGAACATTTTGGGTGTCGCCACCGGCACCAGCCTTGTGTAAATGCTCTGGAAAAGTTAATCATTTGCATATCACAGCATATTCTTCCTGTTGGTTAAATTTCGCGTCTGTAGCACGTCATCCTGGTGTAGCAATTTTAATGGCCAGTAGTGTAATTGCAGCGTTCGTAAAAGGAAACATAGGACCGGAAAAATTTAGTACACCTAGGAAAATGACGTCGATTTTGATCCAGTCACCACTTATGCAACCAGGGGTATAGTAGACGTACTGATAAGGGTTTCATCGTCGTCTGCCAACGACGTAATGACACAGCTACCAGAGGACCATCTTTAGTAGGAAATGCTCACGGCCAGAAGGCTGAGTGCGGTGCAAACGTTTGAAGCAAGCAGGTAAATATACGATGGTGCTTCGTACAGCCAATTGAACGATTATGAAAGGAGGAAAAATCTGGCCTTCCATTAGACTCAGTGGTTCTTTTGGAGAGTTGCCACGCTAGTTCGACGTGCTAAGTTAGTTGTGCAACGATGCTGGTATCAGCGGTCACGTGAGCATTCTCACACCCGTAGACGAGGTTCTCGACGTTCACACAGCGCAGACGTCTACCAGGATTATCGTATTGTAAGGGCAGCCGTGGTAGATCGTACAATTACCTCAGCACAGATAACAGAGCCTATGAGCTGAGACGTGTCAACACGAACTGTTACGAACCGGTTATAAGCAGTGGGACCACGGGCACTCAAACTTTTAGCACGTCTTCCACTCACGCCACGGTATCGACGTGTACGGATCGACTGGTGCTGTCAGCGGATCACTTGGAAGATGGATCGGCGCGCTGTGGTCCTCAGCGATGAAAGCAGATTCTGCCTGCACACCGGTGATAATCGTCTGCACACATGCCGTACACCTGGTGAGCGCTGCCTCGTAGAGGCATTGTCCGAGACACACCGGGCCCACGCGAGGCCTTAAGTCGTCGGCACACTGACCGTGCACCCGATCGTTGAGTGTTGAGTGTGCCGAGTTTCTGACGTCATAGCGTGGACTAGCACGTTCGGGAGCCTTTCCGAACGTGCAGAGCAATATCTGGCATGTCAGATATCCTGAGCGTGCGTCTGAGCGTTGACCAATCAGATGGCACTACGCCACCTACGTCACATGAACTCCATCTCCTCTCAGCATTGAATTGTGAGGCGCCATGTTGGCATTCAGTTCAAGCCTACTCCGTATATATGTCCTTTCTGAGCACCAGCAAACTGAGAATCACTGGAAAACCCGTTGTTACCTGTGTGATCCGTTCCAATAAAATAATGAGAAACATCATACTTGTATCAAAAGAATTATTGTAACATGCGTATTATGAGAGTAAGCTATTTGAAGGCAGCAATACACTGAGGATGCACCCAAAACGCATTGTTCGTACAGTTTGTTGTAATTAAATTTCAGCTACGATTAAAGCTTTCAGCAAGATCTAAGATCCTAGAAATGGCAATCAACATTATGATGTTGGTTTAGCGCGTGTGACACTTGGCACAACAGATATTGGCGTTCCTGTTACGCTCCGCCCCTCACACAGCTCCATCAGACACACTTTTTTTCCCCCGCGAATCTTATTTTCCGGTCCAAAAATCCAATGCAATGACATGGGTACGGGGAATGGTGATGGGCTCCGTCTATAACGAATCGGAAAAGGACAAAATTGATTTTTGGCATTCTCTCCTGGATGGAACACGAAGCTGCAACAGCATAAGAAATATGGGCAAGACTTCGCTAATTACTTGCGACTTGCATTTACCGACCCGCCGGCCAGATGGGGTGTGACGGGTGAGAGATGGGATGGACGAAGAAACCGAGATAGAAATCGATCACACTTACGGACCCTTAGCTAATTTCGAGAAGACGACCCAGTCTTACACCAACGTCTGTAGAACGAGTCGATAGGTGGCTCTCTTGCTCTATCGAACGTCGGGTCGTGAGCAGGTGTCGCCCCCGACACGAATTTCATTTCATTGCTACAGGAGCATGTTTCTTTTGTATTTGTTCTATCCGCAACGTCTTCATGTCTTTCATTTGGGCTTAATCAGTTTTCTTCATTTCTTTAATTAATTAATTTTCTAATTAGCCACTATTTGTCAACATATGGACATTGTAGACACTATTTATGCGGTAGTACAACAAAATGAATGTCAGCAAAGGTGGTAAGCCTGACATTGGAAAAAAATAAAAATATAAAAAAATAAAAATAAAAAAATTTAAAAAAAACCCACGCTTTCCGGGCGGGAAGGAACGCCTGGTCCCCGACACGAATCCGCCCGGCGGATTTGTGTCGGGGTCCGGTGAACCGGCCAGTCTGTAGATGGTTTTTTTTTGGTGAAAAAAAAAGAAAAGAAAAAGTGGTAATGGTAAAAAACAAAAAAAAAAAAAAACAAAAAAAAGCGTGGTGAGTAGCGCTACTGTACAACGAAATATTTATGTTTGGGCAGTGGTTCGCGGCTCACCACTACATTCATATTTTTTTTCCTAACATTTGCGTTTTTGTTAGGTTTTCTTACTTTATTATTAGCTTAATATATGTATACACTATAATTTTTGATGTTATGTAAATATAACCTTTCCTTGGGTGTTCGATTGGCTTGATCTATAGGACATCTTGCGCTACTTGTGTAGAGCTATTTTGCTCCATTTTCTTTTACGCTTCGTAATTCACGTGTTGCAAAGATTCTGCCACTGGGTAAGACTAACCTTGGGGTTTTACTAAAATGTGGAAATGATGAAATAATATTTATCTTATGTAAAGAAGTATTGCAAATTTGTATCGCACTGTTTGTAATGGAACTTTTATAAGCCTGTGTCCTTATTGATTTAACATAGTACTTTCCTTTTCGTGGACAATGGAGGAAATGTGCGTTTTAATAGAGCTAACGTGGGAATTTTACGCGCGCCCGTTTGGTAAACAGTGTGATTTACGAACTAGAAACTCCCCGCAACTGCCGCTGGAGTGCGTTGCATACGCGTGTACCACGTTGGGGCCCACGTACCGTATGCACGAGTCGCATCGTTGCTGAGCGTTCAGCAGCACGTTGAACTTGGCACGCTCAACGTTAACGTTCGACAGCACGGTCCGTGTGCCGACGGCTTACGGTCTGGGTGCGATAAGCTACAACTCTTGTTCACTTTAGGTGTTTCTGGAGAGGAAGCTGACCAGCACTCGGTTCGTGCAGAATGTTTTTAGGCCAGTTCTTTAGCAGTTCTTGCAGCCAGAAGGTGATGTGTTGTTCCAACACGATAATGCTCGCCCACACGCTGCTAGTGAAACTTCGATCTTCCCTTCAATCGGGCACATGTGGGATATGATGGGACGAGAAGTGACACGTGCGACTCGTCAACAACAACTCTTGGAGAATTACGTGGACAGGTCGAGCAAGCGTGGCGTAACGTTTCCCAGGACAGTAATCGCCGACTGTACGAGCGACTGGAATCAAGAGTCAGCGCCTGCATTGTCACCCGTGGAGGCTACAGCGCAGACTAATATCGGTGTTTCAGCATGTTTTGATACCTGGTACCATAGAACAACCTGTGCTTTTCGTCTGTAAATTGCGTGTACTCCACATTCACTGATGCCACAACAAATCTTGAATGAACTGGAAACCTCTAATATATTGTAAATATTTCCAGAAAAAAAACTGGGCTATGTGTCCTCGCCTTACATTAAAATCGTCAGCTGCTGTCAGTAACCGTCCCACCTCAAACCTCACTACACCGTGTCCTGCTGATCTGCTGGGGGCCCTAAGATTGGTCGGTTGTCGCTTCTGCAGAGGTCTGGCGGTTGTTGTGAACTGACATGTCCGTGGTGTTATTGTATTGGTTCCACCATAATGCTATTTTATTGGGTGCCCACTTTTCCTCTTCTTTGTTTTCTGAAACACAACTAGCCCTTTATTCTCACGAAATAATGAGTGCTATCGGCAGGGGATATGATACTGATTCCATTATTTCTATATTTTCAGAAGGCTCTGACACCATTCTTCACAAGCGACGTATAATCAAATTACGTGCCTATGGAGTATCGTGTCACTTGAGCAACTGCATTTGTGAGTTTGTGTCAGAAAGATCATACAGAGTTAGTCACAATTAATGGAAAGTCATCGAGCAAAACAGAAGTAATATCTGGCTTTCCTCGAAGAAGTTTTATTAGCCCTTTGCCATTCCTGACCTATGTAAACAATTTGGAGACAATCTGAGCAGACACCTTCGAATGTTTGCTGACGATGCTGTAACTTACCGTCTTGTAGAGTCGTCAGATGATGAAAACTAATTACAAAATGATTTAAACAAGATATCTGTAAGGTGTGAAAAGTGGCAGTTGACTCCAAATAACGAAAAATGTGATGTCATCCACATGAGTATTAAAAGGGATCCGATAACTTTCGGTTACGTGATATATCATACAAGTCAAGACGCTCTAAATTCAACTAAATTAAAATTACAAGTGACTTGAACTGGAACGCTCACATAGAAAATGTTGTAGGGAGAGCAAACCAAAGACTACGATTTATTGGTAGAACTTTTAGAAAATGCGAGAAGTATATTAAAGACGCATCTTACACTACTCTTGTCCGCCCTCTTCTGGAGTATTGCGTGTGGTGTGGAATCCACCAGAGATAGGACTGAAGGAGGACATCGAAAGCGTTCACTGAAGAGCAGCTCGTTTTGTATTATCACGGACAAGTGGAGAGATATGATACGCGAATTGAGGTGGCAATCATTAAAACAAAGGCGTTTTTCCTTGTGGCAGAGTATGCAAATATATTTTTGTCGCTCACTTCCACAGGGAGAAATGATCATCATAATAAAGTAAGAGAAATGAGAGGTCGCACTGTAAGATTTAAGTGTTAGTTTTTCCCCGGCGTTGTTCGAGAGTGTAACGGTAGGGAAATAGCTTGAAGGTGGTTGTATGAACCCTCTGCCAGGTACTTAACTGTGAATCGCAGAGTCATCACGTGTATGTAGATGTAGAAGTACATGTCTACGTTTTTCAAAGTGGAAGCTCATCAACACATAGTTATTTCGTCAGAGAGGTACTGAAGACTTATAATTGTGTATCTGCCATAAGGTAATTCTAAACAACTATTAAGAAATCTCATTCCGTTAACTATCAGTTGAGCGTTCAGATTATTTCCATGTTGCTCTTCGTGAATGGTGATCTCCAATTCTTCAAGCAAGTCTAGTTTTCTCCCTTTCATTTCCATGTGCATGTTTCTAATCTTCTATTCTCTTAAAGTTATCTATTTCCGTATACATTTCTGATTTTTACATAGTTACTTGATCTGAACTTATCTTTATGTCCCCCATATCTGATAGAAAATGTTTTTCCGCCGTTTACAATATGTTTTGCATCACAGGACGTGCACTGAATTTTGTAAACTCCCAGTAAAAAGACAAATAAGTTAATATAATTGAGAGTCCCTCATAATCGTCGTGATACATCTTTGTCGTCTATACTGTTCCTCAATAATAATTATTCGTTTTCTGTCTTCACTCGTGGTTTCTTTCCTGTATCTACAGCAGCTGAGGGCTCTGGATTTTCTCTCATTCCATTCGATGGTGGCATTGGTCCGCTACCCGATAACACCCCTGGCAGCCTTTCGCACGACAGTGAGCCTATGTCACCGAGATTAGATTCAGTGTTACGAAATGCTGATACCACACATTCACGTCGTGCCACTGTAGTCCAGGGACCAGAGCAGGTGCACCGCAGGAGAGAAATTTTTTTGTTTTTGGTACCCAGTCCTTCCTCCGTATCAGCAGCACAGGACTGTGTCCCTTCTCAAGCACAAGGTCCGGCTATCAAACGACATCAAACAATGGATATTCCTACCAACATCCTGCTCTTTTTGGCCCTCTCTCCTATGAGGTCATACACGCTGTTCATGTGATTCAGTTGTCCTTTCTGAAACGGACACACATATCGTGCTCTTACACTCTTTTCAGGAAGAGGAGGTGCCCAGACTCTGCACGCCATCCGATGAGTCGCTCCCTGAAATGCTCTGGCATGGCTGACTTTCCAATAATTTTAACACTGACGGCGACATGGGTGACCACTGGTACCATGAAGGGCGGCTATTGTTCCTCACCAGGAGAACCTGCGAGGGGCACCAGCAGGATTTCCCCAGTTATGCTCTTGCTCCCTCATGGAAATCAAAATTCAAAAAGCTAGCTTGTGCCAGACCGCATCTCCTTTGTTGATGGTGATCAGGCTTTCTGTATCGGCGCTACTACATTTTCTCTCTTTGCACATCTACTCCAGACTGCTCTGTCCACGCCAACCCCATTTTTTGCAGTAACACTCGGGCCATCCACACCGGCATCTGGAATGTTTTTCCAACCTCATGTTTAGGATTGGGGGACAGGGACACAACTTGAATGAAATTTTCACTCTGCAGCGGAGTGTGCGCTGATATGAAACTTCCTGGCAGGTTAAAACTGTGTGCCGGACCGAGATTCGAACTCGTGACCTTTGGAGATGAGGTACTGGCAGACGTAAGGCTGTGAAGAAGGGACGTGAGTCGTGCTTGATCAGCTCAGATTGTAGAGCAATTGCCCGCGAAGGCAAGGGCCCCGAGAACGAGTCTCGGACTGGCACACAGTTTTAATCTGGCAGGAAGTTTCATATCAGCGCACACTCCGCTGCAGAGTGAAAATCTCATTCTGGAAATATCCCCAAGGCTGTGGCTAAGCCATGTCTCCGTAATATCCTTTCTTTCAGGAGTGCTAGTCCTGCAAGTTTCGCAGGAGAGCGTCCGTAAAGTTTTGAAGGTAGGAGATGAGGCACTGGCAGAAGTAAGGCTGTGAAGACGGGACGTGAGTCGTGCTTGGGTAGCTCAGATTGTAGGGCACTTGCCCACGTAAGGCAAAGGTCCCGAGTTCGACTCTCGGTCCGGCACACAGTTTCAATGTGCCAGTAAGTTTCAGGGACACAATTATTAGACGACATCTCCAACGACCGCAGGGACCTGTCGGGTTCAAGATCTCCATTACTGTGGTAGTACTGCCATCTCTCCTTCAGGAAGTAGAGTGCGGGCGAGGGAAGTAAAGGGGAAAGGAGATTGTATCACTGGACTAAACCAAGATGGCTTGGTTCTGTCATCTCTTCCCTGGGGGAAAGGCGGGAGGGGCGGAAGGGTGTTATAACCCCAGGCTATCTCCCACCAATATAGACAAGTGTGTCAGGTTGCTGAAGCTCTAGCCTGTTGGTAACTCTACCTCTGGAAGATCGAACGCAAACATTCTGGATGACAGCGTCAGCACATCGATTTGTTGTTAAGAGAATCTGCTGCAGCCTGCACAGAAACGGGTGGTGCTAGATTCGCTACGAGAGGCACCAGTTTCGCCTCCAGCAGTGTGAGTATTGCCGTCAACAGCGCTGTAATTGTGGGCACTACTTCGCTTCCACGAAACATGTATCCACTGGACGCCGCATGAACATCTTTCTGCCAGGTGTGTATTTAGAACGCCTCGCGGCTGCAATGCAGTCATTTCAGTTCACTGAGCCAACCTAAGGTCCACCCATCGCAGCGCCCAAGCAGGCAAGCAGTGCCAGACGCGGTACGAACCAGGACGTCTCGTCGCTGCGGCCACAACCAGCCGTTAGGGACGACCCTCAGCCCCTCCAACATTGGCCTCCAAAGACTCTGGTCATCAGCACTTCCTATTCGCTGGTGCTTATTGACTCTAGTAGTTGTGTTTAACAACAACCGTCTTCATAGTAGTCCATCCGGACACAGACTGATACTATTTACACTCGGCAGTGATCGTTATCTGCTCCAGACACATTTACTTCAAGATTTTGCATTTCCTCTTTTGTATCTGTTCAATTTATCTGGCACCTTGTGAATGTTTTCTTAAACTTGTTAAAACAAAGTGTCTTTCGTTTTGTATTATCTACCAAGGAATATCACACTGCGTTGTGAGCCCACATAAGATCGCTACAATTCTGGCGACGGCAGTAAATTCTTCTAAGTTGTCTATGTAGATGAAAGTTTTCGCCCCTACAGTTAATGACGATTAAGTGTTAAAGACAACAACAGTGTAACCACTGCATTCGAAAACGTTTTCCAAAACTCGGTTCAGTTGGCGAACTGTTAACCAGCTACACTAATCGTGGTTTCTCATTCCAGTGCTTCTACAAAGAAACCAAACTAGTTCATGCAGATACTGCTCACTGTATAACACCACCATCAAAAACAGGAGATATTTCTGTAGTTGTCCCGTCAGGAAGCCGCCCTACCGCAAGCTACATGGCGCTGCCTCTACCATTTAACGCTTACAGCTGAAAGTGATGCTGTGGCCAATATTTATCGAACTGCTGGACCGTCTATTCGTGGCCTCCACTATTTAGGGTGACGCTGGCCACCCTGCTCTTTTACTAACTTTCTGAGGTGCTACAGCTTATCAGTTCCAGTGTATATCTCCGTACCTAATGATATCTGCACTAAAAGGTGCATTTCTCAGTTTTCATCCGCGCAAAAAAAAAAAAAAAAAAAAACTATTTGCTACGTCATCCACGCCACTACAGGACTTCCTGCAGTCCTTAATCCTTATCAACAACCTCTAAGCCCACAGCACTTCAGTTGCTACGGGGTCTATACACGCCCTCTAGATACAACGTATTATCAAGATGGTCTCGCCTTACATATTGAATTATTTTCGTTTCTCCTGTGGCGCCATGCGTCGACATCAGAGCCTTCCACGAAGGGGTCCCTCCCAGTCATTAGGTTCATTTTTTTCGTCTGTACCGTCCTTCAGTCACGGTTATTCACTTTCTGCCCACATTTCAGTTTTATTCCTGGTGACCAGCAGCACCTGAAGGCTCCGGATTTTCCCCCGTTACGTTCACCTGTGAAACTGCTCCATTACCCGCTGCCGCTGAGTCAAAGGCACAGGACCACTGTTCTTCTCAAGGTCTGGCTATCACAGTACTCCAAACTGTTGATACGCCTGCCGGTGATATGCCTTGCCGCATCTCTTGTGCACTGTTCTCTGGGGTCCCACATGCTCCTCAAATCAGTCAGTTGTCCTTCCTCCCAGTTGGACACATGTATCATGCTCTTGCACTGTTTTCAGAAAAACGAGGCCGCAAGACGAGGGCACTTCCGACAGTCCACTCCCTGCGATGCTCCTCCATGGTCGACTCTCGTCCAAGTATCCCCACGTTGTTGAATACATGGCCGTCCAGTGGCATCATGCAGGGTGGTTGTCGTTCCTCCCTGGGACAAACGGCGAGCGCCCATGGCAGGATTTCCCTGGCTCCTCAGTTGCACCCTAATGGAAATCAAAACTCAAGAAGCTGGCCTGGCATAGACCGCTTCTTCGTCGCTGGCAGTGATCGGAGTTTCCACAACAACGATCCTACACCTTTTCTTCTTTGAAGATGCTCTCCAGAAGGTTCTGTCCACGCCTGCTCCAGTTTTTGCGGTCACACATGGCCCATCCAAAATGGCATCTGCAATATTTTTCCCAACCTCAGATCCAGAATCCCGAGGTCAGGGACATAGCTGCTGGATGACATATCTACCGATCTCAGTGTGCCTCCTGCAGGCGATCGGCTCCACAATGTCCTTCATCAGGATGGTACCACCATCTCTCCCCAACGAGGTGGAGTGGTGGGAGGGAGAAATAGGCTGAGTGATCGCTCTACACCAAGATGGATCCGCCACTTCAACCGTGGGGGAGGTCTGCTATATCTCTAGGATGTCTTCTGTGATGACAGCTAGCAGCAATACTGGCATATTTGGCATGCAGCAGATGCTCCAGCCCACAGGAGACACTATCTCAGTAAGATTGAACTCAAACATTCGCGGAGGAAACATCAACATATGAGTTTGTTACCAGGGGAACTTAGCTGCAGCGACCACATAAGCGTGTGGAGCTACATTCGCCATGAGAGGTGCCAGCCTCGCCACCAGACGTACAAGTGCTGCCTTCAACAGGGCTGCGATTGTAGACTTCAATTCACATCCAAAAATCACGAACCCATTGAGCTCTATTTGAATATTCTTCTGCCAGGCATGTATTTAGGCCGACCAGCCGCTTTGCAGTAAGTTCAAGTCTCTGAGAAAACCTAAGACACACTCATCCCTGCGTCCAAACAACCAAGCAACTTCACCCGCAGTACCAACGCGGACATCACGCCTCTGCAGTCACAACAAGCCGCACAGCCATCAGCAGTGAGCCTTTGGAATGAAAGCTTGACATCCGACGGAGCTTATTGAATTTATTGACTGTGTTTGACAGCAGTTCTCTTGGTGGTCCACCCTGACCTATATATTTAATATTTACGCTCAGCAGCAATTATTCTCAGCTCCGGACATATTCACTTCAAAATTTGGTATCTTATGATAAATTATCGAGTGTTACTCGTTACCAAGTAGTATTCAAGAAGATCAATTTTTTATGTTCAGTTTATCTGGCGTCTTGCTACGTTTATGGGCTTCACTTGTGCATCAGCTCGTTTATGATTTTTAAAATTAAGTGTCCTTCGGTTCGTGTTATGTATTTGGGCATCTTGTCTTGAGTTGAGAGCCCATTTAAGGTCACCACAGTAATATCAAAAACAAAGCACCAGAAGAGGAAAATTTAAGTACAGAGAAAACACGCGTGTGGGGTCATGAGGAGGCATCTGCTATCTAACAATACGTTTTACTTGAAAGGTAAAGCTAATTATCACCCGTTATACATACAACATAGTTGGATGAATAAGAAAGGACGAAAACTCAGCCACTCTCAAGGTGATAACTATCACCTATTTATCGTTTAACAGAGTGTTTCTGTCAGAACGTAGAGCTACGTAAATCTCTTCACGTCCCTCTCTTCCAAGTGCTTGGATGGTTCCATCGAAAAATACATGTCATATTTCCTTCACTATCTTGCCGTAATCTAAGGTATCTACTCTGTATCTAAGAACCATATAGTTGAAAGGCATTAAACTCTAACATTCCTTCTTCCTTCCTTTTTCTACAAGCCAAAAAAAAAAAAAAAAAAGATCTCTGGAAAGATGTTATGCCATACTTCTATCACCCATACTTTCACGTCAAGGAAAGAAGAATGGCGCAAATTCAAAGTCTTGTACACGTCGATATTACTCTATAAGGAGTGATAGGTGACAAATAAACCACAGGTGTAGTAGAAACAGCCGAGAAGAAACCTGTTATTTAACCATAGTACAATTTACTAACTGTCAGGAATGTTTTGGGCTATTGAGATGTCAACAAAAACAGATACAGTACCTTTTCCACCCTATTGTGGAACATTGTGTAACGTAGCAAATTATTACAAGTCGTCGTCTTGCACTGAAAGCGCAGCTTACCGTGCAGCCGGAAGGAGAGGAGATTTTGGTCCTCACGCTGGCATACCTGACGCTGCCTACTACGCCGAGCGAGCCCTGTACTTGCCTAACGCTGCGCAATGGGTTACACATACTCTCTATGAATAAGAACAAATACTATTAAATATTAATGGATCTATTTTTCATACTTAGTATACCATATTCTATGGATAACACAACAGTTAAAACTTCGAAACAGTAACTTCAATAATTTCGGAGATATAAATTTTTATCTAAAAAACATAAGAACCATGTTGACATTGTGAAACTCAGTTATGGACTCTGACTTATTCATCTATAGTATCAATTGAAACTACAACTAAGAGGATGCGGCCATATGATCTGATTTTCTGTAGTTTCATTTCCATAGATTACCGAGGTAATTAAAAGTACTTTGGAAAATTATTGTTTCATCGTGTTTTGGTTATGTATGTGTTTTGGAGAGAGTGAGAGAGTTGATTGAAGACATACATAAAGTGAGAATGAGATATTGTATTAAATTATGTAAATGTATTCATGAGAAATTTATTTTTCGGTAGGGGAATTTGTGACGTATGTCGTAGTGAGCTTGACTTTGTAAAATGAAGCTAGAAGGGACATTGAGTATTAAATTTATTAGTAATTTAGTTTATGGAAAGGAATAGTATTTTGTTTTCATAAAAATTTTTTTTTTTAGTTTCGGAGTTACGAGGTTTCTAGTCTAGATTACTTGAAGTAATCTTATTTGCTGACATTAGAAGTGCCGCGAGTATAGATGTTTTCTAGATGATGTGATTGACTGCTTAACATACTGCCCAATAGGAATTCAGCATTTCCCTAACGTTTGAGTGGGGCTTTGTCTCTCAGCTCTATAAGTCGATGTAGTCGTTCGGGTGGCGTATTCTGGTAAACACCTATATTAAACCGCGCTGATCAGATTTGTACCAGTATGAATAAATTCGTGCGTTTAATCGGTTCTCGTGTTACTGACGACTACACTATTGTGTATTTTGTGAAAGCTTAAGCTTTATGAGTGGTTTATTTCAGGAGATATTCGAGTTTGAACATTTTACGTCGTACATAAACTGCCGGCCGAAGTGGCCGTGCGGTTAAAGGCGCTGCAGTCTGGAACCGCAAGACCGCTACGGTCGCAGGTTCGAATCCTGCCTCGGGCATGGATGTTTGTGATGTCCTTAGGTTAATTAGGTTTAACTAGTTCTAAGTTCTAGGGGACTAATGACCTCAGCAGTTTAGTCCCATAGTGCTCAGAGCCATTTGAACCATATTTTCGTACATAAACTCCGCGTGGCGTGTTTCTTGCAGATTACGGGACATTATCGCGAGCACTTCTTTACAGGAAGCCTACTGAACGACTGAATGTGTTAATTGGAAAGTAGTCGTGAGTCACTGACAGTTTAGGATGTTTAAAATATCGGGCCCACTGGCTGCTTCCGGTGGTGATCTTGTAACAGATACAGTTAGTAACATTGCATAATTGACGTCGGGCTATTAAATATGCACTTGATTGCCATTTGCCATGGTTTAAAGACAATAAATCAACTTAATGGAAAGTTTAGACATTTTTTTCAACGAGTCATGCAAGAATCCCGAACGCTCGATAGTTTAACTAACTTGAAGTTACTGCCGAGGGACTGGAGTTACGTCGCATTTCATTGTAGGTATTCAGTAGAATTTTTATCAACGCTGCTTTTGTCGGCTAAACCACTATCTACCATCGCAAAGAGGAGGGGCAGACAACCTGAAACCTATCCAGGATGGTGGATTGATTGTTTAAAGGGGAGACAAACCCGCCCCACCGGTGTGTCTAAAGGGATAAACGGGATATGAAATAGTTGACTATAAAGTGGCATTGCAGAGACGGAGAAACTTCGAGCATCCCAGTTCTGTATCTTTTGGTGAGTAATTTTTCACAGACAGAAACAAACAATATGTTTCTTCAACTTACAGAGCCTTCGTCCATTTCAGTCGGAAGTTGGCTCGGCGATGGGGAAATACGCCAGATACCTCGTGAACAGTGAATAGAAAGAGAAAGTTTCCATCACAGTACTGAGCAGGCATACGGACAATCCGCTGGAATACGCTACCTAACGAAGGAAGAACCCATAAGATTTGATTAGATGTCAACGTAACTTTGTTCACGAACACAATATCGGCGGGTATGTAAAACATTAGAGTTGCATTTCTCTATGTAAGATAGGGTGGCCATCACAGAGCGCGTTAGTGTTGTTCGTGTTTAGTATCGCCACCAGGCCTGGTATGGTATATAAATGAAGTGAACAGCGTCAGACGTTGAGTGATAACTGAGAAAGACACAGAGTTCCGGGTACTCGTTGAGAGCGCGTTATCAGCACCTGCCAGAGTTTGAAAAGGACCTAATTGTCAGTGTCCATTTGGCTGGCTGGTCAAATCCTGCAACATCCAAATTTATGGGGCTGGGAATTCCCATGTGTCAGTGGACCACATGCTGTACTCCTTAGGAACGTGAGGGCGGGCGTACCCACCGCCGGGGTTCCACTCCACCACGTCTAAGGGTCCTGCCATCCTAGACCTAGTACTGGACACACTGCGACATTCTGTGTTATAGTGTAGATTAGGTTGCTAAGTTAGCAGATGCTTGGAAGGGTGTCAATGAGAAGTTCCACCTGTTATCGTATTCCCTGTCAACAGAAAAAACCGATCTCACTTGCCAACATTGTTCCCTAGACAGTGGACATATCAGACTACTCGCCTTGATGTTGAAGCTTTTTTGTCTGTGTCTGCTTTAAGAATAACATATGTTTTGGGGTGTGGCCCGCCTTTAGCAAAACACAGTTGTTAAAACAAAGACTGACAAAAAAGAGCTTCAACGTAAAGATGATTATTTCGCCCTGCCAGGCATTTCCTAGCAAGCTCTACAACAAATACCGGAACTCCACAGCAAAGTTACGTCAAACTATTTTAAATATAAATTCCAACAGAGTTTGTCTTCCACATAAAGTAATACCTAACTATATACATGTAAATGTATTCAGTATGCCACCTGCAGCCCAACGTGCCAAACACAAAGCTGAATTTCCGTGGCTGAAGCAAGAAATTAGATACCTACATGGAAAAAAGCCAACGGCCTTGCCACAGTGGTAACACCGGTTCCCGTCAGATCACTGAATTTAACCGCTGTCGGGCTGGGCTGGCACTTGGATGGGTGACCATCCGGTCCGCCGAGCGCTGCTGGCAAGCAGCGTGCACTCAGCCCTTGTGAGGCAAACTGAGGAGCTACTTGATTGAGAAGTAGCGGCTCTGGTCTCAGAAACTGACATACGGCTGGGAGAGTGGTGTGCTGGCCACATACCCCTCCATATTCACATCCTATGACGCCTACAGGCTAAGGACGACACGGCGGCCGGTCGGTACCGGTGGCCCTTCATGGACTGTCCAGGAGGAGTTAAGTTTTTTTTTTACATACCGGGAACTATGAAATCACATCAAAGTCTCGGAAATATTTAATGATATCATGAATACAGTCAAACAAAACACAAAAACACAAATAAAAACAAATCGGAATAAACAACAACAAAAACTAAACGGTCTTTTAAAACAAAACGAAATCATTACACATCAGATAGAAAGCAAACAAACCACACATTCCACAAACATCTGGTGAACCTTACTAACATGCAACTAACTAACCAAGAAATAAATTTTCTAGAAAAATGCTCAAAATACAGTGTCAACACACACATTACACACAAGACAGTGGAGAATCTTATCACAGAAAGTGAATTCATCATAAAACAACAAGAAAGAAACAGTAACCAAAACTTCAATGCAGGTCTGACAAGAGAATTAGTTGTAGGAGAAATAAGATACATAATAAAGGAAAGCTAGAACAATATACTGACAAGAATAAAAACTGAAGAAGAAGAAACATGCAGAAAAATAAAGAACAAACTTAAGAATAATGGGCGCTCATTACGAGATCAGAGAAGGGCAGCATCATGATAACATGAAAACAGGATGAATACAATGATAAAACCGTAAAACTTCTGGAAGACAACAACGTAACAAAGCTAACCAGCGACCCAACAGAAAGATACCAGAAAAACACATAAACACTTCTAAATAATATCTTACACATATTCACAAAACAGAAAGCGAAATGGCTGAAACAAAAGAATTCCCAAGCACCCACACTGAAAAACCTTCTGAAGCTCCACGTGGAGGGCATTCCGATACACCCTGTTGTCAATTTCAGAAGTACACCCACATATCACTTACCCAGAAAAATGCATAAATACTTTCAGAAACATTACATAAACACAAATAAAAGAAGCATACGTAACGCCAAAGAGCTGATACAAAAAATCAAAGACCTCAATGTACCCACAACAGCCACACTCACATCGTTTGACATCACATCCATGTACATCAGTATCCCCACCACAGAATCCATCAACATCATCAGACAACAATTAGAAGAAAAGGCAGAAATTCCCAAATCCCACATAAAAGAAATAGCTAGCATTCTAAAACTAATTACAGGACAAAACTATTTCTCATTTGACAATCAGTTCTACTCACAAGAAGATGGGCTTCGAGTGGGGTCACCAGTCAGTGGAATTCTAGCCAACATTTTTCTTAATGACATTGAAAATAAAATATTTGAAATAACAGTAGGACCCAAACAATACTGGATAGTATAATGGTATTATTATGTAGAAGACATCATATGCCTTATAGATGAAACACCCAGTCGCATCCAACAACTCCATTGTGATATTTAAAAAGTCCATAGAAAAATAAAATTCACCGTAGAAACAGAAAACGACGAAATGTAAAATTTCCTTGATGTCACAATATACAGACACAACAACAAACACCAATTCTCCATATTCAGAAAAGCAACCACCACCGGCATAGCCATTCACAAACATTCTCATCATCCGATTGCACACGAACTAGCCAGTTTCCAGTACATGCTATGCAGACTGAACAAAACTCCACTCATGAAAGCAACTATAACAGTGAATTACAGAAATTCAGCCAAATACCTGTCGAGAATGTATATGATTCAAATGTTATAGATAAACTGAACCACAAAATTAAAACAAAATTGAATAAGACGCCCAACCACAAATACAAAAGCCTTCTCACCAACTTACAAACACGCTGGACACACATAAGAGCAGACAAGCAGAAACTTTAATGCCAGATACACAGAACACAGAAGAGCATTAAAGAGTAACAGCAGTCATTTCACATTTGCTGAACACCTTATGGGCAATAAACATAGTCCAGCAGACATCACCACTGATTTGAAAATTCTGAAATGCAGCAACAGCCCCCCCACAAAAACTTGTAACTAAATAAAGTTATCAAATACAAAAAGCCATAGTTGAAGGAAAGCAAGTAATAAATGAATGTGTGTGTGTGTTAAATCCTCAAACCTACCCTCTCTCTGTCTCTCTTCCTCCCTCTCTCTGTTTTCTCCCCCCCCCCCTCTCTCTCTCTCTCTGTCTCTCTCTCTCTCTCATTCTCTGTCACACACACACACGCACACACACACACACACACCACACACCACACGCAAAACTCTAAGGGATTCGAAACAACCTCCAAGGACATCTTCAACTGTCAACGGTTCCACTGTCCGCCATCTTGTTTTTACAGCAGGTAAACAGTGATACTGACAACTCAGTAAACATAATTTGATAGTTTACATTATATTTATCGTTTTCCACGGATCCCTTGGAGAGGAGTCACAGGGACTGGAAAGATTCAAAGTTTTTTTTTTTTTTTTTTTACTCAGTTACATGGATATTGTACAATTCTAATGCAGGCAGAGTTATGAGCTATAATCCTTGTGAAGATATTCATCGATGGAGTAGAAGGAGCTGGCCAACAGGAAGTTTTTTAATCACTCTGAAACCGATCTTTATCATTTATGAGGCCTTTGATATGCTCTGGTAAGTTATTGAATATATAAGTACCCATATTTTTGACTCCTTTTTGTACTAATGTTAAGATTTTGTAGTCCTTACACAGATTGTTTTTGGTTCTGGTATTGTAATCATGTTTTCCACTATTTGGTGTGAAAAGAGACATGTTGGAAATGATAAAGGACATCATTGCGTATGTGTAGTGAGAAGTAGTAGTTAGAATACCAAGTTTCTTAAAGAGGTCTCTGCGTGATGATCTTGGACTGACACCAGATATAATTCTAATAACTCGTTTCTGAATTTTGAAAATGTTCTTTTTGTGAGAGGAGTTTCCACAAAAGATGATTCCATAACTCATTAGTGAATGGAAGTAGGCCTAATAAACTAACTTCTTAATTTTTAAATCACCTATTTCTGCTATCATGTGTACAGCAAATGTAACTGAACTAAGGTGTTTCATTAAGTACAGTGTGAGTTTTCCAATTTAGGTTGTCATCAGTTTGTAGCCCTAAAAATCTGACACTGTCTACAGCTTTAATTTCATTGCTTGAATACCTTATACATGTAGGATCAGGTATTCTTTGTGAGGTACTGAACTGTATATATTGGGTCTTGACAAAATTCAGTGACCATCCATTTGCTTGAACCAATGATTGATACTTACAAATATTTCATTAGCTTATTGCTCAGTGGGATCATGGGCACTGTTTTTTATACAAATACCTGTATCATCTGCAATAGGACAAAATATGTATTTTATGACACTGCATATGGAAGGTCATTAATATATAACAGGAACAACAGCAGACCTAAAATAGAGGCTTGGGGCACCCTTTTGTCTGATGGTTTCGTATTCTGAATGACTATTGTTTTGTGGTAAGCCTGATACAGATACACACTGTTTCCTATTAAGAAGATAGGATGAGAACCATGAGCCTGCTACTCCTGTTATCCAACAATATTTTAACTTTTTTTAAGGATATCAAACTTAACACAATCAAAGACTTTAGCCAGATCACAGAATATTCCAACTGTAATAATATGGCTTGACCAGTTGACAATCCTTTCCAAAATCAAAACTGACTGCGAATGAGAATATTTTTCTGCACTAAGTGTTTGTAAAGTCTATTGTATATAATCCTTTCAAATACTTTCGAAAATATTGCCAATAATGAAATGGGGCAGAAGTTTTCCATTGGTGATTAGTCACCTTTTTTGTGTAATGGTTTGACAATAGCATATTTAAGCCTATCTGGAAAAGTATCACTGTGGAAGGATTCATTACATAAGTAACTCAGCATGTCACAAGTTCTGAGGACCAACATCTAATTATGGTATTTCTCATTTCATCATAACCACTGGAACATTTGTTTTTAAGAGAGATAATAATATTAAAAATCTCTTTTGGTGAGGTAGGATATAGTTGAGTTTTGTCGGACTTCGGCGGAAATGAACATTTTAAATATTTTAAGCTGTCTTCTGAGGAACTAAGCAAACCTAAGTTGTCTGCTACTGAAAGAAAAAGGTTGTTGAAAGCGTCTGCAATTTTGGAGGTATTTCCAAACAACTCATTATTTATATTTAACATAATTTTCTCATTTTCCTGATTAGTTTTTACTGTTTCACTTTTTACCATGTTCTATATAGTTTTTATCTTGTTATTAGAGGCATTTAATTTTTCTTGAAAATAAATGCATTTCGGGGTTCTGATAACTTTGTTTAGAATTTTACAATATAATTTGTAAGGGGATTTAGCTCTGTGGTCATCATTTTCCCTTGACATTTGGTACAGTCTTCTTTCTGTTTTGCATGATTCTTTTATTCTATTTGTAATCCAAGGTTTTAAAACATTAATCTATTTGCTTTCATTACATTCCTAGGACAGCAGTTTTCAATGTGACCTATGACTGTATTAGAGAAACAGTTATATTTTTTATTTATCCTGGGTGAATTGTATACATCTTTCCAGTCTGTATTCCTCAACCAGTTTTCTATACATTCAATTCCTGTTTCATTTATTATTCATATAGTTTCCCACTTCCTGTTATTAGTTTAATCAGACCCCACTACATTAAATGTAAGCAACTGGGCACCACAATCTGAAAGGCCAATAAATATTGGATTTATACTATCATTTGCTAGTGTGGTAGTATCTATGGAAATGTTATTAACAGCAGTTCTACTGGTACCCATAACCTTGGTTGGAAACTGTACTAAGGGAATGAGATTATAAGAAGTGGTAAGAGACTCTAGTATGGATCTTGACTAACTATCCCCCAGAAAATTTAAAATATAATCTCCACTTAGTATGAGTTCATTATTTTTAGAAGTTAAGAAATTTAATACTGTACCAATCTGTTTAGTGAGTAGGTGGAAATTACCAGTTGGAGCCCTGTATATTGTGACTATAATTATTTTTCTGTTGTGTTTTTCTACTTGTGTGGCACATGCTTCAAAATGCTGATCACTACAGTATTTAAGAATGTCAATGTTTTTATAATTGTGACCCTTTCTGATGTAAGTGGCAACTCCTCCTTTCTCCATCTCTTTTCTACAATACGTTGAAGCTAAGGTATACCCTTCCATATTAAGCATTTCAATTTCATTATCTAAATGATTTTCAGAAATACAAATAATATCAATAGGATTTGTAGACTGTAGCACATCTAAACAGATTTGAAATTCATTAATTTTGTTTTTTAAAGCTCTGATACTTTGATGTAGTACATTTCCTGTTACTTTTTCTTTGTCTTCATAAGTATTATGCTTAACATTTTCAGATACACATTGTTTCAGTATTGAATGTTTAGATAATGAGCTTAACCTAAAGAAGAACAGAACAGTGAATAACAAAACGAAAAAAAAAGTGAAACATGATGAAAATACACACACACACACACACACACACACACACACACACACACACACACACACGAGCCGGCCGCGGTGGCCGAGCGGTTCAAGACGCCTCAGTCCAGACCTCAGATGTTAAGTCCCATAGTGCTCAGTGCCACACACACACACACACACACACACACACTTGCTAGATTAAGTTGAATGTAGTTGCAGATGATAAACTCTAAAGAAACACAGACACTGTAAAAACGTAACACTGCAGGAAAACCACACCATGTGATAAGAAGTAACGAATACATAATTTTATGTGCTCTTCAACAATCTGTAACTGTGATTTAGAAACTAATATTCACATGTAATTAAACAGTAAAGAACATTCCTTATGTTTAACAGCTATAATAATAAAAAACCACTGATGGCACTGCAACTGCAGTGAAACATGTCTGGGACAAAAAACAAAACTGAGTTTTGTTAAAGGCAGACCCCCACTCAAAAACATACGTCATGTCAAACTACATTACCTGCAGGAGGAAATTGTTTCGCAGAGAAACTGATTTGATTAATGAGGGGAATAGGCAGAAACTACAGGCAATTTTCGATTAAACTGGTCCTTTTTTTAAAAAAAAAGGAAAAATACTAAAAAACCTAAATACGAGGTAGCCTTGCCACAGAGAATGGGGTCTTGGCTATGTGGCGTGGCGAATCTCTTGCTTGCTGCACATCAAGATACCTGTACATAAGCTGGATAAGGATACAGAATCACACTGGAAGCAAAAATATCTGATCCAGTCCCCAGAGATAGTGATAACCGAAAAATCTGAGACAAATCTTGGGAACTGAGACTCACGAACTAGAGCAGTTAGCCACGACAAATCACATGATAAGAGCACACAGACAGCGACAGCTCTATAAAGCTTCCTGCTGTAACATCAGTGGAATCGTAATGCTGGTGGCTCTCGATTCAAACCCGCACATCTTCATCATAATAACGGACGAAGTGTCGACGAGCTTCCTACAGTGATACGTCTTGACTAGAGCTTGTAACGTATCGATACTAAATACACGCGCAAACAACATACAATAGTATTCGTTATGTTATTTCTAGATTTGCGTAAAATATTTCATTAAACGTCTTTAAAGTAATTTTAATTTTGACTCATCCAATGATTACACTGTCAGTTTCTTTTACTTTTTATTTCATATATATTTGTAACAGTAGAGTTACTTAACCGATATTATAAACCATCGTATAAAATTTCACCCCAAAGTAGAGTTAAAGTTTACCTTTTGATTGGATGTACCAGTGACTTGGAAGCAAGCAGAACGACAATGTATTAGACAATTGGTGGATGGACAGATTGTCGGTAGGAGCAAGCAGAGCTGTGCACAGTTAGTACTAGGATGAACAATGCCCTGCCTTAACTGTTTCTCCTGATAAATCCGTCAGCACATTGTAAAATGTCGTACGACTATGGAAAAATAATGAACAGTGCTCAGTGTGTAAAATTATTGCTAAGAAGCTGTTCGTAGTGAGCGAATGGACATCGTCTTGTGTGTTGTACAAGGATGTGATTTTTCGGGGATATGGGACAAGGACAATACCAGAGAGTACGACAAGTGGAGGTCGTAACGGGACATCTCCTTTTCCATTACATTTCCTCAACAGTAGATGTCGAATCAAGTATTATTTTTCAAATTTTAGACAGGTCAATATTATCTTAGTTGCTTTTCTGAAAAATTTCACATAATTTTTATAGACAGTGTGGTATACTTCAAACTAAAATGTGTGAAAAGAAATTACTTTATAAAATATTTTAATTTAGATGTTATAAATGATAATTACTAGTTCTGAATGCACAGTTAAAATTATTTCTTTTTTAGAAACATTCGAAGTGACAAATTATTTGCACACTTAAAATTTCTATTATTAATTACGCAATCCTGTAATGTTTACTACATTTATTTCCGGTTTCATTTAAGAAATAATAATCGAAATTAGTAATGTAACTAAAACTAGTACGAATTCATTTATTAAGAAAAATTGTTCACCCTTTGGAATGTTGTTATTTCCGCAGAGTGTAAAAGTCGTAAGCATGCCTCTGATGTGATAGGACGTAATTTTGTATTTTTGTGCGAACAATGTAATTTCGGCTTTGGTAATGTGAAAAATCAAAATACCTTATGATATACTAAAATGTCAGAAAATACACGAGTATTTACGTAAAAATAAGAATTCTGCAACAACAAGCTTCAAATTTATTTAGTTCAATCCAACAGTGTGGACCTAAAATGTGAGATTTTCTGCTTCAAGAATCAGACCCCTAGACAAGAAGAACTGGAACCATCTCAGCATGACAAGCTAAGTACACTTGAAAGTTTATTGTAATCTTCGCTCCTCTCAGATCTTCATAAAAGACTTTAATGTGGACAATAGATGGAAATAGTGAGGATGGGGTAGATTACAACATGCATTGCTCTAAAATATAATCACCAGCCTAATACCGACGATATATCACGTACAACGTGTGGTAAAGGAATTTCGTGTAACGTCATATCCAGAGTACGCGCATGTGCAGTTAGTAGGCTACGTGATTTGCATAAACTGGAACCAGATTCATGAACAGCTAATGAAAGAGCACCGAATTCTTAGACCTCTCCTCGCCCATCCAGTGCAAAATTTAAGCACAATATCAATTAATCTTTGTTACAAGTGTGTTATTCTCTTGTGTTAAAGTGTTTAAAATTCAGTAAACTATAACTTCGTGTTCTTTATAGTTATTTCTTCCTCATGTGTTTCATTGTTTATGTAATATACTGTGGATATCCGATCCTATTATATGAGTGACTATTAATGCTACTTCACAGCAGGGAAGCAAAACACACCATGAACTAAGCGATTCCTTAATATTTCTTTGGAACCGAGTTAAGCATTCAAAAGCTTATGTTGTACAGTGCAATGGTAAGGGTGGTTTTCAATCACTGAACTAGAGAAGTACCTGGTTCAGTGCAGATGGATTATATTCAGGTAGCCAGTGCATTAAATTACTCTATATGCGAAACTACTTGAAATACGCTATATTTAGATGCACATAGTTTTAAGATTTATAGTAAATGAAGGAGTTTACCCCTTTTACAAAGCCCATGGAAGTTTAACAGTTCTTACATTGTTGAACTAAATGGTAAAAGAAAAGTGCTCTATATGCTACTTCCAAGATAAATTATAGATGACAACACTGAAATACACTCCAATTAAGCCACATGAAATCATTTAATATAAATAACAGAGTTAACTTTCCATAGATTCTTGGAAATGCATTTATGTATATTTCTTCAGAATATGATATAACAAATACTATGTAGTAAATCCTAGTTTACAGTATGCATCGTTTACAGTGCACAGATACATTCAGTGTGTAGGTTTTGAACACAATTAAGTGAGCAAGAACTTTTGTTTGTTCCACACAAAAATAAATTTTGTTAGGCAATGGATTACCTTTGCTGCTGTACCGTTAAAGTATACAGAACGCATTCGATTCTGTCAGGATTAACAATTTTTCTAAATCAAGGTTCCGCAGCATTTCAAGCACACTAAAATTTCGGGTGGGTTGACTAATGGTAAGCAGGCTACCAGCTTCTGTTTTAGCCGTGCATAGTGCGCTACCACAAACATTTCTAATGTGGAATAAGAATACGCAGGTAGCAAATAATACAGCTTAGTAACGGCTGTAGTTCAATGTGTTATTGTATCTTCGGATACCAAATTCTGTTTAATGTTAACTTAGGTACCGCTCTAGGCACACAGAAACTGTTTCAGCAGTGAGCAGGGTAGGCACTGTGTTAAGACTGAAGTAATTACTATTAGTTACTTTTTCGTAGCAAAGCGATATCATTAAAACCGTTCTACCAGGCGATCGCTTATCTCTTTAAATTACTCATCACTGTTAAGTTACACAGTTCTAACTGCGTAGGTAACCTTGATTATTGTCACTGCACGCGCACGTTGTCGTTAAGGAACTATTAGCTGGAGAGAGAGGTCACTGTACTTAGTCCCTAGCGGCAGTATTAGGTTCACACTTATTCGAATGACTCGAATAATCAATAAAGAGACAGAGATAGAGCCGTTAGAATCTGACTTGACGTACACATGGTTGGTTTCAAGATGATGGAAGCCACCACACATATCGAGCGCGGTGGCGCAGTGGTTATTACACTGCACTCGATTTCGGGAGGACGACGGTTCAAACCCACGTCCGGCCATCCTGATTTAGGTTTTCCGTGATTTCCCTAAACCGCTTCAGGTAAATACAGGGATGGGTCCTTTGAAAGGACACGGCCTACTTCATTCCCTATCCTTCCTTAATCCAGTGGGACCGATGGCCTCGCTATTTGGTCCCCTGCCCCGAATCAACCAACCAACACACGTATCGAGAAACGGCGACAACTGCCGCACTACTGCCAGCCATGAAATGATACCGATTAAGAAATAAACCGAAATGTGACTGAGTAGTTTCGTAACCTCAGACGCAGCACAGCAGTGTCTCGTTCCGATACAACACGGTCCCTGTAGCCAAGCTGACTGGGGGTAACAGTGCAAACAGCTTATAGTACTTTCGACTGAAGGGGCATTTCTGCCTTCCGGAACTAAAATTTGTGACTCCGTGGTGGAGCCATTTCTCCCGACGCGGGCGTCGTTGTTCCTGCATACCGGTGTTGCTGTATCTTGAATTTGAAAGTAACAGCCCCAGAATTTCTGTTGATTTTCAACGTCTGGTGTATTTTATGAATTAAATGGTAGATCATCATGAAAAATGCTCTGTCCTCACTACTCAATCGTCCTCCACTCAGGTGAGTTCTCGGTAATTTCAGGTGGCTGGGGGAAATTGATTTTAATGCATAAATTGTCATATTAATAAAACTGTCTTTTCAATTACAAGGTCTGTTAGAAAAGTAATGAGACTGATGTTTTATCTCCCTCGTTGTTTTATTTCTTTCAGAAAACAATATTGTCCCCGTCAAATTCGTTCTCCTTCTTGGCAGCAGCTCTGAAACGCTTCAGATGGTAGGGCCGTTAACATGTCGGTCACATATTTTTGAATATTCTCTAGAATTGCAAAATGTCCTTTTAAGACTTTTCCAATTTTTGGAAAAGTCGCAAGGCCTCAGATTAGGTGAATATGGGGTGCGGAACCACAGCCACGATTTTTAGGTCAAAAATTCCGTGCTCCTACTCATAATGCAGCATCAACTTGTCTACAGCGTCCGGCCTCACTCAGTTTACCTGTTTCGTAAGCCTTTCAAGGACGTCTTTGTAAAACACTTTTTTGGTAGTTTGTCCTGGAGGAACAAATTCTTTATGCACGATACCCCTACTGTCAAAAAACCAAATCATCATAGTTTTGATCTTTGATTTGCAGCTGCGCGGTCTAGGCGTCTTGTCACGGTCCACGCGGCTCCCTCCGTCGGAGGTTCGAGTCCTCCATCGGGCATGGGTATGTATGTGTCGTCCTTCGCGTAAGTTAGTTTCAGTTAGATTAAGTAGTGTGTAAGCTTAGGTGTGATGACCTCAGCAGTTTGGTCTCATAAGACTTTACCACAAATTTCCAATTTGATTTGCTCATTCGAGCTTTTTCGGTCAGTATGCCACTCATAATTTTGTCGCTTTGTCTCAGGATCGTACTCAAAAATCCAGGATTCGTCACCTGTGATAACACAGCTGAACTATTCGTGGTCACTGGCAATCGTCTCAAGAAAATCAACGCACAAGTTTCTTCTATTGCCCTTCTACTCAGTTGTGATGTTTTGCGCCATCATTGTGGCTCAAACTTTTCGCATGTGCTGACTTTGGTCAAAATTTGATGTATGGCGAAAGTGTTTAAAAGGTCACCCATCATGCTTATTGTTAAATGTCGACCTGATCTCACAAGAGCATACACACTTTCGAGGTTTTCGTTTTTTTGGAGTTGAAGATCTCTCAGCGATGTTCATCTTTAACGTGTTCTCGGCCTTCTAAAAATGATTTGCGCCAGGGAAAAACTTGTATTCTTGATAAGTAATGTTCCCCATTACAAGCTTGATAATGGAAGCAAGACTGATGATATCAGCTTCTTAAAAGTTACAATGCGGATTCCTCAAGTTTAACAAGAACTTATTGGCATGTATTCCGATGTTTAATTTTCAGGACATATAACACAAACACTACTTCACTGATGGCGCTCTCAAAAATTACTTGATGGCTATGCGGAGCTGAAACTGGGACTGAGCATCTGGAAGGGATGATCACAAACGATTTCACAAATAGAACAGTACAGTGTCGTCAGATCTTTCGCATTGTGGTCAGTCTCATTACTTTTCCCAAGCACTCCGTATCTGTCACCATTGCACCCATGATCACTGCCGACTGCGCCATTTTGTTGGAAATGCAGGAGGACGTTGTAGGTTATCATCAGTCAGATAGATTCCCAACAGTTGCTAATAAAATGATCGTTATTAAATATGAAGAAATACCCAACTCAAATTATACTTCTTCTTGTGAAATGTCAAGCACAATTACACTTTTGAAATTATTACAAGTTCTCTAAAATATTTCAGTCATGTCACTGTGCCTCTGAGTGACACTTACCTACAGAGCCAGCCTACGATGCCTACGCAGCCCAAGACTCGGAGACGATGGACGAGCACTGCAGCTCGTAGACTCGGCGGTAACTGGGAGCGTACGCTACTCAGCGAGCCGGAGAGCACTGTCCACTGTAGCTCAGTGCTCCGGTATTTAATGAGGCATCGACCAATCGCTATCCGCACACGTGATGCCCCTGGGTTGGTAGCTGGAGTCCCTGGTGGACCTCGGTATAGTTCGTAGTGCCAACCCATACACATGCTGCACTACACGTGTTTCGAGCGCGGCTAATCGTTTGTGTTGTACTCTTAAGTCGTGAATATCGTCTCCACAACCACTTTTTTCTTCTTTAGTCATTAGTGTTCTGACTGGTTTGATGCAGCGCGCCACGAATTACTCTCCTGTGACAACCTCTCCATCGCAGAGCAGCACTTGCACCGTACGTGCTAAGTTATGTACGCGATCTCTGTGTTCCACTACCGTCTTCTCAGTGTTTTCCGTATATCCCCTTCTTCACAGATTCTGCGGAAAACCTTCCCATTCCTTATCTTATCAGTCCATCTAATTTTCAACATTATTCTTTGGCACCACATCTCAAACGCTTCGATTCTCTTCTGTTCCTATTTTTCCACTGTTGATGACTCGCTAGCATACAATGCTGTGAAACTTCCTGGCAGATTAAAACTGTGTGCCCGACCGAGACTCGAACTCGGGACCTTTGCCAGGCGAAGGTACCGAGTTCGAGTCTCGGTCGGGCACACAGTTTTAATCTGACAGGAAGTTTCATATCAGCGTACACTCCGCTGCAGAGTGAAAATCTCATTCTGGATACAATGCTGTGTTTTCAAACGTGTGGCTCTATTCTCATTAATTTCTTTCTCAAATTAAGTTGTATGTTTGATACCAGGAGACTGCTGTTGGCCAGTAATACCCTCTTTGCCTGCGTTAGTGTGCTTCTTATACCCTTCTTGCTTCGTCCTCATCGGTTACCTTGATTCCAAAGTAGCATAATTCTTCTCTTTACTCTCAATTCATATTCTGTACTCATTAGACTGTTCATTCCAATCAACAAATCCTGTAATTATTTTCACCTTCACCCAGGATAGCGGAACCGTTAGCGAATCTTGTCATTGACATCCTGACACCATAACTTTTAACCCACTTTCGAAACTTTCTTTTATTTTCGTTATTGTTCCCTCGCTGTGTAGATTCAACAGTAGGTGCGAAAGACTGCATCCCTGCCTTACAACTTTTCAATTCGAGCAATTTATTCTTGGTCCATCAGTCTTATTGTTTCCTCTTGCTTCTTCCACATACTGTATGTCACTCTTCTTTCCCCAAAGCTCACTCCTATTTTTCTCATAATTTCAAATTTCTTGCTCCTTTTCAAACTGTTAAGCACTTTTTTCTAGTTCGACAAATCCTTTTAGCGTGTCTTTATTTATCTTCAATCTAGCTTCCATTATCAAGCGCCAAGTTAGAGCACACTTTCTGGTGCCTTTACGTTTCGAAAATTCAAACTGGTCGTCATATAACAGATCCTCAATTTTGTTATCCATTCTTCTGAATATTATTATTGGCAGCAGTTTGGATGCATGAGATGGTAAGCTAATTGTGCGATAGTTTTTGCATCTATCTACCCTTGCCATCTACGGAAATTTCTGGATTACATTTTCTCCGAAAGTTTGTTGGTACGTCGACAGTCTGATAGATTCTACACACCAACGTGAATAGTCGTTTGGTTGCCATTTCTCCCAACGATTCCGAAGGAATGTTATCCGTCCCTTCTGCTTTATTCGATCTCTTTTAAGTTCTGAGTCTCATACTGGATCCCTAATGTCCTCCTCAATGATTCAAGTTTTTCCTTGTATGAAGTCATCAGACCGGTTCTCCCCCTCATAAAGAACTGCTGTGTGCTTTTCGTCCTGTACGATGTTTCGTCCGCGTTTAACAGTGGGATTGCCGTTGCACTGTCTATGTTACCACCCTTGTTTTTAATTTAATCGAAGGTTGTTTTGACTTTTCTGTAAGGTGAATCTACCCGTCCAGTGATCATTCCCTTGCGATTTTTCACATTTTTCCTTCAGGGACTTCACCTTCATTTCCCTGCACTTCCCATTTATTTCATTCTTAAGTGATTTATACTGCCCTGTTCCCGTATTTAACGTGCAGTTTCTTTGTTTCCTCCTTTTGTAGATAGGTTGAATTATTTCTTCTGTTACTCAATATCCACTCCGAGTTATCCTCCCTGTAACTATGCCTGACTGTCCAAGGGCGTCTCATCATCTCTAAGTACCTCAGTATTCCATTTCCTTCCACACTGATTCTTCCGTACGGTTCATACACCTCAGTCTATTCTTCCTCATTATTTAATGATGATATGAGTCTTTATCTGCTCTGGGTACTGCTTATTACGTAAGAAATACCAGTATGTGATTGGACACATGATTAATTTTTGTTCAATATCTTTCCTTGTATGGGTGCTGCTCGGGACAGCAGCTGTGACATACACAAGTGCTCTATACCCCTCAGAAATGTCTCCGAGTTATAATCCCCAACCACTGGTCGAATGTTTCGCACCATCTAGACTAGGAAATTATCGTGCCTTGCGTAGGCTGCCTTTATCGCCACAACACAAACCTCTGTATTTGGAGCAATGCTGTGACAGCATGGTGCCAGGGTATAGGGAGTCATCGGATATGACACCAGGTAATGGCTGGTGGTGACTGAGGGAGCTCTAAAGGCAAAACGCTACGTCACTGACTTCCTGTGTCCTCAAGTATTACCTTTCACGCCACAGTATTGTGGTGTCATCTTTCCATCGGAAAATGCTCTTCCACATATGACACGTACTTGTATGAACTGTCTGCTTGATGTTGAAGTACTCCGGTAGCGAGCAATATCTCCACATTTATCTCCGATAGAACAGTGTGGGAGCAGCTCGCTCATCAACACTGTCCCAGCGACAGTATCCAGGATACCAAGGAGCAGTTACTAAAGTTGTGGGCCATCTTGACACTGGGGAGGATACAGCAGCGTTACCACACCCTTCCCAACCGAATCAGTGTATGTATCCAGGCCGGAGGGACTGCTGCGTGATACTGTTGGGTGGGATCATTCTGGCAAGTTATTTATAAATGTGATCCTATTCTACAGTTTACTGAAATAATCCTGTACGCTCTCAAAGCATGAAGTCTCATTTCGTTCCCTCCACCGCTTCTGGGCGCTTCCCTTGTTTGTCAGGCAGTTTATATTTTGAAATTAGAGAGAGAAATGTAGCAACTTTCAGGCATGATTTTCTATACACAAGAGTATGGTACCAATCTGATGTGTGAGACTGATTCGTCTTGTCCTCGGAGAGGTAGGAACGTCGCTCGAATTCTCACTCGCAATCTTGGCCAAAGTCCAAGCATTCTTAAGGTGTCATTCGAATATGGCTTCTGTGGCGGCAAATACCGAGCGGCTTACCGTGTGTCTGTCCAGTGGCTCTACTGGAATGTAGCTGAATGCAGCCCTTTCCAACAGCGCGTCCGTAGTGGCGCGACGGCGGAGACTCCAAAACGGCGCACAATTTCTCCGCTGGGCAGAGCAGTGAAGTCTTACTCCGTTTTGGTGTCTCTGCCGGAGCGCGAGTACAGACGCTCTCTTGCAAAGGGTTGCATTCACTAACATTCAAGAAGTGCCATTCGATAGTCAAACGGTTATCCTCTCGGCTTGCAACGTCACTGCCGTCGCATTGGAATCGCACCTTCAGCAATTTGAGGCCCGCGAGAGAAATTACGCAACGCATTATACCTTATATTTACTAGAACTGCTAGACCTAGAAAAATTTTCTGCTTCGCTACGCTATAGAAGCCAGTCTTACCCAGTCTGACTTTACCTGAGTAACAAGGTTTGACTTATCACTACTCCAAAACCGATTTTCAACTATTATTAAATTCTGATGTCCCATCAATGGACTGAAAAATGTACATCGCTTGCAGTTCATACACCACTTTCAGACTGCTCCTAGCTACTTTCGTCGAAATCTCCACCAAACAACAAAACAAGATAGTAGTTATACGTTAATAGTTCAAAAGTCGGACAAAATCCTCAATTATTTCCGCCGATAATCTCCACCAATAACAAAACAAAATAGTTAAAATTTAATAGATGAAATAAAGCAGCCATGTTTAAAACTTTAATGGATGAGAAGCAGAAGATGTGAAAGTAAAAACAGTTCATTCACACAAATTTGATCACTTCTCTTTAAAAAAAAAAAAAAAGAAAAGAAAAAGCTGTGCACACTTCTGCTCCAAAAACGAACTTGTCAGTTTTTCCAGGGTTCTTTACTGGAAGAAATACTTCATGACTCAAGGTGGATGAACCCAGATATCATTAATAATCTGTAATTTCTCTAATTTATACGTTTGCTCCACAGAAGATGTGACTGTAAAACCAAAGAGAGTTGCTGATCGAATCATTGTTTCAAGAGCGCTTCCCACCGCTCCGTAGTGTTAAAATATTCTGGCATCTCTGTCAGCAGTCTCATGTGTTTGTTCCTGCCTGCCTTAAAGCACTCCACTGAAAAGTTCTACTTTTATCTTGGATATGTTGCAAGATTGTTCCCAAATTCAAATGGCTCCGAGCACTATGGGACTTAACATCTATGGTCATCAGTCCCCTAGAACTTAGAACTACTTAAACCTAACTAACCTAAGGACAGCACACAACACCCAGTCATCACGAGGCAGAGAAAATCCCTGACCCAGATTGTTCCCCACAGCTGCTGTAAAATGTTTGCCTTCAAAAGGAAAGCTCTCCAGCCAGCATTGCGGGCTTCGTCCATAAAAAAATTAGACTAGTAAAGTGTCGTCCTTCAACTCCACTTTGCACAAAGCACCTCTTCCACTGGTTATCGGAAAGGAGCTCTGACTCCATTACAAACACCGGGACGATCCATTGGGACTGGCCACAAAATGACAGTAGTGGAAAAGAGTTTCAGCGGCAAAGAGATTCCCGTCGCGCGATAATGATGATGATTCCATGAAATGTGTTTCTAGAGTAATCAACAGGTAGCCATTACACTTGTCTTGTAAATCGTTACCAGTGCACCTGGGGAAATTACTACTACCTGTTCCCACCAAGAAATTCCATTTCCTTTTGTTGGACATGAACTATTATGAGCACGTCATTGCGGAAGATTAAAACACAATGCGTCTCCATAATGTTTCAGCTTGGTCCTACCCAGATTATAACCTGAGTATACGACAGTTTAATTTGGTTAATTATATGTATGTAGTACATTATGGTTACATGTATTGATTTTTATTTCACTTACAAGGGTTTCACCTTTGAATTCATCTGGGAACTATGAAAATTTTAAACAAATTCTAAATAACGTCATTATTTGATTATTTTAGCAACTGTTATTTCCACATTATTGAAATTAACCACGTCAATGTGTACAAAAGTCAGTACAAATTCAGTTTCTTATGAGATCTTGTCGAAGAAATAAGGCTGGCTTTGACTTAAAGTCGTTCAGGAGTAATATCAGAGACGTAAATCAGTCTGCTCAGAGATATGAACGTGCCTTATTCAGAGCAGGAGTCCAGTGTCTTAAACACTGTCGCACACGTCTAAGCATGTCCTCTAGATGTATATAAAGACTTTTATTAGTTAAACCATGGCGTAAATGACATACAATACAATGTTCACAATGAAGCTGGCATAGCTTGTCGCTCCGTGTTATACAATATGACAAACATAATGTGTGCTTCAGAGGCACATAATTATAGTCGCCTACCTCATGTGACTTCTAAGCAATGTACTTCATAACGTATACCACCATGAAAAAGTGAATGTAACAACCAACTGACGACCTGTCAATATTCATTTCAGTTACTGCTGTTATCAGTCAAGAGAAACGATTTATTTGAATTGTAGAAAAGAGCTATTATGGTCTTTCGGAATAAGCGGAGCAGTGTTACTATTTCAACACCTCTGTAATAAATGTGTATCACAAGAAGAATAACAGTGTCATTGAAAGTAAATAAGTCGTGAAGGCTGCGGAACTCCCCACGCCGTCGATTTCCGGGATGAATGTGGTTCATAACGACGAATAAATGCCTACCAAAACGTAATAGTGCACCATAAAAAAGGGAGGTGGCAAACAGTCTCCCCTCTGTCCTACCAAATCACCAAAAGCTGATTTGCTGCCACGTAAGGGGCACCGGAGGTAACAGATGAAGCTAGCATCAAGCCTAATGGCGCTCTATCTACGGAAACGTCCTCAGCTTTATCGACGCCTCCTCCTGTACGTCACATCTTCTGCTTCATAGAACGGACTGATTTCTACTTGCGTGGGAGGCACGCTTGAAAAGAAACAAACTGTAGCCATTCTTGATAGAATAAACACAAGGTGGTCGAGGTAATTTTACGACCTGGAAAATAATGCCGTGGTATTCTTTAGGAAAGAAAGTCAACCACGAAGAAGTGGTGTACAAAGTACCGATTCACTGATACCTCTTGAGCGTTTCTCAACGGTCTGGCACCTTAACCAGATTGCATTGATACAAAAGGTAAACAGCCAACAAAGAGCGGCGAGTTTCTTTTCGACTTTCTTTAGTTAGCGTGATTGCGTTACGGAGATGGTTGACAAAGCTTGTGTGGCAGACGCTACAAGAGAAGCAATCTGCATCAATAACAGGTATACACTTAAAATACTGAGAGCGTACGTTGCAGTGAAAGGGGGACAACATATTACTCCTTGCAGTATGGATCTCACGAAATTATTGCGATGAGAATATCGTGGTAGTTAGAGCTTTTCGTCAGTTACTCGTCTGAAGAAACATTCGCCAATGGAACGGGGAATGGCGAAATTAAATGGGTATCATAAGCAGTCTACCTTCCGCCACGTACCGTCAGGTGGCTTGCTGTGCAGATATAGATGGTGACTCCGTGATGACGTTACAAAGTTTCAGGGCTCGTGGAGAAAGGTAAATGTATCAGTCTGAGGTAAGGGACGCTAGTCAGGGAACGACAGCGTCGAAAATTATAAGCAGAGTTCTGTCTGACACCTTGAGAGCGCACTACACGTACCGCTACTGTTGTTGCTGAGAATGTAGCGACGGAAACGTTCAGACGTGGTAGTATGGATCGAAACAAGAAACAAATGTCCTGTAAAAAAGGCCTCTAAGTTGCATAAAGAGTTATAGGTGCTTTTTTCAACAGAAGTGATGTTCCACACTGTCGAAGATGAACAAGTGCTCTTAAGCCATACATTCGAAATTCCAAGTTCTCTAAATACTTGTTTCTTGTTTTCGTCTATGCTACCACCTCTGGAAGTCGCTTACTCTACGATCATAGCAGCAGTAGCGGCGCGTATATTCTACTATAGGAAGAACCAGAACAATTTTCAGTTTCAAATTTGACTCGGTCGTTCCCTGTAATGGTCGCCTAGTCGTTGATATAGCTAATTGCTGTAATTGCACTATTTCACTCCCGTTTACAGAGATTGTTAGCACTTGATGTTTGGTTGGCGCCATTAAAATGCGTTGTAGTAATCGTTGCTGCTTGCTGGATCGCTGCTGTGTCTCGATGCTGATGCTGGCTCTAAATCTTGTTGTCTAGGGTTAAAAACATGATGTCCCGTGTTTTTTATGTGCTTTTGATGATAAAGAACGAGCGAAACCAACAAATATGTAACCTTCAAATATTTATTACTCTGGTGGCCATCTTAATTCCACTGTCCACCAAAGACCATGACACAACACAAACTAGTACTTCCATTACATGATCTTTGCATTGTTTATCCACCTCAAACAATAACACACAAACACACTTTACCAAAGTGACATTCCGACTGCCTCCTCGACCCTTCTTGCTGCTTGTATTTATAACATTGTCAAAGAACTACTAAAAGAGATATAGTTTATAAGTCACATGAACATCTGTTATCATAATTTGTGCAGATAAGTTATTAATTTGCATCGAGTGACATAATTTAACATGTTATGAAAATGACAGACAGATTTGTTGACTTGACAGAATAATTCTCTGTTACAAAAAGGCCATTTTTTAGAAGTTTGTCAATTGACTTCCCTAATTTGCATAAATAAGTAAGTAACATGAATTATTAAGAATTACATTGGTTTTCGTCTAAAATAGGATTGATTACGTGAATACTGAGTGAAAACGCTCCTAGTGAACAAATAGGTTTCACTGGGTGATTTTTATTTAAGGGGATCCAAAATACCTAAGTTGGCTACTATTTTTCGTACTTCATATTAATTATTTAAGATAAACTTAGTGTTTTTACATGATGACATTTGCTGTATCAGTGATCAAGTGATATTAACTTTTGTGTGGGTCAGTTATTCAGTATGATTTAATGGGTTGACTGTTTATGGAGACATGTTGTGCAATCATTGTTAACATACACAATAACTCTTCTATAATCATAAATACTCGTTAAACTGGTTGAATTTGGAGTGTATCACATACTTCATTAAAGTAGAGCTTTTAATATGTTCCGTTACAATACACCCCTCGGGTAATATCATTTACAGAATGTTAATGATATTAGCCGACTAGGACAATTGGGTCAAATGGTTAAAATTTGGAAAAGTACTATTTTAATAATTTTTTTTTGTTTTACTATGCATAATGTGTATGTATACAATGACTGTTTCCTGCAAATATTTTAGTTGTGTTGTTTCAAATGCACTTTGTGTTATGGCCCTCAGTATGACAGCATAATAAAAATATTTAGTAATATATGAAAGTAAAAAAAAAAAACTGTTAATCTTTGTTCCCAGTGAGCCACATGGAAAATGATCAAAAACAGACACAAATATATCACATGCGATCTTAAGATATAAAAAAAATATATGTAAATTATTTCAAAGTCAGCTCTCATTGAGTCACAGAATAATCAAGGTAATAGAAGGAACATAAATATATTACATAGATGGACAGGTCAGATGTCCATAGGAAAATATTGCAACTGTCTGCTCTTTTTGAGCCACATAAAGGAAATGAAAACAAAGAACATAATTAGAAGTATGGACATGATATATAAACACAAACACTAGAGAAGTCACATGTATGAATATAATATGCATTTAAAAAAAAAAGAAAATATTTAAAAAACTTGTCTCCCATTGAGACACAGTCAAGATAGTACAAGAACATATTAATACTAAAATTGGACACTTAAATTGGTCACAACATAACACAAACATCAAACTTGGTGAACATCTGATTAGCTGTAGAAAATTGTACACAAATCTTATGCCTAAGAAAACAATAGTAACAAAATGATGGGTCTTGCACAACAATTTTTACATTGTCTTTTATATTTGGTGCAAGTATGTCCCATATTCAACAATACAAACAGAAAGTAATAAATGTTTGTCACCTCTTTGGGTGCATGGTTAAACTTGCCCCTTGCAAGTAAAGAAGATGTCTCCAAATTTAATATTCAATAGTGACAATAAAAATATAAAAACATTGTCTCAGAGATCTGGAACTTTTCCAGGGTCTGTAGGATAAGTGGTAGTTGCTATTTGACACACCCAGTAAAAATCTTTGCTGATAAAATGCTTTACGGAAAATGGGTAAGTAACTGTATTCAAACAGGGACATGTGCTTAATCATGTTTATATGGTTTCAATTCAGTGATGTTTCTTAATCCAAATAACCTTCTTGATCTGGGAAAGATAAGTCTATACGCATTAGGATGTGGGCTTTCTTTTATTTCAAATGGACCAATGTAAATATCAAAAACCTTTTTAAGTTCGGCTGACAATAATTTTGATTTCTCTTGTGTCTTGACGAGTACAAGGTCCCCTGGTTTGAACTGTGTAGCTTTTCCTTTGGCTGCATGTCGCCTTTTTCTCAATTCCCCTCGTTTTTTCATGGTTTCCCGTACACAGTCTTCTCTTTCTTGGGGTGACATAATTTTGCAAGGTGGATACTCTATGTTTTCAGTGAAGAAACTAGCAGGGTATTGGTTGTACATTATTTCGTGTGGGGAAAACCCAGTGGAAGAGTGCTGTAAGCTGTTCATTATTTCTTCAAAACTATTTATGTACTCTAACCAATTAGTGTGGTTCTGGCTACAGTAGGTTCTGCACAGTCTTCCAATCTCTCTCATGTATCTCTCAGCCGGATTGCTTGACGGGTGGTAAACAGATATTAAAATGTGTTTAATTCCCGTGTCTTCAATAAAAGTTTTCCAGTATTTAGAGGTGAACTGAGACCCATTGTCTGAAAGTATTGCCTTAGGTTTTCCCACAGTGTTGAAATAATTACTTGTAATTTTTGAAACTATTTGTTTGCTGGTAGCTTTCCTTAAGGGATAAAGCTTTATAAATTTGGAGAAGATGTCTACCATGACCATAAATATAACTGTAACCCCCCCTTTTCTTGGGTAACGGTCCGCAGATGTCAGTTGCAACGAGATCGAGTTTATTTGTGGGTAATATGTTCTGCATTGTTCCCCTGGTTGTTTGGCTTGTCACTTTTACCCTCTGACATCTGTCACATGTTGATAACTTTTTCTTTACTCTTCTGCTAATGTTGTAAAAATAAATGTTCTCCTGTATTTTTTGAATACACTTAGTGGTGCCACAGTGGCCAAAGCTTTCATGTACATAAGTAATGAGCGTATCTATTTGTTGCTCAGGCCAACACAGTTTCCAATAGTCTAAATCGGGCTTAGGTCTTCTGAATAGTATCCCCTTGTGTACTTTATAGAATGCTTCTACCTTTTCTCCCCCAGTTTTTCCTATGTAACTTTTGACTAGTTTCCAGTTTTCATCGTGGTTCTGAAACCTCCTAATGTCGTTACAGATTTTTTGTATTTCCTTTTCCTCTTTAATGCCCTTTAGATACATAATTTTGAAAATTTTCTCATCCTCTCCACTACTTCCCTCCAAATCACTTCCCAAAGGTAGTCTTGATAAAGCGTCTGCTACCACATTTTGTTTTCCCTGAATGTACCTCACTTCGTAATCAAACTGCTGGAGAAACATGGCCCATCTGGTAAGTCTGTTATGGTATAACCTGCACTCTTGGAGATAGCTTAATGCTTTGTGGTCTGTCTGTACTATTACTTTATGTCCCAAGAGGTAATTTCTAAATTTTGTAAAACCCCAATGTATAGCTAGTTATTCCTTTTCTGTCACTTGTAGTGTTTTTCATGTTTTTGAAGAATTCTGCTGGCAAATGCGATTGTTCGGTGTTCCATTTTTCCATTTACTTCCTTTTCTTGAAATAAATGTACTCCTAACCCAGCATCGCTGCTGTCAGTAGCTAGCCAGAAAGGACTTGACATGTCTGGTCTATGTAGAAGTTGGCTGTTACATAGTTGCGTTTTGATTTTGTTAAAAGCATCTTCACATTCTGGTGTCCAATCCCACACTACATTTTTTTTAAGTAAGTTATACAAACAAACTGCATTTAACGCTTGATTACTATTAATTTTCTGTAAAATCCTGTGAAGCCGAAAAATGATTTGAGTTGTTTCTTGTTTCTAGGTGTTGGAAAATTTTCTATGGCTTTTATTTTGTCTTTGTCTGGCAAAATCCCTTGTTCTGTAATGATGTGTCCCAAAAATTTTAACTCTTCTAGCCCAAATTTACATTTTTCTAATTTTAATGTCATTCCTCCCTTTCTGAGTTTTATAAATACCTCCCTTAATAGTTCATGGTGTTCTTCCCAAGTTTTCCCAGTGATTAAAATGTCATCTACATAAATGGTTAATTTTGAACTAGTTTCATGACCAAGTACAAAATCTAATGCTCTGATGAATTCCGCAACTGATACATTGAGACCAAATGGAACGACTGTATACTGATAGCATTTACCATTATATAAAAAGGCTGTATATTTTCTCGAATCAGGACTAAGTTCAACTTGATGAAAACCAGTGGTGAGATCTAGGCTTGTCATATGTTTGACACACTCAAATTTACCTAACAGCTCATCTATACTTTCTGGGTGGTAGTTTTCTCTGATGAGATACTTGTTCAGATGTCTGGAGTCTAATACAATCCTAACGCTATTGTCTCCTTTGTTTACAATGACCAACGGGTTGTTGTAGGCACTGCAACTTCTTTCTATAACTTCCCAATTTTCCGTTTTTTGTATTTCTTTTTCCACAGCGTCTCTTTTTGCAAATGGTATTCCATACGGTTTTATAAAGAAAGGCTCATGAGGTTTTAACTGTAATTTACATTGATAATATTTCACTCTACCAGGTCTATCATCAAACACATCCTGGAGTTCCCATAATAACTCTTTTAATTTTTCCTTCTGTGTATTATTTAGGCTTTCAGCTTCCCCCAGTTTTTTCTCTACTAACTTCTCAAACTCTTGACCCTCTGCATCATCCCCTAAGTTCTCATCCGGGTAATAAACATCCTCATTTTCATGATACACTGATTGAATGTGGTTACAGCTGTCACCACAGTTTAAAATTAACAAATACACTACACAGCTTTGTTGCTTAACAGGTTCTATAATACACATTTGTTTTGCTGTAAAATTAAACCCAGCATTCACTTTTAATATCCAATCCATACATAAAATGAAATTTTCATTCAGGTCATCTACTACTAAGCATCCATGCTCAAAAATTAGGTTATCAATTTTAAAAGTAAGTAACACTTGTTTCTTAACTACCTTACTGGCTCTGCCTGTAGCTCCTTTCACTTTTAATCCAACAACTGGCATCTCAGGAAAATGTTGAGAATTTCTGAGCTTATCTCTAAGTCTAGAAGTGATGGCAGAAACAGGACTTCCTGTGTCTACTAACACTCTTCCTTCCCACTCGTCAATGTTTACTTTAACATATGGACAACCTAGCTCAACATCTTTGTCTATTTCAGTATTTTCAAACAATAGATCATTTTCAATTTCTTTAGTTCCTAAGTCTAATGTCTCTTTCCTACACTTAGACACATCCCTCTCTGTTTGCAAACCATTGACATTTAAACATAAACCTTTGTTTTCATCTGTTCCTCTTAACACTGTGTTGTCACTTAACAAACTACTGTTTTCACCCCATTTTTTATAAAGTCCACTACGGATTCTTGTCCACCATGTAGGATACAAGGTTGCACTTACCTTTGCTAATTCTTTCCAAAAGGCATCTTTGTTTATACAGTTTCCATAGTTGTTCCACAAAACTTCTAAAAACTTTTCCCTTTTTTCTTGAAAACACACATTTACATTCCATCCCTTTATATTTTCTTTATTATTATTATTATTATTACCATTCCCATAGATTAGTGTTTCATAGTTCCCAATAGGCAATAGCTTGTCCTCAGATACACATTCCCTAGTCTGCATTTCACTTAAATTAACCTCATTATTACCCATGTTTGTCACATCACTTACCTTTACTACATAATCACTTTTCAATTCTACAAATACTTTTATTTCTTCCTTCACACTCTCATCAATAACATCACTTGATTTAGGATCATTATTTAAATGTCCCTCTATTACTTCTTCCTCCTCCTCCACAACAACCCCATCTTCAGTTTCCCCCCTATGTATCTGAATCTCAGCAATTGAGCCTTTGGCTCCATTAAACACTTCGGCATCCCCCTTCTTATCAAATAAACCCCCCAAAATTGATTCTATTTGTGGTGTGTCTGACTTTTTATTAACACCAGTATCTTTCTCAGCCCAACTATGGAACTCTGCAATACCTTCAACTTCTGCACTTTCACTATACCTGTGCTTGAACACTGTTTTTATTAACTGTATCACTTTTACTCATAGTATCCCAAAACCTTTTATTAAATTCTAATTTATTCATTCTAACAACATCAGTATTTTCATGGTATTTACTCTTTACATTGTATCCTCTCCTTTTCCAGTTTCGGTTATGTGTTGTCCTATCATAATATTGTCTAGCCCCAAAGCTACGGACATCTAGTGGGACTGTCCACCGTTTCCCGGCTGGTTCCCTCAGTCTGTCCGTTTGTAGTTGTCGCTCTGTTCACTAGTTTCAACAAACCCCCGTCTATCTTGTTCTCTTCCCCAATACCTATTTCTATCATTCATGTTATCTCTCCTCCATCCTCCCTCCTGTGTATTGTTTCTGAAATCATTTTCATATCTCCTATCTCCCCTATTTGGAGCATTATTTCCAGAATTTTCAAAGTCTCTCCTCCCATAATAATCTCTATTTACATTCCTGTTCCACCCCCCATACTGGTCGTTGTCAGAGCCAAATCTTTGGTTATTTTCACTTTCCAAGGCCCTATCTAATCTATCTACAAATTTCAGGAACTCTTCCATTAAATCGTCTGGTCCATGGACCAATTCCCACTGCAGTCTCTCTGGTAACCTTCTTTTTAAAACATCAATTTGTGTCATAACATCAAATGAGTTATTCAAATGAGCAAGTTTTTTCAATTGGTCTCTGCAAAATTTTTGCATTCCCCCTATTTTCCCTCTATACACTGGTCCATTTAGAAATTCTGACTTTAATCTGGCTTGAATGGATTGTGACCAAAATTTACAAATAAATTTAGCTTCAAACTCTTCAAAAGTATTCCAAGAATCATTATTCTCATTTGCCCAGGATAGGGCCTCCCCTTCTAGAAACCGTTTTACTAACTTAATTTTTATGTTATCTGACATTCCTACAACAAACATATCCTTACATTGGTGAATAAAGTCAATAGGGTGCAGATTTTCACCAGGAAAGTATTTCACTTGGATGTGCCCATACATTGTATTATGATTGTAAATCGTTTGTTTGGACATCAATGCGTCCTCCAATTGTGTATATTTAGTGTGTATCTTTTCTACTTTTGTATCTACATTAGTGGTATACAGGTTGTATTCTTGATTAAGGTTTTCTGATGTTTTGTCTATTCTCTGATCTATTCTTTCAACTTCAGTATCTACTCTGTTGTAGATGACAGCAATGCTGTCTGTGTTAGCTTGTATATTTTCATTTAAACTTTCAACTTTAATTTGAAATTCTTTTCTGAAGTGTATCATCTGTTCGCTAGTGTCCTTACTGAGGGTAGTTTTAATTTCCTCACACTTCTCATTGAGATGAGTAGTTAATAGATCAAAATTCAAACTTAACTTATCCAGTCTATCTGTGTTTTCTTTAAGTTTCAAACTTACTTGTTCACTTGATTGTTTAAGTTGCGAGCTTATTTGAGTTGCAAACTCTGCTAGCCACTCTGTTAAGTTTAATTGTTCACCATCCCCTGGTTCAATTTTTACGTTTCCTACGATCTCATCACTCTCAGGTAGAGACATGTTAACTATAATTTTTTTTTTTTTAATGACAACAACAAAATACCATGCTTTATGTATGATGTCGTGATCGGTGTTCTTGTTGGCTTTTTTCACATCTATTCGGTTTTATCTTGATTGATGAATTCCATTGACAATCCAGACGTTAATCTTCCGAGCGGTGTGATGATAGTTTTTCGTAATCGCACATAACACGTTTTTTTGTTTTTCACTTTGACATATCTTCACTGTTGCCACACTCCACAAATAAACTTTTTTTTTTGAAGTGCTAAGGACTTACGAAATTTATCGCTGCACTATTATCATCGATGCACTTAAAGATCCCGGACGAGCCCCCACTTTTGTAATGGTCGCCTAGTCGTTGATATAGCTAATTGCTGTAATTGCACTATTTCACTCCCGTTTACGGAGCTTGTTAGCACTTGATGTTTGGTTGGCGCCATTAAAATGCGTTGTAGTAATCGCTGCTGCTTGCTGGATCGCTGCTGTGTCTCGATGCTGATGCTGGCTCTAAATCTTGTTGTCTAGGGTTAAAAACATGAGGTCCCGTGTTTTTTATGTGCTTTTGATGATAAAGAACGAGCGAAACCAACAAGTATGTAACCTTCAAATATTTATTACTCTGGTGGCCATCTTAATTCCACTGTCCACCAAAGACCATGACACAACACAAACTAGTACTTCCATTACATGATCTTTGCATTGTTTATCCACCTCAAACAATAACACACAAACACACTTTACCAAAGTGACATTCCGACTGCCTCCTCGACCCTTCTTGCTGCTTGTATTTATAACATTGTCAAAGAACTACTAAAAGAGATATAGTTTATAAGTCACATGAACATCTGTTATCATAATTTGTGCAGATAAGTTATTAATTTGCATCGAGTGACATAATTTAACATGTTATGAAAATGACAGACAGATTTGTTGACTTGACAGAATAATTCTCTGTTACAAAAAGGCCATTTTTTAGAAGTTTGTCAATTGACTTCTCTAATTTGCATAAATAAGTAAGTAACATGAATTATTAAGAATTACATTGGTTTTCGTCTAAAATAGGATTGATTACGTGAATACTGAGTGAAAACGCTCCTGGTGAACAAATAGGTTTCACTGGGTGATTTTTATTTAAGGGGATCCAAAATACCAAAGTTGGCTACTATTTTTCGTACTTCATATTAATTATTTAAGATAAACTTAGTGTTTTTACATGATGACATTTGCTGTATCAGTGATCAAGTGATATTAACTTTTGTGTGGGTCAGTTATTCAGTATGATTTAATGGGTTGACTGTTTATGGAGACATGTTGTGCAATCATTGTTAACATACACAATAACTCTTCTATAATATTAAATACTCGTTAAACTAGTTGAATTTGGAGGGTATCACATACTTCATTAAAGTAGAGCTTTTAATATGTTCCGTTACATCCCGGACAAAGATCCCTTACCTACCGTTGATACATTTACCCCTCAAGGAATCTTCCTGTAGATGTAGAACAGATGTAGAAGGTACTGCTGGCGGCAGCACCATCCGAGATCAAATTCATCTGTGCCGAATGTTCTCCTCCTCGGGAGCAGCAATAACTTTTCTGTAAAAAAATGAGAACGATGGAATTTTTGTGGATGTCAATGCGCCATTTCACCGGACCACAACTGTTCGCAACTGATCTGAACAACATTGTGAACAGTTCGAGCAAACGAGTTGACCCCCCCAGACCGCCCGACATGAATCCCTTCGAGCACTTATGGAACGTAATCGAGAGGTCAGTTCGTGCACAAAGTTCTGCACCGGCAACACTTTCCCAATTATCGACGGCTATAGAGGCAGTACGGCCAGTATTTCTGCAGGGGATTTGCAAAGACCATTCCACGTCGAGTTGCTGCACTACGCCGGGTAAAATCAAGTCCGACGTGATATTAGGAGGTGTCCCACGACTTTTGTTACCTCAGTGTATGTAACAAGGAAGCAAACAAATTTTGTATAACGCTTTTCAAAAAATTTAATTTAAATGACCACAAGTGATGGCAAAGCTGATTTACTCATAACGCACCAGTATCACAGAATATGAAATGTAGCAGAAAACGATATTCCCTTTTACATTCAAACACCACAGACCCATGGCATTCATATGTTCGCGATCATACTAAATAATTAGGAGCAGTTCCATCTGTATATGTGCAATGTACTGGAGAAAAATCGTAATTTCACTATACAGGGAGATAGATAAATCGCAACAAAGTTTTTTTATAATTTTATCGTAGTAATTATGTAAGCGGATACAACAATTGATCACGCATGTGATAATTCAGGATAGAACAACAAATACTAGTTCGGGATAAAGTATTTTAGACGAACAAAAATGCAGCTTAAGGTCACTTCAAACATTATATTCTCAATTTAAATCTATGAGGTACTGAGTGACGAATCTAAAAAACTTAGTGGGGACTAACTGAGGTATAGCAGTTCTTCAGCACTTTACTGTAGCTGTTGACACGCAAAAAGATGTTTCCAGCGCCTTCAGTTTCGTCGATAAGCAATTTCAAACTTGCTTCTCTTATTGCATTCCTCGAGTAATGCTACTAGCATCTTCTCCGCAAGTGTGGTCCTCGTGATGCGGCCCATTTAGAAAGTCCTCAGCACTCCGTCACACGTCTGTTCGCATTCCCTGCCAGCCGCTTTCATACTGCAGCGTGGGCGTCACGCAACACAAAATTCTTTCAAAAGTACTATAGTATCCTACTCATCACTTGCAAAATAAACGTTGTTTACAAATATTTTGAAATGTAACAGTCTTCTAGGATAAAATGACAAATTTTTCGTATGTCTACAAATTAAACAAAATCTGAATATCAGAATTTACAAATTTTATTTGGTACATAAACGAGTTAAAATAGCGGATAACAGATGGTATCACAGATTTATCAAGTAGCGTCAATATGACAGACATAGCTGGAAGAAATAAAAGAGAATAACCTTAGTATTACAACCTGTCTGAATACTTTACACCCCTATTAACCATCGTGTGTGTTTTGAGTGGTGGTCATTATGGATACCAATAAATGGCCATAATAATAGATTTCCCTGGAAACGCTGCTTTAAAATAGTTACGCATATTCATTCCAATGTGTGGCGGTGCTCCATCATGCTGAAACCATAGCTGACACCGAACATCAAGTGGAACGTTTTCTAATGCGTCAGGCAAAGTATTGCAAAGAAACGTACGATACAGGAGCGCCGGCCGGTGTGGCTGTACGGTTCTAGGCGCTTCCGTCTGGGACCGCGTGACCGCTACGGTCGCAGATTCTAATCCTGCCTCGGGCATGGATGTGTGTGATGTCCTTAGGTTAGATAGGTTTAAGTAGTTCTAAGTTCTAGGAGACTGATGACCTCAGATGTTAAGTCGCATAGTGCTCAGAGCCATTTGATACAGGAGCGCATTCAACTTGTCCGGTAATAGGGAAGGGCCAAAAAGCAATCCTCCCGCGACTCCAGCCCACAGATTTAAGCCAGAGTGTGATTGAAAGCTGTTCCGACCAATAATAGCTGTTGTGGAAGTTGAAAATGCCTTTACGAATGAAGCTAGATTCGTCAGTACGTATCACTTTATTTGCGAAATGTTCATTATCTTCTACTTGGCGCTAAAGCCATTCATAAAACAGCACTCGTCGAATGTAGTCTTCTGGCCACTGGTGTTGAATTAATGTCTAATGATATACATGCAGGTATTCGTCGTGTAACACTTCAACAAACAGTCCTTGAGATATCTGGAGCTTCCTTGCAATATGACGGGCACTTCGCCGAGGTGATTGGTGAACGGTTTCAAGAGCCGCGTCCTCTGCTTGTGGAGTAGGTGCAATCCTGTGCGACCTCCGTTCATTACTTGTGGACGATGATCACCGTTTTCCCATGGATGTTAATATCACCACCGGTTTCCCAGATGTGTTACTCCAGGCGACGAAGGACATTCATGTCGGGATGGCGCCTTTGAGCGTACCGTGCAGATTACCCACAAGCAGAAGCAGCTTTGTCATCGGATGCACCTAAGCATATGGACTTTGTTACCATTTGTGTACGCCATCGAGTAGCCCTCCTACATGAGCTTGAGAGGATCAGTTAAGGTTGTGCAACTTGCAGTTGATACACACATACATGTAGTGTAATGGAACGCACTGTACATTCCGATCCGCTGCGCGATGAGACAGTGTTGCCAGCTCCTCGTTTTCGTTTATGTGTTTTTAAAATACACCCGATCTGATGTTTTTTCATGGATCTGGTTGAGCAGTCGCATGCCGACCTCCAGGTGCGGCACTTTTCTTCACTCTGTACATCGTAAATACCAGTGGTCCCATAACACTACCTTCCAAGGAAGTTCTCTCTGAAGCTCCCTAGCACTAGAGCCCTTGTCTATAAAAGCGTCCGATTGCCATTTTCGACCAATCTTTCATACTTGACTTCACACAGATCAATTCAGAATCGGAATCCGTGATAACTCCACTGGGTTTTATCGAAATCTTGCCTGCAACAATTTCGTCGCTACCACTGGCAACTGACATACCCTTACAATAAATATTCCAATCTGAACTTAGGATTTCGCTGTCATTAACGTCTGGTTTCAACCAGCTTTCTGTTCCTAATACTGTATGTGCGTTACAACCTTCTGTGAGCGGTGCAAAGTCTGGGACCTTTCCTTGTATGCTCTTGCAGTTTACTAAAATCATATTAACAGTCTATGAGGACACTGAGACTAATTTATCAGGCAAAGCGCCTTTGATCCGCAGGGAGTGTTTCTCTAATCTAAAAAAGCCCCACGTCACACGTGCTGCGCTACCCTAGCAGCCGCTTTCTGCTTGAAGTGCACACCTGACCTGTTAAGGGTCTGCATCCGATACTGTCGCAGAGTCGTTTGAGCCTCTGGTTTAGACCTACCACTCTGCTCCAAACCAGAGGGGCGCGATCAATCTCGGGTACGATGCAAATCAGCCATACGACGGAAGCAGTCGAGGATTCCTCAGAACTCAGGCGTCATTCGTGGCGACATGTGCCACTATATGCAGCCGGTTGCACCCAGTGCGCTCGATAGCCACAGGTAGGACCTCCTTTACATCACGGACGAGATCCGCCGGCAAAGACATGGAGTGAACCGTGGCATTCTTCTCCGCCTTGTCTGCTATTTCCGTAAGATGCTCCTTCAGCAGCCTAACATTGGAACTCCCAGCAACAAGCATACCCACCCTTTACACGAATCAGGTCTGGGCAGAAAAATCGGCCGCTGGCCCAACAGGAGAGGTATTCCGTGCTGAATCTGAATTATCATCAACACTGGCAGCAGGTTGTACGTGTTGCTAAGGCGTAGGGAGCCAGCCGCGCGACCAGCTACCTCTTTCCCCTTCCCCCCTGTGACACGCGAACCCATCACTGTCTGCCACCCACTCTGGAGTGAGAACGGACTGACTAGATGTTGCGTATCAGAAGATGGAGCGATGCCTGGGTCATCAGGGTATTCCAACAAGACGAAAGGTGTCGCAGGTCTCGTCATCAGTGCTAGGACGTCACCGCAACTTTGAACATTCGCCAGAAGAACGTCGACAGTAGCCAACGCAGCTTCCAGCTATTTATGGACAGCAGCAAATTCTCCTTGTGACCGCTCAAACGAGCACACTTAGTTGGTTGGTTGATTTGGGGGAGGCGACCAAATAGCGAGGTCATCAGTCCCATCGGACGGGAGAAGGATGAGGGAGGGAAATCAGCCGTGCCCTCCAGAAGAACCATGCTAGCATTTGCCTGGAGCGATTTCGGGACATCACGGAAAAACCCAAATCACGAAGGCCGTACGCGGGTTTGAAAAATCTTGGTCTGGAATGTGACTCGAGAATGCTAAGCATTGCGCCACCTCTCTCGGCCTTAAGCTGGGAAATGCAGGGCCGGCTGGAATTCTAAACCCACGCATCAGAGACGCAAGTACGTGTTAGAGGAGAACGTGTTGCCGAAGCCTTAAAACCTGACTATAGAACACTAGAAGAAAGTCATTTGGTCGGATGAATCTTGTATCTCAATGTTTCCGACTTCTGCCCGACTTTACCTTTGGTATACAGAATCCGAAACCTGCGACGCAAACAGCTTGCCGCCAACAGTGACACATGGCCGGTGTTGGGTGATGATCTGGGCAACCACATCACGGTATTCTATGGGCCCTGTGGTTACTCTGCAAGCTGGCATTACTGCCAAGGATTGTATGGCAATTTTGGCAGATCAGATCGATGCTATGGTACAATAATTGTTTCTCATGACCCGTGACCACACAGCTAGCATCATCCATAGTTTTGAGACCTCGAGAATGAGATATCGCGTGTGCCCTGGCCACACAGTCACCAGACCTCAGTTACTGAGCCACTGTGGTCTGTGGTGGAGAGAAGCGTCCATGACAGCTATCCACATCCATCATCTTTAGCCAAATTTGCGGCTATTTTTGCTGGAAGAATGATATAAAGCTCCTTTTACAGACATGCACAACCTTTATGTACCCATTCCTAGATTTATGGATGTTGTTTTGAATGTCAACAGTTTCCCTACAATGTATTAGAAATGGTAATGCGCTGTATGAGAGAACCCACCCCTTGGATGATACGAGGGATACAGCGGCGAAATCAGGCCACTCCTCAGAAACGAGTGACAGTTAATTAAGTTGTGCAGCGAAATTTAAAGACTTCAGCAAGTTACGGGATTCTGAGAACAGTATGCCGAGTGAGTCATAACATTCTATTAATTCTACCTGTGGATGTGAGTTTCATTAGCTACAAAAGGGAAAGAGATTCATAGCTTATTCCATAACTGACGTGATTAGTACTGGAGGAATTAAACATTCATTGTAAACAGTTATGAATCAAGTAGCACATATGTGACAAAACTACTGACAACATATAATTTTTGACAAGGTTCTGAGGTGGGTGGGTGTAGCAATTTGATGAAGCCAATTCGCTATCACCGCTGTCCTATCGTGAAGTTAAGCAACAAGTATTGCAAGGCGAGAGGACTACAGTAAGTAAAGAAAAATATATTACTGGAGCACAGCGAGCGATCGAGGGTTCACCACTTACATGGAGTCAAAGAGTTCACGCGCCTATTCAGCCCTGTCGTGCTCTTGCGGCAATGTGTTCCTACCATCGCCAGGGGTGTCCTCTGTCGAGCTGTAATAACGTCAGCTCGGTGGGGCCCTGTGTCTCTCCTCTTATCTATTATCTCCGTAACCTATGTCCGTCTTCTCCCACCTTCACCGGTCGAGTCTTCACTCCTGAATGTCTGAAAACGCACTTTTCTTGGGCTGGTAGCATCTTTTCACGCTCCTAAATTTTCCCAACTAATCGCAGAGTTTGCCATCAACACTGGGAAGTAGTTTAATTTCATAATGTTTGTCATCTTCCCCCTCCCCCCCCCCCCAGCGGCTCCGTAGAACTATTTCCACAATAAACTATGTTACAGACCCTCTCAGTCTAAGAAGAGGGAATCAGGACATAAGTCACAGGTTGTCTGTCAATTCAGGAGAGTGCTTTTCCTGCCGGAGTGTTACCACCGTGGTGTGATGACAAAAAGCGTCTGCGTGAGCCACCATTCACAAAATGAAGTGAAACTCGGTGGTGTTTTTGGTATGCTTTCTACAGATGTTAGCTACAGCTGGAGCTATGCTTTTGCAAACTCAGAGATACCGACAGCACTCCTCTGAAATTCCTCTTGTTAACCTATGAACGCATGGTGACGTTCCGTAAGCTAGACTGGTGGAACCGAGGGGGGGGAGGGGGAGGGAAGAGGGAGTAGCATTTTAACATCGCGGCTCGGTCTCTATGTATTGTTCATCAGCACTATTAGTCTGTGGCATGGCACTTGCCTGGCAACTCGTTCGCATCAAGTACCGTTCTTCCTTTCTCTGACCTGGGAGTGAGTTCATTGGTCAGCTTGAAAGAACACCGCCTCCTATGTCCTAAGAGACAACCCTGGATGTGGCCCTTGGTCTCTCTTGATAGCATATTGTAAGCCGCTGCAAATCATTACTACAACGCGCAAGAAATCCAATCATAACATACGCCGAGATGAAAAATACGATACCTCCTAATAGCTTGTCGGACCCTCTTTTGCCCTCCGTAGGACAGGAACTCGATGTGGCATGGACTGAAAAAGTCGTTGAAAGTCTCCTGCAGATGTGTCGAGTCTTGCTGCCTGTAAAGTCACCCATAACTGCGGAAGTGTTGCCCGTGCAGGATTTTGTGCACGAACGGACCTCTCCATTATGTCCCATAAGTGTTCGATGAGATTCATGTCAAGCGATCTGTGTGGCCAAATCATTCGCTCAGGTTATCCATAATGTTCATCAAATCAATCTCTAATTATTGAGGCCAGGTGACGTGGCGCAGTTTCTTCCATGAAAATTCCGCTTCCGTTATTAAATTCCATGAATGACTGCAAATAGTCTCCAAGTAACCGAACACAAATATTTCTAGTCAATGAACGGTTCAATTGCATCAGAAGATCCCGTCCATTACATGTTAACACAGTTCACAACCTTATGGATCCACCACCAGCTTGCACAGGTCTGGTTGACACCCTGGGCCCATGGCTTCTTGGGGTCCACGCCATAATCGAAACCTACCATCAGGTCTTACCAACTGAAATTGGGACTCATATGACCGGGCGACGGTTTTCCAGTCGTCTAGGGTCCAACCGATATGGTCACGAGCCCAAGAGCCGCACTGCAGGCGACGTAGTGCTATTAGCAAAGACACTCGCGTCGGTCGTGTGCTGCCAAAGCCCATTAACGCCATATTTCGCCGCACTGCCCTAACGGATACCTTCGCCGTACGTCCCGTATTGATTTCTGCATTCATTTTAGGCAGTGCTGCTTGTCTTTTAGCGCTGATAAATCTACGCAAACGCCGTTGCTCTCAGATATTAAGTGAAGACTGTCGGTTTCTGCGTCGTCCGTGGTGAGAGATAATGCCTGACATTTGGTACCCTCGGCTCACTCTTGGCAGTGTGGGTCTCGGAATTCCGAATTCCCTAATGATTTCCGAAATGGAACGTCACATGCATCTAGTGCCAACTGCTGTTAAGCTTTCAAAGTCTGTTAATTCCCATGGTGTGGCCATAGTCACGTCGGGCATCCTTCCACATGAATCACTTGAGTACAAATGGCAGCTCCGTCAATGCATTACCATTTTATACCGCGTTTATGTGACGCTACCGCCATCTGTATACGTGCATATCACTATCCAATGACTTCTGTGTGGACTGGCTTTCGGGAGGACGGCGGTTCAGACCCGCATCCGCCCATCCAGATTTAGATTTTCAGTGATTTCCCTAAATCGCTCCAGACAAATGTCTGGACGTATCCTCTTAAAAGGACGTGGCCGAATTTCTTCTCCATTCTTGACACTGTCCGAGCTTGTGCTCTGACTCTAATGACCACAATGTAGACTGGACGTTAAACCCAATCTTCCTTCCAGCCATCCTTTGAAGTGTGGAAAGAAGCACAGAGATTACTGTCGCTGCCATCAATTTCATACCTCTAATTTAAATTCCAGATTCAAGTGCCGATTTTAACTGTTGCGTACATGATAACTGAACCTATCTGTAGCGGTTATTAAAAAAGAAAAAAAGAAGAAAAGAAAAGAAAAGTTTGAAAACGTGGGAAGAAATGGTGAATAAAAAGGGGGTTTTAAAATCGTTAATGACCGTGAAAAAGGGAAAGAATGAAATGCAAAAATGACTTCGTATTACAGTAAAGTTATCGGACTTCGTGATTGGGAAAAGCTATTGTTGTGGTGGTCCTTGTGGCGTTTCTGAGCAAAAGTCAAACCAGTTTCCACTACAAAAATTATTTGAAAGAGAACAGAGAATAGCAAATGTGATTAACAGGGGGAAATGGCGTAGATAAGAGTTCATGTTTTACCATGTTAACATGTCTTCTCTTGTACGGCGTCCAGGTCTTGTTCTCCAAAAATCTCCTGCTTCATTTCTGCGTGAAAAGTCGTAGATGCTCCGAAATATTGCAGTAAATATCATTGCCCAGGAATTACTAATGTATACAAAAACAGTCTTGATATTAAATGCAATGTATTTTACGTTGCTGCTTCCATCCTCCGAATTTCATACAAATTTCCATAATACGTCTGCGCATCAATAAGTTTTTTCGTATTCATCCGACCAAGACTAGCTAATAAGTAAGTTAAGCTTCCGCTCTCCAAGACAGAAGCGGGTAGAAAACAAAAAGAGTTACAATTTTTGATACCTTAATTTTCTTATTTTCTCTGCCATCGAGCGCTCATACAGCTGCGGCGGTATAATTTATATCTGAGGGAACGAGTGTAGCGCGGCGAAATTCAAAGTCCCGCTACATATCACATCTTACTGGGATGACATTTGGGTAGCCGGCATAGTTAGCCACCTCTCAGCCTTTGGCGTCTCCAGCTGCTGTGTGTTATATGGCCGAGATCATTTTCCACAGTTAAGTGATTGTGCTTGCAAAAGCTACGACCTTCAGCTGAGTTCCACGTAACGACCAGTAGGTGCCCTGCCAGGTGCCTCGGCCCCACAGCCGGTCATCAACCCTCCGGCGTGGCCTCGCGCCTCCGCGCCTTGTCTCCGCGTCGCCAGCCCCAGCAGCGGCCGGCCCGCATCACGCCCCGGCTCCAGCAGGGCTAATGAAACCGAGGACGTGTTAAACACCGCCCGCGCAGGAGGTCGCCCTCGGCGTCGGAAATAACGAGCCCGGCGCGCCGAGGTGGCCTAAGTGAGGCTATTTGTGCGGCCCCGCTGTGTAATCTTTATTCAACAAGGAACAGAAACGAAACCGTAATCTATGTCTTAACTCGGGGCCCGGCGCTATCGGCGTCGCATCGGCTCCGGTCGCGGCTCTCCAGATGACGGTCATTGCGGGCTATCAGATGGACGCGCCGCGCCGTAATGGCGGCCATTAGACGCTGCGGAGCGGACCTCTCGGTGCTGTACCGTGGACAGCTCCTCGCACTCACGACGGCTCGGCTGGGGTCACTCCTCGTTGTAGGGATATGGGCGGTTCCATCGCGCACGAAAGACGACGATACCGTATGGGCTTCTTATTCAGCGTCCGACGAGCTATAAACTCTGTGAGAAGTTAGGAACTCCTCCGTGAAGAGGTATGTGAGTCATAAGTGTAAGAACAAGTAGGAAGCTACCGACGCCGTTGATGATACCCCAGGGAATCGTTTTTCTTTGTGTTGAGTGTTTATTTCGTACGCGATACTCTCGTATTCGCAAAGCAAGTTCTTTGAAATTTCAGTAATTCTACGTTATATAAGATAAAAAATAGTCCATAACACAACTGATTTTCGTTTTACTGAAGGCGTCAGTTCCGGTTATAATAATCATCATCAGGCCAAGCTTTCACACCTATTGTTGAGCAGATACCCTGAGCCACGATGTAAGGTGTAACAGGATTCAGTGCATATACACACATCGAAATAAGTTTTGCATCACCCCAGTTCCCAGAACTCCTGGAGATAGACGTTGACTGTGAATATTGTGTCACGGACATAGTCCTTTTGACTGTTCAGAGATGTCAGTGAACCCTCCCAAAGATGTAAACGACCATGCATGAGCAGCACCTATTAGACGGAGGGGTCCGGCAGCCGATCAGTTCCAGTCGTTCCACCAGGAACGAGGTACATGGCTCGTGTTGTCTGTAGTTCAACCATGCCCAGATGCTCAATATCGCGTTTCGATCGCGTCCACATTATTACTTTGAGCCAGGGAGGGCTCTCAACAAGGGAAGTGTCCAGGCATCTCGGGCTGAACCAAAGCGATGTTGTTCCGACATGGAGGAGATACAGAGAGACAGGAGCTGACTATGACGTGCCTCGCTCAGGCCGCCCAAGCGCTACTACTGCAGTGGATGACCGCTGCCTACGGATTTTGGCTCGGAGGAAAATTGACAGCAACGCCACCACGTTGAATAATTCTTTTCGTGCAGCCACAGGACGTCGTATTACGACTCAAACTGTGCGTAATAGGCTGCATGATGCCCAACTTCACTCCCGACGTCTATGGCAAGGTCCGTCTTCGTAACCACAACACCATGCAGAACAGTACAGATGGGTCCAACAACATGCCGAATGAACCGCACAGAAATGTCATGAGGTTCTCTTCACCGATGATTGTCGCACATGCATTCAACCAGACAATCGTCGGAGACGTGTTTGGAGGCAACCCGGTCAGGATGTATGCCTTAGACACACTGTCCAGTGAGTGCAGCATGGTGGAGGTTCCCTGCTGTTTTGGGGTGGCATTATATGGGGCCGACGTACGCCGCTGGCGGTCATGGAAGGCGCCATAACGGCTGTGCGATACGTGAATGCCATCCTCCGACCGATAGTGCAATCATATCGGCAGCATATTGGCGAGGCATTCGTCTTCATGGACTACAGTTCGTGCCCCCATCGTGCACATTTGTGAATGACTTCCTTCATGATAACGACATCGCTCGTCTAGAGTGGCCAGCAAGTTCTCCAGATATGAACCCTATCGAACGTGCCTAGGATAGGCGACGTGACCCACCAACCACTCTGAGGGATCTAGGTCGAATCGCCGTTGAGGACCAACAGTGCCTTGATAAATTTGTGGATAGTATGCCACGACGAATACAGGCATACATCAATACAAGAGGACGTGTTACTGGGTGTAAGAGGTACCGGTGTGAACAGAAATTTGGACCACCACCTCTGGAGGTCTCACTGTATGATGGTACAACATGCAATGTGTAGTTTTCATGAGCAGTAAAATGGAAGGAAATGATGTTTATGTTGATCTCTATTCCAATTTTCTGTACGGGTCCCGAAAGTGTCGGTACCGATGCGATGCTTAACTTTTTTTGATGTGCACATTTTTATGCAGGGTGTTCGAAAATTCCCAATACAAACTTCCAGAACTTGTAGATGGGACTGAGTAGATAATATTTTGAATCGGAACCCATGTCCGGAAACGTATCGTTTCCGTGCTGCAATCATTTGAAAACGTAACGCGGCCACTTTTACAAGTTATTGATTAGATGGGACCTGGTTTATCACTTTTTTTACTGTTCCACTTAATAATAGCCGAAGAAACTGCTCGTGTACTAGTTCACGTATTCTCTTCGCTGTGGTGCAGTACCGCCTCTTCCAGTTCGGGTGTGCGGCTAGGCCTTGGAAAACCACAATCACGCCTACCGACGGTGATGGTACTCCCTACGAAACAGTTCCGTGATTGTGGCTAAAATGGTATGCGATGGAGTGAGACATTGTGGAGAATGATTCAAAGGTGACGAGCAACTCTTCCAGTACCAGCACGTCTGTGTAACGTGCAAAAGGCTCGAACCAGGTTAGAGAGGTATGACAGACGTCAAATGACATTAGCTGTTTCCACATAACCACCCTCCATCATGACTGCTCTGTTGCATACCTACCTAGCAAACATGTTTTCAAACGGCTGTATCAGAGGACCGGTACGTTTCAGGACATGGGTTCCTACTCAGAATACGGTGTACATATTACCCTGTACAAGCCCTAGAAGCTTGTAACGTGGATTTCCGATCATCTAGTGTGTAGGTCTTTAACATGTACACACTTCAGTGTATTGCTTCTTTTTGCTCTGTTTGGGACAGGCCTCCCGCAAACATGTCACAAACTTACCGACCTGATGTTTTCCTCATTGCCGTACCGCACTGCTAAAGGGATTACGCCTGTCAGTATAGAGAAACTGTTTTCCATCCACTAGTCCACACTCCAACACTTGTTCTGGTGCCCAGGTGAAAATAAGCATGAATGGCCTACTCTTGCGACATGTACTTTACCACACTAACCAGCCTAAAAACATACGACTTCTAAAGGCCATATCTATATCTGTTAGTCTGCAAAAAATGTAAACACTGATGCAATGTTGTTCAGAACACCGTCCTCTGTCACCAACGGAAATATCTGCACTTACGCTCGTTACAACCTGTATACTATCACAGCCCGCTGCTGTAGCTGGTGACGAATACGTTACGGTATGACACAGCGTCTCCAGTCACCTGCTCCTCCTGTTGTACGGAATCATGATCTGATGAAGATTATTACAGATAAAACCGCGTACTTTCCGTACCGAGAAAATAAAATACGGTTAGGACAGCTAGTTTTTATCTTCCTTTCTTTTTATAGGTTTGCGATATTGTTTGCGTGTGTTATAGTTAGACATTGTACAGACAGTCATTACCAAGATGGTGACTAATAAAATAAATGAGTATGTAAGCAAACGAGTGTGCATTTGAAGGGCTGAAACAACCATTTCAAAAACAATAGACACTGAAGATATAGAGAAAGGGAGAAGAGGAAGTTGGCAGGAAAATGTCAGGTCCAAATTATAATGAAGAAGGAACATACAGATTAATAAGGAAAATGGAAATGATATCTACATTATTTCTGACATGAAAAACAAACACAGGCTAAAATTCTATGATTGTATTAAAAGGACATAAAGAACCAGATTATCTAGATAGGTTGTCGAATTCTAGGAATGTCGCAGTAAAGCAATGAAATGGATCGATGCAGTAAGGAAACGGGGATAACACAACTTGATGTAGCGAACAGAAAAATTTTTCAGCATGAAATTCACATTTGGACAGTATATCCGGCCGAAAAATCCACGAAAACCGAATGAAAGTTGTCTGGCTCTAGGAAAAAAGCAGAGAGAATGAAATGATATGGGTACAAGAAGTTAAACGTAACACTGAAAATGCCTTTTGTTGTACATCACGTCTCCAGTCGTGAACAACACTAAAGGAAAATATAAGACCAACAAATTCCATTGGCAAAAGAGGTCGACTACAAGCTGGCTTCAAGAATGTCTTACTTCAGTCTACAGTCCAAAGACGTGACACCTTGCAGATCGAAGCCCTGCCTGTACAACAGTTTCTGTGTGAGCTGGAGATATTGGATAAGTGAGTAACTTCCACCCGTCGGGGCTGAATCTATAGAGATGCAGGCATTAAGGGACAAAGTGTGGAAAAGTCCTCTTACACCGAATTATAGCAGGTCATACGTAACGTTCACTCTGCAGATTGATGTCAGGATCAGTTTAACGTTTCCAAAACAGGACTCAACAAACGCAATGACAATGCAATTCCTTTCTTGCTTTCGGGATACGTGCATGGTGCATACAGATGGGTCCAAGTCTAATGAAGGCGTTGACAGAGCTTATTGGGAACCCCGAAGGAATCCACAAAGTCCACACAAGCTGGATCCACACTCCACTATTATGGTAGCCGAACTGATCATCAATTAGGAAGCAGAGACGACGACAAAAGACACAATAGCCATCACCTCCGATAGTATATCAGCCCTACAGCTGATCGGAAACCATTATAATATTTGCCCCAAACAGATAGTTGCAGCAGCTGTCGACGGAGAATTTTGGGTGCAAAGGAACTGTTGCGACATCGTCATGGTATGGCTGAAAGACCACTTTGGGATACATGCAAATTAATGACCTAGCAAAACAGCCGTCTCTGCACGGAGCTCTTAAATATGATACACCCCCTCTCACAGACATGATACCCATGCTCAGAAAGTGGTTGACCTCGGACTGGCAAGAGGAATGGTCGAGGACACTTAAAATCAACGGCAGTCACTACGCAGTAATCCATACCACGATTCCAAAAATACCATGGTATAAGAAGGCACAGACATCAAGGATCTTGACGACAGTTATAGCACGGCTAAGTTTAATCATAAGAAGTTCAACAAGCACCTCTATCGACTCAACCTCTGTACCACACCTCCACGTGTTTGCTGAGAGGAAGAAGTCCCAAACTATATATTCCAACAATATTCTTGTATCGTGCGTCACATAGGTGTCCTTGCAGTTAATCTTCCGGCACCTGGTCATCGTTTCCTTATCAGCTTCCAAATCTTGTTACCATCCAACGATATTGCAACATATAAACTACGGTACGACCTCGTCAGCAGTGCCAACATCAAACTCTTTTCGCTGCTAGTCTAACGCTCTTGGTACTTATAATGGCAGGGGAAGACCAAAGCTCAATAAGTGACTATATTCCCACGCGCTGCTCATCAGAATATGTGACGCTAAGCCTCTGAATGTGCGTC